>NC_063342.1:33338139-33356425 GCF_021869965.1 Rhincodon typus
GTCACACCCATCAGAAAGAAATCTTTCCAGTCAGATTTTTGGGGCAGTGAGGACCTTTTTTTCCCAGAGTACGACTCAATCTTTGGCCAATGGACCCTTTGACCCTGATGAAAGCCTGGGAAGCTGCAGAGAGACCACTCCAATGGAAATGGCAGTCACAGAAAGTTGGGGAGGGTGGGAAGAGATGGTCTACCACTAACAAAGTGCCAGCTATGATGATCATGCTGAAGTGTCCGTGGTAAGATACTGAATGGAGCAGTTTGGCTGCCTGCCATTATGGAATTCACAACCAATCTGCACCTGACTTGCCACCTGCTCACTGCTGGGAAGTTTGCCCAGTGATGGTCCTGTGCCATCATTCCTGCCACTCAGTGGCTGGTAAGATTCAAACCTTTGAGACCCCTGGTTTCCACCTTGGAGCAATGAAACTGGAACTCAAAGATGCAAGTAGTATGTTTATTTTCACTCCCATTTTAAATGATATTGGTGCAAAAGAATTTCAAAGCAAATCAAAACCTCAGAACAATTAAAAGATCTTACTATAGTTCCCTCTCAGGACTTTTTTTCCTTAATCTGTTGTATGGTAATTTGATTTGCCAACATGGTTAAAGATGGTAACATTCAAAACTTCAAATGGTTCATCTGGCAGAGTAATTATGGAGCCATTTGGATAGATACTATTCAGTTTAGTTCTTTACTATTAGAATCAAATAAAAGTAGAAGCTATGTAATAGCCATTTATAAGATGATTAAACTAAAATAGGAATTGATATAACAACGTGCTTAAGGGAGATGTTTCCAGAACCACATATTCATTAATTTAGTCTTAAAACCCACAACGCACTGTGTGTAACATAATAAAACATCCTCAGGAGCTTTCAGTGTGAAATCAACAAGAGCTGACTTTATATTTTGCATAATTTCACAATTAGTTTTATTTTTTGTGATGTGTCTTTGTTGACATGACATTTAATTTCTGTCTCATGTGCACAGTTTGTACAGAGCAGCATGACAACAGCCATCAATACCATAACTCAGCGTAAAAGACTGGGTTTGATCCTATAGGTCAAGATCCTATTTTATTCTGTTGTTCAGTTATTAAGGACATAGCACAAAATTAATCCGTTTTTGAAAGTGCTTAGATATCAGTCATCGAGAAACATGTAATAAAGTGTGTGAGGATACAGTCATAAGTGAATTAGAAAAATCTTTTCCATGATTTAAATCAAACACTTGCAAATGATTATTTGAATACTAAAGGTCATTTTTCCTTTATTGAATGTTTCTTTTATCCAATTTCTCCCTCACATCTCCTGACTCCTAAAGCAATGACTTACTTTATGAATAGTGTCACAGACAGCAGCTGCCAAGATGCAAAATGCATTTCTAAGTGCAAGAAACAAGCTGGAGTGACAGACCACGCAAGGTTCAAATCAATTACCATCTGGTTATAAGGCAGGTGCTTATAGCTTGTCTTGCAGGGCCACTAAGGCAAATACATGCCTTCTAAAATCTTGTTACATAGTGGTGAATACTTGTTAGTGCCATGCAGAAGGTAATTTGTCCAGTGTTAACATGATTCTCATTTAAGTAATTGGAAAAGATGGCATGTGTGCAAGTATGACATATCCACATTGACCTTTCTATTCAATGGCACATTTAGTTGAAATAAAAATGTTCTTCAGGAGCCAGATAATGATAAACCCCAATTATTTTCAATGCTATTAACACTGCAAAAATGGAATAACTAGTCCCTAGGGACTCAAGGGAAAAAGTAAGTAAAGCTTTTAAAAATAGATGGTAAGGAAAAACAATGAGGACAGGTACAACAGTTGGAGGTTTTTGTTTTGCATGCTAAACTTTGGTGACACGACCATTTAGGAAATTGTGCTGATCCTCAAGTCCCACAAAATTTAAAGATTTTATTAAACATCAATTCTCAACGTCCCTAATTTACCTTTCTGATGATTTCAGATTAATAAAAACATCTTTACAGCTTTGACATTTGACGTAACTATTTATTGCAAATAAATCAAACAAAAATATGAATTATCAACCTAATACTCAACTAGTTGAAATTTTAACCACTTATTAAACAGCTACACATAGATGCAGACCCACCACCAAAGACATCTTTCCCTCCACACCCTTATCTGCTTTCCGGAGGGACCACACTCTCCGTGACTCCCTTATCCGCTCCACACTGCCCTCCAGCTCCACCACACCCGGCACTTTTCCCTGCAACCGCAGGAAGTGCTACACCTGCCCCCATACCTCCTTCCTCACCCCCATCCCAGGCCCCAAGAAGACTTTCCACATCAAGCAGATGTTCACCTGCACATCTGCCAATGTGGTATACTGCATCCGCTGTACCCGTTGTAGCCTCCTCTACATCGGGGAAACCAAGCGGAGGCTCGGGGACCGCTTTGCAGAACACCTATGCTCGGTTCGCAATAAACAACTGCACCTCCCAGTCGCGAACCATTTCAACTCCCCCTCCCATTCCTCATGTCCATCCTGGGCCTCCTGCAGTGCCACAACGATGCCACCCGAAGGTTGCAGGAACAGCAACTCATATTCCGCTTGGGAACCCTGCAGCCTGATGGTATCAATGTGGATTTCACAAGTTTCAAAATCTCCCCTCCCCCTACCGCATCCCAAAACCAGTCCAGCTCGTCCCTGCCTCCTTAACCTGTTCTTCCTCCCACCTAAAGCCGCACCTCCATCTCCTACCGACCAACCTCATCCCACCCCCTTGACCTGTCCGTCCTCCCTGGACTGACCTATCCCCTTTCTAACTCCCCACCTACACTCACCTTTACTGGCCCCATCCCCGCCTCTTCGACCTGTTTGTTTCCTCTCCACCTATCCTCTCCTCTATCCATCTTCTATCCGCCTCCCACTCTCTCCCTACTTATTTCAGAACCCTCTTCCCCTCCCCCTTTTCTGATGAAGGGTCTAGGCCCGAAACGTCAGCCTCTCTGCTCCTATGATGCTGCTTGGCCTGCTGTGTTCATCCAGCCCTGCACCTTGTTGTCTCTAACAAACAAACAAACATGGATCAAACACACACAACGCTGGAGAAACTCAACAGGTCTGCAACATCTGCGTAGAGAGATTATTACTAGTCTTCAGAATTTTTGCTTTTAAATGAACATGGATATTATGAATGATGGGAAGAATAATGGGGAAAATACAGTTCAATAGCACTAGTCCACTGAATTTGATGAGGTGTTCCCTTTAGATTTTTCCTAGACATTCCAAGCTCTGATCTTCATATCCAAATGCTTTCAGTTCTTTGCTGAAGACACTAGGTGGGGGTGGTGTTGACACATTAATTGCTCCGTTTCTCAAATTACTAATTACAGCCAATAGCTTACAGCAGTTGGTAGAAGACAATAGCTAGATATCTTTCAGGTTTTGGTTGCTTTACTGCAGAGACAGTAAAGGAGAGATAACAAGGTGTAGAGCTGGATGAACACAGCAGGCCAAGCAGCATCAGAACAGCAGGAAAGCTGACGTTTCAGGTCTGGACCCTTCTTCAGGACCCTTCTTCGATGCTGGCTTGGCCTGCTGTGTTCATCCAGCTCTACACCTTGTATCAATGTAGACTTCACAAGCTTCAAAATCTCCGCATCCCAAAACCAGCCCAGCTCGTCCCTGCCTCCCTGACCTGTCCGTCCTTTCTCCCACTTATCCAGTCCTCCCACCTCAACACTCAACCCCCACCCCCACCCCCACTCCTACCAACCAGCCTCATCCCCGCCTCCTTGACCCGTCCGTCTTCCCTGGACTGACCAACCCCCACCCTAACTCCCCACCTACACTCACCTTTACTGGCTCCATCCCCGCCTCCTTGACCTATCTGTCTCCTATCCACCTACCTGCTCCTTTATCCATCTTCCATCCGCCTCACCCTCTCTCTCTATTTATTTCAGAATCCCCTTCCCCTCCCCAATTTCTGAAGAAGGGTCCAGACCCGAAACGTCAGCTTTCCTGCTCCTCTGATGCTGCTTGGCCTGCTGTGTTCATCTAGCTCTACACCTTATTATCTCAGATTCTCCAGCATCGGCAGTTCCTACTATCTCAGTAAAGGAGAGATGCTCTCTCTTGCAATCTGGAGACATCTATCTCAGTATTGTTCACATGCAAGCTGCCCAGGAATCAATTAGAGAATTGGTTACTCGTGGCCTGCACAATTGGTTCCAGTTGAAAAACCAATCAGCAGCCTATCTTTTGGAGAGCACACACCCATGGTGCTTTTGGGTTTCAAACAGCATCGCCCCCCCCCATTGTTTGAACAAAACAATGGAATAAACACAACTTACAATGTGTTCCAGTATATTGTTGTTTTTAAAAAAGTAAAGCAACTCCTTCCACATTCCTTGGTTTAAAGCAGTCCTTTTCCACTTTGGTACATAATTCAAAACAAGGAAAAATAATAAAAAGTGATGTTCATATTGGACACTGAACCTATGAAAAGTATGCATTTATCTGCCTAATAAAAAGATAAACAGGATAAGGACCTAGAAGTTGAATACAAAACCATCATTGCTGCACTCCATTTTATTAGAATATCCCATGTGAACATGATCTCTTTCAATTTAATGGATCAAAGAAAAAACATTAGATCTGTGTGTAATTTTATCAGATTCAGTATGTCGGTATAAATTTATGACAGTGGATAGAATCCTCCCAGGCTCTGGATGACACGGACATTGGCAAGTCAGTTGGAAAGACAGTGAATTTAGGAGGAAATCTCAATGTTGAGAAATAAAAAGTCAGATTCTGCAATCACATCGTGAACAATACAAGAATCTCACAAGTAAACAGCAAGAATCTTATTTGCATATATTAGCATTATCGCCTAATCTCACCTCATTGATATGCAGTTTCCTATTCTTTCACCCACTAGATAGAAGCAAGATAGTGACAATTCCAGATATGAAAGAGAGTGAAGTTACTTGGCTACCTTAGATCCCCACTTGTGTCTCCAGGCCTTCACCTTAGACAGTTTCGCCAACATCTCAAAGCATGTTCCATGAGCAGAGGCTGCCTGCACCCCACATCCATGAACATCGGCAGTTGGTATATACTAGCCTCACTGCACCCTTAAGGCACATCTCTGACTCACTTAAAATACAGATCTACACTTCAATGATGAACTTTGGAGTGTGACGTAAGGTTTGCGATCTATCTATATATTAAAAGTTATTTTAGAATTTGAATTGAAACAAGTGGCACATGAATATTGACCTGTTTGTCTGAAGGAGTTTAATGATTAACTTGTAAGCAATTCTGTAACCTTGCTGATTTCTTTAAAAAAAAAGTACGAGAGACATAGTTCCTGGAGGCTAATGGGAATTTGTTTACATTGGGAGAGTTTTTTTCACACAATGAACAAAGTAAACAGTTGTACTTTGGGCTCTCAGCTTAGAATGTCAAAGAATTATTCTTTTCATTTGCTTGGGGAGAAACACCCATAGCTTCAAAAATGTTTTTGGGTTTCAGTTTGGTAGTTTTGCAATAAGATTGGCTGAAGCTGGTTGTCAGAATCAGTAACTCTTAAAGAAAGGAGATGGCTTAGAACTATTGAGAAATAGATTACTTTAGTGTAAGTAATTAGCTTGAAAGTTACAGGCCACAAGTGCTTGATGAAAGCCCTGAATAGGCTATTTGAACCTGGGAAAGTCTAAACTCTAAACTCTATTGTATGATGACTCAAAGAAGAGGCTATCAGATTCCCAAGGCAGGGAACAAATTAAACCCTGTACCTTTGGTAGAGAATAGAATTGTTTCTAATATGATTACTGTAAAGAAGTACTTTTGCGATTAATGGGAAGGTACTTTACTGGGTGTTTCAGAATCTTTAAATTTCTTTAATATTTAAATAATTTGGTTGATTTTAGTTTGGTTTTAATGTCTTGTGTGTAATAAACTTCTTTTTGTATCAGTAAAACTTAATCGGCAGCATTGCATGTTCATTTTTCAGTGAAAGACCACCTCATTAAAAACAAGATCAATATGATCTATACAGTCAGATTTCTGTCTCTGACCTGACTTGCAGAGTGATAACATCAGCTAGGATCATAACAGGAACCTATCCCAGAACCTATCATTATAATGCTGCTGCTGGGCCACTTTGCAAACAAGGACAACCTCCCATCTGGTGGATTTAACCAGGGAGCATCTTATAGCTCCCCACTTGCTCTCTCAGTGGTCATTCACTTTATACCTGTTTGGATGCTCTCAACATCTCCACCCTGCCTTAGCCTTTTTGTACTTTGCCACCTCAGGCAGATCTTAAAAGTTCACTCTAATTCTGTCTTGCCTTGCCATTTAGTACAGACACAGGGCCAGGCAGCTTGTCATAGTTGTCAGCAGTTATCAGGCACAGCGCTATACAGACACATTGCTATGTCAATCTCACACTTGCACAATTTGCCAGCAGAATACGCAGCAAACACACTGCATGTGCTTCAACCAAATGGTGGTGCCTAAGATATAAGGGGAATGAGCCACAGTCAGCTGTGTTGATTCAAGACAGCCAATCCAGGGAGTCATGGTATGTCAGTTGCGGGGGGGCTGCACACGGGTCAGTCAGGGGTCCAGTCACTCATTAGTCAGGGAAGTCTATCCAATTAGTCAAGGAGGTGGGCCATGTTCAGTACTGGAGGCTATTCACTTAAAGTCAAGAGGAGGTTATCACGGATCACTGCAATGGTTGGGAACCTGGGGTTCTCAACTGTGAGGATTTGAGGCAGCATGCTGGGATGTAAAGGGTTTAATAATTGTGAGGGGGATAATTAAACATATCGGGGGAGATGACAGAGAAAGGGGTAATGTGGGAGTGGGAGGTCATTGACAGCACCTCCCTGGCTTCAATGGGGGGAGGTAATGCACAGCCTTGACTGGCATGATGACACGGTATGCCTGGGACTCAGGGGTAAAGCGTGGAGGTAACAATCAAACAAACAGGTTGGGTGTGAGTGTGAGAAAGATCAAAGCAACATTATAACCCCATCCTACTAATCGTTGTGAGGTCTTAGTAATGATTTGCAGTCTGGAAAGATTTGTTCTAGTTGCCATGGTGGAGATGTTGTTTTATTCACACCTTGGCCAATCTAGTCCAGGCATCAACTTTTCTTTTGTGCCAGATCCTCATAGCCCTCAATATTTCAAAAATCTATCTATCCCCTCTTAAAATACTTTCAGTGATCAGGTCTCTGAGGTAGAGAATTCCAGACATTCATTAAGCTCTAGGACACAAAATTCCTTTGCATTTCAGTTTTAAATGAGAATCCCCTTATTCTGCAACTATGTCCCCTAGTTCAAGATTCCCCATTAGTGGAAACAACTTCTCAACGTCTATGCTGTTAAGGACCCTCAGAATCTTGTATGTTTTAATAGTTCACACCTCATTTTTCTAAACTCTCACGAATAAAGGCCAAACCTATTTAGTCATTCTTGACAAACCCTTCATCTCAGAAATTAGCCTAGTAAACCTCTTCTGAACTGTCACCAAAATCTTGACTTAAATATATAATATCATTTCTTAAATAAAGGCACCAAAACTGTACATGGCACTCCGGGTGCAGCCTCTCCAACACCCTACATAGTTGTAACAAGACTTCTCCAACATTGAACCTCAGTCCCCTCGCAACAAAGGCCAAAATTCCATTTGCCTTCTAACTGCTGCAAATTTACATTTACAAATGTGATAACATATTTACAACAGTAGCACCTGTGACACCCATGTAAGCTCAGAAGGTCTTCTTCTTCCTTTCCTTTCCACTACTTCTAGGAGTAGTTAAGGGGTCCACAGCTGAGGTGATGGAAGCCTGCCTTACAGTGGAGCTTGTTGGCCATGATGTTTTGGTTGGGTGACCCTTTGGCAGTTGTGGCTAGACACAGAGAGTGTGCCTTGCCCCAATGCAGGTTCACCCTCCTCAGTTTAAATTTCCAAAAGGGTTGAAGTGTCCTGAGGGGAGACTTCTGGGTATGTATATGGTTCTTGTCTGGCTGGGTGCCCATCGGCACTGCCCTGTCTCCTTGTTAGGAAGGAACACCTGGAGTCAGGTTAAGGCTCCTCGTACCTGTTACCTTGCTGAGCACCAATAGTTACAGCAATGGAGTGCAGGTCTGCGTATATATTCAGCAGTCTCTGAGGTAGCTGGACCAGGTTCTCCATTGTGGCTGCCAACCTGTCTACAGAAGCAGCCAGGCGTTCACATGCCAGAGGCAGCACAGTACATCAGTTTTGGTGGAGTCCTCCAAACTTTGAATCAGTTTGTCCAATGGAGGACACTCCCAAAAAATTGCCTGCTGATCCTCTATCTGCTTGTGAATTTGTATACCGTCTTTAATTGCCAGCAGCATCGGGTGCTCTCCCACCTGGGGCCGAGCAGGTGCCTGGTTTCCGGCAGTCTTCCAAGTCCCAGTGGCTTGGGATGTTTGTTAATTGAGCAGTTACAGAGAATGATGTACTCACCAGTATGTGCTCTAATGCAGTAAAATATCCACTGAGGAGGCAGTATCTGTGTTGGTGTAAAGTACAGGAGACAGCCTTGCCAGTGCATCCTCTGAGGGGTCTGATGCTTCTTCCTCTGAGGTGCAGGATAGAAACACAGAAAATAGGAGCAGGCGTAGGCCGTTTGGCCCTTTGAGACTGTTCCACCATTCAATATGATCATGGCTGATCATCCATCTCAATAGCCTATTCCTGTTTTTCCCCATGTACTTTATCTCTTCAACTCCAAGCACTAGTTCTTGAAATCATACAATGTTTTAAAAGAAAATATTGTGGATGCTAGAAATCTGAAACAAATATAGACAATGCTGGAGAAACAGAAGTTCTTGTTTTGTTTTGTTCTGTTCTGAAGAAGTGGTATTAGTCTCAAAATGTTAACTTTGTTTCCCACTCCACAGATGCGGGCAGACCTGCTAAGTTCCTCCAACATTCTCTATGTTTGTCCCACCACCATTATTGGCTCTATCTGCCCTATTGTGGGCTGTTTTCTCTGGAAGGAGACAAAGGAAGGGGCTGAATGATATGAAAGTGGCTGGCACAGCTGTTAGTATGGTGCAGGTGAGCAAAAGTGATAGGTAACCTGAGTGTGTGAGTAGGCAACACAGATGCTATACAGGGTTGGTAATCTGGATGGATTGAGCGAAGGTGGAGGTTGGTGAGATTGAGTGAGTGAAAATGTAGCATGAAATATGAGAGTGGTTGACCACGAACCTTGGTAACTTTGGACCAAGCTGGCAGGGTCTGGTGGTCGCCTTTGTCAGTCCTAGAGAACAGGATGGCGCTCTTGTGCACCAACCCATCCAGTATGACCTCCGGGTCCCATATCGGCAAATTAGGGTGCTGAGTTATCTCTATTCCCATCTCTGGGGCAATTCGCAGTAACTGTATGGCAACTCCAGGCTAAGAGAATATTATATGGTGGATAACTACATGCTTATGAAATTATCACTGTATTATAGCAAAGGGTGTAATTATGCCAGTCACCATTTTAATTCAGGGCACTTGAAGCACAAAGTTCTGATAGCTGCTCTTTGTATTTGAATAACTAAATGTGAGTCCACAAATATATGTGGCTGTGAATGTAATATCTGTAAAGATTGCTAAGTTGCAATACTTTTGTATCTTTCATATCCTAGTTCTAGTTTCTTATGTTACAAGAGATAACATAAACTTTCCTGCATCAGGCAAAGATACACTGCTGGAAGCAAAATACACATCTGATTCTGTCTCCTATTACCATCCATTAAGCATAAAGCAGATAAAATAACAATATCAGGATAAAACCTCTGGCAGTAATACAAATTTTAATCAATCATTCACGCATTGGCACCTTTATGTTTGAAACTGGGCAATGAGAAATTTTCACCCTGTGATCAGGTTTGTATTCCTGTAGCTCCAGATTAGGGAATTGAATGCAGAGGGCCAATGCAGATTCAGAAGCTGGAACACATGGTTGCATAAGTGTATATTAAAGGATCTTCAAAAAAATGCATGGCTCTGTTGCTCTCAAATCTGATTGACTGATTGATAACTGCTTCTATGTTGGATATCAAATGCATTACATTGAAAAGATTCACTGGAAAGTTTGAACTGAATGCTTAGGATTTGTTTCAGTTACTTTGATGAACCCGGTGTTGCAGGAAATTAATGGACAACTTACATGGCCACTCTTCAATTTTCCTGACAAAATATGTAACTTCACACATCTCTACTATCTCTATCTTGCCATTTGTCTGCCCATCATTCCAGTCTAGTTACATCCTCCTAAGTCTGTTTTCTGTCTCACGCTTTGTTCCATAATAATGCCTTTGCTGAATAAATATATACTGCATCACCCAGTGTATTTTTTAAATATATTCATTTGTGGGATGTGAGCGTTGCTGGCAGGCCAGCATTTCTTGTCCACCCCTAGTTGCCCTTGAGAAGGTGGTGGTGAGCTGCCTTCTTGAACCGCTGCAGTCCTCCTGCTGTGGGTTGACCCACAATGCCATTAGAGGGGGAATTCCAGGATTTGAACCCAGCACCCAGCAGCTTGAAGGGGAACTTGAAGGTGGTGATGTTCCTATTTTTCTGCTACCCTTGTCCTTCTAGACGAGGGTGGTCGTGGGTTTAGAAAGTGCTGTCTGTGAATCTTTAGTGAATTTCTGCAGTGCATCTTGTAGATAGTACACACTACTGTTACTGAGCATCAGTGATGTAGGGAGTGGATGCTTGTGGATATAGTGTCAATCAAGCGGCTGCTTTGTCCTGGATAGTGTCAAGCTTTTTGAGTTTTGTTGGAGCTGCACTCATCCAGGCAAGTGGGGAGTATTCCATCATACACTGAATTGTGCCTTGTGGTGGACAGGCTTTGGGGAGTCAGGAGATGTGTTACTCGCCACATTATTCCTAGCCTCTGACCTGCTCTTGTAGCCACTGCGTTTATGTGGTGGGTCCAGTTGAGTTTCTGATCAATGATAACTCCCAGGATATTGACAGTGGGTGATTCCATTGAATGTCAAGGGGTGGTGGTTAGATTGTCTCTTATTGGTCGTTGTCATAGCCTGGCATTTGTGTGGCATGAATGATACTTGCCACTTGTCAGCCCAAGCCTGGGTATTGTCCAGATTTTGTTGCATTTGAACACCTACTGCTTCAGTATCTGAGAAGTTGCAAATGGGGCTGAACATTGTGCAATCATCGGCGAACATCCCCACTTCTGACCTTATGATGGAGGGAAGGTCAGTCATGAAGCACCTGAAGATGGTTGGGCCGAGATCACTACCCTGCGGAACTCCCGCAGAGATGTCTGGAGCTGAGATGATTGATCTCTAGCAACCACGACCTTCTTCCTTTGTGTCAGGTATGACTCTAACCACCGGAGATTTTGCCCTGAGACCCATTGATTCCAGTTTTGCTAGGGCTCCTTAATGCCACACTCGGTCAAATGCAGCCTTGATATCAAGAGCTGTCACTCTCACCTCACCTCTGAAATTCAGCTCTTTTGTCCATGTTTGAATCAAGGCTGTAATGAGATCAGGAATTGAATGGTCCTGGCTGAATCCAAACTGGGTGTTACTGAGCAAGTTATTTCTGAGCAGGTGCTGCTTGATAGCACTGTTGATGATACCTTCCATCGTTTTACTGATGATCGACAGAAGATTGATGGCTGCATTGGATTTATCCTGCTTTTTGTGTACAGGACATAATTGGGCAATTTTCCACATTGTCGGATAGATGCCAGTGTTGTTACTGTGCTGGAACAGCTTGGCTAGGGGAATGGGAAGTTCTGGTCTACAAGTCTTCAGTACTATTGCTAGAATGTTGTCAGAGCTCATGGTCTTTGCAGTAGCCAGTGTCTCCAATCACTTCTTGATATCACGTGCAGTGAATTGAATTGGCTGAAGACTGGTATCTGTAATGCTGGGGACCACTGGAGGAGGCTGAGATGGATCGTCCACTCGACACTTCTGGCTGAAGATTGCTGAGAAATCTTCAGCCTTATCTTTTACATGGATGTGCTGGGCTCTTCCATCATTGAGGATGGAGATATTTGTGGAGCCTCCTTCTCCAGTGAGTTGTTTAATTGTCCACCACCATTCACTACTGGATGTGCCAGGGCTGCACAGCTTTGATCTGATTGTTGGTTGTGGGATCACTCAACTCTGTCTATCACTTGCTGCTTTCACTGTTTGGCGTGCAAGTAGTTCTGTTTGGTGGCTTTGCCATATTGATACCTCATCTTCAGGTATACCTGGTGCTGCCGCTGGCATGCCCTCCTGCACTCTCCATTGAACCAGGGTTGATCCCCTGGTTTAAGGTTAATGGTTGAGTGGGGGGTATGCTGGGCAATCAAGTTACAGATTGTGTTGGAGTACAATTCCACTGCTGTTGATGGCCTACTGTGCCTCATGAATGCCTAGTCTTGAGTTGCTAGATATATTCAAAATCTGTCCCATTTAGCATGGTGATAGTACCACACAACACGATCGAGATTATTCTCAATTTGAAGGCGGGATTTTGTCTCCACAAGGACTGTGCGGTGGTCACACTTACCGATATTGTCATGGACAGATCCATCTGCAGCTGGCAGATTTGTGTGGATGTGGTTTATCTCTCTTGTTGATTCTCTAAACACCTGTCACAGACTCAGTGTCGTAGTTATGTCCTTTAGAACCTGACCAGCTTGATTAGTAGTACCGCTGCTGAGCCACTCTTGGTGGTAAACATTGAAATTCCTGACCCAGAGTGCCCTTGCCATCCTTAGTGCTTCCTTAAAGTGTTACTTGTCATGGAGGAGTACTGATTCATCAGCTGAGGGAGGACAGTGTGTGGTAATCAGCAAGAAGTTTCCTTGCCCATATTTAACCTGAAGTCATGAGACTTCATGGGATCCAGAGTCAATGTTGAGAACTCTCAGAGAAACACCCTCCTGACTGTGTACCACTGTGCCGCCCCCTCTGCTGGGTCTGTCCTGCTGATGGGACAGGACATATCCAGGGATGGTGATGGTAGTGTCCTGAAACATTGTATGATTCCATGAGTATGACTATGTCAAGCTGTTTCTTGACTAGTCCGTGAGATAGCTCTCCTAATTTTGACAGTAGCCCCCAGATGATAGTAAGTAGGACTCTGCAGACTGTTTTTGCCAATGTGTTTTCCCGTGCCTAAATCGATGCCAGGTGATCAGTTTCGTTTTATTTCTTTGAGATTTTGTAGCGATTGGTATAACTGAGTGGCTTGCTAGGCCATTTCAGAAGGCAATTGAGAGTCAACTAAATTGCTGTGGGTCTTGAGTCACATGTAGGCCAGAACAGGTGAGGATGGCAGATTTCCTTTCCTGAAGGACATTAGCGAACTTGATAGGTTTTCTGACAATCGACAATGGTCATCAGTAGATTCTTAATTCCAGTTTTTTTAAAAATTTGAATTCAAATTCCACATTTGCCAGGGTGGGATTCGAACCCATGTCTCCAGAACATTACCTACATCTCTGGATTAATAGTCTAGCGGAAATATGCCAGGCCTTTCTCATATATTGTAATAATTAAACATTTATTTGTCATGGACATGGAAACAATTACAATAATAAAAAAGTAGAGAGTGGGCAAAAGTCAACATCAGAAGTTACAATATTTATAGTGATGTAGAATCTTATAGCACAGAATGCAGCCATTTAGCCCATTGTGTTAGAACCAGATTTGAAAGAGCAATCCAAACAGTCACACTCCTCTGCCCTTTCCGCACAGCTTTGAAAATGTTTTCCCTTCAAGCATTTATTCAGTTCCCTTTTTACAGTTTATTCTGCTTCCCTTCCCTTTCAGGCAATACATTCCTCGCTATGCAAAACAGTTCACTTTACTGAATCACCGACTCCTCTGCCAATTATCTTAAATCTTTGTCCTTTGGTTACCAATGCATTTGCCAGTAAAACTAGCTTATTATTCAAAATAAAAACCAAAAGAACTGTGGATGTTATAAATCAGAGACCAAAGTAGAGATGGCCGGAAAAGCTCGGCAGGTCTGGCAGCATCTGTGGGGAGAAATCAGAGTTAATGTTTTGGGTTGAGTGACCCTTCCTCAGAATTGAGGACCACAGTTCTGAGGAGGGGTCACTTGACCCGAAATGTTAGCTTTGAATTCTCTCCACAGATGCTGCCAGACCTGCTGAGCTTTTCCAGCCATTTCTATTTTTGCAGCTTATTACTATTGTCATTTTCATGATTTTCCTGAGTTTTGTATAATCTGCAACATTTGAAATTATGTTTTGTATACCCAAAACCAGATCAGCAATATACATCAACAAACTGATCTCAGTACAGATCTCTGGACGACACCACTGTGTACTTCCATCCAGTTTGAAAAACAACCATTGATACTACTTTGTGCTTTCTATATCTTAGATAATTTGGTAGCCATGATGCCTCTGCTCATTAGCTTCAGCTTTACTAACATAGGTCAACTGCCTCCTCTGTGCCATAAATCTTCTTGCGGTGGAATCTTCCCAGTCCCTGAACAACACTGGCAATGGCAAATCAGTTGTGAAAATATGGTGAAATTGGAAAAATGAGATTCTCAACACTGAGAAAAAAAAAGTCCAATTCTGCTACCACGTTTTGAACTTTGAGGTGAGAATCGCACCCCTGAAAGACAAGAGACCTGTTTACATAGAGACCTGTATAGCATTAGTACTAATCCACATCTTTGGTGTGCAATCTGATGAACAGACTGATCTGTTCTAAAGAAGTGTCAAATGGGACTCAAAGTTTAAAGTTTTGGCAAAGAACCATGGTAGCCCAAGCCAAACATAGACACGCATGGGAATTCCTAGAGGCATGGTTCTCCACCCATAATGCAATCAACAAACACATAGAATTGGATCCCATATACAAACCATACAGATCCAAACCAGAAATGACACTACTCACCATAACGGACCAGACAGTATAAATTCCAAGCTGAGCAGAATAACACTGCGTCATCATCATCACTGATGATGTCACCCAGCATGGTGATGAAATGTCTGAACGAGAACAAGCCAGCTCGGTGAGCAAGTCAACAAGGGACTCAAAATATTAAATTGGCTTTTCTTTCCACAGATGCTGCCAGACCTGCTGAGTTTCTTTAACATTCTCTGTGTTTGTTTCAGATTTCCAACATTTGCAGTATTTTGCTTTTAAGTCAAGAACAACATTCAATATCAGTCTGGGAGTTGGATGCAGTTAGTTGGCAGCATGGGCATCCAGTCCAGACTGTATGTCTACAGTCTGAAGGATGGGTTATGGCTAGTCCTGCAGTCCACCAAAAACAGTCTAACAGTTCATGGCAAATAAATCAAGGAGCTGCATAGAAGGGGGACCTACAGTTAGGGTCCGTTGACTCATCAGTGGACAGGATGTTGCCGGAATGGAGGGTTTGAGTTATAAACATAGCCTGGATAGGCTGGAACGTTTTTCACTGGAGCATAGGAGGTTGAGCGTTGACTTTATAGAGGATTATGAAATCATGAGGGGCATAGATAAGGTGAATAACGAGGGTCCTTTCCCTAAGGTGGGGGCATTCAAAACCAGGGGTCATACTTTTAAGGCGAAATGAGGAAAATTTAAAAAAGGACATGAGGGGCAACTTTTTTTACACAGACAGTGGTTTGTGTGTGGAATGAACTGCCAGAGGAAATGGTGGATGCAGGTACAATCGCAATATTTAAAAGACATTTGGATAAGTACCTGAATAGGAATGGTTATGAGGGCTAAGGGCCAAACGCAGGCAGGTGGGACTAGTTTAGTTTGGGAACATGGTCAATGTGGACTAGTTGGACTGAAAGGTCTATTTCCGTACTGTGTGACTCTATGACCGTCCGTCCAAGTCAGCTAGACATGTGGGCTGTTTGCAGTTCTGTGAGTCTTCTCAATGAACGTTGGATACAGGAAGGGTTAGAAGCAACATGCCTCCATTCAGAGGAGACAATCATTTTGAAGGGGGCAACTCAATATATAAGAGTGAGAGAGAGTAAATTGGAGGACATAGGTTACAGCAGAGGTGGGGATGGGATCATTGATGGTCACAACTACCCTGGCTTCGATGGGATGACAGTGCGCATAGTGGTTGGAATGACTAAGCTGGTGGGCCAGGACTTGAGGGTAATTTTGGTAAATAAAGACGGAAGTGAAAGAGTAAGGTGGGCATGTGTGGAATCTCAATAATGACGGGGTTGGCAATGAGTGCAATGAAGAAAGGATTTATGAAGATTTTGGAGAACCTCTTGATTATCAGGCTGAACATGTGATATTATCTGCAATCACAACCTGCCCTCCATCCCCATGTGAAACATTAGTGTGCAATGAAATTGGATAATGGAAGCGACTAACACTTGGACTGGGCAGAATAAGTGGGTTTTATTTGAACTGAGAATGCAAGCTCTACTTTTGAGCACTGTGAGGCTCTTCAATGGGCAACTGGATTTATTAGGAACCTACATAGTACAGGTTGAAGACATCTATAATCATAGAACCTCGAATAACTCCACAGAGGCTGGTATCCCTTCACCAAGTCACCCTTTATTTATGCATGGAGAGTCCTTAACACCAATCCAGCTCCCTTACAGCCAGCTCTCAGAGTGAACAGAACCGCTGACACTCCTGTTCTTATCTGTCAGCTGAAGCTCCCTAATTGGACCATATTAACAGCCCTAATCAGGCAATTTATATTCTATGAGTCTGGCTGACCTCATTACAATCAGTACACGCCTCCCCCTCTGAGTCTGATGAATAGGTTCGTGTTTTTTTTGTAGCTCCTCCTGGGGCATTTTGGCACCGGGTCAGGTTCCTCCAACTCTGCCTCTGACAATGGATAGTGTGCAATGCATAGGAACTTGCCTCTTGTGCCTGGAGCATCTCAGAAGAAATTAACTCTCTTCTTCAGGTGGCAATGGTATTGAGGTGGTGATGTACAGTATTCCTCTGCACTTCAATGCTGCTCTTTGAAGTGCACTGGCACATTTAATTGCAATGTTGTTGTCAGGTCACTTTAGCCATAGAGTTACAGCGTTGTACAGCATGGAAACAGACCCTTCGGTCCAACTTGTCCATACTGACCAGATATTCTAAATTAATCTAGTCCAAATTTGCCAGCATTTGGCCCATATCCTCCAAATCCCTCCTATTCACATACCCATCCAAATGCCTTTTAATTTAATTTAATTGTAATTATATCAGCCTCTACCACTTCCTATGGCAGCTCATTCCATACATGCACTACCCTCTACATGAAATAGTTGCTCCTTAGGTCCCTTTTTATCATTTCCCTCTTATCTTAAACCTATGCCCTCTAGTTTTAGACTCCCCTACCGGGGAAAATGACCTTGGCTATTCACCCTATTCATGTCCTTCATGATTTTATAAACCTCTATACTGTCGCCCCTCAACTTCTGACACTCCAGGGAAGACAGCCCCAGCTATTTAGTCTCTCCCTGTAGCTCAAACCCTCCAGTTTGGGCAACATCCTTGTAAATCTTTTTGTACCTTTTCAAGTTTAACAACATCTTTCCTATTGCAGGGAGAGCAGAATTAAACACAGTATTCCAAAAGTGGCCTAAACAATGTCCTTTACAGTCACAACATGACATCCCAACTCCTATCCTCAATGCATTGATCTACAGAGGCAATTGTACCAAAAACATTCTTCACTCTCCTGTCCACCTGCGACTCCACATTCAAGGAACTATGAACCTGCACCCTAAAGTCTCTTTGTTTGACTACAGGACATTACCATTATGTGTATAAGTCCTGCCCTGATTTGACTTACCAAAACACAACACCTCACACTTCTCTAAATTAAACTGTACCTGCCACTTCTTGGCCCATCGGCCCATCTGATCAAGGTCTCGTTGTACTGTGAGACTACTTTCTTCACTGTCCACCACACCATCAATTTTGATGTCATCTACAAAGTTACTAACCATTCCTCTTATATTCACATCCAAATCATTTATATAAACATAGGAACAGGCACTCAGCTCATGGTATGGGCCAGGGTATGTCTCAGGGCTGCTCACCCACTCTCTTCGTGGTCACTCACAATTCGAGGTCGATCCTGGAATCAGTCATGTGCAGTGTTGGCCCAGAAGGAGTAAGTAAGTAGGGATGTTTTAGATGATGTCATGAGAAAATTTTGTGGGCCTCAAGGAGAGAAAAGTTTCAGGAAACCTGACAGAAATGTGACTTCAAGGTGTAGCGCTGGATGAACACAGCAGGCCAAGCAGCATCAGAGGAGCAGGAA
>NC_063342.1:33356825-33363951 GCF_021869965.1 Rhincodon typus
TCTTCAGAAAAAGGGTCTAGGCCCGAAACGTCAGCTTTCCTGCTCCTCTGATGCTGCTTGGCCTGCTGTGTTCATCCAGCTCTACACCTTGTGGTCTCAGATTCTTCAGCATCTGCAGTACCTACTATCTCAGAAATGTGACTTAGCTGATTTCTGATAAAATTCAGTCCTATGTTTCTTTGTCCACTCTGTGGCACTTTATGACTGCCTGTTAAAAGTCTATGCACACAGCAATTGCATCACCTTGATTAACCTTGTCCATCACTTCATCACAGAACTCATTCAAGACAGTCAAACATGATTTGCTTTAAACAAATCAATGCTATCATTGATTTGATCCAAGATTTTACTAGTGAAAGACAATTTCTGTCACAGATTATCATCTTAATGGATAACAGGCCCATATTTGCCTGTTTTTTCCTTCTCTTCTATTTAAACAACAGCACGATACATGCACTCTCTAGTCCTCACACAGAGTGGATGCAGGTGAGTTTTTGCACATGTGTAAGGATGGCACTATATAGTTGGGTGTGATGTACCATGACAACAGATGATAAGCAGGGCAAGGTAAAACCTAGCACATTCCCATATCCATGTAACATTTAAATAAGGACCTTACATCGTCTTTCGTTCTTTAATGATGAATGGTCCAATAGAATATGAGAATAAACTTTAGAGGAACATAACAGCTAACTATAAAAGCTTCTAGAAATATGTGAAGAGAAAAAAGATTAGTGAAGACAAATATAGGCCCCTTATAATCAAAAATGGGGGAAATTATAATAGGGAACAAAGAATTGGAAAAAGAATTGAACACAGTATTTAGCTCTGTCTTCGCAAAAGAGGACAAAAATAATTTTCCAGAAACGTTAGGGAACCAAGGGTGTACTGAAAGGGAGGAATTGAAGAAAAACAGTATTAATAAAATTTAGGGGGAGCGGCACGGCAGCTCAGTGCCTCACAGCGCCAGGGACCCAGGTTTGATTCCACCCTCGGGCAACTGTCTGTGTGGAGTTTGCACATTCTCCCTGAGTCTGCGTAGGTTTCCTCCCACAGTCCAAAGATGTGCAGGCTAGGTGGATTGGCCATTTTAAATTGCCCGTAGTGTTCAGGGATGTATAGATTAGGTGGGTTACAGGGGAATGGGTCTGGGTGGGATGCTCCAAGGGTCAGTGTGGACTTGTTGGGCTGAAGGGCCTGTTTCCACACCGTAGGGATTCTATAATTCTATGAAAACAAAATGGTGTTGGAGAAATTAATTGGATTAAAGGCTGACAAATCACCAGGGCTTGATAATTTGCATTGCAGAGAACTAAAGGAAGTGGCCCTGGAAATACTGAATGCATTGGTGGTCATCTTCCAAAATTCTACATACTCTGGAGTAGTTCCTATAGATTGGAGGGTGGCAAATGTAACCCCACTATTTGAAAAAGGAGGGAGAGAAAAACAGAATTACAGACCAGTTAGCCTAACATCAGTCGTGGGGAAAATGCTACAGTCTATTATAAAAGATGTGATAACAGAACACTTGGAAAGCATTAACAGGTTTAGACAAAGTCATCACTGAATTATGGAAGAGAAATCATTCTTAACTAATCTTCTGGATTTTTTTGAGCATCTAATTAGCAGAATAATTAAAGGAGAACCAATGTAGATATAGTCGTCAAGGTCTATAGCACAGAAAACAATCTTTTGGCCCATCAAGCCTACACCAGCCAAAAACGATCACCCAATCAATCTAATCCCATTTTCCAATACTTGGTCTATAGCCTTAGATGCCTTAGCATCACAAGTGTACACCTAAATATTTCTTAGATATTATGAGGGTTTCTGCCTCTACCACACTTTCATGCAATGAGTTCCAGATTCCCACCACCCTCTGGGTGAAAAGAAAATTCCTCACATACCCTCTAAAACTCCTGCCCCTTGCCTGACATTGATACCTCCACCAAGGGGTAAGTTCCTCCTATCTGCCCTGTTTGTGCCTCTCATAATTTTATACATCTCAATCATATAAACCACCATCCCTCAGTATTCTCTGCTTCAAGGAAAACAGCGACAATCTGTCCAAACACTCTTCTTCACTAAAACTCTCCAGCCCAGGCAACATCCTGGTAAATCTCCCCATTAGTGTCTCCAGTGCAGTCATATCCCTCTTGTAATGTGGATTCCAGACTTATGCATAATATCTAGATGTGGCCTAACCAATGTTCCATATAGTTCCAGCTTCACCTCCCTCCTCTTAAACTGTATGCCTTGGCTAATAAAGGCAAGTATCCCATATGCCTTCTTAAACACTTTATCTATGTGTCATGTTATCTTAAGCAATTGGTGGTCATGCACACCAAGGTCCCATGATCCTCAGTGATTCCCAGGGACTAACCATTCACCATGTATTCCCTTGCCCTATTTGTCCTGCTCAAGTGATTCATTTCACGCATCTGGATTGAATGGCACTTGCCGCTGAACACCCCATCTGACCAGCTCATCTCTATCCTCCTGTAAGGCCCTCTTCCACACTATTCAGAACCCCACCAATTTTCGTTTCATCCACGAACTTAGTGATCATCTATATATATGCCACAAGCAGCAATGGCTGCACACTGATCCCTGCAGAACTCCACTGGAGACAGGCTTCCGGTCATCAAAGCACCCTTCAACCATCATCCACTCCTTTCTGCCACTCAGGCAATTATCAATCCAATTTGGCAATTTTCCTGAGATCCCATAGGTTTTTATCTTCGTTATCAATCTCTTATATGCGACCTTATTGGAGGACTGTGTACAGTTCTGGTTGCCCTGCTATAGGAAGGATATTATTAAATTGGAGAGGATTCAGAAAAGATTTACCAGGATATTGCTGGGATTGGAGGGTTTGAGTTATAGGGAGAGCTTTGGATAGGCTGGGACGTTTTCATTGGTGGTTGAGGGGTGACCTTATAGAGGTTTATAGAATCATGAGCAGCATAGATAATGTGAATAGCAAAAGAATTTTCCCTAGGGTAGTTCAAAACTAGGTAGCATATTTTCAAGATGACAGGAGAAACATTTAAAAGGGACACGAGGGGCAACTTTTTCTCACAAAGGGTGGTTCATATGTGGAATGAACAGAGGGAGTGGTAGATGCAGGTACAGTTACAACATTTAAAAGACCCTTGGATAGGTACATGAATAGGAAAGGTTTAGAGGGATATGGGCCAAAATCAGGCAAGTGGGATTGGTTTAGTTTGGGAAACTTGGTCAACACGGACAACTTGGACCGACGGGTCTGTTTCTGTACCATATGAGTCTATGGTCTATTACTCTATAAGTCCAACTAGACTGGCTGAAATGCATTGTCCTCGTTTACG
The DNA here is from genome assembly GCF_021869965.1 of Rhincodon typus. Taxonomy (NCBI): domain Eukaryota; kingdom Metazoa; phylum Chordata; class Chondrichthyes; order Orectolobiformes; family Rhincodontidae; genus Rhincodon; species Rhincodon typus. Next base: position 33,360,176 of record NC_063342.1, read on the forward strand.
CACCTGGTCACCTCATCAAAAAAAATTCAATCAAGTTGGTCAGACATGACCTCCCTTTAACAAAACCACATTTACTGTCCTTGGTAATCATTGCTTCTCCAAGTGCAGATTAATCCTGTCGGAATTGCTTCCAATTGTTTACTCGCCAATGACGTTATGACTAGCCTCAAATTTCTTGGTTTATCCTTTCCTACCTTCTTCAACAACAATGCTGCAATGGCTATTTTCCAGTCTTCCAACACCCCTCCTGTGACTAGAGAAGAGTTGGAGATTATTGCCAGCTCCATTTTATTTCCTCCCTTATGTCACTCAATGGCCTGGTATACACTTCATCTGGCCCTGGAAGATTTATCTACTTTTAAGCTTGCCATACCACTCAGAACCTCCTTTCTGTTTATGGTAATTTTTTAAAAGTATATTGTATATCACAGTCCTTCAGCCTGATTTCGTAACTCATGTCTCCCTGTCACTGGAGAACACCGACACAAAGCAATAATTTAGAACCCTACTTATGACTTTCAGCTCCACGCACAAATTACCACTGGTCCTGAATGGGCCCTACTCTTTCCTTAGTTATCCTTTTATCCTTAATGTACTTGTAAACTAACTTTGCGTTTTCCTTTATTTTATGTGTTATCCTTTCTTGCCCCCTATTGCTCTCCCAATTTCCTCTTTGTTACCCCTTGCATATTCTGTACTCTTATAGGGCTTCTGCTGTTTTGCTGGATGTAATGTGTTTTGATTTCAAGACAGCTTTTTATTGGTCCCTTGTAAGAGGCTATTAGACAAAATTAAAGCACAGGGGATTGGTGTAACATACTAGTATGGATTGAGATTGGTTGATAGACAAAAGAACTGTGTGAATAAATGGGGTCTCTTTCTGGGTGTCATGCAGTGACTAGCGGTGTACCACAGAGATCAGTGCTGGGGTCCCAGCTATTCATGACAAATATAAATGACTTGGATGAGGGAGCCAGTCTTTTTCACATCTTGTTTTCTTACAAATTGCTTGTTAGATACAAGATTGACAATGCTTCATAAAAAAAATTACAATACATTGTAGTGATTCTTCAAGAGAAAAGAACAGGGATGTTAGAGTTATTAAGTAATAACTTAAGTAAATATGATAGGCATGTTGGAGCCACTAGATACTTAGGTAATTCACAATAAACACATCTGTAGCAAAGTTTGCAGCTCGATCCACTCTGGATCTAAGCTGAGGAACTGGACCTTGAGCTGTACAGATTGTGCTATTAGGGAGGGGGCAAGTTACCTGGACACTTTTTTCCAAGAGGCAGTCACACCCTTAGTTTAGGTAATACAGCTAGGTCTGTGATCAAACACAGGAGTATGTGCTGGGTATGACTCCAACCAGCAGAATGTTTGCCCCCTGATATCCATTGATTCTAGTTTTGTTGGGCTCCTCAATGCCACACTTGTTCAAATGCAGCCTTGATGTCAAGGGCTCTCACTCTCACCTCACCACTAGAATTCATCGCTTTTGTCCATGTTTGAGCCATGACAGTAATGAGGTCAGGACCGGAGTGGTCCTGGTGGAACCCAAACTGTGTGTCACTGAGCAGATTATTGCTGAGCAGGTGCTGCTTGATTGCACTGTCGATGACACCTTCCAAAACTTTACTGATGATTGTGAGAAAACTGTGGCACAGAAGCAGGCCATTTGGCCAATTGAGTCCACACTAACCCTCTGAAGAACTTCCCATTCAAACCTACCTCCCTTCCCTATCCCTGTAACCCTGCATATGCCATGGCTAATCCACCTAGCCTGCACATCCTAGATACAATTGACAATTTAACAAGGTTAATCCACCTAAACTACACATCTTTGGACTTTGGGATGAAACCAAAGCACCCGTGTAGCCACAGGGAGAATGTGCAAACTCTACACAGACAGTCACCTGAGGGTAAATTGAACCTGTGTCCCTGGTGCTGTTAGCAGCAGTGCTAACCACTGAGCCACCGTGCCGCTCCAGAGACCAATGGAGGGGAAGGTGGGGGTGATTCCTCCAAGTTCCCCTTACCCCAGTGCAAGAGAAAATTCCACCCCTCCCCCCTCGCCCTCTGCTCAGCTCGTGTGCTGTCATAGTCCAGGCTTGGCATTAACTGGATCACCTCATTCTGGTGTCACAGTGACTTTGGGACAGTGGGATTACTTGGAAGCCATGCCTGTTCCCAGGAAGCCAAACAGGCCCTCAGCAACCTAACCAAACCAAATATTTTGTATCTGGTAATGTGTAATTTGGCTGGTTTAATAAATGATCTCAGAGTAAAACATCTCCTAGAGAACAAAATCCATATTACGGTAGAATTTAGCATTCAGTTTGAGAGTGAGGAACTTGGGTCAGAAACAACTGTGATAAATTACCCTGTCTTCAATTACACAGGAATAAGGGCAGAGATGGCTGGAGTGAATTGGGAAAGTGGTCTAACAGAAAAGATGCTAAAGAATAATGGCAGACATTTAAGAAAATAGTTCATCACTTGCATAAAAGTTATAGCCCATAGAGGAAGAAGAATTCTAGGTAGGGGTAAAACAACCATGTTTGACCAAGGTAGTTAGGGATGACATCAAGTTAAAAGGTGAAAATAATTAGTGGCAAACCAAATGATTTGGATTGTTTTAAAAACTGACTTTTAAAAGATGACCAAAAAAAGGGAGAAAATAAACTGACGCTAAACTAGCAAGCATTGCAAAAAGGGACAACAGGAGCTCTTTAAATATATAAAATGGAAGTGAGGGGCCAAAGTGAACATAAGCCTCTGAGAGTATGAGGCTGGAAAAAAAATGGGGAACCAGGAAATAACAGGAGTTGAATAAATACTTTGCATCAGTGTTCATGATAGAGGACACTAGTAGCATTCAAAAGATACAAAATAATCAAAGTGTTAAAGGGGAAGGAAATAAAAGAAAACAAAAAGTAGCAGGGAAACTAATGGAGTGAAAGGTCATTTAGGCTCAGGACCTCATGTGTTGCGTCCTAGGATTTAAAAAGAAGTGGCTTCCTGGATGGTGAATGCCCTGATTGTAATCTTCTAAGAATCCTTAGATTTGGGATAAGTCTTAGACATTTTGAAATCTGCCACTTTACAAAATTATTTAAAAAGGAAAGAGACAAAAAACAGGGGCAACCATCGGCCAACTAGCTTAACATCTATGATTGGGAAAGCGCTAGGCTATCATAAAGGATGTAATAGGAGAGCATTTAGAAATACATAACGTAATCAGGCAGAGTCAGTGTGGATCCATGAAGGGGAAACCATGCCTGACAAATAGAGTACATTCAAGTTATTCAGTGCAAAATGGTGGTGGAGTAATAGGGCTGCATGCAGTTCTTGCCTGGATCCCATTCGCTCCCATCTGCTTTCCTTCTTTGTTTTACTTTTGCGTCTGCTCTTTTCTTTCACTTTATTTTCCTGTTCTTTTGATCTTTCTTTTTCTTTTCTGTGCTGCATTGATCAGCAGCACCAGTGCAGCAGCGAGAATGGGCCACATGTGAAGTGGCGGATGCAGGTTCTCTAGGCAACCAGAGGCTGGCTGCAGATGATTGCATTCTCCTGCCATACAGGGCCAATGGCAGTAGCAGCGGGGGATGTTCTCCTGCCATACAGGGCCAATGGCAGTGGCAGCGGGGGATGTTCTCCTGCCATACAGGGCCAATGGCAGTGGCAGCGGGGGATGTTCTCCTGCCATACAGGGCCAATGGCAGTAGCAGCAGCGGGGGATGTTCTCCTGCCATACAGGGCCAATGGCAGCA
>NC_063342.1:33363961-33403575 GCF_021869965.1 Rhincodon typus
GCAGCAGCAGCGGGGGATGTTCTCCTGCCATACAGGGCCAATGGCAGTAGCAGCAGTGGGGGATGTTCTCCTGCCATACAGGGCCAATGGCAAAAGCGTGGTCATTTTCCTGGTGTTTGGGGCTGGCAGCAGCTGCAGCAAAGATCCTCCAGCAACTGGGGACAGCAATGCCAGCAGCAGTGGACTCTCCAAGATGGCAGGGCTGGCAAGGCAACATCTGCAGCTGAAGAGGGACTTGTGGCCTGGTGGCGGCCTGGCAGCGGAACCAGGGGCTCTTGATTGCAGGGTGAGTATGGGTTTAGCAGCATCAGTGAAGTGGGCCCAGAGGTGAGGAGATGGCATCTAAAGTGGGCCGAATCCTACATTGGTGGATCCGGCACAGGCAGCAGTGAGGCAGTAAAGGTCTTCCTTAAGGCGAGGTGCTGGCACAGACTGAGTGAGAAAGACTGTTATTCTGAACTATTTTTCTAATTTATTCCTGTGACTTATAATACTGAGCTATTTATTTCTTAACTTTTCTAATTTCTTTTGTTTCCTAAGAATTTTATCGTAAGTATCTGTGCCTAGGTACCTTTGTACCTAAGATGGTGCTGTAATGTGGCCACTGTAAACTTTTCATTGGATTCATTTGAGTACATGTTACATGTCCTCAAATGAGTACACGCTTGGGCTGACAAGTGGCAAGTAACATTTGTGCCACACAAATGCCAGGCTATGACCATCACCAATAAGAGACAATCTAACCACTGCCCCTTGACACTCAATGGTGTTACCATCACTGAATCCCCCACTATCAACATCTTGGGCGTTATCATTGATCAGAAACTCAAGTGGACGCACCACATAAACACAGTGGCTAAAGAGCAGGTCAGAAGCTAGGAATACTGTGGCGAGTAACTCACCTCCTGACTCCCGAAAGCCTGTCCACCATCTACAAGGCACAAGTCAGGAGTGTGATGGAATACTCCCCACTTGCCTGGATAAGTGCAGCCCCAACAACACTCGAGAAGCTTGACACCATCCAGGACAAAGCAGACCGCTTGATTGACACTGCATCCACAAGTATCCACTCCCTCCACCACCAACACTCCGTAGCAACAGTGTGTACTATCCACAAGGTGCACTGCAGAAATTCAACAAAGATCCTCAAATAGCACCTTCCAAACCCACAATCACTTCTATCTAGAAAGATAAGGCCAGCAGAAAAATGGGATGCACTACCACTTACAAGTTCCCCTCCAAGCCACTCACCATCCTTATTTCAAAATATATTGCCATTTCTTCACTATTGCTGGGTCAAAACATTGGAATTCCCTCCCTAATGGCATTGTGCGTCAACCCACAGCAGGTGGACATGGTGGTTGAAGAAGGCAGCTCACCACCACCTTCTCAAGGCAACTAGGGATGGGCAATAAATGCTGGCCTCCCATCAACGCTCCCATCCCAAAAAAGGATATTAAAAAAAAAAATTAAAGTTAATTCAATTCAATTATTTGAAGTAGTAACAAGCTGGTATTATGAACCTGACAATACCCCCTTCAAATATATCCAGGAGATAGACTAGGCTCTAACTTTTATGTTATTTAAAGGCAAATATAAGGTGCTGTGTCTCAGATGTAATTTGATTGGTTAAATTACTCTGCTTTAAGCAAAACATACTTTATTCCTAGCCTACAGTTAAAATAACAAACAAAATAAAGAGGAATTGGTATAACTTTAATGCTATAGGAAAACTTAACAGAATAATAGTTTATTAAACTACTAAACAGCAACTGTTCCAATATAGTAACATCCATAAACACACACTTGGCAAAGGCAAATTCAGTAAAATAGATTGTCTCACATGCGATTCTGGGAGAGAGAGAGCACGAGAGAGAGAGAGAGAGAGAGAGAGAGAGATTTGGCAGCTTCAAACCAACTTCAAAACCCTAACAGCTCTTGTAAGCTAAACTCTTGTAAGCATTGGAGCCTGAATCCAATGCGTTTCTATTATTCTAACTTCAAAAAAACAGCTTCACAAGCTGTTTACTTTATTGGCTTCAATTAGATAGCTCTCCGACTCTGTGTTAATACCTCTCTTCAAAAAAAATCCTGGACAAAATACACTTCTTTCAGTCATAGTATCATCACACATGATAGATAATACAGTGCAAGCAGATGTAGCAAATTTGGATTTCCAAAAGGCATTTGTTAAGGTACAACATATAAGGCTACCTAATAAGGTAAGAGTCCATTGTATTTGAAGTGATTAATTGGCATGGATAGATGATTGGCTAACTAATAGAAGACAGCTGGAATAAAGGGGTTATTTTCAGGATGGCAACCTGTAATTGGGCAGCATGGTGGCTCAGAGGTTAGTACTGCTGCCACCCAGTACCAGGGACCCACGTTCGATTCCAGCCTCAGGTGACTGTCTGTGTGCAGTTTGCACGTTCTCCCTGTGTCTGCAGGGGTTTCCTCTGGGTGCTCGCGTTTCCTCCCACATTCCAAAGATGTGCATGTTAAGTTAATTGGCCATGCTTAATTGCCTGATAGTGTACAGGGAAGTGTAGGCTAAGTAATTAGGCATGGGAAATGCAGTGGTGTAGGGAGGTGGTCCTGGGTGGGATGCTCTTCAGAGTGTCAGTGTGAAATTGATGGGCTGAATGGCCTGTTTCCACACTGTAGGGATTGTATGATTATTAATAGAATGCTTCAGGGATCAGTGCTGGGGCTACAATTATTAATAATACTTATTCACAACTTGGATAAGGAGAGTGAATGTACTGTCCCAAGTTTACAGATGTCACAAAATTAGGTGGGATGCAAGAAGTGAGGATGACACCAAGAGTTTAGAGGGGGATGTAGTGAACACGCAATAACTTTGCACGTGGAATATAATGTAGGAAAATGCAAGTTTATACACTTTGCGTCCAATACAATTACATCCTTCCTCAAGTAAAGGGACCAAAACTGTACACAGTACTTCAGATGTGGTCTCACCCATGCCTTGTGCAGTTGCAACAGCACTTCCCTACTTTTATACTCCACTTCTTTCACAATAAATGCCAAACAAATGTTAGGCAACAATCCCAACAAGTGCAGCAATCCTTCAACAATTGCTGACTTTTTTAAAAACAGTTCTTTTCCCATTTGATGATGCAGAGATACCAGTGTTGGACTGAGGTGGGCAAAGTCAGAAGTCACATGACACCAGGTTGTAGTCCAACAGGTTTATTTGAAATCACAAACTTTTGGAGTGTTGCTGCTTCATCACATCACCTGATGAAGGTACAGCGCTCCAAAAGCTTGTGATTTCAAATAAACCTATTAGACTATAACCTGGTATCATGTGACTTCTGACTTTTCCCATTTGAGTCCACAATCAGAAATATGGAAATATAAAATGATACAGTTTTTTCACATTTATTAGACCACCTCTGAACAGTTTTGATCCCCTTTTCGGAGGAAAGATATACTGACATTAGTGATAGTCCAGAGAAGGTCATTAGGTTGATTCCAGGTATGGAGGGTTTTCTTATAAAGTGAGGTTAAGCAGGTTAGACATGTATTCATTGGAATTGAGAAGAATGAGAGACCTTTGTTTAAAATATATAAGATTATCAGAGGCCTTGATAGGGTAAATGCAATTGCATGTTTCTCTGGTGGGCAATTGTTGGACCAAAGGGCACAATCCCAGAGTAAGGGGCCATCTACTTAAGACAGAAATGAGGAAGAATTTCTTCTCTCAAACTATAGCAAATATGAGGAATTCTTTGCTGTAGAAGGGTATCAAGGATGGGTTGTTGAGTAGATTCAAAGTTGAGATAGACAGACATTTTAAATCGGTAAGAGAATGAAGGGTTATGGGGATAAGGCAGCGAGGTGGAGTTGAGAATGATTAGGTCAATTAAGATCTTGTTGAATGGCAGAGCAGATTCAATGGGTGAATGGCCTACTTCTTATGGTCCTATGTCTTATAGTCATTTGGTCTAACACAATCCTTATTGAGCATTAAGTTCTGCTTAATTATTTCTGAGAGGCTATTTAACCTGTCTAAAAGAAAAAGGACACAAATGGAGCCTGTGAATTTTACAGAAGGAACTCTACCGGATTATAACTGCATTTTTAAAAGTAATTGACTTCCACAAATCCCAAATTTATGAAACAGATTTCCTCCCCTACAGAGCTTGTTAATACTCTCTTCAAAATATTTTCTTGACTGACATTATTTAGGAATATTACTTTTGATGCTAATGACTGAATGTTATTTGCTGTGGTATGATACCATCCACTGGGCAAGCTGCCAACAAAATAGTGGTTCAAGCAACTACAGTTTTATCATTATGTGATTTGCAAACTCATGCCTTGGCAACCATGCATATAATTGTGATGCAGTAAAATTGTTGAAATCATCAATCACAAAATTCTCAAGTATAGAAACATGACAACTAACACACAATAAAATCTATCGTTTTTGCACAATTTTAATACAGAGGGAGGAGAAATGGGACACAACCTTCAGAACTGGCTGTTTATTTGATTTGGATACAATTTGACAACTTCTCTGAAACATATGGCTATGTTTTTAAAACAACCCAACAAAAACAGATTTATCAAAAATTCTCTAATGCCTCATTGCATTACATGGTTCTGCATAAAAGTAAGGCTTGTCTTATTTTGTTTCCAAGTATTTCAATGATAAGGATGTTTTACTATTTTGTTGCATGAATGCCATAATTCTATAAATACTGAATGTGATATGGTACCTTCATTTGATTATCTTTTCTTTTACTGATAAACACTTTAAAAGAAGAAATCTGAAAAAAAACGAGTTTAGAAGTTGATATATCCACAGAGATAAACAAACGCTGTCATGTGACATTACGTATTGTGATGCATCACGTACGTTAAGTCAATTACAGCTTGGCTGTACTTGGGTGTACAGGATGTGGGTGCCACTGGCCAGGCCAACACTTATTGCCCATTCCTAAGTGCCCAAAGGGCAATTATGTGAGAGCCATACTGCTTTGGGTCTTGACTTACATGTAGGCCAGACCAGGTAAGAATGGCAGTTTCCTTCCCTAGAGGGCATTAGTGAACCAGATGGGTTTTTCCGCCAATCAACAATGGATTTTTGCGATTACCATTAGACCCCGAAGATCAGGTTTTTGTTTTAATTGAAATCAAATGTCACCATCTGCCTTAGCAGGATTCAAACCCGGGTCTCCAGAACCAGTGTCTCTGCGTTAATAGTCTAGCGATAGTACCACTAGGCCATTGCCTCCCCTTAACTATTGATGTGGTTGTGAATATCTAGTTCAGAATTCATACTTTTAGAATGTAGCTTTTAATTTTATGAATTAAAGTTTTAAACAAAGAATATAATCAAGAAACGGCTAAACGTCTTATGTGAATGCAAGTCAAAAAAGCCTGGTTTGAAAGTAGAGAAATTAATTTGCATTACGGTTTCGCACATGACAAGTATGTCACAATGTCATGGAAATGGACTGTGGTATTTGAAAAGTTCCTTTGTTTAATTTATCTGGCTGTTTATCATAGAAGGTATTTATAGTTTTGCTCTTGTGAAAGCAGCAGATCACTGAGTCAGAGACAAAAAGGGCCTTTTAAAAAAATTCACCATGGGATGTGGGCATCACTGGCTGACCAGCACTTATTGCAAGTCCTTAGTTGCCCTTGAGAAAGTGGTGGTGACTTGCCTCTTGAACCGCTACAGTCCAGTTGCTGTGGGTTGACCCAAAATGCTGTTAAGGGGGGAATTCCAGGGATTTGACTCAACGGTGAAGGAACAGCAAGTTATTTCCAAGTTAAGATGCTGAGTGGCTTGGCGGGGAATTGCAGATGGTGGTATTCCCATGTATCTGCTGCACCTTGTCCTACATGGAAGTAACTGTGGGTTTGGAAGGTGCTGTCTAAGGAGTTTTGATGAATTTCCGCAGTGCATCTCGCAGATAGTATACACTGCTGCTATTGAGTGTTGGTGGTGGAAGGAGTGAACGGTTGTGGATGTGGTACCAATTAAGCAAGCTGCTTTATCCTGATGGTGTCAAGTTTCTTGAGTGTGGTGGGAGCTGTACTCATCCAGGCAAGTGGGGATTATTCCATCAGACTCCAGGCTTGTGCCTTGTAGATAGTGGACAGGCTTTGGGGAATCAATAGGTGAATTACTTACTGTAGTATTCCTATCCTCTGACCTGCTGTTGTAGCCACTTTATGTATAAGCCTAGGCCAGTTCAGTTTCTGCTCAATGCTAACTGCCAGGATGTTGATACTGGGGGATTGAGTGATAGTAACACTATTAAATATCAAGGGGTTGTGGTTAGATTGTCAATTATTGGTGATGGTAATTGTCTCACATGAATATTACTTGTCAAATTTCAGCCTAAGCCTGGATTTTGTCCAGGTCTTGCTGAATTTGAATATGGACTGCATCAGCATCTGAGGAGTCATGAACACTGTGAACATTGTGCTCTCAGCCCCAATTCAGACCATATGATGGATTAATGACCACATATGGTCATTCATGAAGCAGCTGAAGGTGGTTGGGCCTAGGCCACTACCTTGAGGAACTTCTGCCGAGATGTCCTGGAGCTGAGGTGACTGACCGCCAACAACCATAATGATCTCCCTATGTGCCATATAAAATTGCAACCAGCAAGAGTTTTCCCTGATTCCCATTGACCCCAGTTTTGCCAGGGGCCCTTGATGCCACACTTGATCAAGAGCTGTGACATACCACTTGTGTCAGGAAATGTGAGTAAATTATTAGGAGTCAGATATGTAGCTAAAGATCTTCTGGAGGGGATGTCATAAGGTCTAAAAGGGTGGTTCAGCTGAGAATTGTGGCTCAAAGTTTTTTGACTGTGTTTTATCTATTTTTTTGAGGAAACATGCAAGTATTTACCTAAGGCAATCAACTTGATATTACCCAGGACTTCGACAACATTGGCAATGGAAAGAAAATTGGGAAAATATAGTAACAATGAAAAAGGATCAGGTACTTGATTTAGAGAAAAATTTTCCAACTTTCCCTTCAAGATTAAAGCAGTGAGGTCTGAACCTCATTAATGAGTGACACCTCCTTAGTTTCACGCATTTGCATTTCATTATGATCGCATTATGATATTATGATTGCAGCTGATGTTAGTACTGGACAAGTCAGATCCCAGACAAAAACCTGGCTTGATGATCATTTTTCAAAATTTATCGAGGTAGTCTTTCACTAAAATACAAATAGGCAATGCTGCTGATTTGGGTTTAATAATAAAACTACTATTGATAATAAAGGTTTTGAAACACATTGCAATAATACAGTCCTATCTAATCCCAACACCATCTTGTTACAGTACAGAGTCTGTTTCTCTATCAAATCTAAGTTTAATTTAATTGTTTCTTTTAATTCCTGATCTTGAGAGTTTGGTAAACTCTTCCAAGATTACTCCACAATTAAACGTCCAATAACTTCTTCAGGGTCCTAACCAACCACTTCTGGTCTGGAACTTTTAAGCTAAAACCCTTACTCAAGGGAACTTATTTTCTAATAGTTCTAACAATCACCTTCCTTTAGGAGCAACTGTCTCACATATCTAACTTCCACCAGACCCTCTCTGAACTGACAAACAAAAGCTTTTCAAGATGTGGGATTTTCCCCTAAGCAAAAGAATTTGTGATCCATCTAAACTGAAAGCGAGTTAGTATTGCTCAGTGTTAACTCTGGCCATTCGTAAAAGTGTCTCAATGCAAACAAGAACTCACTCTCTCATATTTGAAATCATGGCTCCAGAAAAACTGACGTTAGTCATTAAAACCTGTATATACATAGATCAAAATGTACATGCCACTAGATCAAAATCGAAACTCTGAATTAAATGATATTTACATGTATATAAATTGCACACCTATATTAAATGGCTAAATTCACTTTATTTCTATGCAGTTCCCCATTCTCCCCTTCTTCTCCAAGAAACTAGATGGTGCCAAATCTTGACATGAGAGTCAAAGCTTTCCACTTGCTTCTTTGGGCCTTCATCCAGCTGCATGGCCACCATTTCCTGGCATGCTCCATGGACACCATCTTCTTCCAACCTCCTCCAGACAACTGGAAATTGGAAACCTCCAGCCTCATGGCATCATTATGGCTTCACTCAGACCAACTCATACATCACTTCAGCACTTCAGGATTTCACTTTCGAAATCATGGACACTTATGCCTTACATGCTTCTGCCAGGTCACTTTGCACACACGAACACACATGCATCTCATGCATCTTCATAGACTGGTTCTGATGCATATTAGCTTGCTTTCTTTGCACTCACATTACGCTGACTTCAAGATTGCCAGTTTTTTGTGACATGCATTACCTTTCAGCACATTAGCTTTTCAACCCTAATTTATAGGATTCTAACCTCTCTGGCTTGCATTGCTGTTTAGCGTAGACACAGTTGGACAATCTGTCACCGTTCAGAGTACTAACAATCAAGGGGGTAGATATGATTCATACTTGCTGTTCAGTGCCAAGTTATGTCAATGTCATACCTACAGCATGTGCCAGCAGTTTTTGTGGCAAACACACTGCATGTGTTTCAGGCCAAAAATTCAAAGGGTGCCAGCCTTTAGTAAAGTGAAGGGGGACTAGCATCAGTCAGGGAGTGCAGCTACATTTCATCAAGGGGATTGTCTGATCTCACTCCAGGGGTTTGGTCATAGTGAATCAAGTAAATAGAAGCAAAATACTGCTGATGCTGTAAATCTGTAATAAAAAAAGTGCTGGAGATACTCAACAGGTCTGGCAGAATTTGTCAGGAGTTAACATTATGAGTCCAGTTGATGAATACTACTGGACTTGAAACATTAATGGCTTCTCGCTCCACATATGCTGCCAGATCTGCTGAGTTTCTCCAACACTCTGCTTTTATGCGGTCCGTCAGACACTTGGTCTAAACAGAGTCAGGAAATTTGTGTACTTGCAGACCAGGGCTCAGCTTCAACATTTCAGAGTTCACATAGATTGGCACATTGTGCTGAAATGCTTGACCACCCTGTGGGACTGCATTTATTCTGAGAGATGCATCACATTGTGTAATTTCACTCAGCAGACCACTGGGCCATGAGGGAGAATGGAGTGTGAATTGTTAACTGCCTAGGTTTCAATGACAATATGCTCCCTTATAAAGCTGAAAAACAGAATGCAATGTTGATTACAATGATGATCACAACTGATTCCATCCTTTCCCTCATTGGGTAGATGTAAGAATGGATGAGTGATGCAGAGCAGCCCCTTACGAATACCATCTACACGTTCGCGGATGACATCATTGTAGTGAGATGGATATCTAACAACAATGAGTCAAATTCCAGAAGGGAGATGGAGGGCTTGGTGACATGGTGCAACAAAAACAATCTGTCTCTCAACATTGGCAAAACAAAATAACTGATCATTGACTTCAGAAAGAAAGGAGGAGAATGCACCCCCATCCACATTAACAGAACTGAGGTTGAGAGGGTGAACTGCATCAAGTTCCTCGGAGTGATGATAACTGACAACCTGTCCTGGACTTCCTACATAGATGCATCAGTCAAGAAGGCACAACAATGCCTCTTCTTCCTCAGGCGGCTCAGGAAATTTGTCATGTCCATAAGGTCCCTCACCAACTTCTACAGATGCACCATTGAAAGCATTCTGTTCGGGAGCATAACAGCCTGGTATGGCAACTGCTCTGCCCAGGACCATAAGAAACTACAGAAGGTGGTGTGCACAGCCCAGACCATCACGGAAGCCAATGTTCCATCCATGGACTCATTTACATGGCTCGCTGCCCCAGAAAAACTGCCAACATCATCAAAGACCCATTGCACCCTGGTAATGATCTTCTACAACCTTCTCCGTCAGGCAGAAGATACAGAAGCCTGAACACATGCATGAACAGGTTCAGAAACAGCTCCTTCCTGGCCATTATCAGACTGATGAATGGACTGTCTAGACTCAAATAATGCTGATCTTGCTAACTCCCCGTGCAATGTAACCTGTATGCCTCTGTCTAAGTCTTTTTGATCTGTACATCTTTTGTTTACTATGGTCTGCCTGTACATGCCACAATAAATGAAGCAATCGATCAATTAGCCCCTTCACCTTGCTTGTAGCCTCAGTAATGTCAAAATTAAAGTGCAATGTCTTGGCTACAGTCATCAATGTAATGGTCCAAAAATCCCTGATATATGATGCCTAACTGCAAGCCAAAGAATTGGTTTCTCATGTGGTATGAGTATTGTTTGTCCATTACAACTTCTTTCAGTTGGGATACCTGCAAAGGCTGCTAATATGTCAAATGGTGTATCTTTTTGAGGTTCAGCAGTACAAAGAGACTAGAATACATCATTGAAAGTGTCAGTGAACATAAATTTACATCATCTGTGAAGTGGCCAGTCACCTCTGGAATGTCCCAAGAGGAAGATTCTGGGGGGCCTGTATGTGGCTCTCTCTCTGATTCGGTGCTGCTGACACCACCCTAAGAGGAAAGGGCATTTGGAGTGAGGTTGAGATCCCTCTTTCCTTGCTGCCAATCCTGAGCACCAATGGCTACAGCAATGAAGTGCAAGTTTGTGCACATATCCAGCAGACACTGTTTGCAGAACCTGGGTCTCCATGGCAGTAGCTAACCTGTTAATGGCAACAGTCAGCTACACGCAGGCTGAAACCAACTGATAATTTTGGTGGACACACTATTCTTCAATCAGTTTACCAGTGTTTCTGAGACACCTACCTGCTGTTGCTAAGTCTGTCTGTGAATTTTGATTAAACCAGTGTTGTACTCATCAGATTGTGCTCCTGATTCTAATCTAGAAAGAGAAACCACCCATACCCCCTTTAGGTTTTCCTGCTGCTGTGTCCTCAGAGGTCTGCACATGGCAGCAGCTCCTGGAACCAGAGATCAGTATGTCCATACACCAAATAGCATGTGGCTACGGCGTTCAGAAGGAACTTTGGAACCCAGTGAGGTGAAAGTCTCTGAGTTGGTGAACGATGTAGGAGAAAGCCTTTTCTGTTCATCCTCTGAGGGTTGAATAGCTTCTTCCTTAGTGCTGGAAATTGAACACTCACTGGTGTCCTTATTGTTCTAAGCCACTGGGTCCCACTAGTGTCTGGATAAAAGAGAGGGAATTATTTGTGAAAAAGGTGTGAAGCTTTTCAGGATAGGAATGAGTTAGCATCCGTGTTAATGGGAAGCAGCACAGTGCAATGAAGCTCATTAGTTGGTTGGACATTGGGGTCTTGGCATTCGTACAAGTGTTCACCTTGTTCCATGATAAAGTTGTGCATTTTTCTTCATATGGGCTGAGCACTATAATGTCTGCTACCCTACCTCTGCCCTGGTTTGTGACAGATTTTTTTCTCTGTGATAATACAAAGAAAGTATTCAGTATGATGGAAATGGATGGGAGAGGCAATGAGGGTGATGCAGGGGCAGGTGAGGAATTAAGGTGTCCTGAGTGAGTAGGAAGCACAGAGGGCAGGATGGGTTATTAGTTTCAAAAGATGAAGTGAGTAAGAGACTTTGCGTTAGCAAGAAGCATTCAATAGTAAGAGGCGTAATCCATGCTTCTTGGTCAGAGGGATGTGCAGGAGAAGAGTCAGAGCAAGTAGCTGTGGCCCTCGGTATTAGGGGGCATGGAGAAAATGATAGCACTTATCCTTGTAGAGCACAGAATATCATTAACCTTCTTATGGCATTGCAGGGCATTTCTGTTCATCCTGGAGACATCACTGACCTGGATGACATATCCGTTTACGCTGACTGCATCTAGTGACATGGCCTCCTTTGGGAGTGTGAAGGAAAATGCATGACCCTCTCTTTCCCTTCTTTTGACCATGCCATCCACAAGACCTCCAGAACCCTATCAGAGAATAGCTTCCTTTTCCGCACCATTTCTTCCACACACGACAATGTAGGATCACAGGGTAATGGCCAATTTCTGGCTTGCAAAATCTGAAGTAACGTACAGTCATAGAGTCATAGAGATATACAACATGGAAACAGACCCTTCAGTCCAACTTGTCCATGCCAACCAGATATCCTATATAAATCTAGTCCCATTTGCCAGCATTTGGCCCATATCCCTCTAAACCCTTCCTGTTCATATACCCATCCAGATGCCTTTTAAATGTTGTAATCCACCACTTCCTCTGGCAGCTCATTCCATACATGTACCACCCTCTGCATGAAAAGATTGTCCCTGAGGCCCCTTTTTTATCTTTCCCCCCTCACATTAAACCTATGGCAATCAAAAAGAACCTACTCTACTCACTATTGTAGATTTACAAGAAAAAACTAGCCACTTAGCTGTTGCCCTGCTGTGATCTCCCCACACGTTTCTCTAAGGTCAGCTGTGAATTTCGCTGTTTATTTATTTTTCTTAGACAAACTTTGATATCCAGAGGTACGTGAAATCAATCAGCAGAGGCAGTAGCTGTGAAGGTTTACAGCTGGGTTTCCTTTTCCATTGATTCACTTCCCACCATGTGGTGACTGCCTTTGTCTACCTTCCTCCTTTCTAAAGTGTAGTTGTTTTGAACTTTTCATCCCCAAAGTTCCAAAACAATGCAACAGCTTATAAAACAGTAATTATTGCTCCTGGAATTTGAGAAAATCAATTCCAACACTGAAAATACCTCAAAAAAGGAGCAGCTGTTACAGCCACATTTTTTCCCATCATCCATCTTGGATTACCCAGAGCTGGTGTTTAAAAATGCCATCAATGGGGTGAAGGTCACAAAGTCCTGACAGCAGCCTGCACCTCTACATTTCTTCCACATGATTGTGTGGCCAGGTGCCAGAGAGGCCAGTCTCATAAGTAATCAGAGGAAGACAGAACAATCATGTGAAAAATGTTTGATATGGGTCATGGTGACTGCCTGTCATAAATCTCTCCAAGAATGACACTTCACCAAAACATGGAAAAATTAACCCATTTGTGTTTATTTGGTAGCATTTGCTTTACTTCTTTCTTGTGCAGTAAAATTGTTGTTTAACCATGAAAACGTCAGGTGCAATTTGTTTCAGTTAATCGCTGGGTGTTCGAGTTTTTCTTTAAATGTTAGCAGTCTCTGGAATTGTAACAACATGCATCAGCATTTTGTAACATCAGAGATACCATTAACCAGTCAATCAAAATATCTGGACAATATTGCAGAATTACATTACTGTGCTGTTGCTTTATTCTGAACAATAGTGACTTTCATAGCTCCTTTATTAAAGAGAAATATTTCAAGGTCCTTTACAGAGAATAATGCATTGTGATGTATGGTGAGAGAATAAGAAAGTTTTTTTTAATGATAGGTTTTTAAAAAAGGCTCCTCTAAGCACGAAAAGAAATACAGAATCAGAAGATATTTAGAAAACAAGCTGGGCATCACTTGCAGATCCAAGAGAATAGGAAAAGTGGAACACATAAAGTTAGTATGAATAGCATGGAACTACTGATATGGAACATACAAACGTATGAATCAAGACTGTTAATAGGACATCCAACCCCTACAACCTGCTCTGCTGGTTGATAAGATCATGGCCGATCTGATTGTGGGCACAACTCAACATGTCAACCTGTCCTGATAATCTTCGACCTTTTTCTTAAAATCAAGGTATGAAAATATGTACAGTTGCAAAAACTGTAAAGTAATTATAATGGGGAACTTTAATTATTCAAATATAGGCAGTGACAGTGGAATTATAAAGGGCAGAGAGAAGCAAGAATACCTAATGTGTATTCAAAAAAATATTCTGCAACGACATGTTTCCCTTCTTGGCAACTATGTGGGCCAAGTAGATTAGAGCTGATTTTTGGGAAAATTCAGATGAAGTGTCAATTTCAGGGAGTTTCATGGAGAGGTACCCCTCATGAGCCCTAGCAAAGTTTCTCTTGCAGTTTCAAATACTTGCCTCACTCAGTATGCACCATGCCCCCGTGGCATTGCTCTCACAGTAATCTTGTGCTCAGCAGTGGCAAAACGTACCATGTTCTGATGCATAAACTGGATGCTTATCCCTCAGTGCAAAGCAGCATGGCAATGAGAGGCATTGGTAAGTTTTAAAATACTATGGTGATGTGCTGAACTGTATTATAATTATGTTCCAAATATGCTATGGTGATGTGGTAAGGCTGGTGGTTTGCCGAGGGCACGCATGATCACTGCCCATGAAGTGTGCCCGGAAGTGTTGGAGAATGCTGGTTGAAGTGGAGGCCAGGAGAAGATGCCTTCAACTTTCATGTCAGAAATTGCCATCGTCTATTTTTTTCTGCACTGTCTGGGAAAGGAACAATCTGCATAGAAGTGAGCTATGATTGGGAAGCAATAAGATGTTAATGCATGTACATAGATCCCTCACCACTCATAATCAAGATTCTCATCTAACCATTAAAACGTTGGGTGGAAATTTTCACTTTTTTCTCTTGGCATCTCATTTGTCTGACATCTCCATATTTTCCCAACTGATTCAATAATAGCCCATCGTTCAGGAAGACACTGGGAAATTTCAACCTTTGGTGTCACTTGCAGAACATTTCAGAGACCGTAGTAGTGAATCAAAAGATTTAGGGTGAATATGGAACAGAGCATTAAACAATCTAGGGTAAGAATAGCGAACTAGGGAAAAGCCAAATTCAGTGGGGTCAAAACAGATTTCTATTGAATAAATTGGAGCCAATGATGACTAGGAAATGGTTGCCGAACAGTGGGTCACCTTCAAATAAGACACAGCTTGGGAATGGTCAGTTGTATTCCTTCAAAACAAAAAGGAAGGACAAACAAATCCCAAGCTTGCTGGATGATAAAAGAGGTAGAAATTAAGAAAAAGAAGAAAAAATATATGTATGATTGATGTCAGGTGGAAACTACAATTCAGAACAAGGCTGAATATAGAAGGTTCAAAGATGAGAAAGCAGTAAGGGAAGCAAAGAGGGAATATGAAAAGAGACTGGCAGCCAAACTAAAAGGGGTCAGCAACATCTTCTACAGACATATAAATAGTAAGAGAGTGATAAAAGGAGGAACAGGGCCAACAAGGGACCAAAAACAAAATTTACACATGGATGCAGGGGCATAGCTGAGGTGTTTAATGAATATTTTATGTCTGTCTTCACCAAGGAAGAAGCAGTTCTGCAGGCCACAGAGAAGGAGAAGACAATGCAGACACTAGAACAGCATACAATTGAGAAGAAGGAGGCATTAGATAGACTGTATGTCCTTAAAGCCGCTAAGGCACTGAGACTAGTTGAGATACATCCAAGGATATTGAGGGAAATGAGAGTGAAATTACAGAGACACAGCAATAATTTTTGAGTCATCCTCAAACTCAGCATTGATGTCAGAAGACTGGATAATTGTCCAGTAATTATCAATCAACCAATTTAACATCAGTGGTGAGAATACTTCTAGAAACCATAAATTAGATTTTCTGATGGTCTGACAGTTGTTATTCCAGCATAGATGGGAATTGTGCATGGAAACACTGCAGAATCCTCATCATACCAGACTCTGAAGGAATTGCCAGGGAAACTTAAGACTCTACTAGTCCTCCACACCTGGAACCCTCAAAAGCATCCATTTAAATCTGAGAATTCAGATGGGTCCAAGGAAATTAAGTGAACAGTTAGTCAGACAACTGCCTCCAGTCCATCCTACTGCTGGGTCAAACGAGACCAGATGCCCCCTGCAGCCAGACTGGACTGGACCATAAACCCAGGCCACCCCGCTGTTGGACTGACTCTAACCACTGCACAGGACACAACTGCTCCTGATACTCCACGCCCTACTGACAGATCCTGACCCAATACCTACCTATCCTCCACCATAGCCAACCCAATTTCTCCAACCCACTTTAATCTACCCTAAACACTGCATCACTTACCTAACGTCCTCACTCCCTGGCACTCTACACTCTTGGTGCCCCTACTCCCTTGCAATGGTATCTTATCCACCCGGCAAGCTGCCTGCTGCACAGTGGCAACCTCCTTGACGGGCACTCCATTCCCTAGCCATCTGATATCCTACTTACCTGTACCCTAGCTGGCATCAGACTTACTTATCACACTCTAACTTCACGTTTACCTTAGTTACTTACTGTTTGACAGCAGCCGTCAAAGTGTCTGCACTATTAAATTTCAGAATATGGTGATTGACTGCTTTGAAAAGAGATGTGGTGTACCTTCCCCAGACAGCTTTGAACTATGAAGTAACTGTCAGAAAGGAAGTAAGGCTCTGCATTTATGAAAAGGCCCTCATCAGAATCTCCTCTTAGAAATGCAGAGGTTTCTCTTTTTTTTATCAAAAAATGCACTACTATTATCCTTGATGTCTTTTATCTGGAGAAGAATGTCAAGGGAAAAATACAATAAATGTTAGTGTTTATAAGCTATGGTAGAGTTGAAATCCTGCTCCTCGATTATCCAAGAATCCTGCTGCAAACTGCATAGGTTTGCATGGCAGCAAGTGTATAAACAGACTCAGTTGTAATACTCCTTATGATTATATCACCCAGCAACACTCACTGCCTAGACTCACATGGAGAATGGCAACTTAAACAATGTATTGAAGGTCTTGGACTACATTGTTCCAATTTAGAGGCAGTAGGAACTGCCGATGCTGCAGAATCTGAGAAAACAAGGTGTAGAGCTGGATGAACACAGCAGGCCAGGCAGCAGAGGAGCAAGAAAGTTGACGTTTTGGGTCTGGACCCTTCCTCAGAAAAAAACAAATCTTTCCTGCCCCCTCTGATGCTGCCTGGCCTGCTGTGTTCATCCAGCTCTACACCTTGTTGTCTCATCATTGTTCCATTCATCTCCTTGAGGGAAAAAAAAAATCAGCAGAAATACCAGTAAGGAGTAAACAGACTGCTGCTTAAAGAGAAATAATTGATATGTTAATCTTGGAATGTGAAGAAAAACACATAGGCAGGTGAATATGATCATCTCAATAACCAGAAACAAGATATATTTGCACATCACACAGTATGCTTAAGATTTTCTTGTCGCACTACTTCAGAAAAAAATCAAAATGAATGACTTCTTACCGCTCTCGATTGAATTTCAGCGAATGAAGAACTGCTGGACGTTTTTGGCGGAGGTTCCATAAATGAAGTGTGTCATCTGCACAAGCACTTACTAAAGCTCCCTGCAGAGAAATGAAAAAAGAAATTAGATGAATGTTCAAATTATTCTTACACTCCACAAGATAAAACAGTCCATTGAAATGACTTCAATTGCATAGAGAGACTGAAGAAACTATGAATGTTCTCCTTAGAGAACAGACCAAAAGAATTGATTGATGTCAAATCATGAAGGATAGTATAAATAAAGAGAAATTACTTGTAGTGACAGAAAGATCAGTAACCACAGGACAATAGGTAATTGCAAAAGAGCAAGAAATACCAAGAAAATACAATTCTATTTTATACAATAGGTGTGATCTGGAATACACTGGTTGAAAGGGTGGTGGAAGCAGATTCAACAACAACTTGGTCTTATATAATGCTTTTAAAGTAATAAACCATCTCATGGCATGTCATTTGTTCATTATAAAGCTAACGTTGACACCAAATCATACTAGAGATATTAGGGTAGATGATTAAAAGCTTTATTAAAGTTACAAGAATCATTTTAAAGGAGGAAGAGATCGTTGAAAGACAGAGAGTGGTAGGGTGGGAATTCCAAAGCACTGCTGCCTCACAGCGCCAGGGACTCAGGTTCGATTTCAGCCTCGGGCGACTGTCTGTGTGGAGTTTGCACATTCTCCCCATGTCAGTGTGGGTTTCCTCCGGGTGCTCCGGTTTCCTCCCACAGTCCAAA
The DNA here is from genome assembly GCF_021869965.1 of Rhincodon typus. Taxonomy (NCBI): domain Eukaryota; kingdom Metazoa; phylum Chordata; class Chondrichthyes; order Orectolobiformes; family Rhincodontidae; genus Rhincodon; species Rhincodon typus. Next base: position 33,381,801 of record NC_063342.1, read on the forward strand.
GATGTGCAGGCTAAGTGGATTGGCCATGCTAAATTACCCATACCGTCCAGAGATTAGCCATGGTAAATGCAGGGTTATAGGTATACGGTAGAATAGGTGGGTTGCTCTTCAGAGGGTTGGTGTGGACTTGATGGGCTGAATGGCCTGCTTTCACACTTTAGGGATTCTATGATTCAAAGTTTATGCCTTTGGCAGCTAATGAAAGAAACACTAGTGGAGGAACAATTAAAACTGGAGTTGCTGAAGAGGCCAAGCAATGCAGATATTTAGAAATGGTTGGCAGCTTTAGAAAATTACAGAGGAGGAAAAGGCCATGAAATAGCATAGAGGGCTCTGAAAACATGCATTTTGAAGTTATGACATTGCTTAACTGAGAACCAATGTGGAACACCGATCAAGGATGAAAATTGAGATTTAGCTCACATTAGGACAGAAGCAATACAATACGGAATGATCCAAATTTTAGAGTGGGGAGAATGTAAAAGCCTGGCAAGAAACAAGTTAAAATAACCATGTCTAGAGATAACTAGTATGTAAATGAGGATTTCAGTAGCTGAAGTAGAGGTGAGTGGCAATGATAGGTGAAAATACATGGCTCAAGACACTGTAGGTATGTTGTCAGAAGTCATCTTGACTCAGCCTTAGAAAAGTTTCCATGGGAGAGATAGAATCAGTGACTAGGGAACAGAAGCATAGACTGAAAGTAATAACTTCAATCTCCCCATTATTCAACCGGAAGAAATCTCTGTTGATCTAACATTGAATTTTGGAGCAATGTGACAATTTACAGACAGTAAAATGGTTAAAGCAGAGCTGAGAGTGATCTGATATATATGAAAACTGATGCTCTATTTGCAGATGTTATCACTGAGGGCCAACACACCGATGACAAAGGAGCCGCCTCAAAGATAGATCCACGAGGATATCAAAATCTGGGATACAGATTTCATCGTAACTTGCAAAAGGGAACTGGATAAAAATTTAAGGAAAAAGAATAGCAGGCTATGGGGAAATGGCAGGGGATTGGAGTCTTTAAAATTATTTCATGGGACATGGGGATTGCTAGCTAGGCTAGCATTTAATACCCATCCATAGTTGCATTCAAGAACGTAGTGGTGAGGTATTAATAGTGTAACTCTTTCAAAGAGCTGGTACAGGCACAGAAGAAACTTGCCTCCTTCTATTCTGTATCACTTTCTTTAGTGGGGTGCCAAGGTAATTCAGTAAAACAATAGATTTGTACAATAGATCTGCTGGAGAAGCATTTCATTCAGTGTTCATTTTGATGGTTATATTCTAAATACAGTTCCTTTAATTTTTTTTGTATTTTTGATTGTAGACTGAAATTAGAAATATTTGGATGAAGTCAGTGAATCTGCACAAGAGCAGGAGTTGTACAAAAAAAACCCTTAAGCTTGAAGAAAGCTAATTTATTTTCTCTCAGTGGTTTCTGACAGCTGTGGCTCTTAACCAATATACCAGTGACTTTATAAATGTGACCCATCACCCTGGACCCTCTGCCTACAAGTGAACGTATCTGGAGAAGGAGAATCAACTATCAACACATCCTGAAAAGCTAAAAGGACCATCTCAGAGATTTCTGTGAGAAGGGAACATTGATTGGTCTTTCCAACCTTTCCCTCTATCCATCATATCCATGTTTTTCTTTCCTGTCTGAAGCTATTGTGATTGCCTATGCATGTAAAAGTTAAATGTTATTAGGGTGTAAGAGATTTAACTAGTAATGTTATATGTTAATGATCTGTAATTGATTATCTGTGGGTGAAATATATGTAGTTGTAATAAATAGTCATTTTTGTTAAATACAGAAACATGTCATTAAACTCTTCAAGTCCAGATTTTTATTGAATTCAAATTCCGGGATTCAACCCAGGTCCCCAGAACATTATCTGGGTCTCTGGGTTAACAGTCCAGCGATAATACTACACCACATCCCCTAGTTTATTATCTCATTAATGCTAGTACTGAGAAGAAATGGTGTAGGAAGTAAGGCCTTAGATTTCTGGGGTTTCTTCATTTAGGAGTAAACTAAAGCTGGTAATGGTAAGTAGAAAAGCAATAAAAAAAGTACAAAGTCAGTAGGAAAAATATACCGGCATCGAATTAGGTCAAGTACAAAAAAAAGTTAAAAAGGCAAAATTGAAAACATTCTATCTGAACATGCACAACATTCACAACAAGACAAATGAATTGAATGCATGAAGTAAAGTGAACAGTTATGACCTAGTTGTCACTAGGGATAGGTGGCTGAAGTGTGATCGAGGCGGGGATCTGAAGATTTAAAGATGTTTGAGATTTAGGAAAGATAGGCACAAAGGAAAAGGAGATAGGGTAGTGCTGTAAATAAATGAGATCAATACATTAGCGACAGATTGTTAGATTAGAAGAAAAGGATGTAGAATCTGTTTAGGTGGAGCTAAGAACCAGTAGAGAGGAGCAAAAACATTGGCAGTAGTTGTCTTTCATCAAAGAGTAATGGTTATGTAGAACATGATACACATCAGGAAATTGCAAGCGTGTGCAACAAAGATAGTGCAGTGATTATGGACACTTTGATGTACATATAGACTGGAAAAATCTAATAAGTGCCACTGCTGGGGGGCATAAGTGACTGAAATGTGGACACAGCGTGGTGGCAGGGCATGGTGGCTCAGTGGTTAGAACTGCTGCCTCACAGCGCCAAGGACCTGGGTCTGATTCCAGCCTCGGGCGACTGTCTGTGTGGAGTTTCCACATTCTCCCTGTGCCTGCGTGGGTTTCCTCTGGGTGCTCCGGTTTCCTCCCACAGTCCAAAGATGTGCAGGTTAGGTGGATTGCCCATAGTGTCTAGGGTAGGAAAAGCAGAGGTAGGGCATGGGGTGGGTCTGGGTGGGATGCTCTTCAGAGGGTCAGTGTGGATTTGATGGGCCAAATGGCTTGCTTCCACACTGTAGGGATTCTATGATTATGATTTCAATGAAGATGATTTTCTAAAGCAGCATATTGAGAAAACAACAAAGGACAGGCTATTTTGGATCTAGTATTTTAAAATGGGAAGGGGTTACTTAATAATTTTGTTGTAAATGAACATTTTCGGAAGAGTGACAATAATATGAAGAATTATTCACAAAGTTTAAAAATAATGTATTTCAATCCAAAACTTAGGTCTTAAATCTAAACACAGCAAATCACGAACATGTGTGTGGCAAGTTGGCTGTGGTAAACTGGGAAAATACTTGAAAAATATGATGTTAGAAAGGCAATGGCTGGTATTTAGACAATTAATAAATTGTTTACAACTAACATATGTTCCTTTGCAGAACACTGCCTAAGGAAAAGTTAGCCAATCGATGGTTGTAAACCAGCAAAAATATAATAGTTTCTACAAGTATATAAATGAAAAGATTAGCAAAGTCAAATGTAAGTCCATTACAGGCAGGGACAGAAGAATTTATAATGAGAAACAGGCAAATAACAGAGAAAGTAAATAATTATTTTGTGTCTGTTTTCATGAAGGAAGTTACAATAGATTTGCCAGAAATAATAGAAATATTAGGAATGAGGAACTGAACAAATCAGTATTAGTAATAATATAGTGTCAGAGAAATACATGGGCCTGAAAGTTGACAAAACTCTAGGATCCAATGATTTACATCCTAGAGACAGGAGGCTAAAGCAATAGTGAGGGTACTAGTAGTCATCTTGAAAATTATGTAGATTCAGGAACAGCACCTACAGTTCCTACCCTACCATCTCAGAAAGGAGGGAGGAAGAAAGAAAAAGGGGATCCTCAGGCTTGTTAGACCAATGTCAGTCGTAGGCGTTAATATTATTTGTTATGAAAGGTATAATAACTGGATATTTAGAAAGAAATTCTCTCATTGGACAGGGTCAACAATGAATTGAACATAATTCCAGGAATGAGGTATGTGTACAGATTGGAGAAGTTAAGACTGTTCTCCTTGGAGAGAGGAGGCTAAAAAGAGATCTGATAAAAATTTTCAAAATCAAGAGTAAATAGAGTATCAAGAGTGGATAGAGTAAATAGGGAGAAACTGTTTCTGTTGGTAAAAGAACTAAGGACGAAAGGATACAGACTTCAAAGTCAGAAGTCACCCTGATGAAGGAGCAGTACTTCAAAAGCTTGTGATTTCAAATAAATCTGTCGGACTATAACCTGGTGTCATGTGATTTCTGACTTTGTCCACCCCAGTCCAACACTGGCACCTCCATGTACAGATTTCAAGTGATTTGTAAAAGAAGTAAAGGTGATGTGAGAAGAAGTCTTTTTACACAAATAGTTCAGATCTGGAATGCACTCTGGAAGTGTGATGCAGACAAGTTCAATTGAGGCATTCAAGAGGGCAACAGATAAATAGAAATAATGTGCAAGAATATGGGGAAAGGACGGTAGAATGGTACTAAGCCATGACATTCATTTGGAGAGCTAGTACAGACACAATGGGTGGCTTCCTTCTGAACCCTAAGACTTCTATGATTCTGAAGATTTATGAAGGGACTCTTATCTGTTTTATTTAGGATGTTACTACAATAGCAGATAAGGTGGGAAGCAGTGGCCGTGATTTATTTTGATTTCCAAGTTTGATAAGGTCCTACACAGGTAACTAAGCAAAATTAGAGCAGATTGGATGGGGAGCAATATACTGACATGGATTGAATATTGAATGATGGAAAAAAGCTAAAGCGTGGGAATAAATGGTTCATTTTCAGTTTGGTATGCTGTAAATAGTGGGGAATTGCAAGGATTAGTGCTTGGGTCCCAAATGTTTACAATCCACATCAATGATTTGGATGTGGGGAACCAAATGTAATATTTTCTAGTCTGCAAACAACACAAAGCTTAATGCAAATGAATCCTCTGAGGATGATGCAAAGAGGCTTCATTGGGTTTTGGACAGGCTGAGTGAGTGGGCAAGGACATAGCAGATGGAATACAATGTGGATTATTGTGAGGTTATCATTCTGGTAGGAGAAACAGTGGTTCAGAGTATTTCTTAAACGATGAGAGATTGGGATATTTTCATGTCCACAAGAATGTGGGATGTCTGTAAAAATATGTTCACTGAAAGCTAACAAGCAGGTGCAGCAAGCAATTAGAAAGATAATGGTATGTTTGCTTTTATCACAAATGGATTTCAGTACAGGAACAAAGATGTTTTGCTTCAATTATATAGAACCTCAGTGAAAATGCATCTGGTGTTTTCAGTGCATTTTTAATCCTTTTACCTACGGAAGAATGTGATTTCCATAGAGGCAGTGCAATGGACTCAAACAATGTTTTCTGTTTGATGTTTAACTCCTTAGTCATCCAAAATAATACTATTGGAGTCAATGAAAATTTCTTCAAGAATTATTTATTTACGTTTTGATCAAACAACATTCTTTTCACACAAGATTAGAAAATCAGCATCATTCCAGTTCTTAATCATGTTACTCCTGGCAACATCATTGTGTACATGGTGTTGACCCCATTACTCTATATCACTCGCCAAGGTTTTATCTCCATTACATATACACATTATAAATATATTTCCCAGAGAATCTTCACCAAGGCGGCATGGCGGCTCAGTGGTTAGCACTGCTATCTCAAAGTACCCAGGTTCAATTCCAGTGTGCAGTTAGGTGGATTGGCTATTAGGCTAAATTGTCCGTAGTGTCCAGGGCTGTGTAGGCCAGATGGATTAGCCATGGGAAATGCAGGGATACAGGGATGGAGCTGGGTCTGAATGGGATGCTGTCTGGAGGGTCGGTGCAGACTCAATGAACTGAATGGCCTCTTTCTTCTCTGAAGGGATTCTATGATTCTATCAATCTTCACAGTCTCTGTGGTGCTTCACCAATCTCCTGATCTGGTTCTTGTCTCATTCTGAAGTCTAGAATGTTCTACATCGTTCTGTCGGACTGAGTGTTCCTCTCGAATAGTTGCAGATCTTCCTTCTAAAGAATTGTTCTAAGTTTCTGTTAGTTTCTTATTCAATGACATCATGCATGACAATGTTGCTACATAATTTCGTGGTTGGTTTCAATTATATACAACTTCAGTTGTTGTGTATTTACTATGATAATTCCTTCTATCTGTCGATCACTTTCCCCCAGACTGCAGCTCTGATTACTCTTGAGTGAAGTTTCATACCTTGCCCCTTTGTTTCTTTTCATATTGTGTCACTCTGTTGCAATGATTCTCGGTAATGTTAACTCAAAATGTCTGAGACACAGAGGTGAAAGTTGTGCTCTCAATCCCCTGCCCATCAATAACTTTGAAGGTGACAATTTATTTTGTATTGGTGAGGGTCGGTAACTCAATAACGTAAAGTTTAATCTTTGTTTTCTTCTTCAGTAATACCTTTAATGTTTGCACTCCTTGCTTACATTCCTCTTTTTTGAGCATATTGGGGCAAACAAGTAACATACATGAAATCATAACTAAATGCTAACTGTGGGACATTGAAGTCTTGGGAGCAATGTCTGAAATGCCATGCATTGACTAGATTCTTGAGTGATTTTATTATTGCATCTGCTGTGATATTATATAGATGGGTGACTACAATCTACCTTGAGTAACAGTCTGAGACAATCATGAACTGTTTCTTTTGAACTTGAATGGATCTGTTTCCTGGCACTCCCATGAACTTGATGGAAAAGATGAAGATAAGAGTAGTTATTTTTTCTCTTGGCTGTTTACCACACAAGTAATACAGTCAGCAATCATTTCCAGTACTGACTGATTGAAACCCGGCCCAGAATTACTGTTATGCCCTTGCATAATACTTTGTAATTTCTAGATTTGCACAATGAAGGTAAACAGCTCTTGGAAATGCTAATCTCTTGTTAAAAACCAGTAAGTCGTCAATGACAATGATGTGTTTATGTTGCTCAAAATACTGACATAATATTGCATTGTTAGGTATTTAGTCTAGCCATCCTTCCAGACAATATCTCCAGACTTGCATTTCTTTTTCAATCTTGTTTTTATGCTGCTCAAAGCTTTCCCAAAGTTCCTTCAGTAGCTGGTATGTGTCTCATAACTTCTGATGTGGAGTTTCAACCTGTTCAGTGATGTTCAAGTCTGTTTGTTCTGCTCAACTCAATTGTTTCCTCACCACATCTGCTTAGTATTTCACATGTATATATTCAGCTGTGAGAGTTTCGATTTGAACTAATGAATTCTGGTAGCATCTTGGCTATTTCATTTGTATTTAGAAGAGTGACAAATGGATTATGATCAGTTCCAATCTTGAATTGGAGCTCCATCACATTACCTAAAATACTTCCACACTTTCCTGCTAAACAAATTTTCTCAATTATTGTAGAAGGCTGTTTTCTATCTGTTAGAGATTGAGTAACATAATAGACTGGTCTCTGCTTTCTATCTTTTCGTACCTGAATGAGTACTGACCCCGGTTCTATTGAAGATTCATCACTTATTGTCACAGCCAGTTACTGTGGATCATAGTATGCTAGGATTCTAAAGAGATCAGGAGTTGCTTCATTTTGTCTCAGGTTTATAACTGGTTGACATTCTAGAAGTTATTTCTTTCATTTTTTTATTCTAGCCTTTATTACTTTGGTATCCTTGTATTTGTTCTCTAGTGTTAGCACCTTTTTCATCTGCAGATTTTCTGATTCTCTAATTTCCTTACATATTCCCATATGACCATCCAAAGTTCTGAAGAAGAGTCATTGGACTGAAAAGGTTTCTCCAGAACTTTCTGATCCTTTTAAATTTAATGAGCTCAAGTCCCAGCAAGAGCTCTCACTTTTCATGATTTCAACTAATGCTACTACTAAACAAGTCAGATCCTATATGACTTTTTAAAAAATTTAAAGTTGTTCACTGAAACATAGGCATAAAATGCTGATGTTTCTTCAACAATAAAAATAAAACAAAAGTTTATTACAAAAAAGGAAAAATAAATCACTAAATATGAAATACAGTTTGAAAGATCTTAAAGCACATAGCAAAATGATGTCTCATCTATTCTCTTACTCCATCACTTTACAGGCTTTCAAATCCAGAAAAATCACCCTTTAACATCAAATTTTTAGGTTTGACCTAACTGCTTCACCCATTTCAGTCCTGTGAACTGTGAGACTTTTTGCATGAATACACGCAACACAGAGAGCTTAAAAGTTTCTCAGTCTTTAAATAATTTGCCAATTTCTAACCAAACACATTTAGTCCAGAAACTTCGTAAGCTCAACCTTTGTACAAAAGTTCCGGAACTTTTCCCCTAAATGTTCTACACTTCTTCTACAAGAGAAACTGTATTCACTTTAGACCAACAATCTCATGTCCTCCAAAACTGCTCAAAAAGCTTTCAATGTCTGAGTTTTCTAAGCAAAAAGCAATGCTTGAATAGTGGAAATGAAAAGCAAACTGATGTATTCAATGTTTACGCTCCCTGTCAGTTATAAACCCCATAGCATAAACAATCTTGGATTGACATTCTAAATGTTTGCAGTTACCTGCTTTCTGATACATGCTAAAGTAGATCATAATTCTGGAAACAACTCTCAGGTATTGTCCTTTTTCTGAATTGTTTACAGAAGTAACCAACACCCATATACCACAAATCTGAAATTCAAACTCTAACAGTTATATCACACACCATTTATTACACTATTCAGCCTTGTTTTATGCTTACCAAGTCCATCCTGCCATTATTATCTTAAAGTCCATTTACCATCTTAGCTATTCAATTTGCAACAATTCTGATACCTTGTCCCAAAGGACCAGCTCCCTCTTTACCCACCACTGGTGTCAGTGCTCAGAATTGAACCTCCTGACTCCCACACCACTCTCTCACCAACAAATTTAAACTTAGCAACGTTTTTCTATGCCAATTTATACTGTGGTTCAAGTATCAATTTAGAGGTTATGACATTTAAACTGATGCTTTATAATTTATTTCCCCAAATTCCTTCCATAAGACCTCATTTCTAATTCCCCTTCTATTACAGATTCCTAACTATATATTCAAGAACAAACCCGAAACGTCAGCCTTCCTGCTCCCCTGATGCTGCTTGGCCTGCTGTGTTCATCCAGCTCTGCACCTTGTTATCTCAAACTATTGGTTTCCTTCTCCAAATTCTTCACCAGTTGAGAGGTTTGCTGCTGACTGACACCTTGTTTGTTTCTAATGATTTTTGCACTAAAGATCCATATACCAGAAAATTACATTGGCTGTTGAGTTTTTTAATAGTATTAACATTGCCTATTGTGTCTGGTAACACACACACACAATTTGTTGTAAGTCTGGGCTTTTAGTTTTTAAGTTAGTGTGTTGAGCTTGAGGTTATTAATTTGTAAGTATTTCTGTAGCCATCGTGATTTCTTTTAAAACTGTTTTTGAGTGCTGGGTTCAGAAATAATGTTTTTTTTGTGTATATTGGTACGATTTTTCAACAAGATAAACAAGCTTCAGTTTGGAATGTCAGGAGAGGTGTTTTTAAGCTTAAGGCAATATTCATAGCTTTGACAGACACGTGTTTGTTTTTAACTTTATTTTGAGTCTTGGGCAGTCCTATGAAGTCATTTGATGAAGATTCTTGTATAGACCAGTGTTCTGGAGAAGATAAGAATATAGTGAAACCAGTATACCTTAGAGTAGAGTAATGAGTTAGTGATAAATCCAAATCAGAAGTGTTGGGATAAAACCTTGAAGAGATTACTTGAAGCTGCATATATTTAAACTCAGGTGCCTAATTTGTCCAGAAAGAAGCTATCTGAAGTTCCAGTCTGTAAGTCAGTCATAAGAGATTTAAAACTATCAATGGTGTTAGAGACAGGGAATCTCGTGTGAGTAATGTATGAGTGCTGTTTTTGGGTACTGTACAAGCTGTGTTTTTAAATACTGTACCAGCGGTGTGCTTTTCATACTATATAAAAGCTACTGTTTCTCTTTTCGATTTGTAAATGAGTGTTTTGGGATTAATGGGATTAATAATACTTTTACTTGTGTTTAAAAATCTTTGAATTTATTTTATAAGTAGATAGTTTGGTCTATTCTATTTTATCATCATTTCATTTGTCAATAAACTTCTGTTCTATTGTTATAGCAAAACCTGCAGCATTGTATGGCTTACATTTCACTGTGGGACCCCTTCTTTAAAGGCAAAATAAAACAAATTATGATCTATCAAGCCAGGTTTCAGTCTAGGATCTGACTTGTCCTGCAATTATGTAAGCTGGGAAGAAGGGTCCAGACCAGAAATGTCAGCTTTCCTGCCCCTCTGATGCTACCTGGCCTGCTGTGTTCATCCAGCTCCACTACTGGTTATCTCATATTTTTATAAAATAGTTGTGGCATGTATCTGCAATTTAAATTGGGATTTAACCTGAGAAATTGAAGTTTCTTTTGAAATTACATGCAAATAAAATAAAATGCTGACCATATGCTACTGCAGTGGCTCAGAGCAACCATGGACCTTACATTTAATGTTGGCCATTGTGAACTTTGTGATGTAGTTTTATCTTCTTTTTAGAAAAAAAAACTTTGTAAAGGTGAAAATAACAGATAGAAAATATGTATAAAAAAGGGAAAACTGAAAGAGGGAAAGAAAACAGTAAACATCAAAAAGCATGTTGTTTATATATGTCAGTGAATAAAGTTGACTGTAAATTTATTATTACTGAATTTTACTAAGATGAGACAATAAACTGCACCAAGACAAAAATCTTACAGTATTTTTTTATGCAGAGTCTACTGAGTTACTCAGAGGTGTCTTAAATTCAACAAACAAACTTTCACATGTCTTTTGTAATTCTGTTTTCTTTAGGACTTACTTGAGTGGTCTTTCAATAAAAAAAAGGTACATTTTGTTGCTTTTGGAACTTACTGTACTTGACTGTTACAGAACTTTCTGCTTGAGTTATGTTGGATACTTGGATTGAAAAATTCTTTTTGACCAGAAGTCACATAGGCATATATTACATCCACAAAAATATATGTGGATTTATGATAGAGATATGTACAATTTGCTTGAACTTGCACCTGAAAAATATTCCTGTCATCTAGGGTTGCTATAAGTACCACGCAGGGCAGGAAGGGAAGAAATTAAGAAATATGAGTCATGGAAATTCTATGCAATCAATCACCTTCTGATGGGTTACAAGAAATGATAACAGATGCCCAAAGCCTGCAATAACCATTATCTATATGGATTCCTAGAAAGGTCAAGAGTCTGCCAAAATTATTTAAATTAGCTGATCTTACAAACTTGCCCAGGGTCAGCAGTGCATTCCCTAGGCAGGAGAATTTTGCATCATACTCCATCTCTACTAGCATGGCCAGAGTATCTGAACAATGATCTCTGCACACAAGTCATCTAATATACATTGCACAGCATCTTTTAAGTGTATACCATTACTTGACAATGATTTTCTGTATTTAATAGACATGAGGCTATTGAGTATGGTTACCTTACCTCGTTGATTAGGAACTGAAGCTGCAGCACAGCTGCCCCACTATCATGTTGACAGTAACAATCAACACCAGGACGACCTAATCTGGTGGAATACGAGTTAAGGAATCTGCCATTCACATGAAAAACACAAACAGTCAACTTTAAAGTAATGTTTGTTTAATTCAGTTAATCATTTAAATTGACATTGGTTAAATAAAACCTCCAATTACAGTTGAGCTTATGGGTAGATTTTTAGTCCATTGATAGAAACAAGGAAAACACGAGCAGAAGTAAGGCACTTAGTCAGTTGAGCTCACTCCTATAATCGTCAAGATCATGGTACTCCTACTCTCTAGAAATCTATTTACTTTCTTAAACATATTTAGTGACTTGGCCTCCACGGCCTTCCACGGTAGAGAATTCCGTGGTTTAACCATCCCGGGTGAAGAAATCTCTCATCAGTCTGAAATGGCCCAATGCATATTCTGAGACCATAACCCATTGTTTTGGATGCTCCTGCCACAGGAAATGTCATGTCTGCCTCCAGTCTATCCAGCCCTGTCAGAATTTTATACACGTCAATGCGATTCTCATTCATTCTTCTAAACTCCAGTAAATACAGGCCTAGTTGACCTAATGTTCTTCATGCAACCTGCCATCCCAGGAATCAGTCTGGTGAACCTTTGCTGCCTTCCCTTTATAGCAAATAGACATTTTCTTAGATAAAGAGTCTATAACTCTACCAGCTGTGGGCTCAGCAAGTATGACTGCAGTATACCCTTGCACCAGAACACAAATCCCTTTGCAATGAATGCCACCATATGCCATTATGTTTTCCTACAAAAGTGAATAGCTTCATACTTTTCCATATTATACTGCATGTGCTGTTCACCTGCCAACTTAATCAATTTGTCTAAATAACCTTGAAGCCTCTTTAAATGCTCCTCACCAATCAAAATGCCACCTCGTTTTGTGTTATCAGCAAATGTGGAAATCTTAAATTTCATTCCCTCATCCAAATTATTGATATATATTTATAGTGAACAGCTGGGTCCAAGCACTGATTCTCCCTGGTCACCACCTTCCACTCAATGAAAGACCCATTTATTCCCAGTCTGTTTTCAGTGTCCTCACCAATTCTCAATCCATATTAGGACATCACTACAATCTTGGGTTTTTGTTTTGCACAGTAATCTTTTACATTGGACTTTTAAGTTTACAGGAAATCAAATTCCAATTACAATTCAGAGCTCCTTCATTCAAATATAGTTTAGGACAACTGCCAAAGTTGAAGTCAAAAATACCAATGAGTGCTGCAAAACATAAAAATTTTAAATGCAAAACCCAGTTCAAAAAAGAGATAGTCGTCTTTTAATTTTGGGACGTGAGATCAAGTCTAGCCCAGACAAACAGAATAAAAGTCTGTGTTAGTTGTAAAGGTTGTATTTGAAGTAAATAAAGAACTGCAGATGCTGGAAATCTGAAACAAAAGAAGAGTGCTGGAGAGACACAACAGGTCTGGCAGCATCTGTGTAAAGAAAACAGAGTTACCATTTCGAGTCCAGTGACCCTCCGTAAGGGCGGAAGATAGCTGAGGAAGTGTCAAATACACTCAATGACCTGGCCTCCACAGGCTTATGTGGCAATTAGTTCCACAGATTAACCAACCCCTGGCTGAAGAAATTCCTCAACTCAGATCTAAAAGGTTGTCCCATCACTCTGAGGCTGTGCCCTTGGGTCTTAGTCTCTCCCACTAGTGGAAATATCCTCTCCACATTCACTCTATCTAGATCTCTCAGTATTCTGCAAGGCCTCTCAGTATTCTGTAAATTTCAATCAGATCCACCCTCCTCCTTCTAAACTCCATCAAGTAGATACCCAGAGTCCTCAACCACTCCTCATATGACAAGCTTTATCCCCAGGATCATTTCTGTGTACCTCCTCTGGACCCCCTCCAAGATCAGCACATCCTTCTTTAGATACAGGGCCTGAAACTGCTCGCAATATTCAAAATGCAGCCTGACCACAGCCTTATACAGCCTCAGCAGTATATCTCTGCTCTTCTATTTTAGCCCTGTTGAAATGAATGCTAACATTGCATTTTCTTTCCTAACTGCCAACTGAACCTGAATATTAGCCTTAAGAGAATCCTGAACTATGACTCCCAAGTCCCTTTGAGCTTTGGATTCCCAAAGCCTTTCCCCATTTAGAAATTAGTCGATGTCTCTATTATTCCTACCAAAGTGCATAACCTCACACCTTCCCACATTGTATTCCATCTGCACTTCTTTGCCCATTTTCTTGGACTGTTCACGTCCTTCTGCAGCTTTTCCACTTCCTCAACACTACTTTCCCTCCACCTATCCTTGTGTCACCTGCAAATTTAGCAAAAATGCCCTCAGTTCCTTTGTCCAGATCGTTAATGTATAATGTGAGTAATAGAGGTCCCCACACAGGCACCTGCGGAACTTCACTAGTCAATGGCTGCCATCCTCAAAAAGACCCCTTTTTATCCACTCTCTGCCTTCTGCCAGTCAGCCATTCCTCTACCATTGCCAATACCTTATCCTTAAAACCATTGGCTATTATCTTATTCAGCAGTCTCCTGTGCGGCAACTTGTTAAAGGCCTTCTGGAAACCCAAAAAGATCACATCCACCAGCTCTCCTTTATCCAACTTGCTTGTTACCTCCTCAAAGAATTCCAACAGATTTGTCAGGCATGACCTTCCCTTGACAAAGCCATGCTGACTCAACCCCATCTTACCATGCACTTCAAAGTACTCGGCAATCTCAACCATAATAATTGACTCTAAAATGTTACCAATGACCAAGGTCAGGCTAACCAGCCTATGATTTCTGGTCTTCTGCCTCCCTCCCTTTTTAAACATTTACATTTGCCATTTTTCATTAGCTGCTGTCACCTGAAGATAAGATGAAATACAAAAAGATGTGCTGAAATTCTTTCTGACAGTTTCTAAAGACTTTGCAACTGAAATTAACAAAGTATGCTGAACGGACTAGCCAGCAAATTCATAAGATCTGTCTTTGTTGTGCATACCATTAAAATGTGGAATTTATGTTTTAAAAATTGACTAATTTATCTGTCAAGTGTTTAATTTACGTTGATTCTGATTTTAGGATATAATAGGCATCAATGACATATTATCTGTGAAGCAGAGCTCTGATGCAAGGACTTCAATGATTAATTTACAAATGATCCCCTCCCTTGTGGATACCCTTCTCACAGAATTTATGTTTAAAAACACATCAATTTAACCAGGCTTTCTTGAGTGAACAAAAGAGTGAATTTATTAGTTGCTATACAAGAGAAGAAATAATAATTCAACACATCCAAAGATTAGGAATAAGTATGAATTCAAATAAAGAAATAAAATCAAAAAATTTACAGTTCAGACTCAGTCATTTGTGGAAAGTAGATGGAAGAACATTGCAGCTGTTACAATGGTTGTTGCTGGTACTGTTAATGTTGGTAGGTGAACAGTAGAATGAGAGATTTGTCGCTTTGCAGATCGATTGAAATTATTTTGGCCTGCTGCCTTTCAACAGTGGTTAGCTGGCAGCACTCAGAATGTCCATCTTTTTCTGTCCTTTACTAGTATTGCCAACGTGTTAAATAGATGTATTAAAAGCAATGACCTTTACAGCAAACTGGTCCACATACTAGGGCATCAAGTTAATAACACACAGAGACCTGAGTTGAAGGTTGCTTTGACTCACTTTTAAAATGTGTTGCAATATATTCATGAAAGAGAAAATACAATTGTGTCTCGCTCAGACTACTGTCTGATTTTAACCATCATGTTCACAATCTGAAATACTAATAGGGAAATACAGTCCTTTGTGACATGCATTTCTCCCTTTGTGGCTTCTTTGACAGCTGCACATGTGACACTCCGGAGTTCCTCTCAAGGAAACTAATTGGGATTACATCTGCAGTCCCTTTGGCTGTATTAGTCTTCCTTTAAAATTGTTGGAATTTAAAAGTTTGATATGTCCATAGGTATTCCAGGGTTATGATCCATTGTCATGCCAACATCTGCTTGATTTTCTTGACAATAATAATTACCCAATATATATTTTATTTATATTGAGCCAATGCTTCAGAAAATGTTCCAAAAATCCAAGGAAACATAGGGGACTTCAATTTTCCCAATATAACTGGGGTAGTCATTGTGTGAAAGGTTTAGAGGGAGAGGAATTTTAAAAATACTTCTAGGAGAGCTTTCTAAGCCAGTATGTAGAAGGCTGTACAATTGAGAGGCACTGTCCTGGACTTAGTTTTAAGTAATGAAGCCAGGCAAGTGTTTGAAGTATCAGTGGCAGAATGTTTTGCAGACAGCGATCATAACTCCATTAGAATCAAGATTATAATGGAAAAGGATGAAGATTTGGGCATGAAATCAAGGTGCTAAACTGGGGAAGACTGATTTTAATAAGATCAGATATGATTTGGCCAGAGTAGATTGGGAACAGTTACGTTTTGGTAAATCTGCGTCAGAGCAATGGGACGCATTCAAGAAGGAAATAGGGAGAACACAAGGCCAACATGTTCCAATAAGGACAAAGGGTGGAACCAACAAATTCTGTGAACACTGACTATCAAGGGATATATAGGACTGAATAAAGAGAAAAAAGGGAGGCTTATGGCAGATACCAAGGACTCAAAACAGCAGAAGCTCGAGAAGAGCAGAGAATGTGCAAGGGAAAGTTAAAAAGACAATCAGGAGAGCAAAAAGGGGGCATGAAAGAGTAGTAGTGTGTAAAATAAAGGAAAAGGCTAAATTATTTTACAGGTACATTAAGGACTAAAGGATAACTAGGGAAAATAGGGCCTATTAATGACAATGTTAATTTGTACATGGAGGCAGAGGACGTTGGTAGGGTTCTAAAGCAAAAACAAAGTTGCACGAAAAGCTCAGCAGGTCTGGCAGCATCTGTGAAGGAAAAAATAGAGTTAACGTTTCAGGTCCAGTGACCCTTCCTCAGAACGTGGTCTTGTTATTCAAGAAGGGAGCAAGAGATAAACCAGGAAACTACAGGCAGTCAGTCTAACCTCAGTGATGGGGAAAACTATTGGAAGCAACTCTGAAGGTCAGAATGAATTTGTACTCGGACAGGCAGGAAGTAATCCAACAACAGTCAGCATAGTTTTGTTAAAGGGATATCATGTCTCACCAATTTAATTTTTTTGAAGTGGTGACCAGGTGTATAGATAAGGGCATGCTTTCGACGCAGTTTACTTGGACTTCAGACGTTTGATAAAGTCCAGCATTGGAGACTGGCAAAGTAAGAGACCATGGGATCCAGAAAAAATGGCAAATTGGATCCAGAATTGGCTGACTGGCCGGAAGCATACAATGATGGACAAGGTATTTTCCAAATAAAATTGGGAGGCGTACACTGGAAAGGTGCAGAAGTCACAGGGTCGTAGTCATGGGTGACTTCAACTTTCCAAATATTGATTGGAAACTTTTTAGTTGTAATAGTTTAGACGGAGCGGATTTTGTCCAGTGCATTCAGGAAGGATTCCTGACACAGTATGTAGATAGACCAACACGAGGAGAGGCCACTTTGGATTTAGTGCTGGTCAATGAACCGGGCCAAGTGTTAGACCTGTTGGTAGGAAAGCATTTTGGCGGTAGCGATCATAACTTTGTTACTTTTACAATAGTCATGGAAAAGGATAGGTACATACAGCAGGGTAAGGTTTATAATTGGGGGAAGGGTAATTATAATTCTGTTAGGCAAGAACTGGGTAACATAAAATGGGAACAGATGCTGTCAGGGAAGAGCACTATTGAAATGTGGAGATTGTTTAAGGAATGCATACTGCGTGTGCTCAATATGTTTGTCCCTAGCAGGCAGGGAAGATGCGCTCGAGTGAAGGAGCCTTGGTTCTCAAGAGAGGTCGAACAACTAGTTAAGAGGAAGAAGGATGCTTATATAAGGATTAGGAAACAAGGAACGGAAAAGGCTCTAGAGGGATACAAGTTAGCCAGGAAGGTGCTGAAGAAAGGGCTTAGGAGAGCTATAAGGGGGCATGAGAAAACCTTGGTACACAGGATTAAGGAAAACCCCAAGGCTTTTTACACGTGCGTGAGGAATAAGAGAATGACCAGAGAAAGGGTAGGGCCGATCAAGGATTGTAAAGGGAATTTGTGCACAGAGCCTAAAGAGATAGGAGAGGTCCTTAATGAATACTTTTCTTCGGTATTCACAACTGAGAGGGACCTAGCTGTAGGAGAGGACAGTGTGAAACTGGCTGGTAGGCTACAGGAGGTGGATGTTAGTAAGGAAGATGTACGAGGAATTTTGAGGAACTTAAAGAAAGACAAGTCCCCCGGGCCTGATGGGATTTGTCCAAGGATTCTATGGGAAGTGAGGGAAGAGATCGCAGGGCCTTTGGCGAAGATCTTTTCGTCCTCACTGTCCACGGGTATAGTGCCAGAAGATTGGAGAGTGGCAAATGCCATTCCCTTGTTCGAAAAAGGGAATAGGGATAACCCCAGAAATTACAGGCCAGTTAGTCTTACTTCAGTGGTGGGAAAATTATTGGAAAGGGTTCTGAGAGATAGGATTTATGATCACTTGGATAGGCACAGTTTGAATCGTGATAGTCAGAATGGATTTGTGAGGGGTAGATCATGCCTCACCAACCTTATTGAATTCTTTGAAGAGGTGACCAAACACGTGGATGAAGGTAGAGCAGTGGATGTGGTATACATGGATTTAAGTTAGGCGTTTGATAAGGTTCCCCATGGTAGGCTCATGCAGAAGGAGGCATGGGATTGGGGGAAATGTGGCAGATTGGATTCAGAATTGGCTGACCCTTAGAAGACAAAGGGTGGTAGTGGACGGAAAATATTCAACAGGGTGCTCAGTTACAAGTGGTGTACCACAAGGATCTGTTCTGAATCCCCTTCTATTTGTGATTTTTGTAAATGATTTGGATGTAGGAGTGGAAGGGTGGATTAGCAAGTTCACGGATGATATGAAGGTGGGTCACGTTGTGGACAGTGCGGAGGGCTGTTCTAGGTTACAAAGGGACATTGATAGGATGCAGAGCTGGGCTGAGAAGTGGCAGATGGAGTTTAACCCTGAAAAGTATGAGGTGGTTCATTTTGGAAGGACAAACTTGAAAGCAGAATACAGGGTTAACGAAAGATTCTTGGCAGTGTGGAGGAGCAGAGGGATCTTGGGGTTCATGTCCACAGTTCCCTGAAAGCTGCCACCCAGGTGGATAGAGTTGTTAAGAAGGCATATGGTGAGTTAGCTTTCATTAATAGAGGGATTGACTTCAAGAGCCGTGAAGTTATGCTCCAGCTATACAAAAGCCTGGTTTGGCCACATCTGGAGTATTGTGTCCAGTTCTGGTCGCCTTATTACAGGAAAGATGTGGAAGCGTTGGAAAAGATGCAGTGGAGATTTACCAGGATGTTGCCTGAAATGGAGGGAAGGTCGTACGAGGAAAGGTTGAGAGAGCTAGAGCTTTTCTCTTTAGAACAAATTAGGATGAGAGGTGACTTGATAAAATGATCAGAGGTATAGATAAAGTGGACAGCCAGAGACTTTTTCCGAGGGTGGAGGTAGCTCTTATGAGGGGGCATAGTTTTAAAGCGAGTGGAGGTAGACATAGGGGAGATGTCGGGGTAGGTTCTTTACTCAGAGAGTGGTAGGAGTGTGGTATGCATTGCTGGAGAGGGTAGTGGAGTTGGCCTCATTAGGGGCATTTAAGCGGCTATTAGATAGGCATATGGATGATAGTATAAGGTAGAGGTGGAGGTTAGATAGACCTTAGGTTTATGGTAATAGTTCGGCACAACATCGTGGGCTGAAGGGCCTGTACTGTGCTGTACAGTTCTATGTTCTTTGTTCTAAGGTATTCTTGTGACTTAAAGCCTGCATCCAGTGGGGTTCCACAGGGATCAGTGATGGGGCCCTTGCTGTTTGTGGTATATATAAACAATTTAGTCTTGAGTGTAGGAGGATTAATCAGCAAGTGTGCAGATGATACAAAAATTGGTGGGGTGGGAAATAATGAGGAGGATGACCTTAGATTACACGAGGATATAGATGAGATAGTCAGACGGGCTGAGTGGCAAATATAATTCAATCCAGATAAAGGTGAGGTGATACACTTGGGCAGGACAAACAAGTCAAGGGAATACATGAGGAATGGTAGGATGCTGATAAGTACCAAGGATCAGAGGGACCTTTGTGTTCATGTCCACTGGTCCCTTAAAATAGTAGGACAGGTAAATAAAGTGGTTAAGGTGGCATATGGGATACTTGCCTTTATCAGTTGAGGCAGAGTTTACTGGAAGTGTATAAAATGTTGATTAGGCCACAGCTAAAATATAGTGATTGTCAGTCTGGAATCCACATCATAGGAGGAACATGATTGCACTGGGCAGTGCAGAGGAGATTTATAAGAATGTTGCCTCGGCTCGAGACTTTTAGTTATGAAGAGAGATTGGATAGACTAGGGCTGTTTTCCTTGGAGCAGAAGAGACAGTTGTAGGGGGGTGGGTGCATGATTGAGATGGTTAAAAACATGCTGGTTGTTGACAAGGCAGACGAGAAGAAACCTTTGATCCTTCCACCAAGGGCAATCACCAAGGGCTTAGATTTAACGTAAGGAACAATAGGTTTAGAGGGGATGTTTTCACGCAGGGGTGATGGGAACTTGGAACACACTGTGTGTAAAAGTGGTAGTGGTACTTAAGAAATATTTAGCTTTGGAGGCAATGCCAAGGCATACAAGGCTTTGTGCCAAGTGCCCGGAAATGGGACTAGAATAGTTAGGTCATTGCTTTTGATTGGTGCTGACTTGATGGGCTGAAGAACCTTTTTCTGTGCTGTAGACCTCCATAGCTTTAATCAACATTGTACCCTATTGGCATCTTTAGCCTTCTGATACTGCATTAGCTTGATGCTGAGATAGCTTGTATCAAAGCTATCCTGCAAGATAATGGCTACCTTTATCAAACCATCACTTGCTGTAAATCTTAAAAATATATGAAAGGGCACAAAACCACCATTTTTGGCCCTGAAGGATATCCAGTCTTCCTCAGGTTACTCTGGGAGAGGAATGTGTCTTAAAAAATTTAGCGACAGGTTAAATTGGCCATTTCAATGCTTATTTACAGAACAAACATGCATAGCATTCTCCACTAATAGAATGCTCTCACTAATCCAACAAAAATGATTTTAATCATACAAATTAGTAATGTGCCATATGATTTGCAGTGCCAGTGTGTTGTCAGGTATGTGAGCCATTTGTCTGAATGACTGATAGACCATATCAACCAACACATCCCTTTGACTGTCTTCAGCGAACAGCATGCCAACCACATTCAACCAGCCTATGTTTGCAATACTCAGAACAGTACAGTGCATGTCCAGGAGCAGATATGATTCTGCAATTGGATAAAAATTAATAAATAATCCTGACAGCGCTAAGAATTACATTGGAAATCAATTTCAGATTGATTGCCAGGCTTGCAGTAAGATTTATTTGCTCATGCTAAAAGCTATATAAAGTCACATAACATATGTTCTTTACAGACAAAAGGAATATGTTTACATGTTGCACCTTTTTCAATGAGAAAAGGGTTACAGAAATAAACAATCCCCATTGCATTCCGCATGGCAATGCCTTCACCAATCAGAGTCTATCTGCCTGGTTTGAGTTCAATCAGCTAATTAAGATTGGCTGTTAACAATTTCTGTTGCAT
The DNA here is from genome assembly GCF_021869965.1 of Rhincodon typus. NCBI lineage: Eukaryota > Metazoa > Chordata > Chondrichthyes > Orectolobiformes > Rhincodontidae > Rhincodon > Rhincodon typus. The sequence goes on from NC_063342.1 coordinate 33,402,987, forward strand.
TTCCATGCCGACTGTGGTCTAATCAATCAGCATCCCTTTCTAAGGCTGTATATGTTATTGTTCTGTTTACAATTTTTTTTTTGCATCCCAGTTCTGCAAGATGCAAAGCTTCAACTTTGTCTCTTTTTGATAATGTTTAACATTATATCTGGATCCTTGAATTATGCTCCTTGCTTACGGTCCTTTTTAAAATACTTTAAACTATGTCATAAGCAAATTATAATAATTTACTTATATTTGTTCTACAAAGTATCAGCATGCTTGCAGTTAGAAGCACTTATTCATCTCAATGGTCCAAACATTTCTGTCAAAGTAATGGGGGGGGGGAACGGTGGCACAAAAACCCTCTCGTTATTTAAATGCAAAAAGCACAGAAAATTGAAACAGGATGGATGCTCAAAGAAAAGCAGATATCAAAAATTTGAGTTGAGATGTGTCTTTCCATCTTCAGCCTTGACGACAGGTTTTTTGTTCTCTGGCTCTCCATTGTTATGAATTTGGATTGAGTAATTGTGAGGTGGAAGGCAGGAAGCTAAAATGTGATAACAAGGTGTAGAGCTGGATGAACACAGCAGGCCAAGCAGCATCA
>NC_063342.1:33423575-33445490 GCF_021869965.1 Rhincodon typus
CTGGATGAATACAGCAGGCCAAGCAGCATCAGAGGAGTAGGAAGGCTCGAAACGTCAGCCTTCCTGCTCCTCTGATGCTGCTTGGCCTGCTGTGTTCATCCAGCTCTACACCTTGTTATCTCTGGAATATAGGGCTGAATGGTTTCCTTCTGTATTGTGATAACTCTGTGATTCTGTGATACAAGATTTTCAGAGGACTTTACAGGGTAGATGCAGAAAGGTTGTTTCCTCCTGTGGGAGATTCTAGACCAGACGGCATAATCTCAGAATAAGGAGTTGCGCATTTAAGACAGAGATGAGGACAAATTCTTCTCTCAGAGAATTGTTAATCTGTGGAATTCTTTACTGCAAAGGGCTGTTGAGGCTGGGTCATTAAGTATATTCAAAGATGAGATAGATAGTTTATTAATCAGTAGGGAAATTAAGGGTTATGGGAAAAGGCAGAAAAGTAAAGTTGAAGATTTTCAGATCAACATTGAAATTTGAAGCGGGCTCAATGGGCTGAATGGCCTACTTCTGCTTTTGCGTCTTTTGGTCTTACTGTTCTGTCTAGGTATGAGAGTGTGAGTGAGCGGATATCCTTGTTAATAATGTTGATACTTCTAATTGTGTGAGTTTGTAATAAAAGTAACTCAAGTCCATTACCACAAGAGGTCTGACTGGATTGTTTTCTCATTGCTTTAATGCACATTCAAGTACATACTAAATTGAAAAAAACCCCGTATATTTAAAAATTCAAAACTTTCAGAAATAGAAAGGGAGAAATTTGTTCATCCCTCCAGACTTGACTATAATAAAGATAATTGCACAGGGCACAACAGGATAGATGATAAGTTCCTGGTAACTAGATTTTTACGAGGGATATGATTTCCTTGATTGCATTCTCAATGTTATGTGAGGTAAATATTGATAGAATTTGAAATTTTAAATAAATTGATAATGTAATCATAATGGACAACATGCTTCATGTGTGCTGAAGGTTGCATTACGTCACCACCTTTTAAAGATGGTCTAATTTGCACATCTTGTTTTACCAAATCATTGAACATCATCAAAACCAGTGTTACAGAATGCAGGACCTTTGTATTGAAGACAAAATATCTAAGTATTTCCAAAAAGGATTGACTATAATGTCAAAAGTTTCAACTTTTTAAGGGTTAACATGCATTCTGCCAATTATGTTAGGTAGCACACCAGCCTATGGTGATTAACAAAGTAACAAATGAATGCCTCATCTTTCTCAGAATGAGTGACAGAATACGTAATGTATGCTGTACCTGTCAGAAAGAGTAAGAGTCATTTCAGATGAAGAACATTCAAATCAAATATATTCTTCAGCTCACTATATACAATTTATCTTTCTCAGAAAAGCCACATTAACATTCAATGAATTCATTCAGCTGACAGTGAAGCTTTCTACAAAGTAAGCTAGCAAGAAAGTTTGCTTATTGAAATTTAACAATCTTCCCATCAGCAATTGGCCATTACACAGCTTATATAATAATGTTATATAAACATTTCCAAATATATAATTCTTCCATGAGGTTAAATGACATCAGATTTTTTCTCCCATATTAACAGGTTAAATATTCAGATGACAAATGAATAACATGATTGGCTGACAGCCATTAAGTACTGAGGTTAAGCAACCCTTGCCCAATCTAAATTATCTGTTCTCAAATAAATGGCACTTACATAATCAGAAAGACTTAAAAAGCATAATAAGCAGTTTGTGCTTTGAGCGGACAGTGTGGGGTTTTGATCTTTATCTATATGGTAAGAAACTAAGAAATTCCTACATCAGGTATTCTTGATAATAATGAAAACTAACTTAAGTACACTGGGACTTCTTATACTGCAGTCCACTATTGTATGAAATTGAGTACAACATGGGTCCACCTTGGAAACAAAAATGTTCATTTATACACTTTGACCAACAGTGCAAAAGCAAAATTAGATCCACCTTGGTACTCCAAAATCGAATATCATAATACGTCAAAGTAGCAGTCTCAGATAAGCCTGTCAGAACTGGGTAAACTATCATATTGGGAACAAAGTCTCTAGATCTTCAGTATTGGAAAGAATCAGAGAAGTCAGAAATCTTAAATAATTAAGATTGGAGTGATACTTCACTGGGATTGAGTCATTGTAAAAGGTATTGCTGTGAACAGGGTTTCATTTTTCTTCTTGCTGTTTATGCTAAGATCTTTCGAAATTATCATTTAACTTATTGTTTCTTTGGTGAGTAAACTTGTGTTTGATTGTTAAAACTTTGATTGCCTCGTATGAATATGTTCAGTGACTGACAGCTGTTGTAACCAAATTGCAAAATTGAAACTTATTTTAGTTTCCAATCTGAGATCTGACTTGCCAGGTAAGACTATCAGCTGGGATAATAACAAAGTGGGTTCTCTTGGAAGGACAGGAATTAATCGAATTTAAGAGGGATTTGTGAATCTTTAAAGAAATGAGTACATATAGGAACTGGACATAAAACAGGAGAATTGTTATTAAGTATATTATAGAAATATGAATTCTGAAATGGCTTTGAACTGTTGCTAAGACTTTTCTGGGAGTGGAAGAGATGCAACATTGGGTTATTTGAAATCTTTGACTAAGACTACACAGAGAGTTAGCAGATAAATTGAAGAATCAAAAGCAAGATTTTGCAAGAATTAGATGCTGAAAGTAATTCCCCAACATTTAAAGTTAAGTTGAGGGAAACCTAAAAGTAAAAAAAAACATAGATAGAATTCACTAAAATTAGGTTAGAAATGAAAAACTTGAATTAGAAAAAAAAACAGCAGAGAGAATGAGAAAAGGGTAATGGAAAGCAGGAAGAAAGAAAAGAGAACTGGAAATATGTTAGAAATTTAAAAGTTTGAACTTTAAAGAGATAGGGAAATTGGATAACCTGACTTAATTACAGAAAGCTTAGAATAAACGAAGAAGGAGGAGTTGGTAGCCTTGAGGAAGATTCTGATTCGAATGAGTGATTTGATTTAACCAAAATCTGTGCTTAGTATAAACTTAAGTTTACAGTAGACTGAGTTGAAAGATATTTCAACTCACCTGAAAAGGTTGCTGGGAAGATGAAGTGGCCAAAAGATGTTTGGAATTTGGTGTTAGAATTTCTGGATGGGTACTGCCATGCATGTTTACACTGGTTTGTCAGAAGAACAACCTGCAGGATATGAAACTGTTAACAGAACAAATTCAATGCTTATGAGATTTTCCCTGAAGATAACTTTTAAGAGGAACATAGAACATAGAACATAGAACATTACAGCGCAGTACAGGCCCTTCGGCCCTCGATGTTGCGCCAACCTGTGAAACCAATCTGAAGCCCATCTAACCTAAACTATTCCATTATCATCCATCAAATTCAAGGTATGGAAATGGTATTAGTATTAGGGAGCAGAAAGGATGCAAAATACTAAAGGCATAAGACTAGGATCTGAAAGTGATATAAAGAAATTAATATGCTTCCATTTTAATAAGACTAGACATACTGAAACTAATTGCTGGCAGTTAAATAAGAGAACTATTGCATTAATAAGAATGTCCAAGGAATCCTTAGAAAAAGGAAAACTGTAACAGTGGTACAAGTGGAGCATACTCCCTCAGATCCTCCGAGGAAGGAAGAAATGATTCAGGACAATCAAGAAAATTCTTGAGTTATTAGTAAAGATCATTGGAAATTCTATATATTTTATTTCATAGACAGAGCTGTTACCTTATCCTGACTAAAAAGGGTAAAGCAATAAAAATATTGAAAGACACTGGAATAAATCGTAGCTGATGATACAATTTGTCTTCCAGTCCATTAATGAAGGAAAAATTCTCCATTGGTGGTATAAATGGAGGTTACAAACAGGTCCTCCTAGATCAAGTTGGATTAAAGTGAGATTTAGTAAATGGAGAAGTTCTAGCCAGGTAATTTTTCTCACATAAATCTCTTTTGTGTGCATCTTGCCTCCACGGTGCCGCACTTTCACCGTCTGGATTTCAGCAAAGGTGGAAATGATTGCCAGCACTGGGACTTTCTGGTATGACAATTGCGAGTCCCATATTTAAATCCCAACTGCAGACTATTTCAAATGCTACAAGCCAGGAACAGTCCTTAATGTGTTAGTGTACAATTGGAAAGGACATGGCTGAGAAAGGTACATTGGCAGTCTGCTTCACTGATAGGGACCTGAAGGTCCTGGTGGATTGGAGTGGTGGACAGGAGGGTCATTTTCTTTCCCAGGACCACCAGATAAGACCAAGGCAACAAAACCTGCCAGTTTGGTCAGAAATAAGCACCCAGGTCAGTGTGGTGACCACAGGCCAGGAAAAGTCATACCAATTCCACAAGAAAATTAATGACCTTCTATATCTTCAAGGATAAGCACTGCAATCTGCTCTTTGCTAACATACACTCACTTAATTCTGCCACTTCACCCAACTCACACCAAGACTCATGGCCAACCACTCCACTATTATATGCAGCATCTTCCCTTAATGGTTCCCATTCCCTACCAAACTACTAAGCTTCCTGCTCTCTGCACTTCCTACTGAAACAGCCAGGACAACTCAGCACAACTCACCACCTTTCCTGCAGCTGCGCTAACAATAACGGTTGTGCCAGCCACTTTCATCTCACTCAATCCTGCCTTTGTCTCATTGTGGGATAAAATGTCTCATATTAGGGCTGAAAGGGCCCAAGACAGGCGCAGGCAGCTGATTTTTGCCTCTTTACCTCTATGAGGAGAGAATCTTTGTGCTCATGGGTGCGGGTCATGAGCACTTATGTGGGAATGCCAGAACTTCCAGCACCTAAACAAGATTCATCGTGACAAAAGTGAATGACTGTGGATACTGTAAATTTGAAATGAAGAACTCTCCATGATTTTCTCCAGAAGATTGATGATCAACATCATCACTGAATGAAAATGTCTATGTCCTAACAAAGGGTCACATGAAACATTAACTCTCTTTTTTTCCTCTATAGATGCTATCAGACCTGTGGAGTTTGCCCAGCACTTTCTGTTTAAGTTTCATCATGATATGCTGCACTGCTCTCCCATTATCACCACTGTGAATATACTCTCAAGGTGCACAGACTTCTAGAACTATTGCGCAACTCCTTCCTCTCTCACCTTATGCAGGCGCCAGTGGCATTCATACAGCCTCCGCCTGAAAGAGAGTGAATGCACTGGCAAAGCTGTCTCCCGCATCAGATAATTCACCAGCTCAGATCATTCCACCTTGGTAGGTATATCAGTTAGATTTACTTAGAATGCCTTCAGAGGCTACACATGTGGCACAAATGACACTTCACTATCAATAGAATATAACATTTGTAAATATATTGGCACTTTAAATCACCACTCATCTGATTGACTGTCACTTTAACTCATCTTATCCTCATCTTTCTCATCAAAAGACTGTTGCCACTGTCCCATTATCCATTACATTCCCTCTTTGCCTGTTCCAGTTGTGCAGAGCATAATATCCTAGGTGCATACTGCATAGCCTTTCCCCAGATCGATCAGGCATTGGAACTTCACCTTGAGAAGATCTATCATCTGTTTCATCATGAAAATGGACTGTATTAAATCAACATTTGGCTTCAGTCAGGAGGCTGATGTCATCAACTACGATTGGGAAGGTAGCTTTTATCTCACAGCTGCCATTCTTTTAAGGTATCTATAAACAAAAGGAACACTCTTCCACAAATGACAGTTGATGCTAGTTCAGTTGTTAACATTAAATCTGAAGCAGTTAAATTTATGTGATGCAAAAGGCATTTGGGCCAAAGGTAATCAGTTACTGAAAACATGAATGTGATGGGAATGTATTTGCATCTGGTCCAGCAAATTTAATTTCTTCATTGTATATTTCAATGTTATGGCAGAATTAACTTAGCCATGACAGAGACTTCACATAGCGTGTAACTGTTTTTTTTTAAGAAACGTTTCAATACGTAACACAATGTTTCTTCTTTTCTTGTTTTAATTAAATGAAAATATAACAATGATGTATTTGTGATGGATGAAAATTTTCAGCATCCAAGTTAACGTAAGGCAGCTGGAGACACAGTAGGAGGCTTTCATACATAATCCTTAATGATAATTAACCTTCACATAATTCTATTTTCAATGTTGAAGCCAATGTATGCTTTCATACATGCACCATTGATACATCTACAAATAGAAAAACAGTTTCACTAATGACATTAACTCATTTTAATGGAATGGCAGAAATGTAATTATTATCTTTCCTGATAAATTACAAAGTACCAGGAGACAAATGATGACTGTAGTGGCCTTTGAAAGTGCATAATTGCCGTGATACTAGTTTTTGTTTATTCTGCATTGCTACACAGTTCCATAATAAGTTGTTCTTCATTAGTGCAGGGTAAATTTTATCTGACATAGCTTTAAAGACATGATCTTCAGCAAGACACACTTTTATGAAACCTCTCTCCCTTGGTTCAAACACATATAAGGCAATTTGTAACTGTAAGGGTTAACTGACATAACAAGCTAAGCTCTGCCCCTCAGGGTATAAACGACTGTTGGGGCTCTTGTGTGCAATCCCCTGAGCCATGAGACCACATTCAGATCCCACCTGCTCTAGAGGTGTGTAATACCAATCAGGTTGATTTAAAAATGTGAAAGAAATCTCTGAACTGGCTAATGAGGAAAATATCTGGTGGGTTCTCTGCATGGGAGTCCTCCCTCTTTCCATCAAGGATCTGGGGTGCAGAGTGTTGCATGCAGCAGTTCTCGCAAATTGCGATGGTTCATGGACTCCCATGTCAACTGTTTATTTGGAGTCTGTGGACTGTGTATGTATTGGCTGTGGGTGGTTGCATCCCCTTTTTAGTTATTAACAAAAACCTTCCATTGTTCTTTTGGTTGCACTTCTACTCCACCCTCCTGATCTTTGGCCACCCACTGCAGAATGAGGCATGCACCTCAGAGGATCTTCTCATGGGTCTGCTCCAGGGCCTGGCCAGATAATCTATAAAACCTAGGTCCAGGTAGCGGGCCATGGAGAGGCTCATAGTTCTCAACTGCCTGCTCATCTTCTGCAGATACGTTTATGCCCGGGTGTCCTTGGAGATGCAGGATGCAGTGTCTACTAATACTCTCAATGCCTTTGGTGTAATGTCTCATTTCCCTCTCCAACTCTATTTTGATTTAGTCCTCTCCACCTTCCTCTAAATTTACTTCAATTTTGTTGAAGTTGCTCTGCCACTGACGGGCTTTGCATGTAAATTGGTCATTAGTTAGTGAAACTGGTGATTTGGTGGTGGTGGCAAAAGAGAATGAGTAACACAGGTGATTTAGTGGTGGGAAAAATATTCAGTAGTGTGTAAACAAATCTCTGAAAATAAAACATAAACATAAGTAAAATAAAATGAATTCATATGGGGTCTTGTCGTGCAGTAGTACTGCAGGAGGCGTGGGCCAGGAGGCGTGGGTTCAAGTTCCACCTGCTCCAGAAATGCTTTCTAACACATCTGGGCTGCTTGATTCGAAATATCAAAATATAAATGGTTAATGCAACCTGTGGGAAAGAGTTGGGAAAGATATTTCCAGTGTCTGATTGGCAGCACTGCCCTTGTCAAAAAAGCTATAATGGTTTGCTTATAGTTAACGCAAAAAGCGTTTTCTGAGGGTTTCTATTATTTTAGGATGAGAGGACATGTCCACACATAAACATATCCAATCAAACTGACCATTAGCACATTATTTGCCAATTAGTTTTTAACAATTTAAAATTTAGAGGGCGATTAAAGTACCAAAGCGCTTAACAAATGTAAGTCATCTCAGAACAGCTCAATTTTATTTAAGAGATGGACTGGTGAAAGCACATGATCAACAAGATTCGTATGAGCAGTTGGAAGAGAGTACATCCTGGAATTAGGTACAATCCAGAATGAGTGCTTGTTTCTGGGAATTTGGAACATCATGGGAATTTAGCGCAGTGGGAAAGAAGTGCCTTTTGCCTTTTTATTGGTTCATAGTTTGTAATCTCATATCTCATCTGTGCTTCAGAGGAACTTAGAGTGGGAGGGGAAAGATCCCATTGTCGTGGTCCATGTAGGTACCAACAATATATTTAAAATGAGGAAGGAGGTTCTGCTGAGGTAATATGAGTAGCTAGGGGCTAAATTAAAAGAGCAGCATCAAAAAGGTAATAATATCCAGATTACTACCTAAGGCATCAACTAATTGGCAATGGGTCAGTAAGATTAAAGAGGTAAACACATGGCTCAAAGACTGGTGTGGGAGAAACGGGATTGAATGAATTCATGGGACATTGGCACCAGTTCTGGGAAGGAGAACCCTATTCCAATGGGATGGGCTCTTCCTGAATCATGCTGGCACCAGAGTCCTGGTGAGTTGCATAACTAGGGGTGTGGATTGGGCTTTTAACTTGGGAGCAGGGGTGAGGGGGCGTGGTTGCATATTTGTTGTTTGGATAATTAGATAATCAAAAATAAAGGCCAAGGCGGAAGTACAGGTTAGAGATGAGACTGATTGTTACTGTAAAATAACAGGGAAAATTTAAGTGCATTGTATCTGAATGCACAAAGCATTAAAAATAAAATTAATGAGATAACAATACAAATGGAGGCAAATGGGTATGATTTGGTGGTGATTATTGTGACGATGTCATCACTTTTTTTTTGAAGAGGTTGTAAGGCAGAGTTGCAGAGCTGTTTCTAAGAGAGTAAACAATTTGTGAGGCCTTGGGTTTTGTTTTCCCAAGCTGGAACAATGGAAGCAGCCTGGGTGTGGCCAGCTTTCACAGACCAAGCTTTCTAGTCTTTTTTTTTAGCTTTTAGGTTTAGTTTTAAGCAGAAGATTTTGGTGTCTCAAAAGAGTTAGAAGCTTCAGTGAATGTCTCTTAGCTGCTATTTTCTTTGAATTTTCTCTTGATATTTTTCCTCCTCAATTGGAGAACTGCATGTGAGAATCTGTGTCTGAATTTGCCTTTTTGCCAAGTGGTGTGTTTATTGGATGTAACTATATTGGAACAGTTAATTAGTAATAGTTACTCTATTATTTAGTTACATTTTCCAATAGTTAAATTATTCTAAATTCCTCTTCATTTTGTTTGTATTTTAACTACAATGTTTAAATAAACTGTGTTTTGCTTATTGTCGAGTAATTTGACCAGTTGCATTGCGTCTGGAACATGGCACTTCACATCTACCTATAAAATAAGAAAATATTAGGGTCTAGACTACCTTCTTAAAATAATTTGAGGGAGTTGGGTCTGGTCCATAACAGTATCAAGACGTGGTTCTAGGGTGACCAATTTTGAGAACTGAATATCCAGGGGTACCCTGTTTCAGAAGGATAGGCAGGAAGGAAAAGGTGATGGTGTAGCTTTGTTAGTGAAGGAGGCTTCAGTATTATAGTGAGAAATTTCATCAGCATCATGGAGATCAAGACATAGAGTCAGTGTGGTTGAAATAAGAAAATGCAAATAAAAAAAAGTCTCTAGAGGGAGTAATCTATAGGTCCTCAAATTGTAACACCGCTGTGGGGCACAAGATAAACCAAGAATTGCTGGGGGACTTGTATGAAAGGTACAGCAGTAATCATGGGTGATTTTAATATGCATGTCGGTCTGATTAATCAAATTGGCAAAGGTAGCCTCAAGGGAGAGTTCATTGAATATATTAGAGATTGTTTCTTGGAGCAATATGTTGTGGAACCAATCCAGGAGCAGGCTATTCTTGATATGGTATTGTATAATGAGGTGGGAGTAATGAATGAGCTCATACTAAAGGATCCTTGAGGTAACAGTGATCATAGTATGCCAGAATTTTGAATTTATTTGGAGGGTTAGAAACTAGAGACCAACAATAGCTTTCTGGAGTTATTATGTAAGCTTGAAGACATATTTGGCTAGAGCAGATCGGGCAGGAAATCTAAAAGTTAGGACAGATGAGTGGCAGATATTTAAGAAGATACTCAATTTCTCCCAATTAAAATATATTCCAGAAAGGAAGAATGGTTGTAAGAGAGGGAGTCCACTTCTATGGCCAAGCAGGGAAATTAAAGATAATATACAGACAAAAACTAAGGCGTGCCATAGGTAAGTGGCTGACTGGAACATTGGGAAATTGTTAAAAATCAACAACAGGTTACTAAAAATGTAAAAAGAGCTGAAGTAAATTGTGAAAGAAAACTTGCGTAAAATATAAAAACGATAGCAAAAATTTCCCTAAGTATATAAAAGGGAATAGAGCAGCAAAACTGAACATTGGTATCTTGGAGAATGAAACTGAGGAGTTATTCGTGGGGAATACAGAAATGGCAGAGTCATTAAATCAATAACTTGCTTCAGTTTTCATGGTGCAGAACATTAGTATCATCCAAGAGTAACAGGTAATGCAGAGATTATAGAAAGGGAGAAATTTAGAACAATAATACCACTAGGGAAAAACTACTTGACAAACTATTGGGATTGAGGGAAGACAAGTGCCTAGGGCCTGATGGCCTACATCCTAGGGTCTTAAAGGTTGTGGCAGCAGAGATAGTTATAATTGGTTATAGTACTCCAAATTCCCTGGATGCAGGAAAGGTTTTGGTGGATTTCAAACATGCTAATAAAACACTCTTATTCAAAAAGGGAGGCTGGCAAAAGGTAAGAAACTGTAGACCAGTTAGTTTAACAGATGTAATTGGGAAATTGTTAGAATCCGTTAATAAGGAAGTAATAAAGGTCATTTGGAAAGTCAAAATGGAATCCGTCAGAGTCACACAGTTTTCTAAAGAGTAAATCATGTTTGACTAATTCAAAGATGTAATAAGCAAGGTGGATTATGGGAATCCTGTAGATGCATATTCTTCTGGACTTCCAGAAAACATCAATAAGATTAATACACAAGTTAAGATCACATAGGATTAGGTATAATTTATCAATTTAGGTAGAGGATTGGATAACCAACAGAAAGCAGAGTCCAGATAAATGGGTCTTTTTCTGGTTGGCAAGATGCAATTTGTGGGTTGCCCCAGGGTTCAGTCCTCAGGCCCTAAATATTTAAAACCATATTACTGAATTGGATGCAGGGATAGAAAATACTTTGGCAAATGTGCAGCCAACACTAAAATCAGTAGGAAAGTAAGCTGCAATAAAGCAAAAATAAATTTACAAATGGATGTGGAAAGGTCAGGTAATTGGGTCAAAATTTGACTGATGAAAATTAACATGGATAAGCATGAGGTTATCATTTTGGTTGAAGAAACAGAAAAGCAATATTTTATCTAAATGGAGAGAACCTTTAGAGTGCTTCAGTGAAAGTGATTTCAGTATCTTTGTGCATTAATTGAATAAAACTAGCAGGTAGTAAGGGAGGCAAATGGAATTTTGGCATTTATTGTTAAAGGAATAGAGTATAAAAGTATAGAAGCTTTGCTGCAACTATACTAGGCATTAGTGAGACAGCACTTGAAGTATTTTGATCCCTGTTCTTGATGAGAGATGTGGTTACATCGGAACCTGTTCAGAGGAGATTCGCTAGAATGATTCCAGAGATGAGGGATATGTCTTATGAAGAGACATTCAGCAGTTTAGGCCTACATTCTGGAGCTTAGAAGAATGAGGGGCGATCTAATTAAGATTTACAAAGTAGACGTTTCCTGATGTGGGGCAATCTAGAACAGGAGGTCATAATTTTAGGATAAGGAGTACTACATCATCATAGTCTTAGCAGACCACAGGGCTACTCTCTCATTACAGAGAGACATTACCTTGATGATTTAACCTGGCAGCTACTATACCTCAGGCGTGGAGAAAGGTTGATAAGGAGAGTCCGTCATGATAACCTGAGCCAGTGATGGGAATTGAACCCACGCTGTTGGCATCACGCTGCTTTACAGACTAACCATCCAGTCAACTGAGCAAAACCAACCCACAGCTAAGGAGTAGCAGATTAAAACAGAAATGGGGAGAAATTACTTCTCTCAAAGGGTCGCGACTCTCTGGAATTCATTGCCCAAGAGTGTGCTGGACGTTGGGACAGTGAATAAATGTGAAGAAACATATTTTTAATTAGAAATGGATTGAAGGGTTATGGAGAGCGGACAGCAAAATAGCGTTGAAACTGAGGTGAGCTCGGCCATGAATGTATTAATTGGCGAAGCAGGCTCAAGGGGATGAATTGCCTAGTTCTGCTCCTAGTTCTTACTTCTTTATGTTCTAAAATGGACACTAAAGAAGAGCTCTGAATTCTGTACGTTTGAAATTTCCAAGTAATAATCAGCAGGGCTGCCGCAGGTTGCTATCTATTGTCTCCTGCTGACCCACCTCTCCTGTTGTTGTTAGAAACAACACTCAAACCTGTGTCCATTTGGCAAACTTTCAGGACCCTATGCTATTTCTAACTGAGATGTTCAAGGCTGGAGGTCATTGCCTGTTCAAAAATATCCCTTAACACTTGCAGTCCATATCAAGGAACTATGCTATAAAGATGGGTGCCATTATCCACTTGTTCAATCAGAAAGGAATTTGCCAATCTTGTGACAATCCTTGAGGAATCTCACTCATCTCCATCACTGCTAAAACCTTCACCAAAATCCGGCTAAGCCACTTAGAGCTATATCTGGGTCAGGATCTGCTTCTGAAAGTGTCATTGCTACACTTTCAGAAAAGGTTGAAGGATAGCTTATATGTTGTTTGCAATTAGACAGCTACCAAGAGAAATGCCAAGTAGAGAACAGGGACATCTCAATAATGGGCAGAATCATACAGGGGCCTGAAGGAAGTGGCTATGGTGGGAAATGTGGCACAATTATATAAGAATTTCAATAAAGTCTCTGTCAACATGAGGAGAAACCTGCTGCATCTATTAGCAAAGTTCCAGGCATGAGTACTGAATTGTCTATTAAGGTGGATTATTGCTCGTTAGCTGTGTGTATTACCTCATTGATATGCAACCTCCTATCCTACTATCTGCTGCAGGCATACTAGCCACCAAGAATTCTCAACATGGAATTCAGAGTGGGTATCAAGTGAAAAACCTCCATGTTGATCAACTACATCCTTGTCCACAAATATTGGCAGCCAATAATTTCCAACCCCTTCCATAATGGTAATCCTGGCATTGAAATCAAATATCAGATGGACAGGAAGCTGCTAAATCTACAATGACTGCAGAGACTGCAGTTTACAATTTCCTGTTTGCCGGTTCAGAGTTAGACATGTAATGTAGCATGATTTATTCTCCAATGCATGCAAAAACTTTAATTTTATGAACTGCACAGGGAAAACTGAAGTAACGTCTCAGTCTCCTCCAGGAAAGTCATGTATTGAGCCCACGGTTTCAGTTCATGACTGGAACCTGTCAGCTGTGGATCATCACTTATTTCATCAATGTAGATACTCTAGTAATTGTCCTGCTGATGAGACATATGCAAGAACGGCCAAGGCAAAGTCAAAATGTAATCTACGACAGGCTTCGAACATCAATCTGGGAAGGAACAGAAGCAATTTTCCTACCAAACTGCAAATCCATCAAGAGTAATTTTGTTCATCCGAGCTGGCATGCCAAGCATTAAGACAGTGATAACTGAGGTGGGCTGGTCATGTAGCCAGGATACCTGCTACTCACTCATGTTGTCTAACTCTCCAAGGCAACAGTATATACATGGATGAAGATACAGCGGAGACATTCCAAGCTCTATAAAATGCAATTAATTTATTAAGTACTTAAACAGCACACACTTTTAACTACTAGAGCGATCTCAATCACGGTCTTTCACGACCCTGATTTCTGTAACTAAACCGAAATGTTATTACCCGGGAAAGTTGGCAGCTGGCCAGGCTGAAACTCTACTCAACATCTTCACCACGTCTCCTGACGTAATGTACTTTTTGCAACGTTAAGCTTCGAAGTTATGCTGAACAAAGGGATTTCTTCAGACTCTTTACACACAAGCCTCTATGCCTAGTATATGTCTTATTTGGAATTATCCATGCACGTGAGCAATCCTGAATGTTTTGTCCAAATGTATGCTTTATTTGGTAGAGTCAGCAGTTACTGATTTCCTGCAGTTTTAACTCTTAGCAGATCTGAATGAGTCAGTGTCATTCCATTCACATAACAGCCCATTGTAAAGCCTCTTATTAGTTCCTGTTACCTTCAACCTTATCCAACACTTACTAAAACAAATAATTCTATTGACAGCTCAAGTCTGGGCTGTGCAGGGGCCGGGGGGTGGGGGGTGGGGGTGTCAAAGGAAATTGTACAAGTACATTCTGAAGTCTTCACTTAGAGTTTTGATATCGACATTGAAACCTTGGAGAATCTCACTTGGGATTGCTGCACTCTGTGCAACCAAATGAAAAATAGTTCAGCATCCTTCAAAATCAAGTGCATCTTAAAAGATAAAAAAAAAAGCAGAAGAAATTCTGATCCAGCAACCTGTCTTAAACTCAATTGACTGCAGTATCCTGACCTGCTCGCAGCAGAACCTTTCAAGCATAGTTTGCCTCAGAAGTCACCTATGTACCCACCAGATCCTACCAAACAAAAATGGTGGATGAAGAACACGGTCATCCTGTTTCTTTTCCTGACAAGAATTCTGTGTGTTTCTCTTTCTGTCTCTGTCCGTTTTCTCTTCATGCTGCATCTGGGCCTTCAACCTCTAGCTCTTTTGCTTATAGCTTTCCTTTGTCTCTGGTCACACCACTTCTTTCTCAATTTCTTTCTTATTGGCACCGCTTCAAGGTGAAGGGTTGACTGGTCTTATGGACCAATATCTCTTATCATAAAAATAAGGGTCCTTGATGCAAACTCTTTCAAACATATGCTAAAACAGTCTGAGATTTTAGAGATTTTAATGAAATTACAAATTTTACTTACGGTGCTCCCTCTGGGTTAAAGGTCATCACAAGTCTAATAGTATAAGCATTTCAAGAAGCCACCGATAAATGAAGAATTAAGAAGCTTTTGGGTGTTGATAGCTCTCACATAAGTGTACCCAGGAGTTGGGTCAAGCATTGAGAGGCTGGTGATACTCTGGCCAGGGGTCAGTTTGGGTCAGGGAAAATTTGAACAGATAGTGCAGTAGCTAAGACAATGATTGAGTCAAAGAACTTGGGATCAGTCAGGTTTGATGAGAGCAACTGCAGATTCAGTGATCTTGCAAGATAGAAGCATGTAAGATTTTTGCTTCCAGCCAAAACAATCCTGAAGAAGGGATTTTAAGCAAGTGATAGATTGGCTACTTGCATTTACAAAAGGTCTAATATTTTCATCAGGAGTGGGAAAACGATGCCTCTTTTGACTTCACGGTACATGACAGTCAATACATTGCCAGTTGGAATTGTGTACAATTTCACTGTTTTGTGAAATTAGATGTTTGTACAGTACACAAATAATGGGCATTATCAAATGCAATTACTAGACGACCGAGTCATACACAAAAATCTGGTAAGGAATCTTGATAAATTTAAACTTTTGTCAGCTCAAATCCAAAAAGAAAAACTACAATTGCATAGTACTTCCAAAGTCTTAGGGCTACCAAAGCAATGAAGTATTTTGATGTCACTTTGCTATATTGAAGATACAGCAGCTAATTTGACAAAGTACATTGCCCTTGTATACAGTGTGCACACAATTTGATTAAGTTCCCACAATATTTAACAGAGAAAGCAACTTTTTTACATCACCATGATTTAGTACTCAGAGAGATGGGGTGGCACTGTGGCTCAGTGCCTCAGTGTTTAGCACCGCTACTTCCATATTGCCAGGGCCCCAGGTTTAATTCCACCCTCAGGTGACTGTCTGTGTGGAGTTTGTACATTCTCCTTGTGTCTGCGCAGGTTTCTTCCTTTTGCTCTAGTTTACTCTCACAGTCCAAAGATGTGAAGATTAGTTGGAATGGCCACGGGAAATGCAGGGTTGCAGGGTTACAGGGTTAGGAAGGAGATGGGGGCGGGTCTAGGTGGGATGGTCTTTGAAGGATTGATGTGGTCTCGATGCCCTGATGGGTCAAATAGTCTGCTTCCACATGGTAGGGATTCTATGATTCTGCTTCAAACATGGTTGGTTAAATGGTCCTCTACTGCACCATAACAATTCCAGAGATTTGGTGAAATACACAGAAATTTTGTCAACACAACAGACTGTTTTCAAGTGTTATTGGTAGATAGTTTATTTCTATTAAATCAATGTCTTTTCACAGAGTATAATTTCCAATACTTCCAAGATATCTCTATTAATTGTGACCAGAAAAGTAGTGAGCACAAGCAACTAAGATATTCTGTTTTTGAGGAAGTATTTTGGTGTTACTAAATACATACAAAAATGTGCATATCACTGAAATATTGTTTATTCTATAAATGAATAGATAATAGGAATTACAGAAGGAAATCTGCCATTCTTATCTGATCTGGTCTATCTGTATCTCCAGTCCAAAGCAATGTGGTTGACTTTTAACTGCCAGTTAAAAAGCAATTAATAATAGGTAACATTTATTCGTCTTGTCAGCAATGTCTACATCAATGCTCCCTTTAAGCTGCTTGGCTGCACACCCATTGGGAAGTTTCATGTACTTTGATCAATGTGCCAACGTATTGGCTTCCAATTGTGAAAGCTGTTGCTGCAATGGATCTCAGGATCTCTAGGCAATATAACAATTTTGGCCCATGTCCCATGAATAAATAAAGAATGGTAAAGCTAAATTTTATTGTCTATAATTCATAGAAATAGAGCCAATTGCAAATTGGAATGTACATAAAAATCTATAACCTAAATACTAAATGCTAATATTGTGAACTATTTAGAGTTATAGAGTCTAAGGGAGATGTACAACATGGAAGCAGACCCTTTGGTCCAACTCCTCCATGCTGACCAGATATTCTAAATTAATCTAGTCCCATTGCCCATATCCCTCGAAACCCTTCCTATTCATATCACCATCCAGATGCCTTTTAAATGTTGTAATTGTACCAACGACCACCACTTCCTCTGGCATTTCATTCCACACATGCACAACCCTCTGCATGAAAAAGTTGCCCCTTACGTCCCTTTTAAATCTTTCCCCTCTCACAGTAAACCTATGCCCTTTAGTTTTGGACTCCCCTAACCCTGGGGAAAAGACCTTGGCTGTTCACCTTATCCATGTCCCTCATGATTTTATAAACTTTTAGAAAGTCACCCCTTTGCCTCCGATGCTCCAGGGAAAATAGCCCCAGCCTATTCAGCCTCTCCCTATAGCTTAATCCCTCCAGTCTCGGCAACATCTTTATAAATCTTTTCTGAACCTTTTCAAGTTTTACAACATCTTTCCTGTACCTGGGAGACCAGAATTGAATGCAGTATTCCAAAAGTGGCCTTAACCAATGACCCGGTCAGCCACAATATGAACTCTCAACAGCTATACTCAATGCACTGACCTATAAAAGCAAGCATACCAGACACATTTTTCACTATTCTGTCTACTTGCAACTCCACTTTCAATGAACTATGACCAGCACTCCAAAGTCTCCTTATTTTACAACACTCCCCAGGACCTTACCATTAAGTGTACAAGTCCTGCCTTGATTTGCCTTACTTAAATGCAACACCTCATATTTGAGCTTCTCTTGCTGGTCATGATGCAACTAAAACTGCTTAGTTTGATTACAGCTTTGTATTCAAGATATTCATAATGCCTTTTGAATAGGGGTCTACAACTGTGGTTGATTCTATTTTGTATGAGACTGTACTGAAGACAACAAAGCAGCGAATAAGAATATTCTAGCATTGAAAACAGAAATAAGTGTAACCCATTTACATATATTCTATTTTCTAACTCACATTTCTGGTGCACACTACAAGTATGACATCTCAAATAGGAGAAAACCTTTCCATGGATGCGTTTTCATAGAATTGAATCCTTACAGTGTGGAAGCTGGCCATTTGGCCCATCAAGTCCACACCAACTGTCTGAAGAACAGGCCACCCAGACCCACGTCCTCACCCCTGTAACCCTGCATTTCCCATGAGTAATCCACCCAGACTGCACATCCCTGAACACTGTGGGCAATTTAGCATGATCAATCTACCTAACCTGCACACCTTTGGACTGTGGAAGGAAACTGGAGCACCTGGAGGAAACCCACGCACATACAGGGAGATTGTGCAAACTCCACACAGACAGTCACCCGAGGGTGGAATTGAACCCGGGTCCTCGATGCTGTGAGGCAGCAGTGCTAATCACTGAGCCGCCAAATCAAGATACTCTGTATTTTTAAATGTAAGCAACAACGTATAAGTAAAAGTCTGTATTATTAAATTCAGCACCAAAATGTTACCTTTAGCATTATTATCTGTTGCTCATCAGTGGAAACTTCAATCCAGAGTGCAACAGTTGCAAGTGGCAAAAAATTAAAAATTACAAGTGCTGTAAATTTGAAATAAGACTACATTCTTAAAATATTTGGCTAATCAGTCAGAATGAATGGAGAGGACAGAATATTTCAGCTGTGAGTCCATGCTTAAGAATTTATGTTTTTAACATTAACTTACGTATTCTCTCCCACAGATGCTGTCTGATTTGTTGACATGTATCCAGTATTTGAAAATAGATTTTGCAGCATCCATTTTATTGAAACAGACGACGATTTATGGCCTCCAATAGAAAGATATCTTCTACTACACAGTACATTTCTCCTCCTAACATGGAGCTGCATGTTCGCAATGTGATTAAAATCAGCATGAAATAGTTTTTAAATTATAACAAATATATTGTACATACTGACCAAGCTATTAGCATTACATTGCTTCCAAAGAGGTGTCAGTTTAAAGAGGTACGAATTTTAAATAAAGGGAGTTCCTTGAGAAATTATTGAAACAAAAATTCTAGGATGCTTAGTAAAAATCACAAAGTTTATGGCATAGAAATAGATCACCTGGCCGATTATGTCTGCATCTTCCAAAAAGCAATGAGTTAATCCCAGCAATATATCTATGATTCTGTAGATTAGAGCAGTTGAGTTGAGTAAGTAAACACCTTTTAAGTGAGTTGAAGATTTTCTTTTATTTATTCATTCATGGGTTAGGGCGTCGCTGGTTACGCCAGCACTTATTGCCCATTCCTAATTACCCAGGGGGCAGTTAAGAGACAACCACATTGCTGTGGGTCTGGAATCACATGTAGGCCAGTCTAGGTAAAGATGGCAGTTTCCTTCCCTAAAGGACATTAGTGAACCAGATGGATTTTTCCAACAATGGATTCATGATCATCATTAGATATTTATTGAATTCAAATTCCACCATCTGCCATGGCAGGATTCAAACCCTTTTCCGCAGAACACTACCTGGGTCTCTGGATTAATAGTCCAGCGCTAATACCACTAAGCCATTACCTCCCCAATTTCTGCCTCGACTATTCTTTTAAGCACTGAGTGCCAGGGCCCTCCCACCTTCTGGTTGAAAACATTTTCCCTCATTTCTCCTTTGGTCTTTTTACTAATCATTTTAAATCTATTGCCTCCAGTGAATGATCTCTCTGCTACTGTAAATTGGCTTTTGAAACAGGAAGCAGGAATGGTCCATTCCACTTATCATACCTGTTCTGCTGTTCTACAAAAACATGGCTGATCTGATGGTAACTACAAATGCACATTCCCATTAAACATTGAAAATTTTTCATCCCCTTGTTTAACAAGAATGTATCTACTTGTGCTGTATTCAAATACTCTGTTTTCACCACCATTCCTGACAGAGAGTTCCAAAGATTCATGACTCTCCAAGCACAAAAAAAATCACCTAATTTCTGTTTTAAATATTGTGGAGATGCTGGTGTTGGAGGGGTGAATGAAATCAGAAGTCACACAACACCAGGCTATAGTTCAACAGGTTTATTTAAAACCACAAGCTTTTGGAGCTTTCCCTGATGAAAGAGCAGTGCTCCGAAAGCTTGTAATTTTAAATAAACCTGTTGGACTATAAGCTGGTGTCATGTGACTTCTGATTCTGTTTTAAATGGACAACACCTTATTTTTAAACAGTGACCCTAGTTTTTAATTCTTCTACAAGCTAAACGTTTTTTTCCAACCTACCAAGACCACTTAGAATCTGACCTGTTTCTATAAAGTTGCCTCTTACTCTTCTAAACTCCAGAAGATGTAAGCCTACCTTATCCAACTTTTCCATCCATTCAGATATTAGTGTTAAACCTTCTTTGAATTGCTTCCAATGTATTTACATCCTTCCTTAAATAGCGAGACCAATACCATGCACATTACCCTGGAGGTAGTCTCAGTAATGCCTTGTAGAGCTGAAGCATAACCTATCCATGTTTGTATTCAAATCTCATTGCAATTTGATAACATTCCATTAGTTTTCTGAATTACTTGCTGTACCTATATATTAAACTTTTGTGACTTATACATTAGGACAATCAGATTTCTTCCCATCCAGGCTTCTAATACAATCATTTTGAAAATCACAAATCTGCTCTCAGCCTCCTCTGTTCCAAAGTAAACAATCCTAGCCTATCCAACCTTTCCTCATTGCTACATTTTTCCAGTAGTGGCAGCTTACTCATAAATCTCTTATGTAAACTCTCTAGCGTACTTACTTACACAATACTCAAGTTGCTACCTAAATTATACAATTTCAGTACAACCTGGCTGCTTTTATAATCTATACCACAGTTACTAAAGGAAATAAGTAAAGAGTAACTGAATTAGCATTGTAATTGTAATCCTAAATTTAACTACGCCTCTGATCTCAAGATTGTCGACTATCACAAAATTACTCCAATCACACCAACTTTGGGAGTTTGTCTCAACTCTACCCAAATCACTTTCCGTTAGAATATTCCTCATTTTTTGGCTGTCTTGATTGCCAACTTTACTTTGCAATTTATTTTGACTAGCTCTTATCTTATTAAAATCGTTTTTCTCCCCCCAAGGAGCACACTTATCTTTGACTGTTTCCTCTTTCCCTCTTAAATTTATAATGGTTGCTATTTCCTAAACATACTTTTACCCTAAATTACCTCATTGGCTCATTTAATTTCTTATGTCTAGATGCTGTACTGTTTCCTACCTTGTTGGACAAAAGACATATTCATTTACACAATACTTAGCAAATCCTTTCTTTTTAAACTACCTATGAAATTTTTGTCTATTTTTGGGTAATTAAAGTAATTTGTTATTATGTTTTGTGGTCCTTACATTTTTCACTATTCCTCCACATTCTCTTTTTCTTGATTTCCTTTCCAGAGAGAAAAAAGTCATCAGTGAGTATGTTCAAATAATGTTATGAGCCTTGCTACTGTGATGAAAAGAGAAAAGTTTGAAGATCTATTATATTTAATGCATCTCTAACATGAACACCATTACAAGATTTAGATTGGCTTCAAAAACAAGAATCCCCTTCCTAAGCCATACTTCTCAATGTATTCTCCGCTGTGGGGTTGGAGAAAATTTAATGCATAGCAAGCAGTTATCATAAGTGCTTCAAAATGCAATTTAAAACTATAATAGCACAGGCTGTTATTTGACTGATAAAGATTTACATTTCACGACTTTAATAAGGCAAATTGAGAAGTCAACCCAGCTTAAAGGTGACAGCCCACTGACCAAAATTCAAACTAAAGTTCCAGTACCAGAGCTATCATGTGAATGTTTAAATAATTACTCAATTTCACGAGCACATACACCCCATTTTTGAATCTCAATATTGTCTTTTAATCTTGAAGTCAAGGTTCATGTTTGATTACGTTTTTTAAAAAATATATAATTTTGAAGTAAAGTAAGTCTATACAAGATTTGTAGAATGAGCTGAAATAGTGCGCCGTTAACTCATTGGCCATGTCATTACCTTTATAAAAACACATCAAACCACAGAGGAATCCTGTAATTTTTCCAGTGGCATTATCCATTAAACTCCTGCATAAG
>NC_063342.1:33445890-33472800 GCF_021869965.1 Rhincodon typus
GTTCTGACCTGAAATGTCAGCTTTCCTGCTCCTCTGATGCTGCCTGGCCTGCTGTGTTCCTCCAGCTCCACATTGTGTTATCTCTGGCCAATTACTGCCTTATCATTCTATTCTCGTACATCAGCAAAGTGATAGAAGGCATGATTGACAGCTCTACCAAGCATCTCCTGCTTATGTCACGACCCCCATGAGAAAGTGCATTGATACTAGAGCCCCACTAATCCTAGGATTATCATAAAACTTAAAACTTTCCTATCCACTGAACTCATCTTTACAAAAAAATTGACTAGGTTTATGTACTCAACAAGAAAATACTATTTATTACAAATAAATCAGCTCCAACCACCGGCAAACAAAATGTGAACTACAAAGTTATAACTCCCTAAATTAAACTTGGCCCATTCTTAAACATCTACACATACATGCAGACAGACGTAGACACCAAAAGAAAAGATGTTATAGGTGGATGAAGAAAATTAAGAAACACACAGTTCATTGGCTCCAGTCCACAGGGTTCAATGAAGAATCTCTTTGCTTCTTCCAAGTCCTTCTGATCTTCTTTCTAAGTCATGTCAATTCTTTACTGAAGACACAGAATAGTGGGCACATAAATTGTTCAGTCTCTCAGTCACCAGTTAGAGGCAGCAGTTTATGGCAAATGGTGAGAGAGAATAGTTAGGTATCTTCCAATTCTTAACTACCGAGTCAGGAAGTTGTCTTTTAAGAGCCTGGAAACCTGTCGTTATATTGTTCACACATAGGCTGTACAATTACCCTGAAGCCAATCAGAGAGTTGTTATCAGGCTGAGCACTCCTGACCCACACAACTGGTGCTGATCACTTTTTCAATAAACAAACTGTTTCTGGACAAAATTGCCCTGAACAGACACTCAGGGTGCCAACGAGTCGTGTAATTCTCCACACTGCTCCTTTCCCCCATCACTTGAACAAGGCAATGGTATAAATAAAACTCACAATGAGTTCCAGTAACTTATTTTAAACCTGCAACATTATTTTCCACATTT
This sequence comes from Rhincodon typus, assembly GCF_021869965.1. Lineage (NCBI taxonomy): Eukaryota > Metazoa > Chordata > Chondrichthyes > Orectolobiformes > Rhincodontidae > Rhincodon > Rhincodon typus. The sequence continues at coordinate 33,446,916 of NC_063342.1, forward strand.
TCCTTGATTTAAAATAGTATATTTTTCCAATTTTGGACCTTAATCCAAAACTAGACCAAAAATAAAGAAAAAAGTAAAATGATGCAGTCCTCATAGTCAATAACATGTTCACTGGCACTCAATTTGGATTCTGCCAGGGCCACTCAGATCCTGTCCACAGCATGGTCCAAGCATGGACAAAAGAAGTGAACCACAGAAGCAACACAAAAGTACTGCCCTTGAAATCAAGACAGCTTTCAACTGAATATGGCATCAAGAAGCCCTAGCAAAACTGGAGTCATTGGAAATCAGGGGAAAATACTCCATTTGACAGAGTCATACCTAGCACAAAGGAAGATGGTTGCGGCTATTGGAGATCAGTCATCTCAGGCCCAGGGCATCACTGTACAAGTTCCTCAGCGTAGAGATATTTTCTAATTAACCTGTACAAATGTGTTATTACACATCACACTGGAGAAGGTGGGACTTGAAATTGGGCCTCCTGGCTCAGAGGTACAGACAATACCACTGCATCTCAACAGGCCTTAAGTTCTCAGGGCAATGTCCTAAGCCCAATAATTTTCAGCAAGAACTTCCCTCCATCATAAGGTCAGCAGCAGGAATGTTCAATGATGACTGCCCAATGTTCAGCACCATTCACAACTTCTTAGATACTAGAGAGTGTCCTAAAAGGTCTACAGTTTATCTTTAGACTGTGATTCTTTGTTCTGGACTCCCCAGTCATCGAGACCATCCTTCCTGCATCTACCCCATCTATTCCTGATAGAAACCTGTAAAATTCTATGAGATCTCCCCTGGTTCTTATAAATTCTTGTGAATATATTCCTAAATGATCCAATCTTTCCCATACAATAGTCCTACCATCAGTCTATCAAACATTTATTACACTCCCTCAACAGCCAGAACACCCTTCCTTGGATAAGTAGACTAAAGCTGTGCACAATACTCTAGGTGTGATCTTCAATCAAAACTCAGTCGCCTTTTGTATTTCTAGGGAAGCAGTTTCAGTTTCTCCTATTTATCCTCATAACTGAAATATCTCAGCCTGGAACTATTCTCGTAAGCTTCTTCAACACTCTTTCCAATGCACTCACATCCTTCCCAAAGTGTTGCACCCAGAACTGTATACAATAGTTTAGCTGACATTGGTCATCAGAATGATCAAACAATAGCCTGACACAGTCATACTCGTGGACCCATACTTTACAATGTCCCTGATACCACCATCACCAGTCCTGGATACAACCTGTCCCACCGGTAGGACAGACCCTGCAGAAGTGTTGGCACTGTAGTATACAGTCAGGAGAGTTGCCTTGGGAGTCCTCAACATTGATTCTGAACCCCGTAAAGTCTTGTGGCTTCAAATTAAGCATGGGCAAGAAAACCTCCTACTGATTACCATGTACCGTCCTCCCTCAGCTGATGAATCAGGTACTTTTCCGTGTTGAACTTTAGAGGAAGCACGGAGGACAGCAAAGGCACAAAATGTACTCTGGGTGGGAGATTTCAATGTCCACCACCAAGACTGGCTTGGCAACAGTATTACAGATCAAGTTGGTTGGGTCCTAAAGGACATCGCTGTTAGACTGGGTCTGTGGCAGGTGGTGAGGGAACCAACAAGAGGGAAAAACATACTTGACCTCATCCTTACTAATCTGTCAGCTACAGATGCATTTGTCTATGATAGCATTGATAAGAGCAACCACCACACAATCCTTGTGAAGACAAAGTCCCACCTTGACATTCGGAAAGGTGCAACATTTAAACTGATGCATGAAAATGCATCATGTGGGTCTGTATCATACGTCATAATATGCATTCAAAGTAAAATCATGAAAGACATTTCTGACAAATTTATGTTCCTATGCATTCCACAGGCTAAAACAAACAGGTTCTTGATCCAGGGTTATGGAGAAAGGGCAGAAAAGTGGACATGAGGATTGTCAGATTAGCCATGATCCTAAAGAATGGTGGAGCAGCCTCAAGGGGCTGAACAGCTTACTCCTGTTCCTATTTCTTATGGTCGTATGGTTTTATCCTTGCTGTCAAAATTCATTACCCTGCAACTGCCTTTATTAAATTCAATTTATCACTTGTGTGTCCATTCTGTTAGCCTACAACCTACTGCAATGGATTAATATCATCCTGTCAGTCATACCTTTGGGTTTTGCATCATTGGCAAATTTTGAAATTTTACTCTGTATTTGCAACATGCAAATTATAAGTAATCACATTAGCACTTGACCTTGCGAAACATGACTGTCTACCTTTCTCTAGTCTGAAAATCAACTGTTTACCACGTCTTGCACTTTTCTGTTCTAGAGTTATGATTTCAATTCAAACAGACACAGAGTCTTTATTCATTGAGGCTTAGTTTTGTGAATCAGCCTTTTACATGGTATTTTGTCAAACCATTTCTTAAAATTCCAACAGACAAAATCTATTGTTTCCCCTTCAACAACCTTTTCAATTTCATCTAATAATGAGATTAGATTAGATAAATCAAGCATGATCTGTCTTTAGGAAATGTGTGCTAATTCTCCTTAATTAACTCAAAGTTGCTGTTGAATTTTTTCCTGATTACCCACCACAATGTCTTGTCAGTCATACTTCATTCGTGTCATACCTTGCATTTGTTAAATTACTGCTGCCTTCATTTCAATGCAGTTCTTTTATCCTCCCCATCCTCTATCCACATTGTCACTCACCCCAAAATGAAGCATTGCCCTGATTATTCCACATGCTTTTCATAAATGAGACATAATAGGCTCTAGAATGAAATCTCTCTCTTGTTCCCTTATCAATTATTCTCCATTCACATAATTTCTTACACTGATTAAGTTTCTGATTCATATCATGCTTTTTGAATATCAGAAATAGGGAGATTTGTACTTCATTGCTGCACACTGACAGAATTAATCTCTGCATTCCTGCTCTCCTATAAGATTAAGTCATTTGACATGTATCCAGCACTGAATGGAATATATTCATTTCACCATATCTATTTCAACATTCCCATGATTAAAGCACTTCCATTCTTTTGCTCTTTCTAAGCCAACATTTAAAGAACAGCAAAATAAAACAAAGAACTGCTGATGCTCGAGATCTGAAACACAAACAGAAATTGCTGGAGAAACTCAGTAGGTCTGGCAGCATCTGTGTGACGCAAACAAACATAGCGTGCTGAGTCCAATGACTGTCAGAACTGTTAATAGCTAGGAGCAAGTGGTGTTTATGCTGAAGTTAAATTTGTTTGGGAGTTGTTGACTGGGAGATGGATCTGAAAGGATTAGGTAAACAAGGAGATTATGAAGGTGTTTGGCACGCTTGCCTTCATCAGTCAGAGCACTGAGTACAGGAGTTGGGATGTCACGTTATAGCTGTACAAGACATTGGTGAGGCCACATTTGGAGCACTGCATGCAATTCTGATTGCCTTGCTATCAGAAGGATGTGACTAAAATGGAAAGGGTGAAAAAAAAGTTGACAAGAATGTTACTGAGACTGAAAGGTTTGAGTTATAAGGAGAGGCTGGATAGCCTGCGATTTTTATTCCCTGGAACATAGGAGGCTGAGCTTACAGAGGTTTATGAAATCATGTGGGGCATAGATAAGACGAATAGTCAAGGTATTTTCCTAAAGGTAGGAGAGTCCAAAGCTAGAGGGCATAGGTTTAAAGAGAAAGGGGAAAAGAGACCTCAGTGGCAACTTTTTCCACACAGACGATGCTGCGTACATGGAACAAGATGCCAGAGGAAGTGGTAAAGGCAGATACAATTACAATATTTAAAAGACATTTGGGTAGGTACATGAATAGGAAAGGTTTAGAGGGATATGGGCTAAACGCAGGCAAATGGGCTTAATTCAGGTTAGGACACCTGGTTGGCATGGACAAGTTAGGTTGAAGGGTCTGTTTCCATGCTGTATACCTCTACGACTCTATAATTTCTAAATTAATTCATTGAGGATGCACCACCACAGGACACATAAACTTTAACTTTACTTTTTCACCTGCTCCCCACTTCTTTTGATTCCTCAATGGCCCAAACCTCTGACTATCTTGGCCTTAGATATCTTCAATGATGGAGTATCCACAATCCTTTAGGGTAGAGAATTCAAACATTAACCAACCCCTTGCGTGAAAAAATGTCTCATCCCAGTCCTAATGGGTCAAACCCTTATCCTGAGATCATGCCTACAATGTTCAAAATTCCCCAGCTACGGCAAACAACCTCTTCAGTCTATCCCGCAAACCCCTTCAGAATCTTGTAAGTTTCACAGAGATCACCTTCGCATTCTTCTAACCTCCAGAGAATTAAGAATCAATTTACACACCCTCTCACTACAGGACACCTTTTCCATCCCAGAAATGAATCTAGTGAACCTTGTTGCTTGGCATCCAATGCAAGTGTATCCTTCCTTAAGTATGAAATTATCGCACGCAGTTCTCCAGTTTTGACATCAGCTCTATGCAACCGTAGCAAGACTTTCTCATCCTTTTCCTCAATTCCCTTTAGAATAAAAGTCAAGAAATAATTTGTATTCCTAACTGTTTGTAGTACCTGCATGCTAATATTCTGTGTTCCTTGCAGAAGTACACCCAAAGTGTTCTGAATATCATTTACATGAGTCCTGTCTTTAAATAATTCTGCTTTTCTATTCTCACTACTGAAGTGAGTGACCTCACACTTCCCCACTGCAACCTGTTGATTTAAACTTTTCATATCTCTTTGCTGTATATTTGTATCCTCACTTGATTTTGTATCCTCATCAAACTTATTATTCTCAGTCTCCTCGTACAAGTCATTAATGTAAATTGTAAACAGCTGATGCCTTAGCTAAAAAAATTACAGATTTCCATGGGTCACCAGCTTGAAAATGCCCCATTCATCCCTAACCCCTGTCCATTAACCATTAACCAATAAATATTACATTCAAACATGAGTCCTTACGTTGTGCATTAACCTTTCTGTGACACTGTATTGAATGACTTTTGAAATCCAAGTATTCTATGCTTACTGGATCCACTTTATCTACACTACAAATTACATCCTTAAAAAACTAATTTATTTCTCAAGCACCATTTCCCTTTTATCAAACCACGTTGAACTAAGTCTGATCATACTATGATTTTAACTGCATTATTAAAACTTCCTTAATAAGAGATTCCAGCATTTTCCTGATGTGAAACTAGCCAGCTTTTAGTTCCCAGCTGACTCCCTCGTTTCTTGGCTAGCTGAAATATTCTAGAATCTAGGGAATTTTGGAAAATTGCAATCATCACGACCACTACCTCAGCAGCTACTTTTCTTTGAGCTCTCAGATATAAGCCAATAGTCCTGGATTTATTAGATTTTAGCCCTTTCTGTTTCCCCAATACCTTTTTTCTGTTGATTACCTTAAGTTATTCACTCTTTTTAGCACCATGGTTATCTTTTAATTCTAGCACATAATTTGAGACTTCTACTGTGAAGACAGACACAATGTATTTGTTTGATGAGTCTGCCACTTTCACATTTCCATGACAATTTTTCCTGTCTCTGCCTCTAGAGGACCAACATTTACTACAGCTACTCTCCTCTTTATATATTTATTTGACCCAGGACAATGAAGGAATGATGTATTTCTAAGTCAGGGTGTGTGACTTATAGAAGAATGTTCAGGTTACGATACTCTGTCTAGGTGGTAGCGATTGCAGATTTGGAAGGTATTCTTAAAGGAATCCTGGTGAGTTATTGCAGTGCATCCTGTAGATGGTACATATCTCTGCTAGTGTGCACTGATGGCAGAGCAAGTGTAAGTTTACGATGGTGGATGGTATGGCAATCAAGCAGGCTGCTTTGTCCTGAATATCTGCTGTCAGGAATGTGACTATTGTTAGAGTTGCACTTATCCAGCCAAGTAATAAATTCTCCCCTACATCCTGAATTGTGAAACTAAATTGCTAAATTGCTGTTCAATCTTGCCTTAGTTTCGCTGCCAATCTTCCTGGATCCATGTAGTTGGCATTAAATTCAAATTGTTAAATCATACGATGCACAGTTCATTTAAATATGCTTATAATAATTAGCTCCTGCAAAGGGGAATACCCAGATGCCCTGATATCTCCTTTCATTAAAACAGCAATAGCCACAATTTTATGCCCCAACCCTTGCCATCTCTCACCAATCATGGGCTGTTAATATCAAGTCAGTTAAGCCAACCATCCTTTCTCCATAGATGCTGCCTAAGCTGAAACATATCTCTAGAATTTTCTGTTCTTAATATAGCTATAAAGTACTCTTCTTCGTTAGCTTTGCATAAAAAGTCTGGAATTGATTTCAATTGCAGGTGGGAGTTTCTGAACTCTGTGCTATTTGTGAGGTATTTAGCCCACCTCGTTCAAGGGATAAATCCTGGAGTGAGCAGGTTATTTGGTGCAGTCTGTTACACAGAATTCTGAAATAAGCAACTCTTTGTTATTTTCAATGAAATTGTGATTATTGAATACATTCTCTTTGATATATACCAAATTTCAAACCACTTCTCTGTTATAGACATTGTCATTGATCAACATTTTTGATGCTGAATGAACAAAATCAAGTTTGCTTTTAATACAGCATATACAGGGTAAAATCAAAGTAACTCATCAATATGGTGAAGTTGGTCTTTCAACTTTATTACAGTTTCTGCTGGCTGCCCAGAGTAGTATAACATCCTCACAGATGAGGGCAGAAGTCTCTATCTGAGCCAATTAACGGGCCAATGGTCATAAAATTGTCTTAGCACACCTGCCAAAGCAGAAAAATTATTTGACATGAATGTTTTAATAAAAGTTGATCATTTTAAGAGCATAGGAATTGAGGTCATCTGCCAAACACATCCCTGTTGAATTTAAACAAAAAGAAACTTGCGGTAGATGCAATCACAGCCAAATTTTTATTCAAAAAATCTTGCATAATTATTTAATTTGAATAAAATTGTTTCATCCCAATCTTATTTGTATCAAAGATTTTGTGAATGGTGAAAATTTATTTTGAAAGTTGCAAAGAGCTTAAAATTGCTGAAAAGCATGTATAAGCAAAGCAATATCAGAATGACAAGGAAATTGAAAACAATATGTGAATTATAATTTCAACCATGAGAGACCAAACCATCAGTTGAAAATAATTGGTAAAAGCATTACAGGCAGTTGGTACAAAAAGAAACAGCTCAGCTTTCTCTCAGCACATGAGTGTCAGTTGATGGCAAACCACAATATCAGCAAGGAAAATGTGCTAAAAGAAAATTCCTACCCAAACATCCGCAGCTGATCCAAAATGAATCATATTACCACTTTCCAACATAACCCTAGTCACATGAGTTTAACACTGTCAGACAAGACTTATTTGAATAATATGTCAACATAGGTAAAGTTGCAGGTAAACACTATAATGAGACAAGACAATATGTTATCCTTGACTGTGAATTCCAGATTCAATGTAGCAGAAAGCAGTAGTCAGTATTTGAGACAATCTAAGTATCCACTGCTACAAACCTTCTTGTAAACAAGCTTAAGTCATTTTTTAAAACAGAAGGATACATTCGTAGTGCTCCTGTACGGCATCCAATAGCCAGGATTTTTTGCACTGGATCGAAAGCTAAGGCAGAAGGTTGACAGGGGAAGCCATGGCGCACTGTCTGCAAAATAAGGGATAGGAACAAAATAAACATTAAAAATGACTTTCCAAATATCATCATAAAATAAAATATTATACATTATATAGTAAAAAGTTGGCTTCAATTGCATACATTTAAATCTATACATTTCTACCTGTTCAAAAATCCATTCATATGGCATGAAACATACTGAGCGAAGTTTTGTTTTCTTTCAAAACCAGAAGTAAATTCAGATCCATTTAATTCTTATCAAATTTATATAAACAACCACAGTATCATCTAGTATTTTCAGCTCAGGAACAGGCCATTTGTACAACTGCTCCATGTTCATGTTTCTGTTCCACATCAGCCATTTGTCTTGAACTGACCTGTTAAGAATAATGAGCCTTCAGTTTAATTTCTATTTTGTATTTGCTTTTAAAGAAGGGGGAGACCTGGTTTAGTTTCATTTATATTGGTTTCATAAGTGGTACTGGGGAGTCTGGAGATTTGTATTGTTCACTTGCATTTTATTGATTTTTGATTTTATTATTGTTACATGAACTGAGATACAGTGAAAAGTATTGTTTTGCATGCTAACTGGGCAAATCATACCATACATAAGTACATCAGAATAATAGAACAGAATGCAGAATATAGTGCTACAGCTATAGAGAAGGTGCGGAGAAAGATCAACTTTAATATACGAGAGGTCGATTCAAAAGTCTAATAACACAAGGGGAAAAGCTGTTCTTGAATCTGTTTGTACACGCTTTCAAACTTTTGTACCTACTACCTGATGGAAGGGGTGGGAGGGGTCTTTGATTATGTTGGCTGCTTTCCTGAGGCAGCAGGAAGTACAGACAGAGTCAATGGAAGGAAGGTAGACAAACAGGAGGCTGGAAGAACACAGCAAGCCAGGCAGCATCTGGAGGAAAGGAAAAGTTAATGTTTTGGGTATTACCCTTCTTTAGGACTGACTGGTTTGCATCATGGACTGGGCTAGGTTCTGTAATTTCTTGCAGTCTTGGGCAGACCAGTTGCCATACCAAGCTGTGATGCATCCAGATAGGATGAGGCCAACTTCGACAAGGGAGCCTCCGAAATGTCCACCTTCTTCCTCAACCATGGATTCCCCAGTACCGTTGTCGACAGGGCCCTCAACCGGGTCCGACCCATCTCCCGCACTTCTGCCCTCAACCCTTCTCTTCCCTCCCGCAACAGCAATGGGGTTCCCCTTGTCCTTACCTACCATCCCACCAGCATCCACATCCAGAAGATCATCAGACGTCATTTCCCCCACCTCCAGCGGGATGCCACCACCAGACACATTTTCCCCTCCCCTCCCTTGTCTGCCTTCCGCAGGGACCGTTCCCTCTGGGACACCCTGGTCCACACTTCCTTCACCCCCAACACGTCCCCACCGTCCTACGGCACCTTCCCCTGTAACAGGTGAAGGTGCAACACCTGCCCATTTACCTCCTCCCTCCCCACTATCCAAGGGCCCAAACATACCTTCCAGGTGAAGCAACACTTCACCTGCACTTCCCGGAATCTGGTCTACTGCATTCGCTACTCACAATGTGGTCTTCTCTACATTGGGGAAAAAAAGCGTAGACAGGGCGACCGCTTCGCAGAACATCTATGTTTTGCTCGTAAAAAAGACCCTGAGCTACCAGTTGCCTGCCACTTCAACACACCACCCTGTTCCCTGGCCAACATCTCTGTCTCTGGCTTGCTGCAGTGTTCCAGTGAAGCCCAACGCAAGCTGGAGGAACAACACCTCATTTTCCGCTTGGGGACCCTACAGCCCTCTGGACTCAATATATCGAGTTGAATAATTTTAGGGCCTAAACTCTCCCATGTCCCAGCCCCCTACCCCACACACCAGGCCTTTTACCACACAGCCTGCCATTACAAATCACCTGTTGTTAGTTACTAATAGTCCCCATTAACAACTATTCACCCTCCCAGCCTGATCGTTATCAACTTTTTGTCCAATTACTTTTCTCTCTCTTTAGGCTCTATCCTATCATTTACTCCCTATCTCAACCCCCTCCCTATTTTCTGCATACAAACTGACATTTTCCCAGCTACCATCAGTTCTGAGGAAGCGTTACCGACCCGAAATGTTAACTCTGATTTTTTCTTCACAGGTGCTGCCAGACCTGCTAAGTTTTTCCAGCAACTTCTGTTTTTATTCCATCTATGTACTTGTCCAAATGTTTCTTAAATGATAAAATTGTACTTGCCTCCACCACTGCCTCAGGCAGCCCATTCTCAGTCACTCACCAGCCTCTATGTGAAAAAAATACCCTTCTGGACCCTTTTGTATCGGTCCCCCCTCACCTTAAACCTACGTCCTTAAGTTTTAGACTCCCTGATCATGGGAAAAAGCTGTCGGCTATCCACCTTATCTATACCTCTCATGATTTTATAGACTTCCTTAAGGTCACCTTCAGTCTCCTATGTTCCAGGGTAAATAAAGTTCCAGTCTATCCAATCGCTCCTTATAACATTGCAGTCTAGGTAGCATCCGAGTAAATCTTTTCTGCACTCTTTCCAGTTTAATTACGTCCTTTCTAAAAAGAACAACCGGAACTGCACAAAGTACTCCAAGCATGACCTTATGAACATCTTGTACAGCTGCAGCAAGACGTATTTTTAAAAAGTAGCGACAGGAATTCAATGATACAGAGAAACAGAAGAATGTGGAAGGCAAATAAGCCTAGGTGTTGATGTGTCAGAGGTTGAACACCAGGCAGCTGAACAGCTAAGCTTAGAAAAATAATGGGCTTGCTCTGAAGTTTAAAGTAATTGTTTAGTTTGCAGCTTCTTTCAGAGGACACTTTTAGAACACTGCATACATTTCTGGTGGCCCTTCTACACGAAGGATATTGTTAAACTTGAGAGAGTGCAGAAAAGATTCACAAAGATGTTGCCAGGACTGGAGGGTTTGCGTTAAAGGAAAATGCTGAATAGGCTGGGGCTACTTTCCCTGGAGAGTTAAAGACTGAGGGGTGACCTTATAGAGGTTTGTAAAATCATGAGGGGCATGGATAGAATGAATAGCCAAAGTCTTTTTCCTAGGGTAGGGGAGTCCAAACCTAGAGGGCATAGGTTTTAAGGTGAGAGGGGAAAGATTTAAAAAGGGACCTAAAGGGCAATTTTTTCATGCAGAGGGTGGTGCGTGTATGGAATGAGCTGGCAGAGGAAGTGGTGGAGGCTGGTACAATTACAATATTTCTTTGGCATCTGGATGGGTATATTAATAGGAAGTGTTTAGAGGGATATATGGGCCAATTGCTCGTAAACCCATGCCTGCCACTTTTTTCCAAATGCTCAGCTATTAATTCTTTTGTAATGGACATGAGCATTTTCCCCAATTCTGACATCAGGCTGACTGGTCTATAATGCCCATTTTTATTCCCTGCATCCCTTTTAAAACAGTGGGATTACATTAGCTACCCTCCAGTCCTTAGGAACTGTTTCAGAGTCTATAGAATCTTGGAAGATAACTACCAATGCATCCCCTATTTCTAGGGCCACTTCTTTAAATACACTGGGATGTAGATTATCAAGGTGTGGTGAATTAATGGCACCCAATCCAATCAATTTCCTTAAAGATACTGATTTCCTTCAGTTCCTCCCTGTCACTAAACCCTGTGTTTTCCAGCATTTCTGGTACGTTATTTGTGATCACAGAACCAAAGTATGCATTTAGTTGGTTAGCCATTTCTTTGTCCCACATTTTAAATTCCTTCATTCTACCGTAAGGGTCCTTCACCAATCTTCTTCTCTTCACATACATATAGAAACTTTTACAATCAGATTTTATGTTCCCAGCAAGATCTTGTACTCTATTTTCACTTTCTTAATCAATCCCTTTGCTTTCATTTGCTGTATTATAAACTGGTCCAGCTCCTCAGATCTTTTGGTTTTTTTTTCTGGCCAATTGGTATGCCTCTTCCTTAGATCTAATATTATCTCTTAGTTATGCTTGTAAGCCATGGTTTGGTTACCTTTCCCATTTTACTTTTGTACCAGATATGGATGAACAGTTTTCTCACATAACAAAGTATTTTATTGCATGACATCAGTGGGTATGGTTTACATTAACTTGTGAGACATAATTACCAAGGACTATTGAGAGCTGTACTGAATACACCTGCTCCCTTTGCGTATTCATGAAAAACTCAGATGTCTCCACCCAAAGGCTGTGTGACATTATCAGAGTATGTGGAACTCAATGTAATATGAATGTTAAAAAATTCATAACCATTCCATGTGCAATAGCAGCTGGTTGGGGCTGCAGCAGTCGAAGCAGGAGTTACTGAGCTAGGGCCATAAAAGTGGGACATACCAGGTTGAGGAGTGGTTGGGGTGTTGTTTGGGGGAAGAGGGAGACTACAAGTAGAGAGGAAAGAAAGGAAGGTTACAAGGGTAATGGAAAGAGAAGGGGAGAAGAGGAATAGGATGCAAGGGAGATTTCGGGAGGCTTTAAGGACGAGGGGGGTTTAGAGAGACAGGGAGAGAGAGAGATAGCAAGGGTAGAAAGGGAGGCTACAAGTGGTTAAAGGCTGGGAAGTATAAAAGAAAGCTGGGCTGCAAGGAGGGGAGGAGAGGGAGTCTGCAGGGAATGAAAGTGGGGCACTGCAAGAGAGGTGAAAGAGACAAGCTAAAAAGCAAGGATGGAAGCAATGAGGGTGTAGTGTGGTGTAGATGGAAAATGCAAACTACGCAGAACAGTTTTAAACTGGTCAAAGGAATACTCAGTAAAGTGTGTTCAAAGAAAACTTGAAGTCATCAAAATATTGAATTCCTTGCAAATGAATGTGAAATCTCTATCTTAAGGTTGCATGAAATCAGGAGCTATCATATGACAGGAAAGTGTAGTTGCTGCTACTGCAATTAGTGTTAATTCTAAATCTGAGATCTGAGCTGCAGTAAAAGGGGTTGTATCTGCCTAGTTAAAATATTCTAGCTTTGTGCATTAATGTGGAAAAAAATTAGCTGTGATCTCCCGAAACTGAGAAGGCTGTTTAGAGTGGTAGCTTGCAGATATGTCAATTATTTTGAAAAAAAAACTTTTGTTGCTAACTTGAGGTCTGTATTGCGCCAAGTTAAATATCGTAATGGCTAGGAAGTTGATTTTCTTGTGTGGCTTTAAGATTAATAGAAGGGTGATGATTATTGAGGGTATTGATGAATCCTTCTAACTCTGCATCTCAGAGTCCAATCACTCTATATGTCAAATGAAACATGGAAAGTAATGTTTCCTCCTGATAGCATTACTTAATACAGAAGTTAATGAGAAAGAGCCCATCAAACCAAAACTTAAGCCCTGAAAAATCTAGCCCTCAAGAAAATCTCAAGAAGAGCACTCAAAAAGAAATGTTTTGACCTGTGTCCAATGGCTGAGTGATCATGAAAAGTGCTTAATACATCCTAGTCTTTCTCTCTTCCTAACTCATTTTGAAATTGTTTTCCTCCTTAGTCTTCCAATCATATTCCACCACCTCATATTTATCTATATTGAAGGTTATTTGCCAATTACACACATATTTTACAGCTTTATTAAAATGTTACAAAGACAGAAGTTGCTGGAAAAGTTCTGAAGAAGGGTCTCGACCTGAAATGTCAGCTTTCCTGCTCCTCTGATGCTGCTTGGCCTGCTGTGTTCATCCAGCTCTACACCTTGTTATCTCAGATTCTCCAGCATCGGCAGTTCCTACTATCACTGGAAAAGTTCAGCGGGTCTGGCAGTATCTGAAGAAGGGTCACAGGACCTGAAACATTAACTCTGATTTTTTCTTCATAGATGCTGCCAGACCTGCTGAGCTTTTCCAGGATCTTCTGTTTTGTATTACAGCATCCACAGTTCTTTCGGTTTTTATTTAGTAAGGTGTTCCTGGATTTTGATGCAGTTCTCTTCTGTATTAATAACAGCTCTAAATTTGGCATTGACTGCAAATTGTAAAGTTGTGTTTCCTTTTCCAAAGATCAAATTATTTATGTAAATAGTAAACAACGTTCCCAATACATTCCATGTTCAAAATCACTTTTTTCCCCCCTTCAATTATGGAATGTGGGTGTCGCTGGCTGACCAGTCAGTATTTATTGCCCACCCCTAGTTGTCCTTGAGAAGGTGGTGGTGAGGTGCCTTCTTTAACAGTTGCAGTTAACCATCTGTGGGCTGACCCACAATGCCGTTTAGGAGGGAATTCTAGGTGTTTGACTCAGCGACTGTGAATGGATGATAATATATATTCTAAGTCAGGATGCTGAATGGCGTGGAGGGAAACTCACAGATGGTGGTGTTCCCATGTGTCTGCCTTGTCCTTTGAAATGGAAGTGGTTGTGAGTTTTTGTTTCACAGAAACCCTAGAGTGTGGAAACAGACTATTCCACCCAACAAGTCCACACCACCCCTCCGTAGAGCATCCCACCCGGTCCCAGTCCCCTTCCCCTGCATTTCACATGTCTAATCCACCCAACCTAAACATCCCCGGGCATTATGGGCAATTTAGCATGGCCAATCCACCAAGCCTGCACATCTTTGGACTGTGGGAGGAACCGGAGCACCCGGAAGAAACCCACGCAGCCACGGAGAGAATGTGCAAACTCCACACAGACAGTCGCCCGAGGGTGGAATCGAACCCGGGTCCCTGGTGCCGTGAGGCTGCAGTGCTAACCAATGAGCTACCGTGCCGCCTTACGCTTGTAGAGAGTATACATTGTTGCTACTGAGCATTGGTGTTGGAGGGACTGGATGTTTGTGGATGTGGTGCAAATTAAGCAAGCTGCTTTGTCCTGGATGGTGTCAAGCTTCTTGAGTGTTGTTGCTGCTGCCCCAGGCAAGTGGGCAGTATTCTATCACACTCCTATCTTGTGCCTTGTAGATTATGGACATGGTTTGGGAAGTCAAGAGGTGAGTTACGCATTGCAGTGTTCCTACTCTCTGATGTGCTCTTGAAGCCACTGCGTTTATGTGGCAGTTCCAGTTCAGTTTCTGGTCAATGGTAACTTCAAGGATGTTGATAGTGGGGGATTCAGTGATGGTATGTTAAGGGGCAGTGGTTAGATTGTTTCTTATTGGTGGTGGTCATAGCTTGGCACTTGTGTGATGCGAATGTTACTTACCGTTTGTCAGCTCAAGCCTGGATATCGTCCAGGTCTTGTTGCATTTGAACATGGATTGCTTCAGTGTCTGAGGAGTCATGAATAGTGCTGAACATTATGTAATCTTTAGCGAACATCCCTACTTCTGACCTGATGACAGAGGGAAGGTCACTAACGAAGCAGCTGAAGATGCCAAATTAAATAACTATCCTCAGTACCTCCTCGGTTTTCCATTTTGTTGCCAGCTTTTTATCTCTTGACTCTGATCTTAAGAGTCTAATATCAAAAGATTTGTGAATATTTTAACATATTATGAATATTACACTAACCTTTTCTATTCTTTCTGTTATCTTAAACTGATGTTCACAGCACTCATTTTCAATATAAAGATTATTGAATAATGTTATAAGGATTCTTAGAGCTAAGCAGGAAATATTTTAACATATAATCATTTTAGTATAACCATTTCTACCTGCACAGTTGACATTGTACTCCTAGTGAATACTATTGATGTTTGATCAAGGTACTTTCTTCAATCTTTGAGAATATTCTATCTCTAAGTTGCAGTCAAAATTTGCAATCCATTCTGCCTTTTTGCATCTACATCATCAAATTGTGTTTTGCACTCAAGAGCTTATACTGTATACTCCTCACTACTGGCAAAGCATTCAGCTCGTGTTAACCATCAGGATATCTTTTTAAACTATGGCAACAATCAGGCACTGCAATTTGATACTTAGGACACAAAGAAAATATTGCAGTAAAGAATGCTCTTACTAATTTGGTTCTAGATTGTAGGACAAATCAAACTGTTTTAAGATACTGCTTTTATAGAAGATCAATGACAAAAGCATAAATTGCTGATGAAAAAGAAAAATGTGCATTGAATGGGGAAACTAAATTGAGTGTTTTCACCTACATTTATCTTCCAGAACGTATAAATAAGTTAACAAGTTATTGTATCAGTGATCCAATGCTTCAACCATACTGCAAAACATATGTCCATTCATATGATAGCTCCAAAAAAATTAAATCCACATTTATGCAGAGGTGTCCACAACAATATAAAAGATTGTTTCTAACTTCTAAAAACAACTTGAGACATTTAGCATACACAGCAAAAATGAACTTTAAGTCTCAAGGGTTCAACGCATCAAATTAATTATGCAAAAACAATACAATTGTCAAATATTTTCATATTTGCTTTTAGCAGTTTGGGTTGGTTTGGTAAAGTGATGGAAGCAAAAATGAATGGATGATTATAATTATCCATGTATATATTTTTTGATCTCCAAATCTTTCCCAATTTGTAGTAACTTGTTATGATAGGTTTTAGGTCCATTTTCTAACATTGAGTTATGTCTTTATTTCACAAGAAAGTATCAGTTTAATGTTTTAGCACGTAACATGTATTCAGGAATCAGTTCCCGATCTCAATGGAAAGTCATAAATCAGAGAAAACCTAATTCAGTTTTTGAAATGTTAAGAGGATTGAATCATGAAATGTTAGACCACAAACATAAGTCATTTAGCTTAGTATGCTTCTTGTCTTATACTGCAATTTCTGATCTAAGCCAAAGAATATAAGCATAACTAAAGCACCTCACCAAAACATGAAATTAGTAGGAACTAAGGTTCTCACCAAAATAACTTCCAAAAGTTGATTGGAGTAAACAGTTTGCCGGAAAGGGGATGACTGACAAGTGGCATGCCTTCAAAAGTGTCATAACAAGAGTTCAAGAAGCACTATACTCCTGTCAGAGTGAAAGGCAAGGCTGGTAAGATTAGGGAACAATGGATGAATGAAGATATTGAAGTTCTAGTCAAGGATAAAAAAGAATCATGTATTAGACACAGACGACTGGGATCAAATGAATCTCTTGAAGTGTATAAAAAGTGTAGGGGCATTGTTAAGAAGGAAATCAGGAAGGCAAAGAGGGGATATGAGATAGCCTCGGCAGATAAGGTTAAAGATAATCCAAAAAGAGCAAGGCAGCAACCAGAGAGAGAGAGTAGAACCCTCAAAGATCAACAAGGTTGCCTTTGTGTTGAACCTCAGGAGATGGAGAGATATTAAATGAATATTTTGTCAGTTTTTACTGTTGAGAAAGAAATGGAGGCTAGTGAACTCAGGGAAATAAGTATTGACGCTTTGAAAACTGTTCACATTACAGAAGTGGAAGTGCTGGAGGTATTATAAAACAAAAAGGTAGATAAATCTCCAGGACCTGATCAAGTGTATCCAGGATATTGTGGGAAGTTAGAGAGGAATTGTGGGGCCCCTAGCAGAAATATTTGTATCATCTATAAATATGGGTGAAGTACTGGAGGACTGGAGGGTGGCTAATGCTGTGCCCATGCTTAAGAAAGGCTATAAGGAGAGGCCTGGAAACTACAGACCTTTGAGTCTGACATCAGTGGGTAAGTTGTAGGAGGTGATTCTGAAAGATAGGATTTACATGCATTTGGAGAGGCAAGGATTGGTCAGGGATAGTCAGCATGGTTTTGTGTGAGGAAAATCATGTCTCACAAACTTGATTGCATTTTTTTTTCAATGAAGTAACCAAAAAGATCGATGAAAGCAGAGCAGTAGACATTGTTTACTTGGACTTTAGTAAAGCCTATGACAAGGTTCTACATGGTAGACTACTTAGTAAAGTAAAATCACATGGGATTCAGGGTGAGTTTGCCAATTGGATACAAAATTGGCTTGACAGTAGGAGACAGAGGGTGGTGATGGAGTGTTGGTTTTGGGATTGTAGGCTTGTGATCAGTGGTGTTCCATAGGGATCAGGACTGAGTCCACTTTTGTTTGTCATTTATATAAATGATTTGGATGAGAATATAGGAAGTATGGTTAGTAAATTCTCAGATTACACCAAAATTGGCAGTATAGTGGACAGTGAAGAAGTTATCTAACATTGCAAAGAGATCTTGATCAACTGGGTCAAATAGGCTGAGGAGTGGCAGATGGAGTTTAATTTGGATAAACTTGAGGTATTGCATTTTGGTAATACAAACAAGGGTAGGACTTACACAATTAATGTTAGGATCCTGAGTAGTGTTTTAGAACAGAGAGACCTAGGTGTTCAGGTACATAATTCTTTTAAGTCTGCATCACAGGCAGACAGGGTAATTAAGAAGGCGTTTAGCATGCTTGCCTTCATTGCTCAGACCTTTGACTATAGGACTTGGGACGTCATGTTCAGGTTGTACAGGACATTGGTGAGTAAAAACTAAAAGAACTGCGGATGCTGCAAATCAGGAAAAAAACAGAAGCTGATGGAAAAGCTAAGCAGGTCTGGCAGCATCTATGAAGAAAAAATCATAGTTAATGTTCTTCTTCACAGATGCTGCCACGACATTGGTGAGGCCTCTTTTGGAATACTGTGTGCAGTTCTGATCACGCTGTTATAGGAAGGATATTATTAAACTGGAGAGTTTTCAGAAAAGATTTGTCAGGATGTTATTGGGAATGGAGGGTTTGAAATATAAGAATAGACTGGAACGACTGGGACTTTTTCCACTGGAGCGTAGGAGGTTAAGGAGTGACCTTATGGAGGTTTATAAAATCATGTGGGGCATGGATAAGGTAAATGACAAGGATTTTTTCCCCTAGTGTGGGGAAGTTCAAAATTAGGGGGCATACTTTTAAGGTGAGAGGAGGAAGATTCAAAAAGGACATGGGGGCAACTTTTATTTTACACAAAGCATGGTTTGTGTGTGGAATCAACTGCCAGGGAAAGTGGTGGATACTGGTACAGTTACAACATTTAGAAGACATTTGGACAAGTTCATGAATTGGAAAATTTTGGAGGGATGTGAGCCAAGTGCAAGCAGGTGAGACTAGTTCAGTTTGGGAACATGGTCGATGTGGACTGGTTGGACGGAAGAGTCTGTTTTCATGCTGTATGACTCTATGACTCTATAACACTCAAATGCTGCATGGTTGTGAATATTTGGAACAAAATCAAAAACAGGAATTGCTGGAAAAGCTCAGCAGCTCTGGCAGCATTTGTGGAGAGAAATCAGAGGTAATGGTTTGGGTCCAGTGACCCTTCTTCAGAAATGATGGCAGCTCAGAAAAAGCTGATATTTATGCAGAAGATGGGGTTGGGTGCAGGGGGGAGAGTAAATGATAAGTGGAGATAGAGCCCAAAGAGAGAGAAGAAAAATCAGTTGGACAAAGGAGTGGCTAAAGGTCAATCTGAGGGAATGAATGCTAGTAAGGTCTATCGGCAGCTGACAATGGGCTGTATATGGTAGCAGCCCATGTGATGTCAAAGTCTGGTGTGTTGGGGTTGTTGTAAGGACATGGCCTCAAGCTCTAAGATTGTTGAACTCGACATTAAATCTAGAAGGCTGCAGGGTCCCCAAGCAGAAAATGAGGTGCTGTTCTTTCAGCTTGCACTGAGATTCACTGGAGCACTACAGCAAGCCTGAGAAAGAGATATTGGTCAGGGGACACAGTCATATGTTGAAGTGGCAGGCAACTGGATGCCTAGGGTCTTTATTTTGTGGATAGAACAAAGGTGTTCGGTAAAGTAGTCATCCAACATGCAATTTGTTTCGGAAGTGTGGAGGAGACCACATTGTGAACAGTGAATACAGTAAACTAGACTGAGTGAAGTACAGGTAAAGCACCACTTCATTTGATAGGTGTGTTTGAGACCATGGATAGTGAGGAGGGAGGAAGTAAACGGGCAGGTATGACACCTTCTGGTGGTTGCAGGGGAAGGTACCATGAGGCTGTGGGAATGTGGTGGGAATTTGTTGGGAGTGAAGGAGGAGTGAACCAGGGTGTCCTACAGGGAATGGTCCCTGCAGAAGGCTGGCAAGGCTGTGAATATTTGGAACTGGTTCCAGCTACAGCAATCAATGATGCATCAGTTCACATTGTTAAGGAAAAACAGCTAGATGAGTATGTGGTTAGATGTAAAGTGTTGGAAAACTGAATACATTCTTTTTTAATTTAAAGCCACAATTCAAATAATTTGATCATTCAATTCTGCTTTAAATTCTTACTCCAAGTTTTATTTACATTTCTCATGAATTCAATAATGAATTCCTAGAGAAACAGTCTGAATATTTATTTGGATCGCTTAATATACAAAATTTAAAAATGCCTACATCACCATCATCTACACACCCATTTTGCTAGGGAACACACACTTCATTATGATATCACTATTAAAGGTTAAAATGTCATAGAATCATAGAATTTTATAGTACTCAAGGAGGCCATTTGACCCATCATGTCTGTATCAGCTCCTGAAAGAGCTACCCAGCTAGTCCCACTCTCCAGCCCTATCTTCCTCTAAATTCATCATTTTCAAATATATATCCAGCTCTTTTGAAACCTATGGAATCTACCTCTACGACTCTCCCAGACAGCAAATTCCAAATCCCAACAACTGTCTGAGTAAAGAGGTTTCTCCTCATTTCACTCCTCGCTCTCTTGCTATCAATCTTGAAATTGTGACCCTTAGTTGCTGATATACAAGTAGTGAAAACAGGATATCCTTCTTTACACTGTCAAAATTGCTTAGAATTGCTTAGGATTTTGACATCAAAAAGGTCACCTCTTAATCTGCTTGAAAGAGAATAAGCCTTTAATCTTTTAAAGCCTCTTTAATCTTTCCTTGGATCTAAAATCCTTCATTCCTGGTTTCATTCTAGTAATTTTCCTTTGAACTCTATCTAGGGCTTTCGTATCCTTCTTTAAATAAGGTGTCTAGAACTGAACATGATACTCTAAATGTGGTCTGACCATTGATTTATAGAGGTGTAGCATCACTTCCTTGCTTTTATATTCTATGCCTCTATTTATAAATCCAAGGATCCTATAAGCCTTCTTAACAACTGTTTCAACTTGTCTGGTCATCTTCAGAGAAACGTGCAAGTGAACCCTGAGGTCCCTCTGGTCATGTACTCCCCTCAAAGTTGTATCAATGAGCTTGTATTGTCTCTCCATGTTTCCTCAACCAAAATGCATTACTTCACATTTCTCTGCATTGAAATTCATTTTCCAGGTGTCCGTTCATTTGGCCAACTTTTCAACGTCCTTCTGAAGTTGCTCAGCATCATCCTCACAATTTACTATTCTCCCTTGCTTTGTACCATCGACAAATTTAGAGATTTTGCCCTTGCACCCAACTCTAAATCATTTATATAAATCAGAAACAGCACCAGTTCCTGGGGAACACTACTTTCATCTTGTCTCCAATTTGAGAAATGCCCAATTATACCTATCCTCTGTTTCCTATCTGATACCCAACTTCGAATCCATGCTGCCAAGGATCCATCAATCCCAACCATTTCTAATTTGCTGACTAACTGCTATGTGGTGTTGCATCAAATGTTTTCTGGAAGTCAGGGAATTTAATCACGTATCTAATTTAACATAATTCATTGCAAACACAAGCAATGAACAGTATTTAGAATGGCTTTAGCCACAGTACCAGTGACACAATTAATGTTTATTAGGTCAAAGTCATCATTATTATGCATTACACTCAGAAATTTTCTGGACCTGAAATATTCTAAAACAAATATAAATATTATGATGCATTTTACATTAATTTATACATCATAGGCCACTGCACCCTGTCTTTGCTGTATTATCTAAAATTCAGATGCTTACTAATAAAGTACATTCAAAGCAGCTTTCAACATCCATTATGCGATCCATAATGACAAGTAGGCAGATAAAATTTTTAAAACTTACATCAAAACAGCAGCTCATATGGCAACTATACTTAAGTTTAAATTTCCACAGATTAAGTAGGACACAGTATCACATCAGCCCTTGTATGATTCACTGGCTGTTGAAGACCGATGTGCAAAGTTTTATGATTCTACTTATATATGTATATTCATCCGTAGATATTTCTCCTCCTACTTCAATCAACACACTGTAACCCCAGCTGGTTATGGACTCATGCACATGTTAGTTAACATCGCAACAACTACCTTATGACATGAAACTGGAGCAAGAATTTAAAAAGAAACATCACTTTCAAGATACTAATCTTTACATATAGATAATAGCTACAAACTATGTCAAGAATTGAGGGGTAACCGTGGTTCAGTTGGTAGCACATATATCTCGAAGATTTTGGGAACAAGTCCCACTCTAGGGCCTGAGCACAAAAAATAACAATGGAACTTCAGTGGAGAACTAAGGGAGTTATTTACAATCATAGCTATCATCTTTTGGATGAGATATTGAACTGAGGCTTCATCTAGTTGCTTGGGTGGTTATAGTTAGAGATGGGAATTCTGAA
The DNA here is from genome assembly GCF_021869965.1 of Rhincodon typus. Taxonomy (NCBI): domain Eukaryota; kingdom Metazoa; phylum Chordata; class Chondrichthyes; order Orectolobiformes; family Rhincodontidae; genus Rhincodon; species Rhincodon typus. Next base: position 33,468,940 of record NC_063342.1, read on the forward strand.
GCAGATAACTTACCTCCTGCCTCCCTAAGACTTGTCCACAATGTACAAGGCACAGCAGTGTCATGGAATACTCTCCACTTGCCTGGATGTACTTCTCACAACACCAAAAGAGTTTGCCACTATTCAGGACAAACCAGTCTACTTGGTCTACACCAATACAGTGTGGAACTGGAGGAACACAGCAGGTCAGGCAGCATCAGAGGAGCAGGAAAGTTAATGCTTTGGGTTGGGATCCTGATGAAGCATCTGCAGTTCTTGCTATCTCCAAGTGACTGAAAACTCTACTGTGAAGCCACTTCCAAGGATGCCCACCTTGAAGAAGTTGTCCTCCTCCCTCCAAAAGACCTCAGTGGATCTCTCTCCCACTGCAACCCACTGGTGATCTCCTCCGCCCTAAAGCTCTTCGACCACATACTGAAACAAACCCAGCACTACAGCCATGTCTCCTTCCTCAGTACCTGAACACGCAGCCGGCTCATACCCCATGGACTCCAAACGACATTCAGGCCATCCAGTTGTAATGAAGGATCCCAACCCGAAATGTTGACTCTCCTGCTCTTCTGATGCTGCCTGACCTGCTGTGCTCCTCCAGCTTCACACTGTATTGACTCTGACTCCAGCATCTGCAGTTCTTGCTATCTCACTTGGTCTGCACACCATCTACCAACTTAAACACTTACTTCCTCCAGAAGCAATGCACAATCACAGCAGAGTGTGCCATCTTCAAGGTGTGTTGCAGCAATTCATCAAGATTCCTTCAACAGCTACTTCTAAATGTGTGTCATCTATCACCTGAAAGAACAGGACAGCAGTCTCATGTTAACACCACCATATGAAAGCTCCCTTCAAGCCAAACACCATCCTGATTTGGAACAATAATGAGATTCCTTTACTGTCATTTCATCAGAATTGTAGAACACCCTTCCTAACAGCAAAGTTGGTACACCTACATCAATTGGGCAGTGGGATGTTTCAAAAACATAGCTCACCATCACCCTCTGAAGAGCAAGTGGGGATGAACAAATAACTGGTGGCCTTGCCACCTACACTCACATCTCAGGGAAACATTACAATAAAACAGATCAAAAAGGAGAAGACAAATTGTCCCCAATATTGTGAGACAATTTATCCAAGAATCAACATAATCAACATAATAAAAAAAGCTTTCCATGATCCTGTTGATTTTGATGGAAGTTTGTTATGCACAAATTAACTGCCACATTTCCTACATTACAACAGAGACTGCATTTCTAAAGTACTTTATTGGCTGTAGTGTATTGAGACATCTGGTAGTTAGGAAAGGCACTATATAAACAAGATTTTTTTCTTTCAACTCTATTCCAATTTGAAATTGGATGGTTAGATTTCTGCTCTGATACAATTCTCAGGAATCAATTGCTTTTCCCCAACGTAGCAAATGACATGCAGACTTTGATATTCATCCCTAAGTCAGGGACATAGAGTCAGGAGATTTCCTAAACCTGCTTGTTAAAAATGTCTGCCCAGACATCAGATTTTCAATCCAGTGAGACAGGAGACCTTGGAAGTAGTGTGGAGAATGCCTTACATGGAGATGGGCTAGGCTATAGCCTTTCCCCAAGCTCCAACAGAGTATCCAAACTTTTAAAAAAATGAATAAAACATAAAACATCTCTTCAGCCTTCAACGCACACACTCTCCATGCCCCACTTATGACAACCAAAGTCATCTCAAGTCCTAGAATCATGTCCCCATCTCATGTCTCCATAGCTCCTCCTCACACTTTTATGACAATCTATAGGCATAGCTATGAACTTATGAAATAGGGGCAGCCATACAGCAGGCTGGAAGGGCCACATAGCCTGTTCCTGCTCCTATTTTCTATGTTTTCATGTTTCTATTACATAGTGCTGGTTCCATCACCTTCTGAAGCAGAGTTCCAAAGATGAACACCTTTCTGAAGGATAGAAATTCTCTTCATCTCTATCCAAAGAGGGTGAACCTTAATTTTAAAAACAGTGTCTCCTTATTCTGGATATACCCACAAGAGGAAACATTCTTTTTGCATCCACCTTAAGATAATTTAGGATCTTGTACACTTCAATCAAGTCACCACTCACTCTTCTAAACTTCAGTCGAAGCAGCCCAGCCTGTCCAACCTATCTTCATTGGACAACCTACTCACTCCAGGTATCAAACTATTGAACCTCCTCTAAACAATGCATTTACATCCTTTCTCAAATAAGGTGATCAAAACTACACACAGTATTCAAGACGTGGTGTCATTAATGCCTTATACAACTCAAGTATAACATCCTTATTTTTATATTCCTTTTGTGATAAAGGATAGCATCCCATTCATCTTCTTGATTGTGTGCTGTACCTCAATGCTAACCTTTTGTAACACGTGCACTAGAATATCTAAATCGCTTTGTAGAATTCTACAATTATCCTTCATTAAGTAAAACTCTTCATTTTTTAATCTTCCTGCCAAAATGAACAACTTCATATCTTCCAACATCATAATCTTTCTGCCAGATTATTACCCATTCACAGAATCTATCTTCGTTCGGAAACTCCTTATATCTTCTTCATGCATACCTTACTCTATCTTGATCTCATCTTCAAATTTATCAACCATGCCTTCACTCCCCTCATCTAAGTCATTGAAGTAAACTGTAAAAGTTTGAGGCTCCAGTATAGATCCCTATGTGACTTCACATGTCGCATCCTGCCAATCACATAAACAACACTTATGCCTAGCCTGTTTTCTACCAACTAGCTAGCCATTCTTATGTCAATGCTAATATGTTACCCCATACCTTTAGTTTTTATTTAACACAAGAAACTTTGAAATGGCATATCTTGAAATCCAAGTACAGTATGTCTACAGGCTCCACTTTATCCATAGTATGTTACTTTGTTTTACTCAGTCTGGGATGTCAGCATCACTGGCTGAGCCAGCATTTATTGCCCATCCTTTGAAAAAGTGGTTCTGAGGAGGGGTCACCGGACCCGAAACGTTAACTCCGATTTCTCTTCACAGATGCTGCCAGAGCTGCTGAGCTTTTCCAGCAACTTCTGTTTTTGCTTGAGAAAGTGGTGGTGAGCTGCCTTCTGGAACCTCTGCAATCCATATGCTGTGGGTAGACACACAATGCAATTAAGGAAGGAGCTCCTAACTCCTTCAAAGAACTTGAACAAATTGATTAAACAAGATTCCTCTTTTGCAAAATCATGCCAAAATTTCTTGATTACCTTGAGCTTTTCTAAGTGCACAGCTATAATCCGTTTAACGATGATGTGGAGGTGCCGGAGTTGGACTGGCGTGGACAAGGTCAGAAATCACACGACACCAGGTTTGAGTCCAACAGGTTTATTTGAAAACACAAGTGTTCAAAACGTAGCCCCTTTGTCGGGTGAAGTGAGAAAGAAGCACACAGAACACAGAATTTATAAGTAAAAGATCAAAGGGTCACACAACTGACAAGGATGTATAAAATAAATCAAAGTTGCTATTAAATCTTACATCAGTTAGAAGGTTTTAATTGATAAATATCTATATGTAAATCAGTGAATAGGTTTGAAGTCACTGTCCTGAGAGAACGAAAAGTTTTATTAATGTAAAGAAGAGGTCTGACAATGTATGCTGGGTGTGAAGCCTTGATTAGAATCTGCTTGTGTTTTGGTTTGGAGTCAGACTGATTTTATTTCTAAAGTAGGAATTTATAAAAGGCCATATTGACAGACTGCCTATAAATTGTATCAGTGAACAAAACACAATGTATCCGCAAATACAGTTTTCAATCCACAGATGTGTGTGTGTGGGGTTGGGTGTGTATGTGTGTGGGGTTGGTTGGGGGTGTGTGTGTGTGTGTGTGT
>NC_063342.1:33473300-33484358 GCF_021869965.1 Rhincodon typus
CAGTTAATGGTAGGGCCCTGGGGAGTGTTGTCAAACAGAGACGCCTAGAGGTTCAGGTACATAGTTCTTTGAAAGTTACGTTATAGGTAGACAGGGTCATTAAGAAGGCATTTGGCACACTTGCCTTCATTGCTTAGACCATTGAGTACAGGAGTTGGGATGTCATGTTGAGGTTGTACAGGATGTTGGTGAGACCACTTTTGGAGTACTGTGTACAGTTCTGGTCACCCTGCTGTAGGAAGGATATTATTAAATTGGAGAGGGTGCAGAAAAGATTTACCAGGATGTTACCATGACTAGAGAGTTTAAGTTATAAGGAGAGACTGGATAAGCTGGGACATTTTTCCACTGGAACGTAGGAGGTTGAGGGGTGACCTTATACAGGTTTATTAAATTATGAGGGACATAGACAAGCAAGAATAGCAAAGGTTTTTTTTCCCCAGGGTAGGAAAGTTTAAAACTGGAGGGCGTATTTTGAAGGTGAGAGGAGAAGGATTTAAAAGGGACCTGAGGGGCAACTTTTCCCACACAGAGAGTAGTTCGTTATGTTGAATGAACTGTTAGCGAAAGTGATATATGCAGGTTCAGTTACAACATTTAAAAGACATTTGGATGGGCAGATGAAAAGGAAAGACTTAGAGGAATACAGGCCAAACGCAGATAAATGGGTCTAGTTTAGATTGCGTAACTTAGTTGGCATGTATGAGTTGGGCCGAATATGCACCTTACTATAATCCATGAAGAGGATGCCTATTCCTGTGCACAATTGGCCTGGCAGCAGCATTACAATGCAAAGTATCAATGTGCTCAAAAATGCAGCATTAAGGTGAATAACTGGGTCTGTTTCTGTGCTGTATGACTCTGTGATTCTATAACTGGTGGACAGTGAGGTCTCATTGCACCTCCCTCTTTCCAATTCTTTCCTGTTTTTGTTACCAAAGTAGCTGGCTTCACATTTATCCACAGTATACTTCATCTACCAAGCATTATCCCATTCACTCAACTTTCCCAAATCAAACTGAAACATTTTGAAAAGCCTTCAAACGGTAGATAATGTTAACCTTTACAAATAGCATAAAAGGAAAAGAATCAACAAACAAACAACAAAAAACTATAGCTCTTTCTAGGACTAAACAGGGGGTGCTGCCTTTTAACCAACAATGAATTTGTTGTCTATCAAATCTATTGGCAGTGGTTATCTATTAAGGGAGTGGAATTTTCCCAGCTCCTGAATGATGTGCGCAATGGTGAGATGGTTGAAAAACTATGGCAAAATTGTAAAAATGAGATATTTTATGTCAAAAACGCCTGAATTTTCATCCATAGATTGAACGGCGAGATGAGAATCTTGCTGGTGTGCATGAAGCTCATTTGCATGGATTAACACATCATTATTACCTATTTTTCCCTCATTTATATGTAATTTTCTGTTCTACCACACAATGGAGAGAAATAGATGTGACAATTCCCATCATGAAAGCCCAAGTAGGTATCTGATAACTCCAATTTGCGTTTGCTCCTCTGGACTTCCATTCCAGCCAGCATTCCACAACATCTTGGGCCGAAGGGCCTTTACTGTGCTGTACTGTTCTATGTTCTATCTCTTCACATGATATCAGACAAATATAAGCCTCACCACATCATCGTAGTGCATCTTCACCTCATGTACAACACATTTATTCACCTTAATGCTGCATTTTTGAGCACATTGACACTTTGCATTGTAATGCTGCTGCCAGGCCAATTGTGCACAGGAATAAGCATCCTCTTCATGGATTATAGTAAGGTGCATATCAGAGCTCTTAGCTTGCTCTCTTGGCACTCAATCACTTTGTGCCTACTTGAGTGCTCATAGCATCTCTTCACACAACTGACCTTAAGCATTCTTAGTTTAACTATCATTCAAGTTTTTTAATAAAACTCTACCGGACTCGAATTTTCAAACAAAAAATTCTTATACTGAGGTAACCTGTTTTCTAACTCTCTGAAAAACCTCCTTTCTCCAGGAGAAACTTCTTAAATCTGACCCCCATCAGGCCTTCTGTAAACTGGATCCAAAAGCTTTTCAATCTATGGCTTTTCTCCTAAGCAAAAACAAAATCAATATTGATTCTATTAAATCAAAAGCAAGCTTTCAATGATTGCTCTCTCCAATTGTGAAACTATCACAATATAAAAAAAACTTACATCATCATACCAGGAGGACCTAGTCCTCTGCAGTCTCTCATATTCTGGCTTAAAATCAAGGCTCCAGAAGTAGTAACAAGTTATTGTTAACCCTTCATACAGAGACCAAACACCACATGCCACAAATTCAAAATTCAAACTGTAAAATAAATGATGCTTATATATATATATATAATTACACACATTACATTACAACTACTTCAAATTTTCTGATGACAAGAAAGGCATTTTATTTAATGTCTGATTTTTGTTAGACTAATATTCCAAGATACAAAATACAAAATGTATTTCTGGGCAAATTAAGTTTATTTCTTTTACAATCTGTTGTATAGTTGATCTATTCTGAATTCATCTGAACCAAGACATAGAAAAATAGAGAAAAGGAGCAGCAGAAGGCCATTCAGCCAGACAAACCAACTCTGTATTCAGCATTATTATTGGCTGATCCTGTTTCAATGGCATACTCCTACTCTTTCCCCATACCTCTTGAAAAATTCAACCTCTATAAATCTATTTTTTTCTTAAATATGTTTCAGTGACTTGAGTGTCACAGCTTTCTGTGGTAGAGAATTCCAGAACTTTACCACCTTCTGAGTGATAAAAAGTCTCCTCTGTACAAAATGGCCTATCACATATCCTGACACCGTGACTCCTTGCTCTGAACCACCAATCTGAGGAAATATCATCCCTACTACTCCTCCATCTAGCCTTTCAAGAATTTCATATGTTTGAATGATATCCCTCCCATTTTTCTAAATTTCAGTGAATACAAGTCCAGTTGACCCTATCTCTCCTCAAATAGGTTAAATCTGTCACTCCAGAAATCAGTCTTGTGAATTTTTGCTGCAGTTTCTCTATGGCAATTAGATGTTTTCTTGGATAAGGAGTCCAGAACTGCACACAATATTCCAGGAGTGGTTTCATCAAGGCTCTGAACAGCTGCAGGAAGACTTCTAAGCTTCTGTATTCAAACCTTGTTGCAATGAAACCCAACTTCATTGGGCTTAATCAATTGCCTTATCAACTGCTTGCTGCACCAACTTGCTTTCAATTCTCAGTGTATAAGAATAGGCAAGTCCCTTTGCATATGAACATTTCCCAATATATCACCATTTAAATAATACCCTGTAATTGTGTTTTTCCTGCTGAAGCGGATGACTTCTCACTTAACCAGGTTATACTTACATCTGCCATGCATTTGCCAACTAACTCAACTTGTCTAAGTCGCCCTGAACTCTTTTTAAATCTTCCTCATCGTTCATCTAGTCTTATGTTGTCAGTAAATTTGGAAACATTACATTTGATTGCCTCATCCAAATTATTGATTATATATTGTGAAAGCTGGGGCCCACGGATTGATCCCATGATTCCCCACTTGTCACTGCCTTCCATTTTGAAAATGACCTATCTATTTCTATTAAATAAAAATAGAAAGACCTGTGGATGCTGTAAATCAGAAAGAAAACAAAAATTACTGGAAAACCAGAAAAAAGACTTATTCCAGCAATTTCTGTTTTTGTTGTTGTATTTATTTTTACTCTCTCTTTCCCAATTGTCAATTCTTGAGTATTTTATCACCAATCCTATGTGCCTTGATTTTGCTTGATGACCTCTTATATGGGATTTTATTAAAAGCTTTCTGAAATTCCAAATACACCACATCCACACATACACCCTCATCTATTCTGCTAGTTATATCCTCAAAATATCTCAATAGATTTGTCAAATACAATTTCCCTTTCATAAATCTATATTGATTTTTTGTAATCCTGTCAGTATTTTCTAAGTGTCCAGTTATCACATCATTTATAATAGATTCCAGCATTTTTCCTAATGCTACTATTAGGCTAACTTGTCTGCAATGACTGGTTTTCTCCCTCATTGTTTTAACTAGTGATGTATATTTGCCACTCTCTAATTCACTGAGACTGTCCCAGAAACTAGAAGATGAGAGCCAACTCATCCACTATTTCTGTGCCCACTTCTTTTGTTACTCTAGGATGTAGATTATTAGGCCCTGGGGTTTATAAACTTTCGAGGGTCATGTAACCTCTTTCTTGTTCTCAATAAACCCTTGCTCCCTATCAATTTCTGGGAAGTTCTTTGTGTCTTCAAAGCTATTAGATTTCTGAGGAAAATAGTTCCATATATTCTTCCTAAAAACTAAAACTGAAGTCAACATTTTGCTTTCTCTTTCTATCAACTGTTATATAAACCACCTATAAGGTATATTCTAAACGCTAAGATCCGGTTGAAGTAAGTGATTTTCAAATGATTAAGTGGTATAGGGAAAAAAATGTTGGGCCTATTAAGGGGCCAAAAGCAAATCATAACTTAAACATTTAGGACATAGCAACAGTATTAAGTGAATACCTTGCCTCTTGTCTTCAAAAATGAAAACAGAAATTACTGGAGATACTCAGCAGGTCTGGCAGCATTTGTGGAGACAGAAACAGAGTTAGCCCTTCAAATCCAGTGACACTTTTTCAGAATTCCAGTTAACATTTTGGTTCCTGATCTTGAAACACTAACTCTGCTTTATCTCCACAGATGCTGCCAGACCTGCTGACTATCTCCAGCAATGTCTGTTTTCATTTAAACTTTCCTTCATCTGCAGGTTTTTTTTATTTTTGTCTTCACAAAGTGAATGGTGCAAAGGTTACTCCAGTAAGGAAATACTAATAGGAAGATTCATATTTAAACCTATCATGATCACTGGCCGTAAATTGATTTGGGATGTCCAGTTAAGTTTTAATGGTGGGGAATGTTCCATCCAGCAAACTCCCACAACCCACAATGTGATAATGACCAGGGAATCCATACTTATGAGGTAGAATGAGGAATAAATATTGGCAGGATACAGTAGGACAACAGCTGTGCTGTCTACGTTGTACCACGGGGTCATTTATGGCCTCCTTAGGTTCAGAGATGGTCTTGATTCAACGTTTCTTGTACAAGATGACAACTCTGACATCCTTCATCTCCTCCCCCAACACTATTTGTAGAGAAGGTATACATACAGTTATGTCAAATTTGCTAATTAAGAATTAAAAAATTATCTCGATGAGAGGTTGTAGAGCTCCAAGATGCAGAGGGAGCTGGGTGTTCAAGTGTATGAAGTGCATGAGGATAGTATGAAAGTACAAAAAGTACTTGGGAAACCAAAAAGAACGTTATTGTTTTTTGCAAGGGGTATTGATTACAAATGAAAGGAAGCTGTGCTTCAGTGATACAATGAGAGCACATATGGAATATTGTGCACATTCTTGATTCCCCAATTTTAAGGAACTATGCAAATATGTTGGAGGCATTTTGCAGTCTAGGCAAACACTTAGAATAAGAAGGTTGTCTCATGAGGGAATGCAAGATAGGCTAGGCTTGGGTTCTTGGAGTTTGGACTGTAAAAGGCAACTTGATTGAAATATACAACATCCTGAGAAGACTTGACAGGGCAGATAAGGAAAGGATGTTTTCTTTGGTAGGAGAATCTAGAATGAGGGATCACTGAGGTTGTTGAATTGCTCGCTGAGCTGGCTTGCTTTTGTTCAGACGTTTTGTCACCATGCTAGGTTACATCATCAGTGGAGCCTCTGATGAAGTGATGTGATTCTACACCGCTTGGAATTTATACTGTCCGGTCCGTTATGGTGAGTACTGTCATTTCCGGTTTTGATCTGTATGGGTTTATAAATGGGGTCCAATTCTATATGTTTGTTGATTGAAGTATCGGTGGAGAACCATGCCTCTAGGAATTCCCGTGCGTGTCTATGTTTGGCTTGGGCTACTATGGTTACTTTGTCCCAGTTAAACTGATGGTCTTCATTGTCTGAATGTACAGATATTAAGGAGAGTTCATCGTGCCGTTTTGATGCTGGCTGATGTTTGTGTATTCTGATAGCTGGTTTCCTTCCTGTCTGTCCGATGTAATGTTTATGGCAGTTATTGTATGGTATTTTGTAAACAATGTTTGTTCTGCATGTTGTGGGAATGGGGTCTTTAATTCTTGTAAGTGTTTGTCATAGAGTGGCTGTGGGCTGTGGGCCACCATGATTCCTAGTGGTCTTAAGAGTCTTGTCAGTTCTAATATGTTCCTGATGTAGGGAAGTGTGGTAAGTATGTTAGGTTGTACTGTGTCCTCCTGTTGTTGTCTGTTTTGTAGGCATCTGTGGATGAAGTTGCGGGGATATCTGTTTAAAGCGAGGATCTTGTATAAGTGTTCTTCCTCTTTCCGGCGTAGTTCTGGAGTGTTGCAGTGTATCATGGCCCATTTAAATAGTGTCTTAATGCAGCTTTGTTTGTAGACGTTGGGGTGGTTGCTGTGGAAGTTGACGATTTGATCTGTATAGGTTGCTTTTCTGTATACTGAGGTTTGGAACTCTCCGTTTGTCAATCGTTCTAATTTAACATCGAGAAACGGAAGTTGATTGTTGGTTTCTTCTTCTCTTGGGAATTTAATCCCTGTGAATATGCTGTTGATGAGGTGGTGGGTCTCTTCTAATTTGTTGCGTTTAAAAATGACAAATGTGTCGTCTATGTACTGGATCCACAGTTTAGGTTGAATGTGGGGGAGAGTGGTGTGTTCTAGTCTTTGCATGTCTGCTTCTGCAATGAGTCCTGGGATGGGTGACCCTATTGGTGTACCATTGATTTATTTGTATATTTGACCATTAAAGACAAAATGTGTGGTGAGGCAGATTCTAATAATTTAAGTATGTTGTCCTTGCTGATAGAGTTGCTGGTCTGAGTTGCTGTTTCTTTGAGTAATATGGCCACTGTTTCTTTGGCTAGTGAGATGTCAATTAATGTGAATAAAGCTGTGACATCCCACTAGCCATCAGAACACACGAACATCAGATGGCAGCAAAACAGCATGATGAACTCTCCTTAATATCTGTACATTCAGACAATGAAGGCCATCAGTTTAACTGGGACAAAGTAACCATAGTAGCCCAAGCCAAACATAGAAACGCACGGGAATTCCTAGAGGCATGATTCTCCACCGATACTTCAATCAACAAACATATAGAATTGGACCCCATATATAAACCCGTACAGATCAAAACCGGAAATGACAGTACTCACCATAACAGACCGGACAGTATAAATTCCAAGCGAAGTAGAATAACATCGCTTCATTGGAGGCTCCACTGATAATGTAACCTAGCATGATGATGAAACGTCTGAACAAAAACAAGCCAGCTCGGCGAGCAAGTCAACAACCTTAGCTACAGATCTTTGCCAATACTTTAAATGAAGAATCACTGGTTATAATAAGAGGCAGCCAATTAAGGGAGAGATAAGGAGAATTTTTTTTCTCTGAGGATCACGAGTCTTTGGAGCTTCTTTCCTCACTCTGTACTGTACGATGGACACAGTATGCTTGAATAGTTTTAAGGTAGAGGCCAATACGTTCTTGATAAGTGAAGGGGTGAAAGATTATCAAGAGTAGGCAGTAATGTGGAGTTAAGGTTAAAGTCAGATCAGCCATGGTCTTATTAAATGTTGGAGCAGGCTCAAAGCCAATGGTCTACTTCTGCTTCACATTTGCATGTTGACATGTATGCAATCTTTTTCGCACATAAGTCATCTGGTCCAGATGGAATGCACCCTAAGTTGCTGAAAGAAGCAAGGATGCGAACAGTAGAGGCATCAGTCATAATCATTAAATTTTTAATGGATTGGAGAGTTATGCTAGAGGACAGGAGAGTTGCCATACTAATATTTCGAAACATATAAGAAATAAACCAAGCAAATTACATATATTGATTAGGGAAGGGGTGAATGTTATTGGAAACCATTATCAGGGACAAAATAAACATTGGAGCACTCCATGGTCCTCTTCTGTACTGTATGATTCTATGAAATAAGGGGAAGGGGACAGTATGGATACAAAATTGGTTTAGAAAGCAGGGAATTCCACTGGATGGGTATTTTTCAGTAGTAGCATTCTCAAGGGTCAGTTGTTGTTCATTGTTCTTTTCAGTTTTTATAAACAAGCCAGATTTAGGCACAGGAAATAGCACAAGTTTGCATTCATTATGAAATTTGACAAAGTAATAGATCATATGAGTATATTTTATACTTCAGGATGGTGAAATGGGGAGAATCATGACAGTGAACTTCAATGCAGAGAGTGTAAAGTGATGCACTTTAAGTGATCCAGTACTGATATTGAAAAATTGTCCTTTATCCTTTATTCCTTCACAGGATGAGGGCGTCGCTGGCTAGGCAGCATTTATTGCCCATCCCTAATTGCCCAGAGGGCAGTTTAGAGTCAACCACATTGCTGTGGGTCTAGAGTCACATGTAGGTCAGACCAGGTAAGGATGGCAGTTTCCTTCCCTAAAGGACATTAGTGAACCAGATGGGTTTTTCCGACAATTGACAACGGGCTTATGGTCATCATTAGATTCTTAATTCCAGATATTTTATTGAATTCAAATTTCACCATCTGCCGTGGCGGGATTCGAACCTGGGTCCCCAGAACATTATCTGGGTCTCTGGATTAACAGTCCAGCGATAATACCACTGGCCATTGCCTCCTTAAACGTTGCTATTCTGACAAGTGGAAAAGCTAAAATCTATTGTTAGAGATGTTGTAATAGGATGCTTAGAAAATTTTAACATGATTGGCCAGAATCAACACGGGAGTGATAGACAATGGAATCATGTTTGACAGATTTCCCAGAGATTTTTGCAATTAGCAATATCATGAAAATAAAATGAAAACTTGGATATATTTTGGAGGTAGGTTCAATTCAGGCATTCAAGAGGGCATTGGATAATTATTTGGATAAAAATAATGTGCAAGGGTATGGGGAAAGAGCAGGAAATAGGCAGTAGGCAACGATGCTCATTTAACAAGCCAGAACTGGTGCAATGGGCTAAATGGCCTCCTTCAGTGCCATGTCACTTCTGTGCTTCTGTAATTAATTAGGCTGAAGGAATCCAGAGTTTAATTGGATACATCCTAAAATCCTAAGATAAATTTAGAGAAGAATTTGACTAGATCCTAACAATTACACCTTAGAACTCTAACAGTTATGGATGTGTGCCAGAGCACTGGAGAGTGTCCAAAGTAATATACATTTTTGAAAAGAGAGGCAGAGTTAATGCAGGCAATTACAGGTCAATTAATTTAACATCTTTGGAGTAAAATTGAGTTCCTAATTAATGATGGATTTACCATGTAACTGAATGAAGAGAAGTAGTTGGAAGTAGATACCACAGATTTCAAAAAGAAAAGATTTGACATGGTCAACCTCATAGAATGCTCTAAGGTGGTATCAGACATGTTGGAGGGGGGCATGCAGCAGGTTACAAAATACAAGCATCTGGATTAAGGGGGTGGAAAACAAACTGACTGTTGGGGGAAAAGAAACAAAAATAGAAACTAATGACTTTTTCAAAGAATATTCACAAGTGGCAAGTGAAGTCTCAGTGCTCAATACAGGGGCTATTTTCTCCTGTGCATTATAATGATTTGGATATACTCATAGACTCATCGAATCCCTACAGTGTGGAAACAGGCCATTCGGCCCAACAAGCCCACACCGCCCCTCTGAAGAGCATCCCACCCAGACCCATTCCCCTACATTTCCCATTTCTAACCCACCTAACCTAAACATGCCTGGGCACTATGGGCAATTTAGCATCGCCAATCCACCTACCCTGCACGTCTCCTTTAAAGGGAGGTATGTTAAAATTTGAAGCTGATCTCTAAGTATGCAATATTCATTGTATTCATTAGCAGACCAAAAAGGAACTACAGTGGGATACTGATAAGAATGGATTTACTTATGAATGACAATTTAATGTCTGTAACTGTGAGATGGTATATTTTGATTACTAAAAGGAGCAGCAGTAATTATGTTCTGAACAGCAGTGGTCTGCTGCTGTGGTGATTGGTAATGAAAAGCAAAGGGGATTTGGAACTGCGGGTTCATGGAACGTTAAGGGCAGCACCTCATGTTAGATAGGAAATGAAATAGATAATGATCAGAATATACTATCTTAAAATATGGAGATTGTTTAACATTACTATAGAAGTGCATAAAATTATGGAAGGATGTTTCTAGGAATCAGAAAAGGACATAGATGTGAGTTAGAAATTTAGAGAGACCAGAAACCATCTGATTTCAGAGTTAAATCTGTGGGATTAATTTCCAGAATTAGAAATTTCTGGTTTACGCAGAAGTTCTGTCTCCCTACAAACCAGGAGACACAAAGAGATCCCAAATCTAAAAGAAAGTTCAGCGTGTCTATCAATGTCTTTTAATTTAGTCAACTCATTATCTTTCACATTCTGGATTTTGTGTTTTTGTGCAGCAGTGACAAGGACCAGCCTGACACAACCTTTATATCCAGTATTTAATGATGAAATCTGACATTTGCAGGAAGTGGGAGTTGCCAAGAAAGACCAAAGTATAAGAACGATTTAAAGATTAAATGCTGCATCATTGTTCCACATGATCACTGTTCTCCATTAGAACAGGTTACTATATTTTAAAAATACTTAATTGAATGTAAAGTACTTGAGGCTATGAAAGGTATGATATAAGTGCAAGTCTTCCTTTTTTGAGATCTTTCAGTGGTGTCTCACTTAGTCTGCTGTTGCAGTCAGTGTGTAGAAAGAGACACTTTCTCCTCAGTAATAAGAAGAGCCAATTGTTAACACCAAGAAAGTGTGGCTGAAGGGGTGGATCAGGAGGCCAGCAACAGCATTCAGCCATGCTGACGCACTCAGTGTAGAACAATTTTAATGTGAAAAAGAGACATTCGCCTACACTCTGCTGTGCACATCACACCACCCTCTCTGTTTAAATACAAGTCCGGCAGCATCTGTGGTGAGAATTGTGGAGAACTTGTTTC
>NC_063342.1:33484858-33606854 GCF_021869965.1 Rhincodon typus
ATAACATACCCTAGAAAAAATTCAGAGGAGGTTCACTATATTGATATCTACATTGAAAGGACTCATGGCGTGTTTTAACTGCAATGACTGTATGGGTCAAGCTTAATAAGCCAATTTCCTCTTTGACATTTTAGTAATGTTCATATTTATCCCAGGTTAACAGCTAACAAATTAAAATCTGTTTCTTGTAATTGCTGTAGGGTCTTGTAAATGGTTCCTCATTGATTTCCATGTGTTCAAATAGGTCACAGTACTGTCAATCTAAATTAGCACAAGATTTATGAGGTTACATTTCCAGATTTACAGTGATTGTTATTACTTTAAATTTAATCTTAATTTTCACCTCTGAGATCTTCATCACCACAACCTTGTTATCTGCACACTTTCATCCATTTTCAACCCTGTCACCATAACTCAGAATCACAAAATTGTTACAGCACAGGGGCTATTTGGACCATAATGTCTGCAAGTATATACTGATGGAATAAAATTATTCCAAGTATTCTCTCTAACTCCCACTCTGAGTCATGACAGCTGCCTCCTTAAATGCACTTAACAATTCCCTTGCTTCTCCGAGGCACATTCATCATCAGGTCCTTTAGTTTTTCAACCAACATACCTCCAACAAAAGCAACTTGCTCTCAAATTGGATTATAACTTCAAGTAAGCACAGCAAATGACCTGAGATAACAAGGTGTAGAGCTGTAAATGGCATTTCTGAAGAAGGGTCTAGGCCCGAAGCGTCAGCCTTCCTGTTCCTTTGATGCTGCTTGGCCTGCTGTGTTCATCCAGCTCTACACCTTGTTATCGCAGATTCTCCAGCATCTGCAGTTCCTACTATCTCTGAAACAATTTTAACCCCACTGCGAAGCCTCTTCTAAGGATGCCTCCCCTGAAGAAGTTACCCTCCTCCCTCCAGAAAAACCTCAGTGGATTCCTCTCCCACTGCAACTCTCTCGTAATCTCTTCGGCCTTGAAACTGCTCGACCACGTCCTGAAGCAAACCAGGTACTACAGCCACATCACCTTTCTTAGTACCTGCCTACGGAACCAGATCATCCCCAATGGACTACAGTCCACATTCAGGCCTTCCCAATTTGGCCCCAACCATGACAGTGTCTACATTCAGAACACTGAGATCCTTCAGAAGCGTTTCTCCCTGTGACTCCTGAAACACGCACTCGCAGCAATGTGCCGTCATCTCCTGGCACTACAATCAAGCCTGCCCCAGCTCAGAGCCTCCCTCTCCCAGACCTGCAAAGGACCTCACCTGTTTTTTATTCTTCATAGGATCCACAACCTGAACTCACAATTCTACTCAGCTTTATTGGACACTAAAAACCGTAAGTACAGTAAACTTACTGGTGCCTACCACTCAAAACTGGCTTCCTCCACCTCCCAAATCCCCAACCCTACCCAGGATCTTCCCCACAATGTGCCCACCGCCATTGGCCATGTGGCCACTGTCGGAGCACCCACGGATGACGTCCCATCCTCCGCCGCCGGGTACACCACTTCCAGGACAGCATTTCTGAAGAAGGGTCTAGGCCCGAAACGTCAGCCTTCCTGCTCCTCTGATGCTGCTTGGCCTGCTGTGTTCATCCAGCTTTACACCTTGTTATCTCAGATTCTCCAGCATCTGCAGTTCCTACTATCTCCACAGCAAATGACCTGTCCTGGTTATTCATTGCCACACCGAAATCAACTACCCAATAAAAAATGACGAAGGGAGATTTTATCGAGTCGACAACAGGGAGAAACATGGTATAAAGCATGACTTAACTAGGTGGGATGCAAAATTCTCAATTCCCTGAGGGCAGGTTGAAATGCAGAGATAAAAGCAATGGTATGTTTGCAGCTTGTTGAGGCTCACATCAGCCTGTGACGGGTTCATACTAACAATATATTTGCATTCTATGAATACTCATTAAGATAAAATGTTTTGTCATAACTTCAAGACTGCCAGGCCTCCGCATGGCATAGAACTCCTGCTGCTTTGGGTAAAATACCTGCAGTAAGAGGATTAAGGTCCTTAAATGGCCATTGATTTGCATTTCCAGACCTCAATAGGCCCAAGTGTAGGAAAGCCACCCGATGCCTCCATGCCTCACGAAAAACTGTAATCAGGTGGGATATAGGTGGTAAGCAGACCACCACTAGACAAGTCTCATCAATCTCTGTTTGCCTATCTTCAATCCCAATGGCAGAGGATCAAAGAATCCATCCAATGTGCTCAATTGCATTTCTCATGATTGTAACTGCACTGCACTGCCTTTCTCAATATTTTCCACTTTTTTCAAATTAATCACAAATTTTTTCTCCCTGTCCATATCTGTGGAATTTCATGGCACGGTCTTCATACTTGTGCCAGGTCAATCAGGAAATTTTAAGTCATAGCTTCTTTTCCCATGCCTAGGTGGTCGGCTCTGCTTCAAGCAATGTTCTATCCTTGAGTTAATCACTCAGCTATAATTTGTTGTTGTATAAAATGTGAAAATGAGACGTACTATTGTATGCACCAAAAGATTAATAATTTCTGATTTCTATCGACTCTCAACTACAAAACTGGCTACAAAACTGGCACTGTGCTTTCCAACCGTATGCTTGGCACCAAGTCTAGAAAGAACCATAGCTTTTTAATTTCAACATTAGCAGACCAAAGGTATATTTTTACAGTCCCAGCCAAAACATTACATTTCAAGACATGATCCCACAATCCCCCCTCTTGATACCCGCTTAAGCTCAAGCAAAGCATTGTCTCAATGTCTTGTTTGACCTTTAAATCAATCCATTACAAAAACTATCCACTTCCACCCCAAAATATCACCTCTATTTATACTGACTTCATTAAGCTGCTAATGAAACCCTCATCTAAGCCTCCTCACCATCTTTCCAAACTTAAATCTTTATAAATTCTATTGCATCCTGATTGTACATCTTGCATCCAAGGTTCCATTTATCACTACTATTTTTGCCCAATTTTATGTGCTACAGACAGTGAGTCAATCAACTTCAAAATTCATGATTTCATCTATAAATTTGGCAATACCTCACTCATGTAAATTCTTATATTTCCCTCCGGCTTTACAGCCTCACCGCATACTTCACAGTTGCAACTCTAAGCTTTTATGTGCTTTTAAGTCACACTCCCATTAGTTTCATAGTGGAACCTTCAAACCCTCAACCTATAGATTTTGGAAATCTCAAGTCCTCCATTCTACATTTCTCATTACTTTCACAAACTTTCTTTAACCTACCTCTTGCATGGTGACATTGATTTCCTCCCAAATTTCTGTATGGTTCAGTCTACAAAAAGGATGCCACTGAAACATACTTAAATTACAACTATTGCAAACCTGTTAGAACACATTAAACTTCTTACAATTGAAGCTAAAAATGGATAAGCTCACTATCTTTCCTAAACCTAGCATACATTACTTGGGACAGCTGTCACCAAATTTTGTTTTAATTGTCTGAAAACAAACAAACTTTTTCAATTTAAAAAAAATCATCAATTGCTAAATTGCATTTAAATTAAAGCATTCTGTAATCAAATATTAAATGAACAAAAATCTGTTCTATCATATTTAACTACCTTTAATAACGTAGAAAGTGGTCATTAAAACAACCAACAATATGAAACATAGCAAAATGTGTAGGAGCATTTTCTGCTTAGCCTCTTTCAGCTAGTTTTCAAATTGTATTTATGATTAATTTTTCTTTTACTTTCGACATAAAGATTCAGTTCCAAAAAAAACATGTTTTCTAAAAGCAATGCAGGAATCATAGATAATTTGCTAATCAAAACTGCTTAATCAGTACTAAAATCAGAAAGTTTCCAGTAATACTCAACAGGCCTAGCAACATCTGGGAATACGGAAACAGCTGAGCTTCAGGTCTTGTGACCTTCTATCAGAATCCTAGAACTGCTCACAAAGCTGCAATTCTGTTTTGAAGTTAATCTATCAAACTCAGAATGAAACATAACAAAGCACATATGTATGTTCTATTCATGACATCTACCATTAATAAACAATATTTTTCACAAAATTGTGGTTAAACATTAGAATTGAATTAAAATGATTTGTTCATACAGAAAGTCAAGTGAGAATTTTATTTCCTTGTGAAAAAATATTAAATAAAAATACTAGGTAATTTGCAATTCTTACATTGTTGACTAATTTTGAAAGTATGTTATTAAATGGATGTCAGTAACTCAAACACTTAATTTCAGCAAGGCATTCAATGAGATTCCACATGTTAGACAGTATAGCAAGATTAAATCATGTGGGATCCAAGTTGGATGTGAAAGTAGGATGTATGGTTAGTAAGTTTGCAGATGAAACCTAAACTGGTGGTGTAGTGGACAGTGAAGAAAGTCCCCTCAGAGCACAATGGGACCTTGTTCAGATGGGCCAATAAGCCAAGGAGTAGCAGATGGAATTTAACTTAGATAAATGTGAGGTGTTGCATTCTGGTAAGGCAAATCATGGTAGGACTTATACAGTTAATGGTAGGGTCCTGGGACATGTTGCCAAACAAAAAGACCTAGGGGTGCAGGTGCATAGTTCCTTGAAAGTGAAGTCGCAAGTAGACAGGATGGTGAAGAAGAATTGAGTTACAGGAGTTAGGATGTCATGTTGTGGCTGTACAGGACATTGGTGAGGCCACTTTTAGAATACTGCATTCAATTTTCGTCTCCCTGCTGCAGCTGAGGTCAGCCCAGCAATAGTGGGCCAATTAAAATCAGAGATTCAACAAGACCAGAACTGGAGGAATGCACTTATTAAGGAGGCTGTAGAGCTGAAAGAATTTGGAAAGAGGGAGGGGTGCAGATGTGCAGGAGTTTGAAAACAGAAATGCAAACTTACAGAGTCAAATGTAAGTCAATGGGCACAGGAGTGATGAGTGACATAGACTTGAACACAGATAACAGAAGGGACACTAGGAATATTCTTGACTCATTGTTTAAACTTGGGTGGAAAAAAAAGACATTTCTCAAATTCAAGAATTTCATTTTTCCATAATTGACTCACCATTGCCTATGTCATTCAGAAGCGAGGAAAATTCAGCTCCAGAAGTGTAATGGAATAGTAAATAGAATCCCTACAGTGGAAAGAGGGCATTAGGCCCATTGTATCAGCACAAACCCCAGTAAGCATCCCACCCAGACCCCACCTGTTGCCATATCCCTGTAATCCCACATTTACCATAGCTAATCCACCTATTTTACACATTCTTAGACACTACAGACAACTTAGCATGGCTAATCCACCTAACCTGGACATCTTTGAAGTGGCAGGAAACCAGAGCACCTGGCAGAAACCCACACTGACAAGGGGAGAATGTGCAAATTCCACATAGACAGTCACCCAATGCCGGAAGTGAACCCAGGTCCCTGGTGCTGTGAGGCAACAGTGCTAACTGCTAAGCCACTGTGCCACCCTAATACCAGCTGTAGTAGAGGCAGCATCATATAAGCTACAGAGGGTTGGAACATAAGAACAGAAGTAGGCCATTGGCCTTTTGAGTCTGCTCCGCCATTCAACGAAATGGATGGAGACACGCTGTCATGTAGATGGAAATATCGAGTCTAAGTGATGATGTGAATATATGGTCGGGATTTTATCTCAGGGTAAAATGTAACAGAGGTTGCAAACAGTCTGGTTCAGTGCCAAATGCCTCCTAGGACCAGTGCGTAGAAATGGAGTCCGTGCATAGGAAATGTGGTTTGTGACTTGGAGCAAAGATGGTGAAAATGTTTTCTTGCATTGCACTGCATGTCAGGCCAGCAGTATGCTAATTTAAAGTGATTTTGGAATACATATTGATAATCTATACATGAATGTAGGAGATATGACCAGTAGGTTCACAGGTAAATATCAAGGAGGAAAGCCTTAGCCTATAGAATGATTTAGATGGGGTGGTTAGACGGGCTGAACAATGGCAAATGGAATTTAATCCTGAAATCCACCTTCCATGTTACTCTTGCCCATGTGATTTGTCAGTCAATATGCAGTTTAAAATCACTAATGGCAATTGTAGTGCCCTTCTTACAAGCCTTCATTATTGCCTGATTTATACTTTGTCCTACAGTGAGGCAACTTTTCACCACACACGAACAAATCCCACCTTTGACTTCTTTCCCTCCTTAATTCCACCCAAACCATTTCTATATCACAATCTACTGTATACCAATACTCACCAGTGCACTGACATTTTCCTTTATATTAACAATACTACCACACCTCCTTTTCTTTTTCATCTGCTTTTCTGGAATGTTAAATTGACTATTGAGTTCCCAGCCCTGGTCACCCTGTAATAGCTATGAAGTCACATTCATTTATTTTCTTTTTGTGCCATCATCTATCTTGTTACAAATGCCACATGCAGTCAGATAAAGAGCCTTTAGCTTTGAATTTTTACCGTTATTACTTATTCTGGTTCTAATTTCTGCTGCACTCATATTTTCTGTCCCTTCTCATTTCTTTGTTTCTTTTTCAAACTTACCTTCAATTGATTACCCATCACCCATTAATAAATTTAAAGTCTTGCCTATAATTCTGGTTATAAAATCCACCAGGGTACTTGTCCAGGCATGGTCCAAATATAACCCATCCCAATGGAACAGCCCCCTTCCCCAGTATTGGTGCCGTTACCCCATGAATTGGAATCCGTTTTCCCCAGACTAATCTTTGAGCTACAGATTTACCTGCCTAACCTCAATCACCTTACACCAATTTGCGTGTGGTTCACGTAGCAATCAGGGAATTGCCACTTCCATGGTTCAGTTTTTACGTCTAGCCTTGAACTGCCCATAATCCCCTAGCAGAAGCTCTTTCCTTTGTAACTGATACCCACACAGACCACAACAACTGGATCCTTCCCCTCCCACTCTAAGTTCCTCTCCAACTCAGTTGAGACTTTGGTCAGCCTTGACACTTGGTCAGCCACACAGCCTTTAAGACTCTGTCTTTGCTGCAGAGAACAGCATCTATTTCCCCAGCTATGCTATCCCCATCACTACTATTTTTCTCTTCTCACATGAAAGGCGCTCTACAGCAGGGTGCTTTGGTCAGTTTACTCATCCTTCCTGTGCCCTCGTCCACACTTAAAACAAGAACCTTGCACTTATTGAACTAAGGCACTGGCTGAGGCTTTTGTAAACCTACCTTTACACCATCCTGTCCCTGACCATAAACCAGTTCATACAAAAGTCAAACTGTATCTGATATAACTGTGACAATTATTCTCAGTTTAGCTACAGCCATTGAGACAGTTGCATACATTGTCCTCCTCCAAAGTTTCTCCACTGTTACCCAGCCAGGTGGGATTATGCTCACTTATTTCCATTCTGAACAATCCCATTACAGACAAAAATCACCCCCAATAGCTTTTCTTTCCGGTCCCATGTTTTTACCTGTGTTATTTCCAAGGATGTAAACTTATTTCCTCCTAATTCTCATCTAAATGTCTTCCCTGACAACATAAGTTTCTGTCTGCACAACTATCGTATTCAGTTTTACCTCACTACTGTTTCATTCAATCCTTTATAATTTTTTACTAAGGGAAACATCCACAATGGATATTCTGCCCAGTAGGTTGTTAAAATATCAAAGGCCTATGTATTAAGTATGCGGGTCATTGAGTAGAGAGCCATAGAAGTTTTTTTTTAAAAAAAGCAGCATGAAAGGAGGCAATTGGACCCAAACTGCTTGTGCTGATCATCAAATATCCACAAGTTCTAATTGCATTTTCCAGCACTTTGCACATAGCCTTGACTGATGCGGCTTTTCAAGTGGTCATCTAAATGTCTTATTTGTCTTGAGGGTTCCTGCCTCTACCACCCTTTTAGATGGTGAATTCCAGATACCCACAACCCTCTGTGAAAGACTTTTTCCTCAGATCTCCTCTAAACCTCCTGCGTCTTACCATAAAATTCTGTCCCCTGTTTATTGAAACATTTCTGCATATCCACTTTATGTATGCCCTCAGAATTTTGTATACCTCAATCAGATCCCCTCCTCAGCCTTCTCTGCTCTAAGCGAATCAACCATTGCCTATCTAATCTCTCTTCATAGTGGAATCATTGTAGCCCAGACCATATCCCAGTGCATCTCTTCTGTATCCTCTCCAGTGTAATCATATCTTCCTATAGTGAGGCAACCAGAACTGCAGTTTTCCAGCTGTGGCCTAACTAACGTTATACATAGTTCCATCGTAACCTCCTAGCATTTGAATTCAGTGCCTTGACTAATAAAGACAAATATCCCATAAGCCCATGTAACCATTTTATCTACCTGTCTTGCTGTCTTCAATGATCTATGGATATGCACACCAAGGTCCCTCTCATCATTTGTATTTCCCACAATCTTACCATTCAATGTGTTCTCCATTGACTTGTGAGGTGAAAGCATTTTGGGAGCAGTAACACTTTTAATACTTTAAAACAAATAGTTTTAATGGGGGAAAAGGCATCAAAATGAAGTTGAGAGTGTGATTAAACAGATTGGTAGCTGCAGAAGTGTTGCAAATGGAGGGTGAAATGATAGACAGTTGGGGTTTGAAGTTCAGTTAGAAGTGAGTGCAAATGTTTTTCTATGGGCAGGCACAAAAGAAAATAGGGTTGGAAGGGAGAAAGGAGGATGTAAATGGAGAGCAATAAGATAATCAAAAATGATGGTACCAGAATTAACAGAATGGGAGCAGCAACGTCAGGTGAGGTAGCAAGATTAAAACATTACCCTTGCTTGCAGCCAAAGGGTTTATACTGGTAAGAGAGACAGGGAGGCTAGGAGAACAGGGAATCGAGATAGAAGTTATGATAGATTGCGATCCAGGTCAAAATCAACAAGAATGAGAAGAATTGCAGAGGCTGACTAAGCAGTTAAGATAGCAAAGTGTCAAAACTGATATTTGGGTGAGCAACCAAGTATGAGGGTTTTAAAAGATAGGCAAGACAGTGGAACAAAGTGAGATGGTCAGCAAAGGAGAAAGTGCCAGAGACATAGGAGGGCAGACAAGTGCAATTTCCTCACAAAAACAATTCAGTAAATATCAAAAGCATACTTCAACTTCAGCAATGTCTGGCAGTCACTTTCACAGCAGCAATAAATTTTATTTATGTACTTGAACTAAAACATTATGGCAACAGGAGTTGTCAAATGTCCTAAATGAAATTATGCCTCTTATTCAATTAATTGCTGAAGCAGGGTGGCAATGATAGAAGTTTACTTCTAGTGAGATCTCTATATCTGACAATTTCTTCCAAACACTCTGGCATGTTGATCATATCTGCAGGGCACATGTGCAAACAGAAGAACATCTTAAATTATGATTACATACTTAGCACTTTACAGAGTAAGATAACATTTTAAAATATTGATACAAATGCCAGTGACATTCATGACTAAAATGTGACTTTTTTGAGTATTCTAATATTGCTGCTTGTCCCAAAGCAGGCTAGGTTCCAAATAATGCACTGAAAGTTACATCAATGAATAAATAAGAATACATTCATAACAGCGAAAAAAAAACTACCAGCTACAAGGATTAATCAACATTTTAATTTCATTGATATTATGTGCAAAGCCATGGTACTTATCTATTCAAGTCTTACTCTATGAAGTGTATTTCAACATTTACAGGACTGGTCAATGCAATGAAGCTGCAATTTTCCTCTTGCGTGTTTATAGATTTAAGCGGCTTAAAATCTTAAGTCCATGGATCATTTTTCCTTTTTGGCAAGTCCATGTATTTTTTCTAAGAAGAATGGTCATCTGTGTCTTGTGTGGGTTATCTCTCATGGAAATTTTGTAAATCCAAAGTAATCACAATGAATGCCCCATTTCAGTGGAACATAAAGTAATACATAGATGCATAAAGATAAGTTAAACAACTAATTTGCATAAACTAATGGACAGTCAGTGCCTTTTATCTATTTGTCATTTTTGATGTGGAGGCCTGCAGTACCTCTCTCCTCTGGAGTTTTCTTTTTAATTTCTGTAAATAAAAATACTTTATATCTGAACAAATATTACACTAATATTCACATGTATTTTCATTGAAAACTACAGTCTCAGTTTGCTTACACGAGTTGTTTGTATACATTATAGCCAAGTGAGCAGAGCGGTTTTGAAAAATTTAAAAGAGCAACGAATGAATTATTGACTTCTGAATAATGCAAAATAAACAAAGTTTAATATGATATGAAATGATTGATTTTGAACAGATCACACATTTCTCATATCTGCAGCACTCCATGAGTTACACACACTCTCATTTTTGAATAACTGAATAAAACTTAATAAGTCTCTTTCCATAATCCAATATCTTTACTTATTATCTTAACTTTTTAAAAATATTATTATACACAACAGGGAGTAGGGAATTTTGAAAATTTCAACAACATTTTTAAAATTGTACTGTAAAATTGTATTGTACTGACAGTGATAGTGGATTACAACAGTTCATCAGTACCACACGCGCATGAGTGAAAGTACGTCAGTACCTCTCAATTCATAAAGTATTATACAATCTATCGAGTCCCATCACATTCTGTACTTAGTCAAAACATGCTTCACAAGCTGAACTATTACTACAAATTCACCAATTTTACATTCGAGATATTGAACCACCATGTCAATGGATTGTGAAACGTTCAAAGGCACCAGTAAAATGTTAATTAGCCATTTTTAAAAATAAATAACAATTCTGTACTTTTGCACCCTGCTATTCTTCACTCTATTTTGGCCCAACCTCACTCCGCTCTTCTTTCTTTTCCCTTTCTTGACCTGGGTCATTGTCTATTATATGTCCATTGCCCTGTAATGATTTAAGTTGTCTTCTTCCATTTGAGGACTGTTATAGAAATACAAATTGGTGTATTCATTACAATGACAAAATATAGTTTTTTTTTAAAATTACACACAATTATACATGCAGATGGTATGACAGAAACAGATTTATTTGCTATGCTATTTAAATGTTACTGCACTTTTTATGTAGTCATTTGGTAAAACATGATTGATGTCTTAATACAAATTTCTTCTTAAAAATACAGATATTAAAATGTTACAGACATCCAATTTCTGCAGCCCAATTTCTTGTACCACACCAAAAGTTTCCTATATTGTTGAATCCACAGTTATTAATTTGCAATACCCAGAGATCATGGGTCTTTTCCTTTGTATTCAAACATCTGTAGCAGGATAATTGTTTTCGCCTACCATGTCAATCATTGCATCACTGCAGAATACAATCTTCTTTCTAACAACTGACTTTGTTCATGTACCAAATCCCACCAAGGTCTTTTAAATATATTTTTCTGGTTAGAGATAATTGCAACAAAGATGGCTTAATTAGAACAGATCGTATTGTGATTTGTAAACATATAAATATGTTATGTCAATACTATTCATAAATTAATAACAATTATAATTATCTTGTAGGGTCAAAATAGCTTTCTTACTTTTATTTATTTCATACCTAATACTATAAACAACGCAGTAATTTTAAATATTATAATAAATTTGAACTTGTATGTAAACATTCGCCTCTTCTGAGTGTATAAAGCATGTCCAAAATTACAAAATAGTTCAAATATTTATATTAAAATATGCTCTCTACTGGTATTTCCACTCAAAGCCCTTATGATAGAATTCTTTGATACACATAACATTTAGTATTAAATGCAAAATAATCTCACTTATTTAACTGATTGCCTCTGGCTGTTCTGAAGGTATTTCTAAAGATCACTCCCTTTTTAATCAAACACTTATCTATTATAGAGTTCATTTATTGAGGCAAGTAATGATGTTTAAGTGGCAAGTTCTTAACCAAGAGGATTTTATTTTCAGGTTATTCATTGTGTAAATCATTTCAAACAATATTTGGTGAAAATTAAACTTTTAAATTACCAGCATTAAGCATTGCCCTTCAGACCAGAAAAATACATGGTAATCATGAAAAACGATGCCTTTTCACTTTCTCCTCATCTTCTCTCCGTTTTGTGTTATCTTCAATTCTGACATCTTAACGTTAAGCTAATATGTCTAAAAGGTAGTTTTGTTTAATAGTAAACCGATTTTGACAAGCTCACAGATAATCAATTTTAACTACAGCTAATTTTACATGTCATATATATCATTCCGACAATGCACACATTGTCTTTATTTTGAAGACTTTGTAATCGGAGAACGCATATCCTGGCTCTTTCACCTCCCTGACACACTCTTCCTTCATTCAGACTGACTGAATGCAACATGTAAAGTTATATTGCGGATTCTTAACTGTACTTTTTTTTACCTGCTATAAGAACTCATGTGAAGTCTTTATTTCCAACTGACTCTAATAGAGACGTCAATGAGCTTACAACCATTTATTTACTTTGCTCTGCGTTAGAGTTACATTGTAATGAAGCACAATTTCCGTTATTTGGATAGAATAAATTAAACTCAATTGTTTTAGTAAATACCATGAATAAGACATTTTAACCAAAATGCGATGACATCATCAAGTGCATCTTTACAATGTTATTTCATTATTAGTCATGTCTACATTTATTGTTGTTATGTCAGTGTGAAAGTCATTAAACCTACACACATCAGCCTATGGGTAAAAACCGAAAGAACTGCAGAATCAGGAACAAAAAAAGTTGCTGGAAAAACTCAGCAGGTATGGCAACATCTGTGAAGGAAAAAAAGAGTTAACGTTTCGGGTCCGGTGATACATTTCCTTCACAGATGCTGCCAGACCGGCTAAGTTTTTCCAGCAACTTTGTCTTTGTTCATCCCATAGGTATTCGGATTACGATAATCCCAACAATCGCGTTTAGATCCCTCACTATTACTTCTTGGCATGAGTGGATGATGGAATATTCACGACAGAGCTGTTAATGTAAAAGTTTTCGTTTAATTACTCAACAAATCAGACACTTAACAGTTACACTGAGGTCTTGCACCTCATTATAATGTTTATCAACAAGAAGCCAAATGTGTTCACTTCGCTCTCCCCTCAATTTCATTTGCAGTTTGTGTGAAGCATGCCTACTTATTTCGTTTACCTTACAGATCTGAAAGTGTTCGGATGTGAGTGTCTCCGGTATCTCCGAGTCCCCAGCTCCTCCTCTCCCTCCTCCCATGGCACCGCCGCCGCCGCCGCCGCTGGCAGCGCTACTGCCTCCGCTAACAGCGCCAGTACTGCTGCCGCCACCGGCCCCTGTCCCAGATCCGAGCCCGCCGCCCGAGTGAGCCGGAGAGGACGCTGCTGTCAAACCGTCCAACACCCTTCGGAAATTAAATTTCTTCATCATTAACCCGCTTTCAAACGTAAAAAAAATCTTTTTTTTTTAAAAAAAGAAACAAATCGTGCCGTCGCCCTATTTTTTTCCTCGAGTATCCTCGTAAGGAAATAAAATTATTGGAAAAGAATGCTGTCTCTAATGCACAGGCATATTTAATTACAAAACGATATTTGGAGACATTATATATAGTTGTGTATGTCTGTTATGTGTCAGCTAACGGACACGATTCTCCTCACACAGGTGCCATCTCTCGCTCGCGCTCACGATGCTCGCACTGGCGGAGAAATTGCGCTAACGGTAGGAGGCTCACTAACCGGAAATCCCCGCTGCACCTCCGCATCTCATTGGGTCGTCCCCGCGCCACATTGGCCAATGAACGGAAGGGTGGCCCGCGGAACTCTGGGACTTGTAGTCAATCCCACCGCGTCTGGATCCGATTGGATCAAAGCCTCCGAAAACCCGCATGATTGACGGCTACCTTGCAATCGAAGCTCCCCGCACTGCCCCGAACCTTCAGGAAATCGTGGAGCGGCTCGGAGTTATGAAGCAATCAGAGAGGAGAAAAATCCAACTTGCGGAGGAACAAGTCGCAGTTTCATACCAAAGACTAGCTCCTACACAATAAGCCAGTAACTCCCTCAGGAAGCAATGTGTAAGGTTACCCACATTCATTCAAACTGCTGTGACCCCCGTCAATATGTTCCACAGGAATTTGGGCAAGCAATTAGTGTGTATTGCGGGAGCATCGCAATGGGTTATCGGGGTTGCAGCCTCTGTTGTGGTCCATCTGTCAATCAGAAATATAATCACATTACCGGCTTTATATTTTGGGCTCAATATAAACGTATTTTGAAGTAGGTTTGCAATACATTTGTCGGAGATAAAACGCCCCATTCCTACCACCAGATTGAGGAAGCATCACAGAGGGTTTTGTCCATGCATGCATAAAACCAGTAAAACATGGAAGCTATCGTTCCCGTTAAAACATCTAGGTAAAGACTGCTAATCTTTTTAAGCCTTTGTAATGCTTCAATGGAATACATCTTTCAGCGACCTGTTACTTTATTTCAATATTATAACATTGTCGTTTTTGTTCAGGTAGTCGACACAGGGGAGAGTTCCGCTCTGCGGAAATTTGAAAAAAAATCTGTATCTTGAATCACAGCCAGATTGGAAGTATTGTACTTTGAATCGCTACTTTCCAGGAAATGTTTCCACTTTATTCATCACAGGTTTTAAACAATATACTTTTTTTTACTTTTTTTGTAAACGTTTCTTATGATCTTATGACCATACATCTTTGATTACTTAATTAAAATAACAATGTTGATAAGTACTAGAGAGAAATAAATTGTAGCTAGTGTAACATTTAAAATAAATATTTATGTAACGAGAATAAATATGCTGTTTTGTAACAAAGCAAACAGAATACATTCTACTTTAGATATATTTGATAAATTACTGTCCTTTAAGTGCCATATATAAATCTAATCATACCCACTTTCTTTTTGCATTCATTAATCATTGTTAACGCTAGTTATAAATTACCATTAATTGAATACTTTACTGAACGAGTTACAAAATTACGAATTAAGGATACTTGGACTTTAGAAACAGATAATAAAATTCTCCCAAATGGCTGTGAATTAAGTAAGAAAAACCCTAACCAACATGGAGGGGGTTGATGTTTGTTTGGTGGTAATTTCCCTATACTGCTAATTCTGAGGCTCAGACTGATGCTCTGAACACAAGTTCAGATTCCACCATAGCAGCTGGTGGAACTTAATTTAATAAATCTGAAACATAAAGCTGACTCAGTAATTGTGACCATGAGAAATATTGCTATGAAAACATATAGGTAGGTGAAGGAGTAGTGGTTTTGTCACTAGACTAGTAATCCAGAATACCAGGTTAATAATCTAATGGCATGGGTTTGAATCCCACCATGGCAGATGGTGAAATTTAAATTCAGTAAAAAGCTGACATGAAGAGTTTGCTTCATGGTGACTATGTCACCATCGTCAATTGGCTTTTATAACAATCTGTTTGAACTGAGTGGCTTTTAAAACCATTTCATCCTTACCTGTTCTGGCCTAAATGTGACTGAAGACTCACTGCAATGCATTTGTCTCTTAACTGTCCCCAGGATGGGAAGTAAGTCAGTGACATCCTGTGAATAAATAGATAACTGATTCACTAATGCCGTTTAAGGAAGAAAAGCTGCCACCTGCCCCGCGCCCCCAGTCTGTTCTACACATGATTGGCTCTGAAATGCTTTAATAAGCCACACCATTCAAGTGCAATTAGAAATTGATCAACACATGTTGTCTGGCTTGTTGGTCTAGGGGTATGACCTTTGCTTAGGGTATGCAATATCCTGGGTTCAAATCCTAGATGAGCCCTGTCTTTGGGAAGCTCAGTGGTTAGCACTGCTGCCAGGGACCCAGGTTCAATTCCACCCTTAGGTGACTGTGTGAGGTTTGCATGTTCTCCCCATGTCTGTGTGGGTTTTCTTGTGCAGGCTAGGTGGATTGGCCATGCTAAATTGCATAGTATTCAAGGATGTGTAGATTAGGTGGGTTATAAGGGGATATGGGTCTGGGTTAGTTTCTGAGGGTCAGTGTGGACTTGTTGGGCTGAAGGGCCTGTACCCACACTGTAGGTATTCTATGGTATGCTGGCTTTCCCCAAAAAACACCAACATCCCATTAATTTTTTTTTTTAAAGTGTGACACTGACCGCAGAGCATGCGACTCAGTTTGGACCTTTTTTTTTTTCTTTTTGTCTTGTTATAACGTCTTTATACAGTTGTGCAGATGTCTACTGTGGTGCTCCTCTTCTCCCTTGTAAAGACCAGCTCTTACCTGCGCTCTTTTCTCCTGTTTTGGACATGAACATTCCTATGCATGCAATCTGTTTGTACCTAATGTTTGGTTCTGAACCTAATAGGTTGTAATTAGTGAAAGTTTGCATTGCTCTATTTATGTTAGTGATATTTACATGCCATTCCCTAATGGCCACATAGGGACCCAGGTTCGATCCCACCCTCGGGTGACTGTCTGTGTGGGGTTTGCACGTTCTCTGACGTGTCCCTCCATTAATTCAAACGTTCTCCTCGGTCAGTTTTCCTGGGTATCCAAAAGTTATATTTCAAAGTCTACGTAACTTCTTAATAAGACAACTAAAATCAGGAGTTAACAAATTTTGCAATCATACTTTAGTACTTGTAGTCCTAACCAATGCTTTGTCCCTATGTTTGTTGTACAGACATGAATTATTTTAAATGCATAAAGTGAATCCCTCCTTGAGATCCCTCTCAGTAGTTACAAAATGAAATGTTTTCTTGATTAATATCATTGAATGATGATGATTTAAAAATAATTCCTCCAATTGTTAACAATATTAACACAATTGAATACTTGTTAGTGTCAACCATAAAACTATAGTAAGAAAATGTTCCAATTTAAGAAACATTACAATTATCATTACAAATATGTAAGAATTTATCAGAATGTGTAAATATCCCATTATATATTGAATAATTTTTATTGTAATTTACTTTTGGGAATTATTAAAATTCTGGCTCTGAGGAAAATTGAATTAAAAAGGTAATGCCAATTCTTTACAGAATCAGCAATGTTAACCATATTTTCAAGAATACAAATAATTTTGATCCATTTATGCTGTGTGTTTTTACAGCAATGTTACATTCAAGACCTCGTAGGACCTAACTGATTCTCACAAAATCTTACGTACACCTGTTGTTTTTAGTTAATTCTGTGAGTTATCAGGAATGGGAATAGAGCATTTTTTTTTTTTAAACCCTATGTCAATATCACAGGTTGGGCATTTCAGGGTAAAACTTACAATATTCTTTTCCACAAATGGATATTCAATTTTAATTTGCTTTTATACTCCAACTCTATATCTCTCCAATGCTTTTTCTGCCATAATATTTTCTGACTCCTAACAACGTTATGCAATATTCCACAGATCAAATCTGTTATCACCTAACCACTGAATACGCTTTTCTTGAATTTGTTCATGGGATGTGGACATCAATGTATAACCAGCATTTTTTGTCCATCCCCAGTCGTCCAGAGGGCAGTTAAGAGTCCACTACTGTTACAAAGTTGGCCAGAGTATTTGTGGATTGGGAGGCAGGATGTTAGAATTTGGTATTTGTAAAATACCAGGGTGGAAAGCATTGTATGGTCCCTTTAAAAGCTTGTGCTTTTTCTATGCCTGCAGATGTCTGTGAGCAGCTTTGCAAGCTGCTTTGAAAATTTGCAAGTACAGAGAGCACCTGAGTTAAAGCATTTGTATTGAAAGGCCGTACCGTTAGCAGACTAAGCAACATTTTTACCAAGACTGCAGGTTTTGAATTTAGCCAATCAATTTGGACCAATCACTTAGATACCAAAAACCTGTTAAATTTGTGTCTAATGATTTTGACAACCTAGGACCAATCCAATTGTATGGAATTGATACGTCGTCAGGGGTATAAAAGAAAGGGGCAGTTGAAAAATCAGTAGAGCTAACTGCCATCTGCTAGAGAAAATCGTTGTCAGCTCTTAGAGAAAGCACCATCTATTCACAACAGTACCACGGCACTCCTAGCTAAGATTCCTGACAGAAGAATTGACAGAGAAGGCATTCCGGACAGAAGAATCAACAGAGAAGGCATAGAACATTCCAGAAGACATAACCTGGCTGTAATTTCGAGAGATTAAATTCTATTATTTTGTCATATAAGTGGGACTGGTATTTATTGGAACAGTATACCATTAGAATCTTGCATTATTTGGGAATAGTTAGTAGCTAGAAGGCATTTGTTCAGTTTGTTAATAGTTTAGTTAAATTGTTCACTTGTTGATTGAAAAGTGAGCATCAAGGATATTTTTGATTATACCACTATAACAGATTTGGGGCTCGGGTCTGGGATTCGGACAGATTGGGACAGATCGGGTCTGGGATTTAGATGGATTTGGACAGATCTGGAGGGATCTGGGCAGATTTAAAAAGATTTAGGGTACAAACAGTCTTGCAGCCTAGTGTCGTAGATCTTCAAATAAGACTTAGGTGAGTAGTGGAAAATCTGTTCAATTTTGATTGCTAGTTGTTGGGTAAATCAAAAGTGAAGTAACGGCTCTTTCAGTCACTAAGAGTTTTCTGGGAGTGGAAGAAGTGACTTTGGGGGTTTTACAAAAGGTGAGCAAGGAAACGCTGCTGGAATTGGCAGACAAACTGGAATTGGCAGACAAACTGGAGTTGGGGTTGCCTTTGTGAGAAAAGAAGAGCTAATTACAGCAATAGCTTGACATTTACATTTGCTGGAAATGCCATTAGAATCTTTGGAAATGGCTAGAATTCAATTACAGATGAAGCAGCTTGAACAGGAAACGGAACTGAAACTGTTTGACTTATAGTTACAAGCAGAGGAGAGACAAAACGAGAAAGAGAGAGTGTTTGAACTTCAGAAGTTTCAAATTAGACAGGTTAGCTGACTTAAAATGATAGAAATTAAAGCAGAATAAAGGCTTAGTGAAGAGGAGAGTGATGAACAAACCCATTGCAGCCAAAGACCTGGTTGGGACATATACAAAAATGTCAAAACATTACCAAAATTCAGTGTAAAAGATATAGATGCCTTTTTCATTTCCTATGAGAAATTAGCTAAACAGATGTACTGGCCAGAGACTCTGTGGGTAATGTTCATTCAGACCAAGTTGGTAGGCAGGGCTAGTGAGGTGTTTGCAGTGCTGTCAGAGGAAGTATCAGGAGAATATGAAGAAGTAAAAAAGGCTATTTTGAGTGCCTATGAATTGGTACCAGAAGTATACAGACACCAGTTCAGAAATCTAAGAAAGGAACCAGGTCAGATTTATATCGAGTTTGAAAGAATTAAACAGACCAACTTCGATAGATGGATGAGAGCATTAAAGATAGAAAAGACATGAGGCTCTTAGAGATATTATTCTGCTGGAGGAGTTTAAAAACTCACTTCCAGAAGTGATAAGAATTCAGGCTGAGGAACAGAGAGTTAAAACAGTGAAAAGAGCTGCAGAGATGGAGGATGAATACTCATTAGCGTAAATCAAAATGTAGCTTCCAACAGCAATTTCATTCCATGAGGGATAGAAATTGGGAAAGAGGGAGATCCTTCAAAGAGACACAAAAATGTAGATCACACTGGGAACAGTTTACCACAGATGAGAAAAGAAACCCAAGAGGGTAGAAAAGAGGTGAAAGACCTCAGGTGTTTTCATTTCAATAAGGTGGGACACACAAAGTCACCGTGCTGGTGGTTTAAGAGAGGCAATGGGAAAAACGATGTGATAAAGAGACTAAACCAGTGGGATTATTTAAGGTAGTGAAGGAAATCCCAAGAGAAGTCAAGGAGCTGCAGGAGAGTGCACAGCCTTGTCATGGGCTGGATAGTAAGATAGTGCAAGACCTTTTCAAAGACTTCACCTGTGTGGGTAAGATTTACTTGGGTAGAATGGGGGAGTAAGAAAAGAAGTTAAAATATTGAGAGATATGGGAGATGGTCAGTCTCTAATAGTAAGAGATGACAATATTTGCACTCCTTCTGAAATATTGCCCAAGAGAGTGATAATCTGTGGAATAAAAGGAGAGAGAATTAGTGTTCCTTTGTTTAAGACAAGGCTAGAAAGTCCAATCAAGACTGGGGAAGTGATAGTAGGAGTGATTGAAAAATTGGCTTTTCCCAGAATACAGTTTGTTCTTGGAAACTATATAGCTGGATCACAGGTGGGAGCGATGCCTATTGTAGTGGAGAAGGCCAAAAGAAAACAAGGGAACTGAGCTGTTAAAAGGAAAATACCCTGGAATTTTTCCAGACTGTGTGGTGACAAGATCCCACAACCGTAAGTTAAAACAAGAAGGGAAAACAAAAGAGAAATATGAAGGAGTTGAGACCCAGTTAGCCGACATGCTGTTTGATGAGATGGTAAAAGAAAAAGCTAAGCAGGTAGAGGATCAGGCAGAGGTGTTTAGTTCTGAAAGATTAATGGAGCTACAACAGAAAGATGAGACAATAAAAGATTTATATCATAAAGCCTACACTGAAAACGAATCAGAATGTGTTCCAGAATGCTATTACTTTAAGGATAAAATCTTAAGGCAGGAATGGAGACCTTGGCAAGTTAGTACAGATGAGAAATGGGCAGAAGCTCACCAGATTATATTGCCAATAGCATACAGGCAGAAATTATTGCGGGTAGCACACAAATTACGTGTAGGAAGTCATATAGGAGTGAGGAAGACTCAGGCTAAGATACAGAAGCATTTCTATTAGCCTGGATTACATTAAGGTGTGGTTGAATTTCGCCATACCTGTCATATATGCCAGATGGTAGGAAAGCCACAGGCAGCATTAAAACCAACGCCTTTGATGCCAATTCCCTCATTTGAAGAACTTTTTACATGGGTTATGATTGATTGTTTGGGTCCCCTCCCCAAAACCAAAATGGATGCAATTCCGTTACGGAATGTCAAACCAAAAAAGGTTGTGGAGGAATTGTTTGCTTTCTTTACCCATTATGGACTTCCCAGGGATATTCAGTCAGACCAAAGGTCCAATTATACCTCCAATTATACTGCCAAATTATTTAAGGAGGTCATGGATAGTTTAGGCATCCAACACTTTAAATCAAGTGTGTGCCAACCTGAATCCCAGGGAGAATTGGAAAGGTGGCATCAGACCCTAAAGACCATGCTGAGAAACTGTTGCAAGGATTACCCAAACGATTGGGATAAGGGTATCCTATTTATGTTATTTGCTGTTAGAGATGCTCCAAATTAATTGACTCCATTTGAATTGATATTCAGGCACGAAGTAGGAGGGCCTTTAAAATTAATTATGGAAAAGTTGACAGGTCTGAAGTCAGAGATCTCACAGTTGGTCTATGTATCTAAGGTAAGAGAAAGATTAAACAGAGGAGGTAAATTAGCTAGACAACATTTGAAGTTGGCACAGCACCTAATGAAGCAAGAAGCAGATAAGAAATCTAAAATTTGTATGTTTGCCCATGGGCACCAATGGCAGGAAATCCCTTCAAAGCAAGGTTTAGTGATCCCTATCTGTTAAATTATTTTCCTATCTGGCATCTTTAATAGTTATGTCATGTGAACATGCTGAAACCTTACTGTGTTAGGGAAATTGAACCAGAGAAATAGGTATTTGTTACTGCCACTCAGAATGAGGAATCAAATCCAGATGATTTGATTTTTGATGTGCCTCAGAATAAATTAAATAAGGAGGAAGTCCTTAAGGAATGGGATAGAGTCGTGAGTTATCTGTCCCAGGAACAGAGAGCTGAATTGAAAGACTTGTTGCAGTGCTATGAGGACATATGTAGAAATAGAATTGGAAGGACTAATATGATTGTGCACGAGGTTGATGTAGGGAACAAGATCTGTACAAATCCTGGACTCAAGCTGGCCAGATTCCAGACCTGATTTCTCCCAAACTTGTAACCTCAAATGGGCTATATCAATTTAAAGCAATGCCCTTTGGAATGGAAAACGCGCCAGCTGCTTTTCAAAGGCTTATGAACAGAGTTGTTGCAGCATTGACTAATTGTGCTGTCTACGTAGATGACTCAGTGATCTTTACCCATTCGTGGAAAGATTACATGGAGCAAATGGCAGAGCTCTTTGAGCGACCTCAGAAGGCAAAACTTGGTCATAAACTTGGCAAAAACAGAATCCACGAAGGCAGAATTGACATTCTTAGCGCACAATATTGGGCACAGATGGATGACACCAGGAAACCTGAAGACAAAGGCCGTTGAGGAATTTCCAAAACGATCCTTGAAGAAGGAAGTGCTACGATATTTAGGATTGAGTGGATTCTACAGGAAATTTGTACCAAACATAAGGAGCGTGGTCGCACCGTTGATGGATTTGTTAAAAAAGAACACGAAATTCCAGTGGACAGAACAATGCCAGGAGGCATTTGAGAATTTAAATGCAATGTTAAACACCACACCAGCTTTAGCCAAGCCAAATTTCTTGAAACCCTTTAAAGTTACCATCGATACAAGCGATGTAGCTGTTGGAGCTGTGTTGTTACAGTACGATGATTGTGGAATTGAAAGGCCAATCAGTTATTTTTCAAATAAAGCTTCATATCCACCAGAAAAGATATTCAACTATTGAAAAAGGGTTACTGAATTTGGTACTGGCCTTACAACATTTAAATGTTTATGTTGCAAACAATGCATCAGTATGCTGATCACAATCCTTTGAATTTCTGGGAAGATTTAAGGACAAGAACACCAGATTGTTTCATTGGAATCTGGTATTACGAGCATGTAATTTACAGATTGTACATGTTGCGGATCATAAAAATGTTATTGCAGATGCTTTATCGTGGGTTTAACAGAAAATGTTTATTTAAGATAGAAACGGTAGTGCTCAATGTTATATACAAATGGAATTAGTATAAAATATGTAACTCTAGCTTAAGGAGCTATGGATATAGCAATATAATGGAGTTAAGATTTTAGAAAAAAATAAAGCCATCTTTTCATAATGGGTTCATTTTTTTCTTAAGGGTGGAGGTGTTGTGAAGTTGGGTAGAGTATTTATGGATTGTGAGGTAGGACATTAGAATGTGATGTTTGTAAAATATTGATGTTTGTAAAATGGTAGGGGGGAAAGCATTGCATGGGCCTTTTAAAAGATTGTTCTTTTTTATGCTTGGAGATGTCGGTGAGCAGCTTGAAAGTTTGCAAGTACAGAGAGCACCCGAATTGAAATTTGTTACGAAAGGCTGTACTGTTAGCAGGCCAAACAGCATTTTTACCAAGACCTCAGGTTTTTGAATTTAGCCAATCAATTTGAACCAGGCACTTGGATACCAAAAACCTATCAAATTTGAATTTGATGATTTTGACAAACTAGGACCAATCCGCTTGTAAGGAATTGATATGTCATCAGGGCTATAAATGAAAGGGGCAGTTGGAAAATCGGCAGAGCTAACTGTTAGAGGTAACAGCTCGCAGTTCTTAGAGAAAGCACCATTTACCATCAGCACAACAGTACCATGACACTCCTAGCTAAGATTCCTGACAGAAGAATCAACGGAGAAATCGTAGAACATTCTGGAAGATGTAACCTGGATGTAATTTTGAGAGACTAAATTCTATTTTTTTGTCATATAAGTGGGACTGTTATTTATTGGAACATCATACCATTCGAATCTTGTATTATTTGGAAATAGTTAGGAGCTAGAAGGGATTTGTTCAGTTTGTTAATAATTTAGTTAATTCGTTCAC
Organism: Rhincodon typus; assembly: GCF_021869965.1. Taxonomy (NCBI): domain Eukaryota; kingdom Metazoa; phylum Chordata; class Chondrichthyes; order Orectolobiformes; family Rhincodontidae; genus Rhincodon; species Rhincodon typus. The sequence goes on from NC_063342.1 coordinate 33,508,469, forward strand.
TGTTTGAGTTAGATAAATAAATTGTTACTTGTTGATTGTAAAGTGAATGTCAGGAATTTATTTGATTTTACCACTAGAATTTGCTGAAAGATAGGTTAAACCCCTTTTCACATGCCTTTTAACAGATTATAGGGCAAGGTGCTCCTGTTCTGGTGTTTTGATTTTGGTTCTCAGAGGGAGTGTCAACCTCCACTTGATATCACTGCATTGCTGTGGGTCTGGAATCACTTGAAGGATGTGAGGATGGCAGATTTCCTTCCCTAAAGGACATTAGTGAACTAGATGGGCTTTTACAACAATCACTGTAGTTACTTTTGGCCTGCATTTTATTCCAGACAATTAAATTTAATTCACATTTCACCATCTGCTCTGGTGGGATTCAAACCTATGTCTTCAGAACATTAGTCTTGGATTTTGGATTACTATCTCAGTGACATTACCATTATCCCACTGCTTCCTTCATGCAATCTGTACCAAATGTTGAAATGCATATTCTTCTAGACAAATAATTTGCACTAGAACCTTTTTGAATTAAAATGTTGATCATCTATAATAAACATTGTGCCCTGTTAATCTCTGCTACATGATAACTAACAGTCTAGACAGTTGTGACAGTAGTTGTTACAGTAATAAGAACTTGACATTCTGCAGAACTGTCAATTTGTAGTCTCTAACATGTCCAATTAGTTCTTGGAAATAAAGAAAAATAATTAAAATTATTGCTTCATTCCAAGTTCGTTATCTCAACCATTTCTCTTTTTAATTCTTGTTTTCATTAAGAGGTTTTAATCCCATGTCAATTACTAACTTTGGAAGGAAGCTAGGTGACTAGTTGAGAATGAGACTGAACAATAGCTATATACATAAGATGGTCAAATACTGAATGAAATACCATGGTTGCAATCCTGAAACTAACACTGTGAATGAGCTGGTTATGGTTGAATAAGGGCAAACAATTAGGAGCAGGAATCAGCCATTTAGTCATCTGAGACCTTTCTGCTATTGAATGAGATAGTGGCTGATCCTTGATCATTGACTGAACATTCACAGACCTCTGTTAATGTTATGTCAATTATTAACTTTAGAAAGAAATTTGATGATTATCTAGTTGAGAATGTGACTGGATATTAGTTATAGGTGTAAGTGGTGTTGTGGGTCTACCTACAGCATATGGACTGCAAAAGTTCAAGAAGGCAGTTCACCACCAACTTCGCAAGGACAGCAAGTGATGGCAATAAATGCTGGCCCAGTGAGTAATGCCCATGTCTCACAAGTGAATAAAGAAAAAAAAAGATGGTGGGCCCAGTACACTCTGTCTTTGTTTAAGTCATTAATATAGATTTTAAATAAGTAAGTCCACAAACTGATGGAGTCAGAGAGTCGTACAGCACAGAATCAGACCCTTCGGTCCAACCAGCTCGTGCTGAACATAATCCCAAACTAAACTAATCCCACCTGTCTGCTCCTGGCCCATATCCCTCCAAAGCCTTTCCTATTCATATATCTATCCAAATGCCTTTTAAAAGTTGTAATTGTACCTGCATCTGCCACTCCATCAGGATGTTCATTCCACACGTGATCCACTCTCTGTGTAAAATATTTGCCTCATGTCTTTTTTAAATCTCTCTCATCTCACCTTAAAAATACGCCCCCTTGCCTTCAAATTCCCTATCTTAGGGGAAAGACAACTCCTATCAACACTGTCTATACGCTCATTATTTTATAAACTCCTATCACGTCACCTCTCAACCTCCTACGCTCCAGTGAAAAAAAGTCGCAGCCTATCCAGCCTCTCCTTATAACTCAAACCTTTCATATCCGGCAATATCCTGGTAAGTTTCTTCTGAACTCTCTCCACCTTGATAATATCCTTCTTATGACTGGGCAACCAGAACAGGACACAGTATTCCAGAAGAGGCATCACCAATGTCCTGTATAACCTCAAGATAACTTCCCAACTCCTATACTCAAAGGACTGAGCAATGAAGGCAAACGAGCCAAACGCCTTTTAACAATCCTGTCTATATGTGACACAAACTTTAAAGAATTATGTACCTGCACTCCAAGTCCCTCTGTTCTATAACACTACCCAAGGCCCTACCATTAATTGTATAAGCTCTACCCTTGTTTGTTGTACCAAAATGCAATACCTTGCATTTTTCCAGATTGAACTCCATCTGCCATTTTTCAGCCCATTGACCCATTTGATCAAGATCCCTTTGTAATCGTAGAAAACCTTCTTCATTGTCTATGATGCCACCAAAAAAACAATAGAGGACCCAGAACTGAACACTGCTGGTCACAGGCCTCCAGCCCGAAAAGCAACCCTCCACCGCTCCTCTCTGTCTCCTGTCATTAAGCCAAATGTGTATCCAATTGGCAAGCTCACCCTGAATCCCATGTGACATAACTTTGCTATTAATCTACCATGTGGGGCCTTGTCAAAGCCCTTACTAAAATCTAAATGAAAAATGTTTACTGCTCTGCTATCATCAAGCTTTTTGGTAACTTCCTCGAAAAACTCAATCAAGTTTGTGAGACATGATTTTCCTCACACAAAACCATGCTACTATCCCTAGTCAATTTTGCCACTTTAAATGTCCATAAATCTTATCTTTCATAATCACCTCCAACAATTTACCCACAACTGAAGTCAGACTCACAGGTCTATTGTTCCCCGTGTTTCTCCTTACGACTTTTCTTAAACAAAGGTACAACATTAGCTGCCCTCCAGTCATCAGGCAGCCCACCCATAGTTATAGATGATGCAAATATTTCTGCAAAGGGTCTTGTAATTTCTCCCCTCCCTTATTTCCCACAACATTCTGGGATACATTAGATCAGGTCCTGGAGATTTATCCACCTTTATATTCTTTAAGGCCTCCTAAACTTCCTTTTCTGTAATGTGAACTGTTTCTAAAACGTCAAATCCTCACAATAACCTGCCATCTTGAAAATGGCCCATTTATTCCTAGGGTGGGACCTTGCCATCAGGCTCAAACGTAGACTGTTCAGTGCCAGGAACCGTCACCCATTTCTGATGTTCCTCAAATCGGCTATTTAATGGTCAGAGGGTGAGCTTGCTGCAATTAAGGATTTTACACATTCTCTTGAAGCTGGATGGCTGATTGGAGTCCCAACAGAATGGGAGCAGCAGCAGAGTATTAAGGTAAATAAGGGAGAAGGCACCCTCTCTCCTTAGGGTGGCTGGAGCTGTGGTTGAAGATAGACAGGCAAGGCAGAATCAAACAAAATGCCTCGATACATTTAGCTGAATTGACCTCTTATCACTTACTGACAGGTAGCCCTGCCATTGTCTCCCCCATCTTGTTTCCAAGAAAATGGCTAAGCGGTAGGATGCAGACATGGAACTGGCAGACTGGCTGTGTGTACAAAGTTCCATACCTGCCCATATCCTTGCCCATCCCTATCAGGGCCTAAAAATTTAGAACTCTTCTCTGATCCTGTCCCTCAACCAATCTTCTGCTAAGTATGCAGTTTTTTTTAAATATATCGTTTCACTGTGTGTGGGAATCACTGGCAAGACCAGCAGTTATTACCCCAATTGCCCTCAACCTGAGTAGCTTCCTAGGATTATTTCCGAGGGTAGCTAATAGTCAACCATATTGCAATGGGGAGGTACCTGCAAGCCAGATTGGGTAGGAATAGCAGACTCCTTTTGTTAAAAGAAATTAGTGAACCAAATGGGATTTTAACATAATTGATTATATTTTTGTGGGTTGCCATTACAGAGACTAGCTTTATATTCCAGATTTATGAATTAAATTTAAAATTCACCTATACATTCAGTGGAATTTGAACCCTTTCTCTATAGCATTAGCATGCGTCTTTAAATTACTAGGCACAGTGACATTATCGCTATCTCAACAATTCCCCGCAAGTTATAAGACAACATATTGTGCAGTAACCTCTCATTGAAATCTTATCAAATGTGATTTGAAAGCTAAATATGGCACATCCACTAGCTTTCTCTTGCCCATCCTGTCAGTTACAGCCTCAAATAACTCCAATAGATTTGTCTTATGTAATTGCCTCATTATAAAACCATGTTTACTCTGTTTAACCATATGATTTTTCCAAGTGCTCTGTCACCACTTTGTGACTATTGAATTTCCGTATCTTCCTGACAACTGATATTAGACTAACTGGCCTCTCTTTGCTACCTTCCAAATAACTACAAACATTCTACAGCCTACGGAAGTTTGGAAGGTCTCAAACTGCATCTGGTATCTCTGCAGCCACTGCTTTTAAAATCCCAGGATGTAAGCCATCCAGTACATGAGATTTCGTTTTCAGAATGCTATCAATGGCAACATTAGTTAGCTAGCCTGCTTTTGTCACTTACAATCCTTTGTGGATCTGGAAGAAATCTCAATCAGTTTAACCATCTTGGTGGTAATTCATTGCAAAGAGTTCATGACGAGTGCAAATTTAAATGACTTGATGAAAGTGTGGACATGGTGTGATAATTGCCTTAGTTGTTATCGATGTCCTCTTTCTTCTGTTTTAGTACTTCAATGCATGTCAAAATACCTTAAAAATCTCATTCAAAATTTCAAAATCCCATTTGTAGCTCCACGAGATTCTAACTTTGCTTGGCAAAAAAATAGAATGCTGTTTCAGCATCTAAAGAAGGCAGCTATAAGTTCCTTGAGTGCTATTTGCATGGCTGTTTGGAAAATGGCCAATTTCACTAATAATATGAAGCTCACATTCCGACTGCATCGGTCCCTTTTGTCTATGGGAACTCATGGACTACAGTCCAGTCATAATAAATGAATGAATGCAATATTTTTCAGTTAGTTGTTTGAATATAATTAAAATATTCCATCAATGTATCAGAAGACTGTTCTACATTTTGAATTACCATGTGCAAGTAATATTTTTTGTTCTATAAATTTAAGTTCCTAATCACGTACAAAATACAGCATTGGTGTTGAGGAAATCCTGTAAAAATGCATATGACATTTGCTATGTGACTCTCATCCATATCTTGAGGACATTGGTTTTGAAGCAACAGCAGGTTATAGAATGTGGGACTTTTTAAAAATTTGTTCATGGCATCTGGGTGTCACTGTCTGGGCTAGGATTAATGCAAATCCCTGGTTGCTTTTGGAAAGATGAGCTGCTTTCTTGAGCCGCTGTAATCCATTTGGTGTAGGTTTGCCTACAATACCGTTAGGGAGGGAGCTGCAGGAATTTGACCAATCAAGAAGGAATGGTAATATATTTCCAAGTTACGATGGTGAGTGGATTGAAGGGGCACTTTCAGGTGGTGGTGCTCGCATGTATCTAATGCTATGTCCTTCAAGATGGTCGTGATTATGAGTTTGATAAGCACTGTCTAAGGGTCTTTGGTGAATTTCTGCAGTGCACCTTATAGATGGTACACTGCTGCCATTGAGCTCTGGTAGTGGAGGGAGCGAATGTTTTTGAATGTGGTCCAATCAAGTAGACTGCTTTATTCTGGATAGTATCAAGCTTCCTGAGTGTTCTTAGAGCTGCACTCATCCAAGCAAGTGGGGAGTATTCCATCACACTCCTGACTTGTTCCTTGTAGATGGTGAACAGGCTTTGGAGAATCAGGAGCTGAGTTACTTACCATAGTATTTCTAGCTTCTGCCCTGCTTTTGCGTACCTATTATTTATATGACCAGTCCAGTTTCAGTTTCTGCTCAATGGTAACCCTCAGGATGTTAATAGGAGACCATAAGACTGTAAGATATAGGATCAGAATTAGGCCATTTGGTCCATTACATCTGCTCCACCAGTCAAGCATGACTGATATGTTTCTTAACCCCATTCTCCTGCCTTCTCCCTGTAACCCTTGATCCCCTTACTAATCAAGAATGTATCTGTCTCTGTCTTAAAGACATTCAATGACATGGAAAACTAAATATACTACATCTGCTTGCCCTCCCTTACCATCTCATCAGTTACAGCCTTAAATAACAACAATTGATTTGTCTTATGTAATTGCCCAATTATAAAACCATGTTTACTCTGCTTGGTGTGGGATTCAAAGGATAATTCTTAGATTATCTCTTGATGGAGATGTTCATTGCCTCGCACAGATGTTACTGGCCACATGTCAGCCCAAATTTGGATGTTGTCCAGGTTTTGTTGCACTTGGACAGAGATTATTTCTGTATTTGAGGAGTCATGATGCTGAATATTATGCAATCATCACTGAACACCTTACAATAAAGGAAAGGTCATTGATGAAGAAGCTGAAGAAGATGGGTGAACCTAGGATGCCACACTGAGGAACTTCTGCAAAAATGTCCTGAAGTTGAGGTGATTCACCTCCAGCAACCTCAGCTACCTTCCTCTATGTAAAGTGCAACTCCAACCAGTAAGAGTTTTTGCTCTGATTCCCATTGATTCTGGTTTTGCTAGGACTCCTGGACCACTCACAGGCAAAGAGGCCTTTATGTCAGTGGCAATCACTCTCATCTCACCTCTGGAATTCAGCTTTTTGTCCATGTTTGCAAAAAGGCTGTAATGAGGTCAGGAGCTGAGTAACCCTTGTTGAACCCAAACTGGATATCAATGAACAGGCTATTGCTAATTTTAAAAAAATCAGAAATCGCTGGGGAAACTCCACAGGTCTCGCAATATCCATGGGAAGAAAACAGAGTTAATGTTTTGAGTCTGGTATCTCTTCATCAGACCACAGTCACCAGACTTAAATGCTGCAAGACTTGCTGAGGGTCTCCAGCAATTTCTGTTCTTGTTTCAGGTCTCCAACATCTGCTGTCCTTTGGTTTATATTATTGCTAATTAATTACTGCTTAATGACACTGTTGATGACACCTTTCATCATCTTACTAATGATCAAGAGTAGACAGAATTTGGAACTTTCTGCTTTAGAAGGTGATGGAGATGGGGGTCATTAAATGCTTTTAAGGTGGAAGTAGATAGATTATTACTCGGCGAGGAATCAAAGATAATCAGGGATAGATAAAATGTGGAATTCCAAACCCAAATTTATCAACCATGATTTTATTGAGGGTTCAAGAGATTGAATGGTCTACTTCTGGTCCTCGTTCATATGCTTGTATGACCATATATTCTGAGACTGTGACCACATATACTACAGTTCCCAGTCAGAGTAAATATTTTCTTAGCATCTACCCTGTCAAGTGCCTGACAAATTTAATATGTTTCAATTAAATCACTTCTTATTCTTCTAATTCCCAGGATTTTGTATTCCAAGGAATATACAATTCAGGAGACATAGGACTCATCAATTCAATTTTTTCTTTTAGGACAATCCCTTCATCCCAAAAGCCAATTAGTGAACCTTCAGTACACTTCTTCTAGGGTAAATATATGTTTCCTTAACTAAGGAAACCAAAACTGTCCACAGTACTCCAGGTGTGGTCTTACCAATAACCTGTTTCATTTTAGTAAACTTCCTTACTGCCATACTCCAATCACTTTCTATTAAGAATTAACATACCATTTTCCTTCCTAATTATTTGCTAAACCTTTGCCATAAGCTGTCTGCTATTTATGTAAAAGGACATCTCATTGAATGAAACCTCTCCCACAATCTTATTATTCAAAAAATATTTTGCTTTCTTGTTGTTCTACCAAAGTGGGTAACTTCACACTTCATCACATTGTATGCCATCTGCCATGTGCCTATCCAGTCACCCAAACTATCTATGTCTCTTTGTGTTCTCTTCATTGCTTATTTTCCCACCTAACTTTGTATCATCAGACAACTTGGATATGTTACACTTAGTTCCTTATTCTATGACCTGAAAATGTCCCATTTATTCTGAGTCTGTATTTTCTGTCCATTAAGTGGCCTTTAATATATGGTATTGTAGTGATTGAAATGAAGTCAGCCAGGTGGACCTCATAGAATATGAGTTCCCTGACTGTTAATCTAGACAGTCCCCTATTACAATTGATCGCTTGGGGGCTGTCAATCTGGTCCAATGAGGGAGCCATGGCTGATAGATACAAAGAGGAGTATCGGGAATTCTGTTCACTCTCTAGGAGCCGGCTCTGAGCTAGCTGGGTCATTGCTGTGTACCATGCGCATGAAAATAAATTGTGACTTGGTGACGAGATACCCTCATCCATGAGTCCTAATTTTGTTAAATAGTCTCTTGTGAATGAAGATAAATCATTCCCAATGGATTTGCTTCATGTCCATCATCTGCATAGATAGAAGGATGACAACAACAAAACCTTAAGTACACAACTCAAGTGCATCAGTTTTCACTGAGCTCTGCTAGTTACATACTCAAGAAACCCCAACAGATTTATCAAATGATTTGCGTAATCATATTATTATTGTGCAAAGTGCCCAGTTAACACAGCCCTAATGATAAGTTCAAGCATTTTCCTCTTCACAGATCACGGGCAAACTGGTCTTATAGTTTCCTAATTTCCCTCTTCCTATTATATTATGATCTTGGGTGGAAACCGGTGGCTAGAAAAAGAAAAAGAAAAAACTGACAGGGTTGCACCAAAATATATCATGCCTTAAGCAGAAAGCAAACTTTTACTGTGCAGATGTTAAACAACACAAAGTCTTCTAACTTAGGATTGTATTTACACTCAAAAGTTGAGGCCTGTTGCACTACACATTTTTGTAGTATATTATTAAATATAAGCAGTAATGCCTCTACTATCTCTTACTTAGATTCTTTTAAAGTACCTATCTGGGTGTAATCCATCCAGACCAGGGACTTTGACCATTTTTGAGTTTGTATATTTATTATATTTGATTTTAAATACACTTATCTCTTGCTAATTTTATTATTCAATGTAATGCTCACCTGTCCTACCCCGATTGTAAATATCAAAATGAAGTAGTTATTAAATATTCCTGCAATCTTTCTATCATTACCTGTAGTATTATCCTGTCTATCCTGTATCAGTTATATTCGCATTGTAGCTTTTAAAAATTTATATGCCTGTAGAATATTTTACTATTTTTACTTTTATTCCTTGAAAATTTAATTTCATATTTCACCTTTACCTTCCTAAAGGAGCCCTATACACATTGAGAGAGCTTCAACACCTCATCTCCCTTACCTACTTCTTCTGTCCAATTAATATCAGGGAAGGAGAAATCTCCTATGATTTATATGCTATGTTTTTGTCTCAATTTCTTAATGTATACGTCTTCCTCTGTATTTATCCTACTATTAAGTGTTCTGTGGACTATACCTGTTAGTGTGATTGATCCTTTATTGTCTTTTATCTTTATCTATATGGATTCTGTCTTTGCCTTCTTGATAACTGCAACCATTTTTTCCTACTGCCATTATCTTATCCCAGTTCAGCATTATGCTCAACCTTCCTGTTTTCCCTCTCTGTATCTTCTGAATATGTTATGCCCTACAATATTTAATTCCCAGTCATGATTTCCTTAGCCGTGCCTCAGTTATCCCTGCCAAATCTGGTTTCTCTCAATGGATGATTGCTTTATGTTCACCTGCTTTATTACAGACACTGTATACACTGCTGTGCAGTAATTTCAGCATATTTTAACAGGGTTTCCTCTCTTTATGAGTTCAACCCATCTTTTAAGAATCCTGTTCTATAACTATTCCCTTATTATTGATTCCCATTCTTATTTTAGTATTTCTTATGCACTCATGCCCTATTTTTTTCTTACATTTAGAGTGCTTATATTTCTTGTATATCCCTGCTTACTAGTTTACACTGTTTTTTATCTCCCAAATAACCCTTTCCAATATGACAAAGGATCCTTACAATTCAAATGGAGCCCATCCCAACAGCATAGTTTCTTCCTGTCCCAGAACTGGTGGTAGTGTCCCAAGAATTCGCAGCTGTCAGACTAAGAAATTGCACAAGGGCTCTGGAATAGGGTTTCAATAAAACAACAAACAAGCAGTGAAGTTTCATAGCTGACGTGGGAGGTGTCAATGCTGCAGAGGGTTTCATTGATTTAGAAAAAAAATCACAGCTTGAAACTACAGTGGAGGACGACCTTTGGTTTTTGTGCATGATCAGCTAAGTGTTTGACGTTTAAGATTTCTAAAACTTCTAAATCTTAACATTTTTTTGTAAATCTATAATAGTGAGCAAGGTGAGGGCATTTTTTCCTTAGGTTTAGACTGTGATCTTGTCTCTTGGTTGACTTTTAATGTGAAGAATTATTATTAAGTTATCCCACAGTAGTGTTTTTGAGCAGTAAGACTGTGCTAACACTACGTTTTGAGCAAACTGTTTTTTTTTCAGATAATGTCTGGGTCTGTAGATTGTTAAAGGGGCAGAAAAGACTTTTAGTGGGGTGCTGTGCACTTCCTGTCAGATATGGGAGATCAGGGAGATTTTGGGTGTTCCTGCAGGAAGTCTGCAGGAAGTGTTTGGATGCAAACCCTATGGGACGGCATGGATTGGTTGGTGTGCCAAATAGAGGCAATGAGGAGTTTACAAGAGCAAGGGGGTGTGATGGAAAGCAGTTTCAGGAAGGTGGAGGCACCACATATACAGTCAGATAGAAGGTTGACCGCTAGAAATGGTAGACAGGTATTGCAAGAGTCTCCTGTGGCTATCCCCATCTCAAACGGTATGCCATTTTGGATAGTGTAGGGGGTATGGCCTCTCAGGGGAATAGAGCACTGACAACCTGGCTCTACTACAATGAGGGGTATGCCAGGTTCCAAGCGATCAATTGTAATAGGGGACTGTCTAGTTTGGTGCACAGGCAGATGTTTCTGCAGCTGTCAGCAAGACATCAGGATGGTGTGTTGTCTCCCCAGTGCCAGAGGCAAAGATGTCTTGGGGAGGGTGCAGAATATTCTGAAAGGGGAGAGTGACCAGCAGGAGGTCATTGTGCACATTGGTACCAATGACATGGGTAGGGAAAAGGATGAGATTCTGCAGGGGGAATGTAGGAAACTAGGCAGGAGGTTAAAAAGTAGGTCCTTGACAGTAGTAATACCTGGACTACTATCAGTGCCATGTGCTAGTGAGAGTAGGAATAGGAGGATAGAGCAGATGAATGTGTGGCTGAGGAGCTGGTGCAGGGGGAAGGATTCACATTTTTGGACCGTTGGGATCTCTTCAGGAGTAGAAATGACCTGTATTAGAGAGCCGAGTTCAACATGAGTTGGAAGGGGACCAATATCCTTGTGGGGAAATTTGCTAGTGCTACTTGGAAGGCTTTAAACTAGTAAGGTGGGGCAGGAGGTGATGGGAACCAAAACGATAGTGTGAAAAGTAAAAAGGCTGAGGCTGGTTCAGTAGATGTGGGGAGGAAGTCTAATAGTCAAAGCAGATAAGAGCTTGGCAGAGTGTGAGGTAAGACTGATAAATTGCATTTACTTCAATGCAAGAGGCCTGACAGGTAAGGTAGATGAACTTATGGCATGGTTGGGAAATAGGAATGGGATATTATAGCTATTACAGAAATGTGGCTCAGAGATGGACAGGACTGGCAGCTTAATGTTCTGAGGCAGAGGACAGAAAGGGAGGCAAGAGAGGAGGATGAGTGGCATTTTTGGTTAAGGAGAACACCACGGCTGTACTTAGGGAAGATATTCCGGGAGATCGTCTGGTGAAGTTATATAGGTAGAACTTAAAAATAAGAAAAGAATGGCCACCACGTTGGGATAGTATTATAGGTCCCTCCAATAGTCAGCGGGAAATTGAGAAGCAAATATGTAAGGATATCTCATATCTGTGAGAAAAATAGAACATAGAACATTACAGCACAGTACAGGCCCTTCGGCCCTCGATGTTGCGCCGACCTGTGAAACCAATCTGAAGCCCATCTAACCTAAACTATTCCATTATCATACATATGTTTATCCAATGACCATTTAAATGCCCTTAAAGTTGGCGAGTCTACTACTTTTGCAGGCAGGGCATTCCACGCCCTTACTACTCTCTGAGTAAAGAACCTACCTCTGACATCTGTCCTATATCTATCACCCCTCAATTTAAAGCTATGTCCCCTCGTGATAGCCACCACCATCCGAGGAAAAAGGATCCCACTGTCCACCCTATCTAATCCTCTGATCATCTTGTATGTCTCTATGAAGTCACCTCTTAACCTTCTTCTCTCTAACAAAAACAGCCTCAAGTTCCTCAGCCTTTCCTCATAAGGGTCGTAATGGTAGGGGATTTTAACTTTCCAAACATTAGACTGGGACTGCCATAGTGTTAAGGGCTAGGATGGGGAGGAATTTGTTAAGTCTGCACAGGAAAACATTATTATTCAATATATGAATGTACCTACTAGAGAAGGAGCAATACTTGACCTTCTGTTGGGAAATAAGGCAGGGTAAATGACTGAAATGTCAGTCACAGAACACTGTGGGGCAAGTGATCATAATTTGATTAGTTTTAGCATGGTTATGGAAAAAAGATAAAACTGATCAAAAGTTAAAGTTCTAAATTGGAGTAAGGCCAATTTCAGAATTAGGCAGGAACTTTCAAAAGTTGATTGGGGGAGGCTATTCACAGGTAAAGGGATGGTTGGGAAGTGGGATTCATTTAAAAATGAGATAATGAGAGTTCAGAGACAGTATGTTCCTTTTAGTGTGAAGGACAAGGCTGGTAGGTATAGGGAATGTTGGATAACTACAGAATTTGAGGCTGTGGTCAAGAAAAAGAAGGAGGCATATATCAAGTGTTGACAGCTGGGATCAAGAGAATACCTAGAAGAGTACAATGCAGTAGGAGTATACTTCAGAGAGAAATCAGGAGGGCAAAAAGGGACATGAGATAACCTTGGCAAATAGGGTTAAGGAGAATCCAAAGAGATTCTATAACTACATTAAGGGCAAAAGAATAATGAGGGAGAGAATAGCGTCCTTTAAAGATCAACATGGCTGTCTATTTGTTGAACCACAAGAGATGGGTGAGATACTGAACAATTACTTTGCATCAGTATTTACCGTGGAGAAGCTCATGGAAACTAGGGAACTTGGGGAAAAAAATAGTGATGCCTATCAAAACATCATTATTTGGAATACCTCAATAAGGTCACCTCTTAATCTTCTCTGCTCCAAGGATTCTAAGCCCAATTTCTCTAATCTTTACCGACCCCTCTCACTACTATATTCCTTTTCACTACCTCATCTATCCATCACTCTGGCTTCTTACACATGATGCTTTGGCCAATTTGTTGAACGCCTTTCAGTCCTTGTTTTCATCTATATAGGTAGCAAATACCTCATACATGGGGATCATGTCTAAGGTTAAACCTTCACCAACATTAGATTTCCATATCTGCCTGATGTACACACATTCTCCTATCCCCAATCATTAACCAACTCTAATTTTTTTACTTAACCTAAGGGGTGCACTGCCTCCTGGAACAAATTGTGCAGGTACATTCCCCTTTCTTATGGTGCACAATGTCTGAAGCTCAGATCCAGCTGTACAACTTCATGTTGGAATTCTTTACTAAAATAATTACCAGTGAACTCATGAAATCTGCCTCCACCATTTTCCCAGGCAGTGCATTCCAAATCCTAATAACTCTCTGAATAAAGAAATTTTTCCTCATCTCTTTCTTCACTGTCTTGCTGACAATCTTGGAATTGTGACCCCTAGTTACTTGGCACAGATATGGTTGTCTGCGAATATAATATAGTCTCCAAATTCCTACAGTCTTGATCAGTAGGGGAATCAAGGGTTCTGGGGAAAAGGCAGGAAAGTGGACATGAGGAATATCAGATCAGCCCTGATCCTATTGAATGGTGGAGCAGCCTTTTTTGGGGGCAGGTGGAGTTGATTGGCCTACTCCTGTTCCTATTTCTTATGATCCTATGCTGCACACAATCTGCCCTGTCCATTTCTGTCTGACCTTATTTATTTATTTCATTTTTTAGTTCTCTAGTTACTACTTTTGTAAAGAAAAATAACATAAATTTACAGTTTTCTAGCTTAGAGACACAAGGAAAATACTCACCAATTCCTAGAGGTTAAAAAAGGGATGAAAAACAACATTTCTTTGCACCTCTGCACCATATTCATATTGTAGTGTTTGCGAAAACCCTGCTACCGGGATGTAAAATATTTGTTAATGTTCGTACCCTGATACAGTTTGTTCATATACTAAGTACTGACAGAAAGTTTGAATCATCATCTACAGAAGGTGTTAAGGGTTTCTCATTGATGGCTACCTCAGTTAGTCCCCTGTTGTTAATACAGAGGCTAACTTTCACAGTTGCCTTTGGGGCTTCCACTACAAGAAATGCCCAAAAATAAAATGAAGTGAGGGGTTTTCGATACAAGGAAAAATTACAGAAATTGGGCTTAGACTCCTTGGAGCAGAGAAGATTAAGAGGTGACCGTATTGAGGTATTCCAAACAATGAACAATTTTGACAGGGTAAAGGCGGATATGCTGTTTCCACCACTTGGTAAGTCAGTAACTAGGGGTCACAATTTCAAGACTGTCAGCAGGAGAGAGTAGAGGAAAAACTTCTTCACTCAGAGTTGTTAGGATTTGGAATGTGCTGCCTGGGAAAGTGGTGGAGGCATATTCCAGAGGAGGTTTCAAAAAAAAGCTGGATATATATCTGAAAATGATGAATTTACAGGGCTACAGCGATAGGGCTGAAGAATGGGTCTAGCTGGGTAGCTCTTTTGGGAGCTGATACACATACACTGGGCCAAATGGCCTCCTTCTGTACTGTAAAATTCTATGATTCTATAAAGTGGATGTTGGGTTAGTACTATATTCTGCTGGTATCTTCTCGATATGTTCCTTTACAATGCTCTTTCTTTAAGTGAGTTGCAATAAGGAGTTAAGGCAATAGAAAAGCTTCCTCTTTTCAATATACCAAAGTAAACCTAAGAATCCATCTCAGTACAGGTTTCATATCAGAGTTTCAACAAACCAATTTCTCTAACATGTTGCCAGAGACCTGGTTCTCAATTAATTCAAGCTGTTCTTTAAATATCCTTCGATAAAGTAATGTCACCAAATAAATGTCTGGCTACCTTACAATGTACCTCTGTTGTAGAACAAGCAAGGAAAGACGTTCTGCAGTGTTACAATCTGAGGTTGGACAGTGTACTGTCTGACAACCTGCTCCCAGGATGCTTTCTTTTCACTGTAGAGTGCAGAGAATCTGTTATCGAATGCACACAGTCACTTGGTATAATCTTTACCTCCTGATAACAAATTAAATTATGACCAGGCAAAAGGCACTGACACATTCATGCCACCAGTAGTCAAACCATATGTTAAAGCTTCTTATATGTCTGATAGCATTGTCAGGTTTGAATTTACATAATGTCTGATTTGCCTTAGCATATTTTCTCTTGTGAATGAGATGCGTCCTGCAATCTGCTGGGAATTTATATAAATAAAATAATCTGCTGTGATATTTTGTAATCATTTTGGTTTCTTTCAGTTGTTAAGTAAATTTGAATTCTATTATATATTGTTTCATCATTTTCAGTTTTGGTATTTTTCAATTTTTCAGTTTTGGTATTTTATGTTGTTCCTTTTTCGCCCAGGAAACCCCTAAATATAATCATACGGCAGAATCCTATAAAGGTCTGAGTGACATGGGCTAAAGTGGAATTTGTGGTAGAATCCAAAAATTAGTCTGGGGAGGCCTATCTCAACATCAGGAGCAATTCATTGCCTCTTTTATGCATTTGTTAAATGGTGAGGTGAGTTTCTCACCTGGCAGTAGTGACTTGCCAATTAAGGTAAATTATAGCCTATTAATTACCTAATTGACATTACAACTCACCGCATTATTAAAGCCATCGAGTCTTACAGCATGAAAAGAGACCCATCAGCACATTGGGCCTATGCTGGTCATCAACTACCTATCTACACTAGTCTAGTTGCATCTTCCACCACTTGGCTCTTACCTTTGCATATTATGGCATTTCAAGTGACCATTGAAAGAATTCTTAAATGGTGAAATGGTTCCCACCTCTACCACCCTCTCAGGCAGTGAGTTCCAGATACCCACAAAACCTCCTGCCCTTTATTTTAAATCTATGCCCCCTTGTTAATAATCCTTTTTAGCCATGATCATGTTAAATGGCAGAGCTTGCAGGTTGAATTGCCTACTCACTCCTAATTCCTATGTTCCCACAGTTCTAACAGGTACCATTTCTTCCTATTTATCCTATCTCTGCCCCTCATAATTAGGACCTCCTCTCAACCTTCTCTACTCTAAGGAAAGCAAACACAGCTTACCTGCAGAACACTTACGTTCGGTTCGCAATAAACAACTGCACCTCCCAATCGTGAACCATTTCAACTCCCCCTCCCATTCCTCAGACGACATGTCCATCCTGGGCCTCCTGCAGTGCCACAACGATGCCACCCGAAGATTGCAGGAACAGCAACTCATATTCCGCTTGGGAACCCTGCAGCCCAATGGTATCAATGTGGATTTCACAAGCTTCAAAATCTCCCCTCCCCCTACCGCATCCCAAAACCAGTCCAGCTCGTCCCCGCCTCCCTAACCTGTTCTTCCTCCCACCTATCCCCTCCTCCCACCTCAAGCCGCACCCCCATCTCCTACCCACTAACCTCATCCCGCCCCCTTGACCTGTCCGTCCTCCGTGGACTGACCTATCCCCTCCCTAACTCCCCACCTACACTCACCTTTACTGGCTCCATCCCCGCCTCTTCGACCTGTTTGTTTCCTCTCCACCTATCCGCTCCTCTATCCATCTTCTATCCGCCTCCCACTCTCTCCCTATTTATTTCAGAACCCCCTTCCCCTCCCCTTTTTCTGATGAAGGGTCTGGGCCCGAAACGTCAGCCTTTCTGCTCCTATGATGCTGCTTGGCCTGCTGTGTTCATCCAGCCCTGCACCTTGTTGTCACAGCTTACCTGCTCTCTCTTCATAGTGAATTATTCTAGTGAATCTCCTCAGCTGTCCCTCCAGTGCAATCACATTCTTCCAACAATGTGGCAACTAGAAATGTATACAGTACTCCAGCTGTGGCCTAACTAACATTACATATAGCTCCATCAAAACCCTTTTGCTCTTGTATTCAATGCCTTGACTCATAAAAGAAAGTATCCCATATGCCTTCTTCTCCATCTTATCTGCTTGTCCTGGTCCCTTCAAGAATCTGTGAGCATCCACCCTGAGATCCTTCTAATCCTCTGCATACTTCCTAGGGTCTTACCATTCATTGTGTACTCCCTTGCCTTGTTAGCCTTCCCAAGATGCATCACCTCACACTTTTTAGGATTAAATTTCATTGCCTTTATTTTGTCTTTCTGACCAACCCATCTGGATTGTTTTGTACTTGAAGGCTTTCCTCCTCATTATTTGCCACACTGCCAATTTTCATGTCATCTATGAATTTACTGATCGAACCTCTTGCATTCATGTCTAAATTACTAATGCATACTACAAATAGCAAGGGACCCAGCACCGAACCCTATAGTATGCCACTGAGCTTGGCTTCCAGTCACCAAATCCAACATTTATCCAATACCCTCATCCTGTTACCACAAAACCAATTATGAATTCAATTTGTCAAGTTCCCCTCGATCTCATGGGCTCCTTCTTGACTAGTATCCCATGCTAGATCTTGTTACAAGCTTTACTGTAGTCCATGTAAACTACATCTACTGCACTCCCCTCATCCACACATCCAGTCATTTCCTCGAAAAAACTCAATCAAACCTGTGAGACATGTCCTCCACCAATAAAACTATGTTGATTATCCTTGATTAATCCTTGCCCCTCAAAGTGGAGATTAGTTCTGTGCCTCAGATGTTTTTCCAACAGGTTGCCTTTCACTGAGGTTGGACTCACTGGCCTAAAGTTCCTTGGTTTTCCCTATCACCCTTTGTGAACAGTAGTACCACATTAGCTGTCCTCCAGTCCTCTGGCACCTCTCCTATGCCCAGAGACAATTTCATAATTAATATCAGCATTTTGCAATCTCCTCCCTCGGATATATTTCATTTGGACCTGGGGTCTGATCTAATTTTAAGCTTACTCAACTTGATAATATCTCTATTTTCTCAATTGTAATTTGTTTAAGTATGTAAGAGTCCTCTTCCCTGCTTGTTATACTTACATTACCCTTAGCCATCATGAATACAGATGTAAAGTACTCATTTAAAACCTTGCTTATGTCTTCTGGCTCCACCTTCAGTTTGTCACTTAGGTCCCTATTAGCCCCCACTGTTCCTCTGATTATTCTCTTGCCCCTAATATGCGTGGAACATGCCTTCGAATTTTCCTTTACTTTATCTGCCGTGTCATTTCATATCCACCCTTTGCTTTTCTAATTAATTTTTTAAGCAAACCCCTGCATTTTCCAAACTCTCCAGGGTTTCTGGTATTCTGAATCCACAGTAGTTACCATAAGCTTTCATTTTTATTCATTATCTAATTCCAAATACTCCTTGATATTCAGTGTTCCCTGGATTTTTTGGTCCTAATCTTCAGCTTTACAGGAACATTGGCTTTGCACTTACACTATTTTGTTTTCGAAAGATTCCTTCTTCTCCAGTGCAGATTTTTCTGCAAGTCATTGTTCCTAACATACCTTGGTCAGATATGTTTTAACATATTAAAATTAGCCTTTCCCCATTCAAAACTTTATTTCTGATCCATCTTTGCTTTTTTTTTTCACGGCTACCTTAGATCTTATTGAGTTACTATCATTGAAATTCTCTGTCATTGACGTTTCCATCACTTATCCAGTTTTGATCCCTAAATGTAGGTTCACGACTGCTGTGTTTCTTGTAGGACTTCTTACATTCTGACTTAAAAAGCTCTCTTGCATACATTTTACAACTTTTAATCCCTCTGAGCCTTTCACATTTTGCCTATCCTAGTTAATATTGGGGAAGTTGAAATCTCCTATTATTGATCATATTATTTTTTACACTTCTCCGAAATCTGTCTACATTTTTGTCCTTCTAACTTTCCTTGACTGTTTATGGGTCTCCAGTGTACTCCCAACAATGTGATTACCCACATTTTTGATTTCTAACCGTGTGACCACAATTGAGGAGCCTTCTAAGATATCATCCCTCCTTATTCTTT
Source organism: Rhincodon typus (assembly GCF_021869965.1). NCBI lineage: Eukaryota > Metazoa > Chordata > Chondrichthyes > Orectolobiformes > Rhincodontidae > Rhincodon > Rhincodon typus. The sequence goes on from NC_063342.1 coordinate 33,527,496, forward strand.
AATCAATATGGAGACACCACCTCCTCCTTTACATCCCCCTCTGCCTTGTCTGAAGATTCTAATCCTTGGAATATTGAGCTGTCAGTCCTGTCTATCCCTCAACCATATTTCTGTGACAGCAATGATATCATATCCCCTAGTGTTAATCAGCACCTTCAACTCCTCTGCTTTTCTTGTTAAAATAAATGCCATCCAACTTCGACAAGCTCCCTTGACAATATATGCCAGTCTGACTTGGCTGTTCTTGCACAGTTTTCTGTACATCACAACAATTGTATCTCCAGTCCATCTGCCATTCTCCTGACACATTAAACATTACTAACAGCATTAGCAACCCTTCCTGCAAGGATGTTGGTCCTTTTGTAGTTCAGGTGCAACAGTCAAAAGTATACAAGTCCTACCTTCCTCAAAAATGCACTCCCACATTCAGCTTCCTATCTCACTAAACATGCCAAACAATCTAGACAGAAAGAATCCTCAGTATGGAAGTCAGAATGGTAACATTTGCACCTTGAGCTCATAGCTGGCTGCAAAGAGCTCCCACGTTGCTCAACACTAAATAGCATCTCAAGCATGATCCATGGCCACCAGGTGCAAGAAGCCGTTATCCATACACATTGACATCCTACAGTTACCAATCCCTCATGAGCATTATGACACTTCTCCATTCCCTTTATGGGCTGCTTAGGAAGCACAGTCCTAAGCATTATGGGGGTTAATTTCAACCTCTATTGGTTTTGTTTGTATCTACTTTTGATGGCTGTTAATAAACTCTCACGTTTAAAAATGTTGTTAAAATGGGATAAAGCTGAGGACAGGTAAACAGTAAATAAGTTGATAGAATGGGGTTGCATGCAAGAGGGAGTATCAGCTCTGTTAGCCTTGAGCCATGAATAGTATGGCTTTGTGGCTGATACTTGTCTGGGTTCACATTGGCCATTTAAAGATGGTGTAAATGCCAGGGATGCCAGTCTTTTTGCAGTTATTCAGTGAGTGTCAAGTTGTCTGCAAATAGCACATGGTATGATTGGGATAGAATTGGACACAAAGGACTGCATAGAGGTGGGACAGGATAATGTGACAAGTTTGGAAAAATGCAGTAAGATATCTAGCTAGGCCTCACAGCGAGGTCTTCTTCAAAAATCTCAACCCAACTTTCGCTTAGCCAAGAAAAGCACAAGATCCATCATAGTTCTTCAGAACCTGTAACCTTTCTCAATTTAGTCATCCCACCATCAATCTTCCCTTGCTGAGTTAATCATCTTGTATTAAGGGTGGGAGAAGATTGTGATGTTATACGATAGGAAAAAATTGTTTGGCTGCTAACCACTTTTCAGGTATACTAACATCACTTGAAACATTCGCATGTCAATCATTCCAAATATATATATGGACATCTCAGATTTTACAAACCTATGGTTCTGAGTGAAATTTGTATTGCACATTTTCCAAAACTGCTGAGATTTATCATGGACAATGGATAACTGAGCCATTGCTTTCCAGCTGTGATCTCCCGAGAATAAGATAGTCTCTGCTGCAGGCAAGAATACCTGTCTGATCAATCGAAAAAGATTTCCTACGTCCTAATTTGTCCCTTAGAGATATTGCCCTTCCAAATAATAAGGGATGTAGGAAATATTCAGGTTAACATTTCTCCCGTTCTTTATCTGATGATATTGAATTTAGCAGCCATTCAGTAATTGTGTTCCATTTCAGTTTAGTATAAGTAAATTTATTCTTTTCTAAATTTATATCTTATAGAATAGTGACCATTTAGATGTCAGCAGTTATTTTTAATGTATTTCCATCAGGGATTGATGTACCCGAGTAAATTTGATTTGCCATTTCAAAATAGACTTGCCAACTTTCTGGGATTTCCATTCTGGTTCTCAACCCAAAATTTTCCTTGAATTTTTGTTCTTTATGTAATTTTCCTTCTGAGAGCTTCCAGATGCTGATACCACAAGTTTTTTATATTCTGTATGACTTCTGTATCACTCTTTTTCCTCTAGATAGTCAGTACTTGAAAGGGTTAAATGATATCAGGAGGTAAGATCTGTCCATCATGATACAAAGGACTGTTCCTGGGAGGAGTTAACCAGTGTCTATGTGTGTATTAATGTGTGTGTGTGGATTGTTAGCAGTGAATCTATCCAAAGCATCCTCAATGGTTTAGCTGTGCCATATCATAGATGGTGACAGCAGTGACAATTTTGCTCTTTATAATATGTTGATAGGCCTGGTATCCAATATTCTAATGCCTCCCATTCTCCTTGGCATGTTTGATCACCCCATTTTATCAACATACCAATTTGGTGCAGAAGTAGGCCTTTCAGCCTTTGAGCTATAGTCAAGTTTGCAGGTACACAAAATTGGACAGAAGGTAAGTTGTGAGGATGACACAATAAAGTTCTGCAGAAGGATATAGACAGGTTAAATGAGTGAGTAAAAACTTGGCATATGGAATGTAATGCGGGAAAATGTTTGGCAGGAAGAATACAAGAGCTGACTATTATTTAAATTGAGAGAGACTGCAGAAAGCCACAGAACAGAGGGATTTGCGAGTCCCTGTCCATGAATCACAAAAAGTTAGCAATTACGTTAAGCAGGTAATAGGACTTTCATATGGAATGAAATATAAAATTAGAGAGGATTTTGCTCAAACTATACAAGGCACCAGTCAGACCATAGCTGGAATATTGTGAGGTATTCATGTATAGATCTTCAATGTTCACAACAAACGGCAAGGGACCCAGCACTGCACCCTGTGATATGCCACTGGAAACAGGCTTCTCGTCACAAAAGCACCCTTCAACGACATCTTCTGCTTCCCATCATTAAGCCAATTTCCAACCCAATTTGCCAAATTGCCCTGGATCAAATAGGCTGTCAGTTTCTTAACCAGTCTGCTTTATGAGACCTTGTCAATACCTTATTGAAGTCCATGTAGACTACATCAACTGCACAACCCCGATCTACACATCTAGTTACCTCCTTAAAAGATCAAGTAATTAGTGTGTTGTGATGTGTGAAGTCCTACCAACATTGAAGCTTTTGTTTTTAATGCAATGAATATTATCAGGTTTTGAACTGTTCGAAGTTAAGGGGCTTGCACTTGATTCAGATGTGTCCCTTCGTCTCCCATAAAACTGCCAGAGTGAATATAAAGAAAGGAGAAACAAGTTGGTAAATACAGTGTTAACTCTTACCCATTATTATTGTTTCCAGTTTAGGTCAGCTCCATCAATTCATTGCTTGTAGATATTTTCTAATTTCTAACCAACCTGTTCAGGAATGTGATTACACACCTCTGGAGCAGGTGGGATTTGAACCTGGGTATTCTTACCCAGAAGTGGGACATCAGCAGGGTCCCTGCTAGGTAGGGCCACTGCACAGCAGGAGCCTCCATTCATTGCTTGCAGGCTCAATACTTAAATTTCGGTCTGATTTGTCATCAGTAAATAATTTTGAGCAGAGGTGCTCCTGATGGTGCTTGTGGAAAGAGGGATGCCTTTTTGTCGTTTCTGGTCTGACTTCTTGGATAGTTTGCTGCGAGAGTGTGAATTCATTTATTTAGTAACTTGCGAATATTCTAATTGAAGTGATTAAAGTAAGTTCATTTTCAATTTGATCACTGAGATTTAAGGCAGCTCAGCAAGCCACTGTGGCATCATTCACTCCAGAACCTGAACTGCAATAGAACCCATAGTAAGAAGTTCCACAAAACTACTTAGATAGACAGCCTCCCTTTCCCATCTCTGTATCATCTTTATAATATGGTAACCAAAACAATATACAGTTCCCTAAGGGTAATCTAATCAAGGTTCAGTACAAGCTTAGCATAGCTTCTGTACTTCTCAATTTTATCTCTTTAGAAATAAATCCTGGAGCTTCTTTTCATTTTGTTTAATGATCTTTTTAGCCTGTGATATTAATTTCTGTGATTTCTGTACTTTTACTCCCAGATCCCTTGGCTACTTATCCCATTTAGATTCTGTTTTCCAAGTAACACGTAATTTCCTCACTTTGTTTCCCAAAATATACTTCAGTTATCATTATTGAATTAAAACAAGGCTAAAAGGATTTCTCTATTTCTCTGGCATGTACTTAAGAAGTTACCTAAACCAATCTTCTTACACAATCAATCTTGAACGTTGATATTGACTTAGTGAAGAAATTCACTATGTTTTAGATTTACATCATTGTCATGCCGCTATTACGCTAAAAGAACAATAAATTTGGCATTTGGAGCATAGTCCTTGCGCTCCAACCTCATAATTAAACCATTACATAATTTAACCTTTTGGGTTTCATGACAGATTATCTACATCACAAGCATTTCACATTATACTTCAGTAATTAAAGTATGCATTTTAAAACTCGACAGGATCATTTAATATAAGGATGAGAGTTTATGTTTGAGCAGTTAACAGTGTGAAAGCTACTTCAGGTAGGAAACAAAAATACTTTCCTAAAAGGAAATTGTTTTGGATTCTACCACTTACACTTTCCATGGGGATCTTCAGATTTCTTGCTATAAATTTAGCAAAAGATGAGTAGAAACCTTGTAAAATCCATGCAAATTACATCAATTCTCCCTCATAATCTCTCTATATACCTCCTTATGCTTATGTTGCTGGATGACTGCATTTTGAGTCATTGTACTGTGATAGGTGCCTTTGATAAGGTGCTTCTGGTATTTATTTATGGTGAAGTTAATGGTTTCCCTGTTGAGTATAACCAGTGCCAAGGCCACAGGATGACAGATGACTCAATTGCAAAGCAATAAAAAAGCAATGACAAAAAATGTCAGGAAAGCAATGGTGATGGGGTATTCCACAGCTGAGAAAGAGAAAAGCATTCCTTTGATTGAAGCCATAACTCTGGGATGGTAAATTGCCTCCCTGTTACCGGTCAAAATGCTACTGTGCAGCTGCAGAAAATTCTGAGGGGGTGGGCAACTAGCCAGAAGTCATGGATCATTTCAATACAGTGGCGTACGTAGAGAGAGGGATGAAGAGGGATAAATAGCGAGGAGGACAGCCTTAGATAGTAGAATGATATTGACAGGCTGATCAATTGGGATGAACAGTGGCAAATGAAATTTAATCTTGAAAATTGTGCAGTGATGCATTTTTGGGAGGACTAATATGGCAAGGAGTGGTAGGACCCTAGGAAGTACAGAGGATCAGAGGAACATTGGTGTGTATGTCGATAGATCATTCAATGCAGTAAGATGGGTAGATAAGGTGATTAAGAAGGCATGTATTAGTCAAGGCATTGAATGCAAGAGCAAGGAGATAAGGATGAAGCCATATATATCATTAGTTAGGCCACATCTGAGTACTGTGTACAGTTCTCGTCGTCACACAATAGGAAAGATGTGATTGCTCTGGAGAAGGTGCAGAGGAGATTTACCAGAATGTTGCCTGGGCTGAAATAATTCATCTATGAAGAGACCAGATAGGGTATGATTATTTTCCTTGGAACATAGAAGACTAAAGGGTAATCTTATTGAGGTGTACAAAGTTCTGAGGGCATAGATAGGGAGAAACATTTCCCCTTAGTAAGGGTGTCAAAAGCCAGGGGGCACATTTTTATGGTAAAACAGGATTTGAGGAAAACAAATTTCACCCAGAGGATTGAAAGAGTAGTAGAGGCAGTGGCTCAGTGGTTAACACTGCTGCTTCACAGCAACCAGGAACCCAGGTTCAATTCCACTCTTGGGTGCCTGTCTATGTGGAGTTTGCATATTCTTCCTGTGTCTGTGTGGGTTTCCTCCAGGTGCTCCGGTTTCCTCCCACAGTCTAAAGACGTGCAGGCTAGGTGGATTGGTCAGGCTAAATTGCCCATAGTGTTCAGGGATGTGTAGATTAGGTGGGTCATGGGGGGTGGGTCTGGGTGGGATGCTCTGAGGGTCGGCATAGACTTGTTGGGCCAAAGGACCTGTTTCCACACTATAGGGGATCCATGATCTATGAACTCTCAAGGCATTTAAGAACTATTTAGCTGAGCACTGAAAATGCCATAGCATAGAAGATTACAGGCAACGTTGGAAAACGAGATTAGAATAGATGGATGTTTGCTGAACAGAGTGCACATGATGGGCCAAAGGGCCTCTTTCCATGCTGTAAATAAAAACTCTATGAGAGTCAACACAATGAACTGACTAGATGATAAAAGAAGGTCTTTGATAATATTTTAACAGCCTACTGAGCAGAATATCTGTATGAATGCTTCCCCTAATAAAACTTGCAGGAATAGAACACAAGGCCCAGAAAGGCACCACTGTACCAAGCTCTCCCCTCTGTGAACACAATTCTGATCAGGCGAGCCTTTTACGCATCTAAGTTAGTCTCTGGCTGCCTGGTATGTTGAATATACTCAGAACCTGAAAGCCACATTGGTATGCCTGTTCAGAGAAGACATTGTTATGTGTTATGCTGTATTGCGAAGGAACGAATGAGTCACCGAAGTGGTCGAAAATTTTAAAAAAGGAAGCTACTAACCATAAGCAAAAGGTAACAATTATTTAGTCTTCCTTAGACTAGTCATTTTCTCCCTCATCTGCTCCCAGGTATTTTTAAAAATTATTTGCTGAGATGAGAGTGTTGCTGACAAAGTCAACATATATTGCTTTACCCCTAATTGTGCATAAGAAGATGATGGTGAGTCACCTTCTTGAATTGCTGCATTCCACATGGTGTACTTGTTAAGGAGTTCCAGGAATTCTATTCTGCAATGTTGAAGAAACATTGATACTATTCCAAGTCAGGATGTGAGTGACAGAGAGGGAGTTTGCCCTTGGTAGTGTTCCCATGTGTCTACTGCCCTTGTTCTTCCAAGTGCAAGAGATTGCTGATTTGTTGAGTGCTACCAAAAGAAAAATCTTGGTGAATTGCTGTGGTGCATCTTGTAGAAGACACACGCAGCTCTCACTGTGCACTGGTGATAGAGGGAATGAATGCTTAGGGTAGTAAATGGAGTGCTGATCAAGCAGGTTGCTTTCTCTTGGATGGTGTTGAGCTACTTGATATTTTTGGAGAAAAGTGGAATGTATTACATCATATTTCTGACTTGTGCCTTGTAGATAGTGGGTTTTGCGGAATCAGAAGGGGAGTTATTTTGTACAGAATTCCGCCCCTGCTCCTGTGACCACAGTATTTGCATGGCTAGTCAAATTATGGCTTGGGTCAGTGGTAATATCAATGGCTAATGACATGGAATTCAGTGATGGTAATACACTGAAGTGTCAAGAAAAAATAGTTTAGATTCTCTCATTGGATATAATCATTGCTCAGCATTTGTGTGATGTGAGCACTATTTGTCAATAATGTTCCCTCTAAGCTGTGTGGCTGCATGCATACTTGGCTACTCCAAGGTTCCATGTATGACCATTGGCTTTGACATGCCAATCGTGGCATTATCTTCTGGTTCTGGCAGCTGGCAAAAAAAAGGAAAGCTGCTTGCCATTTATCAGCATAATACTGAACATTGTTTGGGATTTTTGAATTTGGGAATGATCTGCTTTATAGATGTTACAAAGAGAAATAAAAAGCATTTGACCTTTCCAGATGCTCCTGCAGCATCACTTCCAAAGCTTTTTGATTGTCTTACTACAGCTGTTTTTCTCTCTGATGTAGTGGACATGCTGAAAGGTAAGCAACAGCCCGTTATGTACTGCTTAACCTGATGTTTTAGTGTCTGTCCCTGGTGTACTTTCAATGAGTCATATACCACAATTATTTATATTATTCTGTAAGGTCTGCTCAGTTCTATATAATGGCACAGTCAATAGACTTTGTGCAACAGCAGCCAGACCACATTTCTAATCACTCCTAAGATGGAAAAGCTATCAGCGTTGCATATATTGTCCATGCCATCCAAGGACTTTTTTTTATTCACTAATGGACTTAGGTATCTCTGGCTGGGCCAGCATTTATGAAATCTATACAGGACACTCAAATCCTATGTAATAAAGTAAATCAACATATTGCTACTGCCATGCCTAAGATTTTTGACAAATGAATACCAGTCTCTCCTTCACCAACATTGCTCCTATTTCTCTCACATAATTTATATGGTAAATATCAATGTGTAGTTCCTGATTATAAAGGAGGTTCAAATTCTACCCCATGTTGCAAAGGCCACATGAAAACTTTGAAGTACAGTGTAGTGTGCTTTGATTATTGCTTGACTTTAGGATTTTTTTAATATGTATCTTACATTGACTTTGTCCTTTAGTAAAAAGCAGACATGGGCAGATAAGTATATTAATAGCCAGCTTAATTGTGTAAGAAAGGTACATTAGCTGGGACACCAGCACAGTTCGGAGATTAACTGGCTGAGAGAAAAAGTTATTGAGACTTGGGTAAAAGTAGGGATAGAACTAAATTCAATTGGTTTCTGTCTGGCAATATGGTTTCTGCCTTGCACATTAAAATAGAAATGTATCTTATTGCAATACAGATAAAGGTTCCAGAGGAATGGCAAAATGTGTTATTTTAGACCAGCGAGTTGTCTACAATCAATTGCATTGTTAAAGACAGCTTTTTCAAATTGAAATCCCTCCTAGTCTCAATGTCAACACTGGCTGGTAGGCTTGCACAGATTTCCCTTATGCTCAATGTTGTCAGTGTGAAAATGACAGGACATACTTTAAATCATTATGAGACAGAGAATCTTGAACATTTCTCTAAATGGTTTTCTTCGCTGCCATCAACTTAGACTGTATTGAGTTACCCAATATTATTGAAAACTAAATTCAAGGTGATGGAAATTTAAATCAATTATCTAGAATCAAAGCTTTCTCTTTAACTTGGATCAAATGTGGCAAATTTTAACAACTTTCTGCAAAAATTGACACTGACTCATTGCTCTATTTGAATATACACTTATTGGTCTGGATATTTACTTAAGACCCAGAAGATAGTCATTACAAATATTATGATATATAAATAGCCATTTGGCAGTACAGAACTTGCAAAAAAAGGACACATTTTAGCAAAGCATTTCTTCTTGCAACCATCAGGACATTTGCAAGAATATTAGTCTAGAGGGGAACAACATTTTTTGCTCTATGAAGAGACATGGAGAATGACTGGGACAGCTAACTGCAAAGCTTTGGTTACAGTTAAACCAGGTAGGTTTACTCTGAATGGTCAATGCATTGCCCTGAAAAATGAACCAGTGAATGCTGTTACCTATTTTTGTTTGGTTGAAACAGGCATAATAGGTGTAATTTTTCTTTCTATCTGCAAAGAACAGAGCCCTGTATTAATTAATATATGTAGTGTAATGGCACTTTTATTTTTGGACTATAAGCTACAACATTTGTAAAATACACTACTTTAATCCAAAGAAACTGTGGAAGAAGATGTTGTTGTTTTAAAAATGAGTTACTGGAATTCATTGTGAGTTATATTTACAGAGTTGTCTTATCCTGGGAGTGGGAAGAATGCTAGACACATCTGGTCTGTGAGCATGTGTTCAGGGCAATTTTGCCCAGAAATAGTATTTTGATTGCTTTTTCAATGTGGACGAGTTGTGAAAGGCCAGGAGTGCTCAGCATAGTAACAACTTCATAATTGGTTCCCGGGAATATAGGTCCAGCTTTCTATGTGGACAAACCTCTTTTACCTTCCAATATAGAGAAGTAACCGTAAATCTCTTGGTTGCTGTTCTCGTTCACCATTTCCCTGAAATCTGCTCTCTCTGCAAATTCCTTTGTCAAAAGGAAAAAAGGGAAAAAAACAGCTTTAGTGACATTGGAATGGCAAATCCTCATCCTGTACATGAAAGACAGAATAAATGTATAACATAACCTCATGTCCTCATCAAACAGTCAAAAGGAACAGTTAAAAAAAGACTCATTAACCTCTGTGATCCAAACTGGTGCCAGAACTATGCATGTCTGAAAATTTACCTTTCCCCACCCATAATGTAGTTGTCTTGACTTGTCTCCCTATGTGTCTATTTGTATGTTTTCGGGGCTTCTAAGCAAGGGCTAGAATTTAAGTGATACAGTTATAAGTTAGCAGTTTATGTTTCTTTCTTACTCTAGTTTCACAACAATTTGATTTCAATAAATAATTATTTTCTCGTTAATAAAAGAAACTGGTATGCCGATTCTATTAACTGGACTGAGCAGATAAGTAGAACTAATTTTTATTTTGATTTGATTTGATTTATTATTGTCGCATTTTCCAAGCTGCAGTGAAAAATATCATTTTGCATGCTATCCAGCAAATCATACCTTACAAAAGTACATCAAGGTAATAGAACAGAATGCAGAATATAGTGTTACAACTGGAGAGGAAGTGTAGAGAAAGATCAACTCTAATATATAAGAGGTCCATTTAAAGGTCTGATAACAGTGAGGAAGAAGCTGTCCTTGAATCTGTTAGTACGTGTTTTGAAACTTTTTAATCTTCTGCCCAATGGAAGAGGGTGGAAGACAGTATTACTGCGGTGGGAGAGGCCTTTGATTATGTTTGTTGCTGTTCCCTTTATCGTGGAATCAGGTGATTTAATCAGATTTTGTGATGACTCTAGGCATATTGGGGCTTAATTTCCATCACCCTACCCCGTGGATTGTAATTGCAGTTTCCACTATGTGTATGTACAACACACTGAGCCTGACTGATTATTATAATTTGTTAGTAGCATAAATCTTAGCACACTCAGAATTATTTTGCAAATGTTATCCAATCATGGGATCAAAAGTGATATTTGACCCTGCTTTGTTTTGCAAGTGTTAGTTTGTTGTGAACAGTTAAATGGACACACTGCTTGATGCAATCTATTAGTCTTTGGGATGTACGATCTATATAACTTGCAACACACTGGCTTTGAAATTCGCATACCACATTATTCATTTGTGTGATAGGCAGAAGGCCTTTTCAGTTTGATGGCAATATCTACTTGTGGCGAACCCTACTTCTGTTGCTGCTACATGGTAATGACGTGAAAAAGCTAACTTCACTTGTTTCTCAAATGTTTGTAATATCTTACACATTAAGGGTAATCTGAGGTAGAGTGGGCACTCCTTTCTCACACAGCATAAAAAGTTGCTCCCCTTTTTATTTGTACTTTTGTGTATATCCTGCTGAAGGCAAAACAAAAAAGCTCTGATAAAATATGTCTTATTTTTCCACAATACTCAATAACTAAATTGGAAACCTATAAATAGTATATTTGAAATTAACCACAGACACGTTTTAGCTTTTTTAACAAGTTTCCCACCTGTCTGTCAGCCTGGGGTGCTGTTGAGCAGCGCAGCAACAAAAGATATGTCTAACGCTGATGGCTATAGGGTTAATGAGGGAGGTCACTTGGTTGTGGAGATTAATTTGGACAGTGGAGAAAGGAGGAATGAATGAAACATCATGAAGGGATGGGTGGGAGGAAGATGAATTGGACATTTTCTTGGGGGCAGTGAATAGTCAGTTAAAACAAGGTTATGTGTTAGGTAATTACTTATAAATAAACACTGGGACCTGGCAGAAACACTTTAGTCCCTCCTTATCCACAAGGAGTGGAATAAAGGAATGCACCTGTTCAGACTGATGCTTTCATAGATCCTTTTACCTGGCTGGATATTGATGTATGAGTATCCATAATCTGTGAATTAGAAATCCTACTGAAACTGAGATATATAACCTCCTCAAAAGATATCAGTGACTGACCCAACTCTAGGAGCAGATTGAAAGCTAAAGTGGGAAGGTGAGAGGTGGCAGATTGGAGATTTAATTTTACTTCCCTACTCGCCACAGCACATCCATTTTTTTTAAGAATTAAGATTCCCTGCATTGTGTCATATGTGGAGTTCTATGTATGACAACAAATTTTTCTCAAAATTGTTAATAGACATTCAAATCCAGAAATTTCCAATGGCTGTTCTCAGGGATATTTAATGATATGATATGCATCTTGTACAGTCTGAGAGATTCAACTTAGCAGAAATATATTACATGAAATTGGCCTTCATGCAATAGCACATCAGTACTTGTTAAATTTATTTTCCACTGACTTTAATAGAATAGAAATAAAGGAGGCATTGTAAAGTAATCTGACAATTTGCAGTCTCTCAAAAGACCAATTACACCCACTACGAACTGATTCATCAAGGTAACACTTGAAGGGTAGCCACCTTCATCTGAAGGCTCAAGGACTGTGGAATTGTGAAAAGAGGCCTCAATGCACTCAGGAAAAAATATTTTTCAAGTTATGTCATGCTGGATGCATATATTAACCTCATTACAGGTTGTAGAATCACTTAAAACAAAGAAACTCTATGCCCTGCTGAAGTTGTATTGTTCTGTTGTGCATGTTTTCATTTACTAAACACACAAAAAAAGGACACTGAAAATCTTCCAAATCATTTAATTTAAAGTTTTAGCACCTAAGGATGGACTGCAATAATTGTGAGATGTCCACTCTGAATGTTTTTGACTTGCCTAAACAAACTGCATTGTAACTGTGCATTTATTTTCCTGCTGCTAATTGTGGTTTTTCTGCAATTTATTACTGCCTTGGTGAAGGACTTTACCTAATGCCTGTTTCAACCCAGCAGTGAGTATAGTATCAGCCTGAGCTTACAAATGTCTGACCAGGATTGAGAGGATAAAGAGGAGCCCTTGCTTCAGATATTAAATTGATTGTGTTAGCACCTTAGGCAGTTGATGCTTGTGAATTCAGTAATTCAATACAGACATGATAGAAGAGACCTAACTTCATCATCTGAGGTAGGAAGGAAAAGGCCTAAGATTGAAATATCTGATGATTGTTTTGACCAGGTGAGGATAGGTGGATTGGTTCCACCACTTTACAACCGCTCCATCTGGTTGCAACAAAGGTTTAAGTTTTCTCAGCATGCAGCTATACTTTTCTTCAATAAAAATGTAGTTAATAAATGTTTACTTAAGCAGTAATGAGCAAGTAACGAGGTTTTCTTGAGTTAAGAAGAGCATATTTATTATGTGCTAACATTGAGAAAAATAATAGAGACAACATCAAGCATATAGCCTTCTGATAATCTGACGCACACACAAACACACATAGACATACCCTATTACTAAGGAAGATAATAGAACATTCAGTTTGGAGTCTTCTGGATGTCATTGAGGTGTAAGAGTTTAACCTGTGACCATGAGTGTTATTTGATTTCTTGCATTGTGAACGGTAGAGAATAGTGTAGTTATTTTTTAAGCTCTCAATTTATTGGTGTTTCGTTACAGTCAGTATTGTCACAGGCATTTCTTCCTGAGTGGCAGAAATAGAAAGAGAAAGGGCCTTTCCCAGCCTGTTTCAGTTTGGCAGCCTAAAATCCATTTTTGTTCTCTGCAACAATCAATTTCTTGAAATATAAGCTTGTTGTGTGTTCCATAATAGTGAAAGTTACATTTTTAGTTTTTTTAAATTATAGGTCACGTTCAGTCTCCAGCATGTGAACATTCTCATAAATGTGTAACTTAAGATAGGAAATGACAGCCTTTTTACACTCACCAGGGGACTCGCTATCTGGTTTCACTGGCCTTGCAGAAATGTTATCAGCCTAAACTTTGATTTCTCTCCCTAAACCTTTCTGCACCACAACTTTTCTTTTGTCTTTTAACATTGTTCATAAAATTCAACTTTTTGAGCAAGGTTTTGCCCATTATCTCTTTATGTGCCCTATCATCAAATTTTTCTTGATAATGCTGCCGTGAATCATTTTGAAAAATGTTGGCAAAGAAGCGATATGAGAACAAGTAATTGTTGAGTTGTGTCATCTACTGCTGAATATGGTGCAGATTACACACAGCATGGGTGATAGAAAACCCTACCTTTAATGTGTTTCCATAAACACTAGTTTCCTCCCAGCACCCTAAGTAATTTCAGGTGTGAGCCAAGGACTGTCACTGTCATTGTTAGCAAGCTAATTGATATTAGGGGATATCATAGTCAAGCTTGGTAGAAAGTTCACATTCCAGTAACATATGTGTGTTCTTCCACAGTCAGTATTTATGCAATAATTTGCAGTCTGACTGACTCAATCTTTGTCTAGGAACACAGGCAAATTGGTGAGCCAGTGACCTTTTAAGGTCTGTAGAACACTGGGTTTTGTCTTTTAACAGCTGAGTCGACAGCTTCAATTGAAAAGCCAAAAAAGGCACAATGGGTTTGCACAGCCTGTTTTAGTGATAGTTGAAATAACTCCACACAGGCTGGCATCCTGTCACCAAGTCACCCTTTATTTAAAGGTGTAAAGTCCTTGACACTGATCCAGCTCCCTCAGAACCCAGCTTTCAGAATGAACAGGATGTCTGACACTCCAGTTTATATCTGTTGGCCAGCGCTCCCTGATTGGGACTGTTAATCTGGTCCAATCAGGGAACTCGTATTCGATGAGGTCCATTTGGATAACCTCGTTACAATCATTACCTCCCTCCCCCTCTGAGTCAGAGGACATAGGCCGGTTCTTTATTTCGCTCTTCTTTATTTCTATTTTATCACTAGGTCAGGTTCCTCTGTCTCAGCCTCGGATACAGCAGTGTGTAATGCACAGTAGTTTGCCTCTTGTGCCCGAACTGTCTTGAGAGAAAATCATTTTCTTCTTCAGGTGGCAAATGCGACACCTGCTGTGTCCCTATCAGATTCTGAGGTTTCTTCAATGCTTCATAGAAAGGGAGAACACACAGATTTTGACAACCTTTCTGACTGTTCCATGGATCCACGCACATTTTCCTCCTGCCCCTTTTGCGAGTTTGCAACTTTCATTTGGTCCATGTGCTTGTTCAGGACCATCGCATCCACCCAAACTTTATACATCACTGGACCTGGCCTTGCTTCGACCATGCCTCTTACTCATGCAGGACCATTCCCCTAGTTCCTACACCAAACTTTGTCCCCTGAAGTAAACTGTCTCTCTGGCTTAGTGGAATCTTGAGTCTGGCATTGGTGTTCTTAATGCCGTTTCACCTCCCACCATCCCCCAGGTACAGGAAGATCAGATTTAACCTGGTGCAGAATCTTCTCCCCATTAGCAACTCTGCTGGAGCTATCCCGGGAGTCGCATGAGGGGTAGTCCTATAATCAAGTAGGAATAAGGACAGTTTGGTATCTACTGAAGATGTAGGCTGTTTCTTTAAGACTGCCTTCTAAGTTTGGACTGCTTTTTCTGCCAGACCATTGGATGAAAGATGGCATGGAGATGTACTTATGTTTCAAGTACCATTGACTTTACGAAATACTCAACTTCCCTGCTGGTAAACGATGGCCCGTTATCTGCGACCAACACTTACAGAAGTACTTGTATTGCAAAAGATGTGCGCAGTTTTTCTACCATTGTACTCAGGTTTGACGAATGAACTGTATGCATGTCCAGCCATTTTGAGTGGGCATCCACAATGACTAAGAACATTGAGCCCATGAAAGGCCCTGCATAGTCAATGTGTAACCAAGTCCAGGGTTTACCCACCCATTCCAAAGAATGTGGGGGAGCTGCCAGTGGTAGTTTTTTTCCTAGTTTGCATACTGGGCACTGCCCCACCAACACGGCTATGTCTGCATCCAACCCCACTCGACATAACTTCTCTCAAGCATCTTCATTTTGAAACCTCTGGATGACCCAGGTGGAATTCAGCCAGTATTATTCTTGCTTCCCATTATGGTATGTTGTCCTTTACTGTTATCTGGTCTCTCCAGGTCCAAAAAGGTTTCAATTTTGTTGGGACGGCCCTTTGGTTTCCCCCCCTCACCACCAGCTGTTTCAGTTTTGCCAGGACCGGATCTTTCAGCGTCCAAACTCTGGTATTGTCAGCTGTGACTGGAAGTGTGTCCAGAAAATTTAAAACCATCATGGACTCTCCCAACGGTGGTACCACTGGTGATGCATCTGCCAGCAGGAGGCAGCTCAATGCATCTGCATTTGCTACTTGGCCTCCGCATGGTGTTCCAACCTGCAATTGTACCCACTTGATATTAGAGCCCACCACTGTATTCGGCCTGAAGCTATAGGCAACACTGTCTTATCCTCTTTAAATGGACATAGTAGGGGTTTGTGGTTCATTATTATTACAAATTTACACCCGTGACAGTATTGGTGGAACTTCCTGACTGCCACACCTTCATTACCTATTTAAACATATTTACGGTCTGCATTAACCAAAGTCCTGAATACATATGCCATTGGACGTTCCTCTCCATTGCTCTGCCTATGAGCTAATACCACCCTGGTGCTGTACAGGGAGGCAACGCATGTCAATACCAGATCTCGTTTGGGATCATAGGATGCCAAAACCTTAGAGGATAGGATAGCTGTTTCTTCATTTCCCTGAAAGCTATGGCTTTGCTATGCAAATATTTCCAAGGCTGACCCTTTTTTAAGAGGTGATGCAAAGGTGCCAGGATGGATGTCAGGTTATGTATGAACTTTCCATTATAATTCATCAGCCCAAGGAAAGACTTAAGCTCTGGTACAGATGTGGGAGCCAAGGCGTCGTTGATGGCCCTCACTTTATCTTCCAACGGATGTAACATGGTGTTGTCGACTCTGTAGCCCAAATAGGTCATGTGAGGTGCCTGGAACACACATTTTTTCCTTCTACGGCATATGACTGCCTGGGAGAAACATCTAAGGACCATGTCTAAGTTCTCTAAGTGCTCCTTATTATTCTTTCCTGTTATGTCATCTGGATAAATGGCAACCTGGGGTAGACCTTGCAAAATTTTCTTCATCTTCTGCTGAAAAACTGCACAGGCTGACAATACCCCAAATGGCAATCTTGTATATTCGTCCAAACCCTTAAGGTCTTAATTGTAGCATACTTTTGGGAATCCTCATCTAACCGCAATTGCAGCACACATGGCTCAGGTCCAGCTTTATGAAGGACAGACGCCTGCCAGCTTTGCATATAAATCCTCTCTGCAAGAGATTGGGTATTTGTCCACCTTCAAAAGTGGTTTATCGTTTGTTTCAAATTCCCACAAAGGCAAACCGATCCATTGGGCTTCACAATCAGTATGACTGCTGCTGCCCTTCCCACAAACTGGACTGGTTTGATATGTCCTTCATTTCCCAGCCCTCTGATTTCTGCCTCTACTTTTGCTGTTAAGGCAAATGGTGCTGGGTGGGCCTTGCAGATCGTAGATTTGCTTCCTGATCAACATGCAAGGTGGCCTTGGCTCCTTTGATAGTCCCTAGACCTTCCTGAAAAACATCTGGGTATTTAATTAGGACTTCATTCAGTTAGCCATTTTCTAATCGAAAAATGTTGTGGTTGTTGACTTGCTCGCTGAGCTGGCTTGTTTTTGTTCAGATGTTTGTCACCATACTAGGTGACTTCATCAGCGGAGCCTCTGATGAAGCGATGTTATTCTGCCCTACTTGGAACTTATACTGTCTGGTCTGTTATGGTGAGTACTGTCATTTCTGGTTTTGATCTGTATGGGTTTGTATATGGGGTCCAATTCTATATGTTTGTTGATTGAAGTATGGGTGGAGAACCATGCCTCTAGGAATTCCCGTGCATGTCATTGTTTGGCTTGTGCTACAATGGTTACCTTGTCCCAGTTAAACTGTTGGCCTTCATTGTCTGAATAGACACGCACAGGAATTCCTAGAGGCATGGTTCTCCACCCATACTTCAATCAACAAACATATAGACCTGGACCCCATATACAAACCCATACAGATCAAAACCGGAAATGACAGTACTCACCATAACAGATCAGACAGTATACAATTCCAAGCAGAGTAGAGCAACGTTGCTTCATCGGAGGCTCCACTAATAATGTCACCAAGCATGGTGATGAAGTGTCTGAACAAAAAGAAGCCAGCTCAGTGAGCAAGTCAACAACCTCATCCACAACCTGAGCTACAGATCTTTTCCCAAACGAAAAATGTTGTGCCAACTAGGTGAATTTTTCTCAAACAATTTTTCTCCATCAAGCTTGGTCCCGAGCTTTTTACTACAATCAGTAGTAACTGGACAAACTGCTTCTCATAAGAGAATGGAACCAAAGTTGTACCCTTAATCTGTAAATGTTTCCTGGTATAGGTTCCCAATTCAAGTGAGGCCTTGCACAAACTTAAGAGTTGGAGTCTAGAGAGAATTTTGTTATAGATTGGTGCTGTGATCACTGAAACGGCTGTGCCGGTATCGACCTCTGTTAGAACTGGCTGGCCATTTAACCAGATATTCTGATTTGGATGTTGCTAAGCAAGTTAACTATTCCAAACCAGACGCAGATGCACTCTTCTTGATACTAATCTATGAGTTCACTTACTCAATTCAAGTCTGGTGGGGCTCTTTTGCTGTCTCGAGTCTGCATACCAGCAACAACTGCAATGGCTTGCTGGCTACAGATTCTAAAGAAAATTGTAAGCATTTGGCTGAGGTTTGTCTTCGTTTTGGTGTTTTGCTGTGGACTGAACTAGAGTCCCCCTATTCAGGATTTGTCCTGGGTGAGGCTATGAAATTGCCCTCACTCATGTGGTGTTCCCCAAGCTCAGTTGGACTGGTGAGGGTGTCTATTTCCATCAGAATACCCTGCAACTCATATGCTCCACTTGCTCCAGTTTCCAACAATAAAGCCAGGTGTAGTGCCTATTCGAAGTCCAGTTGGGCTTCAGCTAGTCGGTGCTTTTACATGGTTACTTCATTAATCCCACATACCAAACGATCTTTCAGCATCTCATTAAGGGTTAAACCAAAGTCACATGCCTCTACCAATAGTCTTAAGCAAGTCAAAAATCCCGATACGGATTCCCCTGGTTCTTAGATTGCCGAGTAAAACCAGTAGCATCCCAGAATTATTGGAGACTTGGGGTTGTAATCTTCCTCAACTAAATCTGTCAACTCTTGAAAGGTTTTAGTATCTGGTGCCTCAGGGAAAGTTAGGTTCCTAATAACTGAAAAAGCTACGGATCCATAAGCTGTTAGGAGAATTATTCGTTGGTTTTTGTCTGCCCCAAAGTCATTTGCCCAGAAAAAATAATGTATTCTTTCCATATACTGGACCCAGTTTTCAATGGTAGGATCAGACGAGTCATGCTTCCCAAATAATGACATAATGCCAGAGATGTTTAACCCAACTCAAAGACGACTGTTATGAGTAAATTACTTTAAGACCATGCTTTACTCTCGCCGCCCACTGAAATAACTCCACAGAGGCCAATATCCCATCACCAAGTCACCCCTTATTTACATGTGAAAAGTCCTTGACACTGACCTAGCTCCCTCAGAGTCTCAAAGTCACAAGATGTCTGGCACTTCTGTTTTTATCAGTCAGCCGGGACTCCCTCTATAGACCAGATGAACTGCTGTGTTACAATCACTACACTAGTAAATCCAACTATTCTCAATTCATGTTTACCAGTCATTTTGACTGCTTATCAGGGGGTAGATAAAATAGACTTGTCTTTTCTGCCTTTCTTTCTGAATTATATTTGAAACAATTTCATACATTGCATTGACGTGCAGGAGTCAATTTGACTTAAAATAAAATTAACTGTAATTTGATTTGATTTAATTTACTAGCATGTAAACAGATGCTTGACTCAAATTAATTAGCTAAAATTCAATTCATGTCACTGGATCATCCTGATTAAGCTGAATTATGCCTGCATATCAACATTTTAATGTGGTGTAAAAAATTTTCCTTTATAGAATCTCACAACAAGCCTCATTTGTGAGTGCTCTGTGCATGTTGCTGCCTAGTAATTGGAGACCTGCAAAGGTGCGAAGTTTGTGAGCACAGGGGACACAATCACTCCACATCCAATTAATGTGATGCAGGCAGTAGGCAAACTTTGTACTGCCTGCTCAGCTCCATGAACAATACATGCAGTCAATCTTAAGCATTCTTCTCAATGACTGCACACTTAGCATGAGACCCAGGTTTGTGCAACATGGGCACAAGTTAAAGATTGGCTTGAAAAGTTACAGACTATCTACATTTTATTAAATGGGTTAAAACCTTTAATAAGATTGCTTTTTAAGCTTCTTAGGGGGTTTGTGGAAGAGACTTTTTCAGAAAGAAGAATGACGAACAATGGACTCACACATCAGACCGAGGGCTTTCTGCTTATTTGATACAGCACGTGGAGGTATTGGTGATGGAGATAGTGAAGAACAGAGAGATTTTGTAGTTCTACCAAGGACGTGGAGGTTCTCTAAACACGTACTTCAAAAGAATGAAGCAGATAGCTATGCAGGTCAGCTCATGGAGCCCAGCCACAAGGATCTAGCTGAATTGCTGGAAGATGTTCCATGACACCCACATGATTAGTCAAGGTCAGTGAATATTTTCTTTTTGCCAACTGTCTTGGATCACGGAGTGCATCCAAGCGGTTCTTTTCAGATTCGGTTAGATGTAGTTAAGAAAAGGCTCGACAAAAGCAATTTGCTTAAATATGAACATTTATTGAGTAATAATAAAAGATGAAAAAAGAAAGGAAGATTTATTAAGTAAATAAAACTAATGAAAAGAAGAGGGAAGAGAAACATAAGCCTCACATGCTGCTGGCCATCAGGGACCCCTCGATCGACGGCTGGTCTGGAGGCTGAGCTTGTTCCTGGTACCGTCCACAACTCCAGACTGAGGTGAGGTCCAACGACTTGGAACTAAACTCTCTCTCTTATACAGTGTAACAAACAGCAAAGCACAGGAATAAAACAACTGGCCAGTACAGAAAACAGCTACAGGTGTCGTCTTCAGCCCATAAAGGAAGGTACACAGAACTCATTCAAAGTCATGCAGCTTGTTAAGTATCATCATTAACTTTCCCAGCCTATTTTCCCATCCTATACAATCTATTTTCTCATGCAGCTGTTGAATATCATCATTAACTTTTAGCCCTTCGGCCTACCCTGTACAATTCACCCCGATGATATTTGTCAGCACAAGTTACAATTGCGAATGCAGATGCAAAATCAGCAACAGCTGCGTGAGAACATATAATAAGAGTATGTAACCTGCACTAGAAGATTAAAACTACAATGAAAATAACTATCATCAATACACACAATACAACAATAAGGTGTATCATCAAATTAATGATTGCAGTGGCCTTTGTGGACCAACCCTTAAATATATATCCCAACCCTGACATATGGTCAAGGCCATGATGGAACCAGCAGTTGTGTAACCTGACTGAGGTGACCAGAATATCATCTACGTTTTTTTTCAGTCAGTCTGTTTACATAATTTGCTCTGAAATTCAGTGTGTTCCAGATTCTGGTTGCTTAATTTGTGTGTATGTGTCTTTTTTTATCCTCCTGTTCCCTATCCACAGGTCATTTCACCCAATAACAGTAAAATAACATCATACATGCACTCAAAATTTCTCCAGCTCTCTTCATCATCTGTATCCATTTTGAGGATATTTCTTCAATATGTTTCCTTCTTTGCCAGTTGTATGAATGGTTGCATCATTGGGTGATAACTACCACAAAATGCAGGTACCCCATTTGAGCTGCAATATACATAGTATCAAACAATACAGCTCTTAATGTTCATCTTTACCTTCAACTTATACTTACTGCCTTTTATTTTTCCTGGGTTTCCTTACCACAGACTCCTACACCACCTGAGTCTTAGCTCAGTCTTCTTTCACATACAATAACTGTCCTAACACATTACAATTTCACCTACTGGTTTAATCATACAAATGCACAAGATGGACTATCTGTACATCATCCGATGGGGCTTTTCACTCAGTCCACTATTACTGCTCCCAGAGTCCATATTCTTTCATTTCTGTAGCATCTTGACATAATAACCAATCACACTTTTTTATTTTGATTGTAATTCTTTTTACATCCCTTCCACGAAAATTACTTTCATTGTTTTAAAGTCAGTTTCCCTATGGGTTTTGTGTCAGTGTCTTATTATTTAAACTATGTTTTTCATGCTCTTCCAAGCCATACTAATCCTCTTGTCAAGTAGGTGTATATGTCTGAGACCCGTTCTTCAGTGCATGTTTTTTACTGTCTCGTGTTTGTTACCTCTGAGGTAACATTCACTTTGCCACACTTACATCAGTATCCCAAGACCACGTTATGCATTCATGACTCCCACATGAACTTATCAAATGATCTATGAGGTTTTACTTATCTCTCCACGTATGGTCCCGATGCCTCGGGTCCTGATGCCTTGCTTGATCACCAAATCAGTTCTCTTCAAAAGAAAAGACAAGGACACCAACATCACCAAGAGAAAGCTATCAATTTCATGCTCTCATCTAAACTTTCTTTTCACTGCTGTAACACTTTAACCTGAATTGCCGCTTCAACACATTATTCTAATTTTTTTGTATTCTGCCACCAGTCTCCACCCTTAATTACTTCATCTCATTTAATACCAGAGATTGTAGAGATTTGTAGCCCATGGAACATAATGGTGTAATATTTTATAACAGAAGTTAAACATTTCCATTTGATTCAGACACAACATACTTTGTTTGTTCTTTCGCTAAGATGACCTACATTCTTTTTAAAAGTTACTTGATAAGTCATTCCAGATATTTGATATATCTCTATGTAAATTTGTCCAAATTCAATATTCTGTTTACTGCCTTAAAGTTACTAACTATTTTTGTATGCATTGAAACTATTGAGACTGTGTGCATGCACTTTATCATTTCCCAGAAACCATTTAAATTTTCAAGTACCTATCCTATTTAAATGTTTTAGAATACCGGGCCATGTGAGTCTTAACATAGTTTTTGTCATGATGTGCTTAAGTGTACCCAGGATCAATGGTTTTGAGATAGCTGACACTCACTACAATTGACATTTCCGCAGTACTTCCCCAATGTGTTATTGATGAATAGCTTGGTGGGTTGAGGGTGTCTCATCCATCACTGTATTGCGACATTGAAATTCTGCAAATGGATTCAGCCTTCAGCGTCTCCACTTTCTAAAAAAAAACAAACAAGCTCCATCCATTTCATATCAAACAGAATGGATTAATTAGCATTAGGCCAGGACAGATTCAATAAAGGGTATGGGGTGTAACCTCCTGCATGTAATTATGCCATCCATCTCTCCTTCTCCTCGAATGAGGGAAAAGCCCATCCCTTTGTTAAATTTGTTTTTTTGAAACTCCTTGCACAGAGGGCGTTGCATTTTCAACATTCCAATGGCCTTATCACTTGGATATTAACAATGAGTCAATCTTATCATCAGGAATTAAAGATTCACTCATTCCAAAACGATATTTAGAAGTTCACTCTGGCCAGAAAGTGAAACTCCAAACATGGTAATTTCTAGGATTGAAATTTACCCAAGTCCAAGCACAATATGGAGCCAATTCCAAAAGGTAAATTTTTACCAAGCTTTACAAACTATATTTTTGAATCAACATTTCACAGATTTTTGCTTTACACAGCCACTGATAGTTTCTTTAAAGGACATTACATTAACCATACATGCTCCATACAGATATAGGCACACAACACACTTCCAAATCACCAGACATTCCCAAAATGCTAACTAAAGTTTCAAAGTATCCTCAGATCTTGAGCTCTATGGAGCAAAAAGACACAAATTGTACAGGATGACATTTTATTCTTTATTCATTCACAGGATGAGGGCATTGCTGGCTGGGCAGCATTTATTGCCCATCCCTAATTGCCCAGAGGGCAGTTAAGAGTCAACCACATTGCTGTGGGTCTGGAGTCACATGTAGGCCAGACCAGGAAAGAATGGCAGATTTCCTTCCCTATAGGGCACTAGTGAACCAGATGGGTTTTTCCCAACAATTGACAATGGATTCATGGTCATCATTAGATTCTTAATTCCAGATATTTTATTGAATTCAAATTCCACCATCTGCCATGGTGGGATTCAAACCCAGGTCCCCAGAACATTATCTGAGTCTCTGTTTTAACAGTGCAGCAATAATACCACTAGGCCATCACCTCCCTACCAATGAACCAATGAAGAAAGGTGCATTCAAACCAAACCACAAAGAGGTAACACTTCTACAAGGTTCCATGCGCTAGCACAGCGCAGAAACCTGGCCTCTAGTTATCTCTTTTACTCCGGTTATTACTATCCCCCATCCTTTTGGGGGTCCTAATCATGCTAACATATTGGCTACAGACCTGAATCCAGAGTCTGTACATTCCACCCTGGAACACGGAAGGTCTCCAAAGTATCAGGTTGCTTTTCCCCTCTCTTACACATTTTCCCGAATCCCATCCTCGTTGCCAAAAATGTTTTGGGTCACTGAATACATCTAAGCAGTTCTTTTCAGATTCAGTTAAATGTAGTTAACAGAAGGTTTGACAACAGCAATTTGCTTAAATATGAACATTTTATTGACTATTTAAAGAAGATGAGAAAAGAAAAGAAATTAAGTAAATAAAAAGAATGAAAGAAAGGAAAGCCTCACGCCCTTCTACCAATTGGGGACCCCTTGATCGATGGCTGGTCTGGAACCTGAGCTTGTTTCTGGAACCATTCACAATTCTGGTCTGAGGTGAAGTCCAACGACTTGGAATGAAACTTTCTCTCTTATACAGTGTAACAAACAGCAAGGCACAGGAAAAAAACAACTACAGAAGACAAAACCTCTGGCCAGTACAGAAAGCAGCTACAGAGAAACAAGTTACAAGTGTCATCTTCAGCCCACAAAGGAATGTACACAGAACTCATTCAAGGTCATGCAACTTGTCATGTACCATCATTAACTTTCCCAGCCTATTTTCCCATCCTATACAATCTATTTTCTCATGCAGCTGTTGAATATCATCATTAACCTTTAGCCCTTTAGCCCTTTAGCCCATCCTATGCACCAACCTATCTACTTCTCAATTCACCATACCATAGAAAATCTAGGAACTTCATAGAAATTCCAATTTCTAAGAATCAGATCATACCTAACATTTAAAATATTTCACCTCATTTTCATGCACTTACACTGCTGTAAAGCCTCACACTCACATGGCTTGGCTTCCAAAATGTCAGAAGAACATAAGCAATATTGACTTGATTAGCCCATATGGCCTTAGAGCTTGTTAGGCCATTCAGGGACTGATCTTCTACCTCAACTCCTGAACTCCAGTTGCTCACTCATTCCCCCCATATCCCTGGATCCCACAAGAGATCAAAATTCCACACAGCTGAACATCGAATTTGCTCAACATTGGAGCATTTGCAATTTGCTTGGGTAGAGAATTATTTTCTCAGCCTGTCACCATAGGCAACCACCTGCATTCCACTAATGTAGAAATTCCGTGGCCTTGGATCACTCACGGTGCCATCCTCATCCTCCCCACATTTCAGTGACTATCTCCTCCTGTTGTTCTTAGGGGGAATGCTTTTAGAAACTGCCTTTTCCCTTTGCATTGAGCTTTTTCTTTCTCCTGCCTCTTTTCATTCTCTATCTAATAGTGCAACCCAAGAGGGAATTGCTACATTGTCACAAGGAACAGGAGCAAATTTTCTGCTGCAAAGTCTCTACATTCTACTCCATGAAGTGCTGTGTGGGCTCCTCTTATAACACAGCATATTGTACTTCTACAAACTCTGCAGAAGATAAATAACACCTCACTTTTTATTTTCATGGTGATTCCTTTAAGTAGTGCAGGAACAGGAATCCTTGTACAACCAAAAGCATGTTCAGCTGTACATGTTTGAAGGAAGCATGAACAGGACTTGCAAGGTCCAAAACAGCAGATCAAGTGCTTGTTTAACATGATACACTGGATGATTTTGCATCTGCCTACACTCCGGCTCTTTCGTTCTGTCACTGTTCCAACATAATGATTGGTGTGGGCCATGCCTGAAGTCAATGGAGAAAACACTGTGGTTTTGTTATAATCCTGGGCTCACCTATTGCTGAAATCAGCAGGACCATGCAGATGCATTTACAACCATATAATCTTACAGACCTTAATAAAAATACAAGGCCCATTGTCCCTGTGTCAAATCTTTGAAAGCCAGGTTCAATTAGTCACCCTGATATGTCACCATAGCCCAGTAAATCATTCCTGTTGGATCTATTATGTCAACCTACCATTATATTGCTTTTTTTCTCCTTCATATGAATCAGGAAATGCAGCAACTCAAATTTAAGTCAACCTTTCCATGACATATATATTTAGTGACTGCATCCTGCAATTGTTCATCCATTCTAAGTCATTTCACTAACACATTCCAGCGTGTCCCACGTACAATCTATAAATTTGGAGAGTCATTACCAGCAGTTAGCCAGGAGGTATTACATTTGTTCTGCACTTCTGAATGAGAGTTTAATGGAACGACAGAAGTTTGTTTTGAAAAGTCAAAATAAGTTCATGACTATTCTTCTTAATCTTCCCTTCTAAGAATTTATTCTTTTAAAATGTAAATGCAATTAACCTATCACCATATTTTACTCTTTATATTCCCTTTATGCTGCCAGGCAGCATTGGATTTTTACCTAATTTTTACCTAACATTTTAAAATTTTTCATCCACTTTTTGAAAAGAACATTTTATCTCATGACCAATAATCTAATATGAACTGTGCAAGCCTTTTCATATAGAGTGTTTTATATAATTAGAGGGAGGCCTTTATTCTCTGTCATAACGTAGTACATTTGTATTCATGTGTCTGAAGGAAAAGAATATCATAACTTAAATCTACCAATTTCTATTCATATTAATTGCCTTGGAATATAATTGCTGCAAATGCTGGTTGGATGTATTTCAAAAGGTAAAGAGTGGAATATTTTAAAAATTGCTATTCAAATTTCATCTTTATAGAAGCAGATTTCCTGCAGTTTAGCCCCAGTGGAAAATAAGGAGCAATCTGTGTTACAGACTTTTTATGTACCCGCAAAATTCAAATTTACATAGGTAATACTGAAAGCAAATCACAGATTGATAAGTAATAGTGGAATGCCCTTTTAATAATCTACTACAAACACTGACACCAGAAGGTTAATCTTTATGTACACAAAATGTACTATTCTTAATTACACCCTTTCTGTCTGAGAAGAGACCGCAATACAAAATATTAACTGCCGCCACCCCTGCTAGGCCCTGGATAATATGGGTGGATTTGAACTCATTCTTTCCACAAAAACCAATATAAATTTGGTTTTTGTACCACTGTCACTACGAGCTTCACATAACAATAAGAGTGACTGTCCTTGAAGTCACAAATTCAAAAAGCATCAAAGAATTCTCACAAAAATGAAGTCAATCGGAATCGGGGGTATAATGCTGTGCTGGTTGCAGACATAGTTGACACAAAGGAAGTTGGTTTTGATAGTTGGAGGTTAGTCATCTGAGCCCCAGAATACAATTAGGAGTTCCTCATGATAGTGTCCTTGATTTAACCACCTTCAACTGCTTCACCAATCCTGCCCACCGTCTAAAGGTCAGAAGCGGAGATGTTCACTGATGAATGCGCAATGTTCAGCACATTTGCAACTCTTCAAATACTGAAGCAGTCTTTGTCCAAATACAACAACATATTGACAATATTCAGTGTTGGTCTAACAAGTGGCAAGTAACATTCACACCGCACAAATACCAGACAATGACTGTTTCCAACAAGAGAGAATCTAACCATTTCCCCTTAACATTCAACAGTATCAATATCACTGATTCCCCCGCTATCAACATCCTGGGAGTTATCATTGACCTGAAACTGAACTAGACAGGTCAAATAAATGCAGTGGCTACAACAGCAGGTCAGAGGCTAGGAATCTTGCAGTGAATGGCTCACCTCCTGACTCCCCAAACCATCGACAAGGCACAGGTCAGGAGTGTGATGAAATATTCCCATTTGCCTGGATGAGTGCAGCACCAACAATATTCAAGAAGTTTGACACCATTCAGAACAAAGCAGACTGCTTAATTGGCACCTCATCCACAAATATTCACTCCCTCTGCTACTGACCTCTAATAGCAGCAGTGTGTACTATCTACAAGTCGCACTGCAGAAATTCATCAAAATGCCTTAAACAACAGCTTCCAAACCCATGACCACTTCCATCTAGAAGGACAAGGGCACAGATACATGAGAATAGCACCAGTTGCAAGTTCCCTGCCAAGCCATACACTGTCCTAACTTGGAAATATATCACCGTTTCTCCAGTGTCGCTGGCTCAAAATCCTGGAACTCCCTACATAATGGCATTGTGGGTCTACCTACACCAAAGGGACTGCAGCAGTTCAAGAAGGCAGCTCCCCACCACCTTTTCAATGGCAACTAGGGACGGGAAATAAATGGTGGCCCAGCCAGTGGTGCCCACATCCCATGAGTGAATTAAAAACAAATTGGCATGAAAACATTGCTGATTAAAGGTGCTAGGAGAGATACATCTATACATTGTAGTCTTCTACTTTGTCATAATCGTGTGATTCTGTGGTAACTTGTTTACATAGGGTCATAGAGATGTACAGCACGGAAACAGACCCTTCAGTCCAACTTGTCCACGCTGACCAGATATTCTAAATAAATCCAGTCCCATTTTCAAGCATTTGGCACATATCCCCCTACACCTTTCCTATTCATATATCCATCCAGATGCCTTTTAAATGTTGTAATTGTATCAGCCTCCACCACTTCCTTTGGCAGCTGATTCCATACACGCACCACCCTCTGCATGAAAATGTTGCCCCTTAGGTCAAGTTCAAATCTTTTGCTTCTCACCTTGAACCAATGCCCTCTTATAGTTTTGATCTCCCCCACTCCAGGGAAAAGACCTTGTCTATTCACCCTATCCATGCCCCTCATGATTTTATAAACCTCTATAAGATCACCCCTCAGCCTCCGATGTTCCAGGGAAAATAGCCCCAGCCTATTCAGCCTCTCCCTATAGCTCAAACCCTCCAAAACCTGGCAACATCCTTGTAAATTTTCTGCACTACACCTCCAATTTTAGTGTCATCTGCAAACTTACTAACCATACCTCCCACGTTCGCATCCAAATCATTTATATAAATGATGAAAAGCAGTGGACCCAGCATCGATCCTGTGGCACACTGCTGGTCACAGGCTCTAGTCTGAAAAGCAACCCTTCACCTCCAACCCCTGTCTTCTACCTTCCAGCCAGTACTATATCCAAATGACTAGTTCTCCCTGTATTCCATGTGATCTAACCTTGCTAGCCAGTCTACCATGAGGAATCTTGTTGAATGCCTTACTGAAGTCCATTTAGATCATGTCCACCACTCTACCCTCATCAATCATCTTCGTTATTTCTTCAAAAAACTCAATCAAGTTAGTGAGACATGATTTCCCACACATAAAGCCATGTTGACTATCCCTAATTAGTCCTTGCCTTTCCAAATACATATAAATCCTATCCCTCAAGATTCCCTTGAACAACGTACCCACCATCAATGTCAGGCTCACCAGTCTATTGTTCCCTGCCTTTTCCTTACCACCTTTATTAAATAGTGGCACCACCTTAGCCAATCTCTAGTTGTCTGGCACTTCTCCTGTGGTTATCAATGATACAACTATCTCAGCAAGGGGCCCAGCAGTCACTTCTATAGCTTCTCACAGAGTTCCTGGGTATATCTGATCCGATCCTGGGGATTTATCTACATTTATGCATTTTAAGATGTCCAGTACCTCTTCCTCTGTAATATTACACTTTAGATAGAGTAGCCATAAAAGCATATTACATGAAATATTTATGTCAGAAATGTTCAGTTGAAATTGTGTTCTGAGCTATAAGATAGTTATTGTAGGAAACAGCAGGGAAAAATTAGAACAGCAGTCTGCAACTTTGAATTATTGGGTGAGTCAGGAAGGTTGTGAATATTCCACTGCCCAGTGCTATGGCAATGAAAAGTGAAATGAGACAAAGACGGAATTTCTTTCAAACTTGGGCAAAACCATAACATAGTTACACAGAATTGAATAAGAAGCTTGAACAAATAAGAGTAGCAAATTAGTTGCAAGTGCTGAGAAAAGAGTGCTATTAGGTATATTGCACCCAGTTCTCACTAAGGAGCAGAAAGACCACTGGAGAAATTTTGAAGACTTTGAAGACACATTTTGAACCCCTTGTTTATGTTACTTAAAACAGTATATGTTCAGCATCAGAAGTCAGTAGGAGAGAGGAAGAATATTAATCAGCTTTTAAGATGGTGCAGATACATCTAGCTGATACCTGTGATTTTAGAGAACTGAAATATGATCTTATCAGAGACAATCTTGTCTTAGGCCTAAGAGATCCTGCTGTATGAGCACATCTGCTGAGAAAGGAGGAATTTAGTTTTAAGATATCTATCAACTGTACAGAAGCTCTGAAAGTAGTCAACCATCAATAAGAGATTTTTAATGGGAGACCAGATCCAACAGATGTTCCAATCAAACAGAAAGAACATATTTTAAAAAGGAGGAATATTTGCGGAAGGACCAGCAGAGAGACAAAGCCAGAGTACTGGTTGCAAGTATTATATCACCATCCAAACACATGACCTCTAAAATCTATAAGGATAAAAGGCAACAAATGTGTGAGAATGCCATCACTTTAAAGTTCCTCTTCAAGCCACATGCTATCCTGACTTTGAATGATATTGCCATTCCTTCTCTGTCACTGGTTGAAAAACCTGGGACAGGATTGTATCCACACTATGATACTGCAGCAGTTCATTAAGATGACTCACCACCTCCTTGTCAAGGACAATAAACTCTAGCTGAGCCATCGGTGCCCACATCCTGTGAAAAAATAAAAAATAGGTATTAATGATGATGTAGAAATGTTATCTCCAGATCGACTTTTGACATTGTAACTGCTGAAGTCTTGTCAGCCTCAGATATTTCCCAGGGAGAGTAACAGAGTTGATGGCTAGGGAGCACAATATATAGGCTGGACAGCAACTAATACACATGGCAATTGGATTGATCTCAGTTTGCGGTTTAGGAATTGAAGTAATTTACCTATTGATGGCGAGGTAAAAAAAATACCATGGAGATAGAATACCATGTAATCTACAGTGTCACAGCAAGGCAGGAAATACATGTAATCAGATCTCACATCCAGGGAATTTAATGCTTGGCCTATAATTAAAAAGAAAAAGACCTAAAGATGTTTTTAAAAGTCATTTTAACTTTTGTCGTAGTTGCTTGGTGCTCAGTTCTGGGTAGTAAACAGAAAAATTCTAAACCCTGATTTGTCTTATTCAGAATAAAAACTCACTGACATATTCACCATTGCTCAGCTTCAAATGTGCCCACAGTGTTTATTTGGAGAACTTGCCACGATCTTTCTGCCAGGATTGTGTAGCCACTACCCAGGTGATTAATTTTTAATTATTAGAAGTCGAGGACAATCCAGCAAGGTTAGCAACCCCAGTTGCTGTATTGATTCAGACTGTAAATTTTGGAGAGAACAATGTTCCATTGCGTTAATTTTAATGGAAAAAGATAAATAATAAGGCAAAAGAGAAAAGCTATCTGTGTTTCTGCATCAGACCGAATAAATGAGCTTTGTGCATCCCTAGACCAGAGCTAACAAATGAGCTGTCTGGTTCCATGAACCACAGAATCTCTTTGTCCCTGTTGGCACTTCTGGAACAGCTGGCTTATTTGGTTGAATTTACATAGCTAGCACATGACACCACTTGTGCAACATTTTTGATGGGCTAAAATAGCCTGCTGTGATCTGAAGAACTGTTCAAGCAGAGGCTGGTGAAACATTCTGTATGTCATTGCTCTAACTCTTGGCCTAGTTAATATATGTTTTCAGTCAAAATGTAATTGGCATGAGTGCATCAGATGAACATACAAACAGGGAACAAGAGCAGGCCACTTGACCCTTTCAGCCTGTTCCACCATTCAATAGAATCATGGCTGATCTGATTTTAACTTCAAATCTGCATCCCTGCATAACCCCGATAATCCTCTGCTCAGTAATCAAGAATCTATCTACCTTTGCCTTAAAAATATTTAAAGTTATTGCATCCACTGCCTTTTGAGGAAGAGAATTCTGAAGACTCACAGCCCTCTGACAGAAATTTCTTTTTTCCTCATCTCTGTCTTAAATAGATGATCCCTTATTTTAAACTATGATTCCTTGTTTTAGATTCTGCCACAAGAGGAAACAGCCTTTCCTCACCCACCCAATCAAGTTCCCTTACAGGTCAAACTAATCTAGCCTTTCCTTATAAAATAATCACTCAATTCCAGCTATTAGTCTAATAAATGAAAACAGAAATTGCTGGTGAATCTTGGCAGGTCTGGCAGCATCTGTGAAGAAAAAACAGAGTTAACGTCTTGGGTCCAGTGACCCTTCTTCAGAATCTGAAATAGTAACTCTGCTTTCTCTCCACTGATGCTGCCAGACATGTTAAGTTTTTCTTACAATTTTGATTTGTCTTTAGCACCTTGGTTTGTTGCATACTCGCAATGGTAGTTTGGTCCAGCTGTCAATTAAGTTTGTTCCTAAACTTTTCCACCTGCTTGTTTCAGACAAGGGAGATGAAAATGTAAGCGATGAACTTGCCAAGAATGCCCTCTGCTCCATCATTGAGCCACGGAATTGTTAAAGTGCAGAAAGTGGCCATTTGGCCCTTCATATCTACACCAGCTCTCTGAGCATTTTGATTAGTGCCGCTCGCCTGCATTTTCCCCGTAACACTGTTTCTATTTAAATAACCATCCAATGTTCACTGAAATGATTCAATCTGTCCCAGTTACATCTTCATGCTGTGCATTCTAGATCTTAAAAAAACTTCTTCCTTCTCATTTGCTTCTTTTTAAAACACTGCAAAATGTATCCCTTAGTTCTCAATCCTCTTATAAATGGGAACAGTTTCTATTTATTCTGCCCAGATTCCTCATGATTTTGAAAACTTCTTTCAAATCTCTCTTTATTTTTCTGTTCTCCAAGGAAAACATTCCCAACTTCAGCAATTTATCCTTACAAATGAATGTTCTCATCCCTGGAACCATTCTCACAAACCTCTTTTGCATCCACTCTGATGTATTTACATCCTTCCTAAAGTGTGGTGCCCAGATTGTACACAATAGTCCAGCTGAGGTCAAACCACTGTCTCGTATAAGTTCAGTATAGCCTCCCTACCCTTGTACCCTGACGCAACCAATGAAACCAACAATACTGTATGAGTTATTAACAGCTCTCTATACCTGTTCTGCTACCTTTAGTAACTTATACGCATATACATCCAGCTCTCTCTGCTCTTGCACACACTTTAGAATTACGGTCTTTATTTAGATACTGTTTCTCCATGTTCTTTGTACCAATCTAACAATGTGTCAATGTTCTTTTGAAGTTCCAAATTGTCCTTCTCACACTTTACAATACTCTCAAGTTTTGTGTTCTATGTGCACTTTGAAATTGTCCCCTGGACACCAAGATTTAAGTCATTTATATATCTCAGGAAAAGCAAGTGTTCCAATACTGATCCCTGGGGAACTCCACTGCAAAACGTCCTCGATCTCAAAAATTACCCACGAACCATTGGTCTCTGTTTCCAATCACTCAGCCAATTTTGTATCCATGTTGCTACTGTCCCTTTGATTCCATGACCTATAACTTTCCTCATAAGGCTGTTGAGTAGCATTGAATCAAGCATATTTTGGAAACCATGTACACCACATCAACAGTCTTAGTCTCATCAACCCTTTATTACCTCTTCAAAAACCTCCTAGCAAATTATTTAGGCATAATTTTCTTTAAAAATCCATGCTTTCAAACAAAGGTGTCATGTTTGCAATTCCCCAGTCCTTCAGCAACATCCATGAATCCACAATAAATTGAAAAATAATTGTCAGTGCACCCACAATTTTCACTCTTATTTCCTTCAATATCCTTTGATGCATCTCATCTAGTACTGGTTCCTTATCAACTTTAAATACCGATAGCTTATCAAATATATCTTCCTTATCAATTTTATACCCTCTGATTGACTAGGCTTCCTCCTCTGTCAGCATGACCTGGGCAGCATTTGCCAAATAGTTAAAGACATATGCAAAGTATTAATTTAACACCTCAGCCATGCCCCTGCTTCCACAGCTAAATGCCTGTTTTTGTCCCTAATCTGCCCTCCTACTCATTTTTCCACTCTTTTACTACCCAATTGATTTTTGGCACTAATTCCATGCAGAGCATGGCAAGAGTCCAGATACATTGGCACCCTGAGAGATAGCATAGAGGTCTAATTGATTGCTACTGTTAACAGGCTGTGGATCCACGTTTCTAATGGTTTGGGAGAACACACTATAGGGCACCTGCGATCTCTCTGAAGCCCTTCTTCATTTGGTCTCCCAACATATCACAGGCAGTAGAGACAGATGAACACAGCGATTATATTACTAGTAGCTGCTAGAGATTTTTGCAGGTAGCATTCACCCACTACATTAATTGAAGTTACTATATGCTTCAGAGTTGACTGCAGAGTTTCATTGCCATATTGCAGAACTTCACACAAGTTGCTAGTAGACACCTCTACAACCTCTGATATATTTCTAGGAGCAAATTACTGCAGATCTTGGAATATGTACTGGAAACAAAAAATGCTGAAATCACAGTGGGTCAGGCAGCGTCATTGGAGAGAGAGCAAGCTAACGTTTTGAATCTAGATGACTCTGATAAAGAGTCTCTCTCCATGGATGCTGCCTGGCCCGCTGCAATTTCCACCATTTTTTGTTTTCTGATATATTGCTGTCAAACAGCACAGTGCATTAAGCATATAATTTCATCTTTCTTTTAAAGGCTATTCCTAATGTCTGATTACCTTTCCTCAGCCATGTTGCATGTGGTCTGGTCTCCCATTGAGCTTTTTCCCAAACTGTCTTTTCCACTGACATCTGCTCCTGCTCATTCATGCTTGATGAATCACTGATTGTTAATCCCTCAAACACACGATGCAATGTATAGACTTCTGTGCTGTGCATCAGTGAATGAGTGGCTGTGCAATTCACCACTAGGTTGTCATGCTGAGTGTGTGGGTGAGAGTTAAATAGAAAAGGAAAAGATGAGAAGAGGTCAAACACTCTATTCTGAGTGTCTTCCAGCCTGGCTATGTTCAATACTGTGCATCTTCTCTCTCTCCAATTATATTGCTAGCAGTTTGGTCTGTTTATAAAGGCTGTGACTCCTCTAGTACATGTACTTACCCTCCTCTTTTGTGCTAGCTTCTCTTTATTACTGCAAGACCAGTTGTAGGGTGTGGAATTTGTCTGCGCTGCTATCATGGCATGGTATACAGGATGAGAAGTAGCAGCAACAAACAGCCCAAGATGTCAAACTGATTGCGAGGGCAGCAGTAGGTCTTGAGGGTGTGAATGCAAACAAGAGTTGCAAAGAGGAGTTCCTGCTGTTTTCTAATCAACCTGTCCAGAGGTGTTGTTTCCCACTTCTGGAGGAGGTGGGAATTGACTTTGGGCTTCCTGGTTGAGAGGTAGGGACACTACCACATACACCACAAAATCCTCAATCGATGAACTCATGATAGTCTCAAAGCAGTTACCAACTGAACGCACAGACCAATTCTATGATTAGAGAAAAGACAGAAGACTGATGGGGCTGAGTAGAAAATTGATTATGCTGGGGTAAAGTATGGTTTTGCAGCCATAGGCTGATGTAGGTTCTTATGCAACTGAAGAATCCCTTCCTGCTTCTGCACGGTTAGCTCTGAAGTCCACAAGACTTTATCTCTCACCAACTCCTTCTTCTCACCCTCATGTCAAACCTCAGTGACAGCGTTCAAAAATACATCAGTTTGGACATGAATGGTGACAATGCCTAGCATTGCCGCACCATCACCTCTCCACTTCTCCATTGCTTCTAAATTGTCAGACTACTTGTCAAACATCTTAGACAGAATTTTATGGCCACCTACCATCATAGTTACAGGTGGAGGACCCACGAAGTTCCACATGTTTTCTTTCCACTGCCATCCCACACAACCCAGCCTATCAGCAATTTTATGTGGTGGCCTGGTGGGAAAAGCTTGGGACCCGAAACATTAACTCTGTTTTTTCCTTCACAGATGCTGCCAGGCCTGTTGGGCTTCTCCAGCAACTTTGTTTTTGTTGGGATGTCCTGCCTGTCCTCACCTCAATTGAAGTTCTGATCCAGTCTCAATTTTGAGGCTGACAAGAGACGGAGAGTCACAGGGGTTGGTAGGGGAACTAAATCAAATAGCCTACTTAGGCCTAAGGTGGAAAAGGTGGGACACCTCCCTAATGGGTTCTTCTTCCTGATTATTGATTTCCATACCCCCAAACCCTTCGTATTCCATTCCCCAACTCCCTCCAAGACGCTCAACCAAGAATCCAATCCTTTGTCCCCTCAGTGCTTCTTGCTCTGCCTCTGCAGAAAGACCCCACGCTAGCTAGTGTCCATCCAATAGCTTCATTGGAATACACCATCCTGACCAGGTAAAGTATTACAGTCAAGTCCATTCGCGTTGTCAGTTGACATTTACAATCATGCAGAATTACTAGAAATCAATCAGATGGGGATGCTTATGCTACTACTCAAGTGGGGTCCTATGCTGTGCCCCAACTACTAGTCCAGCTAAGACAACCCAGAATTATACCTTGTTAGTTTTTGTTATGTTACACTGCATTTATTTCAGCAGGCTGATGGGAGAACACTTATTTCCTGTTTTCTATTAGCTCTTTCTGTAACTCTTTACCTTAGTTGCCAATTTTTTTATTGAATTATTGCTACCGTAGGGAGCACTGCCTGGTTTATTTTTCATCAGCTCCCTGGTTCTGACACTGGGCTTATGTAGCGTAATGTGGTATGGTGGAAAACACAGGGGCAGATGCTTCAGAGGCAAAAAAAACCCTGACTTTATTGAAAACAAGCAAATTGAATACATTTACAGGAAAACTGGAAAGTGAATATCAAACCCACCTATCTCTGGCTGAGACCTATCTCCCAGTTAACCTGACCCCCAGTTAAGCCTTGCAGCCAAGAATTGATACAGTTGGTTTAATAGTTACAATGAGTGGTTGTTCCCTAATGACAGAGAGAGAGAGAGAGAGAGAGAGAGATTACTTACTAACCCAAAGTCCCACACTGCTTCCCTTCCTTAGGGATGGCCTACACCATTTGCCCTCAAAAGCCACCTTCCCCTATCGTAGACTGGCCAAGCTGGGTTAGAGGGTCTCGATGACCTTAGGCTCACCCCTGGAGTGGAATGCGATTTTGACTTGCCCTTGTCTGTAGATTCTTGCCGTAGCTGGGACTCCACAGAGGTCCATGAGTGCTGATGACTGTCGGTCTGGCGGCGTCCGCTGATGTGGTTAGTACCTTGGGTTTCTTTCCTTTCTTGGTGGTCCTTGCGAGTGGGATTATTGTCTTGGATGGTGGTGGAGGTTGCTGGTGTTGCCCCGGTCAGTTTCTTATAGCTCTGGATGCTTTTGATCACCTCCAGACATCAAGTGGAGGTTCATGGTTCGTTGATGGTGTTCAGTGGTTTTGAGGGTTGCTTTCGATGTGGAGGGTTTGCAGAGTCCTTGACTCAGAGGAGTCTGCAGGAACTTTTCTCTCGATTGGTAAGTCTGACCGATCTCCTTTCCCTTCCTCGTGGCTTTGGCCCAAGGACTCCTTCACATGTGGAGCCTGCTTCTTGTTCGTACTCTCGAACTCCTCTCGCAAACCGCTCACACCGGCCATGCATGGGGACCACCTCAGAGTATACATCTAGTTGGAATTGAAGCACGTTGCTGGTAACACTGTGCACACTGCTGGGATCAGGGCCCCCAGTTATGCCCAGTTGCAGGCTCCCTTATCTCCCGCCAAATCTGGTTTTTGGCTGCCAAGCTATTGTTTCTCCTCTCAGGGCTGAATGAGCTTCCTGGAGGAGGTGTGAATGGTTTGTTGATTAAGGTGAATGGTTTCAATTGTTTTGAATGTCCAGTATTTCCCTTGGATGGGTATTTGTTAAGTTTTCAATAGCAGTGTGAATGTTCTTACATCCAAATTTGAAACAGGTTTACATGTAGCACAATGGTGTGGAATGTTCAGTATTTCTGTGCCTGAGCACTGGTTGGAAATTGAATGGTTTTGTACATCTGTAGGCTCCAAAAGGTCTGAAATTGTTTGTTTCCTGCTGTCTGGCTTCCATTGTATTAAGCTGGGGAGTGAATGGCGGTCTTCCTTTACTTTTTGCAGACTAACCCCTTTTCCAGCCATCCGTCCCTGGGCTTGTATATTACCCAGTCTGTTCCAACCAGCCTTTCCCTGGTTCAGTTGAGGCCCATTCTTTCTTGAGTCCAAAAGTTCAGTGAATTTAGTCCAATGTAATTTTCACAAACTTACGTCTTCAGAGGGTTTTAGTCCAGAGTATACTCATAAACTGATGGGGATTTTTGCCCCACCTTACACTACCTTTTTTTTTATTACCTATCCCTTTTCTTTCTCTTATTTCACTCTTTCCTGAACTCTGAACATTTCTGTTATAAAGTAGGTGCAGCCAATGTAACATTTTGATCAACCTGGTGTGGACTAGTATCAATGAAGTATCTTGTGATTCAGAAGCTATCAGTCTTTTCAATTCAATTTTTAGAGAATGAAAATGAAGAAACTTAAACAATGAAGGTTTAAGTAATCTAACGCAGGTGAAAATTTGATAAATTTGATAAAGTATCCTCTGATTTAAGAATGTGTTAAATCCTACCCAAACTCTATTCAAATTCATTGCCGCTAATTCCCAACAATCCAAATCTTCGCAAAGTACAGAACAAGGCATATTATTTCTGGGTGACAAAAACAAAGTTGCTGGAAAAGCTCAGCATTTCTGGCAGCATCTGTGAAGGAGAAAACAGAGTTAACGTTTTGGATCCGGTAACCCTTCCTCAGAACTGATGGTGGCTGGGAAAACATCAGTTTATATGCAGAAAATAGGGAGGTGGGTGGAGTAGGGAGTAAACAATAGGATAGAGCCCAAAGAGAGAGAAAGACAGTTGGACAGACAAAGGAGTTGATAACGATCAGGCTGGGAGGGCAAATAGTAGTTAATGGGGACTGTTAGTGACTAATAACAGGGGGTGTGTAATGGCAGACCATGTAGCCTGCAGCATTAACAACATTCTGCATATAAACTGACGTTTTCCCAGCCACTATCAGTTCTGAGGAAGGGTCACCGGACCCAAAACGTTAACTCTGTTTTCTCCTTCACAGATGCTGCCAGACCTGCTGAGCTTTTCCAGCAGCTTTGTTTTTGTTCCTGATTTACAGCATCCACAATTCTTTTGGTTTTTTATTTCTGGGTGATGTTTGTGGTTTTAAGTTTTTTTATTGTTCTTTGTTTCAGTACTTAAGAAGATCTAAAATATTTACCCATCATGATTCACATGGATGCCATTGTGATTTTATGTCTAAACAGCTTGTGAACTAGCACGACACACAGCATTAGTGTCTTTTATGCCTGTGTATATATGTGGTCATGGCTACTTGTTTAAATGTGTTATTGTAATACACTCATGTCACATCCTCAACTTTTTTAATTTTTCAAGATAGAAAGCATATTCATTACAATAAAATGACCAGGAAATTGTTACAAAAATCAGAAATGTGAAGTAATTCTAGGATTCTTTATCTGAAGGATATTTCAGTTACAAATCTAATTATTTACAGGGAATTTTATCGAAATGGGTGCACAGAATAAGCAGATGAATTTACTATCTGATCAGGTTTTATTTGAACAGAAATGATTGCCACTAATAGCTGTAGATCCTCTATACAATTTAGTGAATTGTGTTTCATGTGTGCCATGCTAAAACTGTTTATGGTACTATGTTCACATCCTCCATCCTACTCTACTGATCCTTCAAATTTGCCAAGCTCCGTTAAATTTGCAGTGCATTGTCACAGACCTAGATAGAGATAGTATTGATGCCCTGGGGTGCTGCCTCAGAAAATATTGTTTTGTATTAAATGCTGCATTTGCTAAGGCTATAGTGGGGCCTTTGAGCATAAAAAATAGTTACAAATTTAGAGTTTTATTAAATGTAATGGAAATATGAGTTAGCAGTTCCAAATACCCTGAGTGTCTTTTAAAACATAGCAATGTTATTTCTGTTTTATGTCATTTTCATCCTCAGGGAAAGTAGCCTTTGTTTGTCAAATGAAGCCATTTTCAGTCTAAGCCTGTGGTAAAACTCTACCCCAAAACATATTTTTTAATGATAATATTCATAGAAGAGAATGATCAGCATTTACTACCAAGTAAAATAGCCATGGTATAACGATACTGCACTAAAACCTTACGTCAATATTGTTATTCCAAGTATCTTCCAGTGAAATAAAATTTAGATTGCTAGTCTATACCATGGAATATTATTTCAGATTAAATTTCCACCGTGCATGATGCTCTGATTGATCCAGGAAACCTAACAACTTTGCTATGAGTCAAAGTTTTGTAGGCACTTTAGATTTTTTGGGCAGAAAACTCCTTAATTTTCATCCTTAGATTAACGTGGCCATTCTAAATGCTGGTTAGCGGTGACACTTCATGACATTAAATTCAAACAAAGCAAATTCCTTTGCAGAAATGACAGTAAATCCGTTATTTGACATGTAGCCAAATTGCTGCTACTTCCACAGTTCATAATCACCTGATGCAGTCATTTGCATGGAGGAGAAGCATGGTGTGCATAAATTGTCTCAAGCAATCAAGGTAAATTCATTGAGACAACCATAAACAACAGATTCAAAGAACTAATTGTGCTTTTCGAAGATTGAAGGATCTTACAAGATATCCCATGTAACTGTGTTGTGTGCGTAGTTATCGTTACAGACCAATCCAGACCCCTTCAAAATATTTTAAGAAGGTAGCCTAGGCCCTAACTTTTTCTTATTTTAAAGGCAAATGCAAAAATGTAAAGTACTGTGTTTCAGATGCAATTCCACTGGTCAAACCGCTTGATGATAAGCAAAGCATTTTATTCAAATGTTATAGTTAAAATACAGCAAAAGAAAGAACTTAGAATAACTTGACTTTATTGGAAAACTTAACAGAATAATAGACACAGTAACTGTTATTAATTAACTGTTCCCATGTAGTAACATCCCATAAACACACCCTTTGGCAAAAAAGCACATTCAGATATAGATTCTCACATGCAACATCTGTTGTAGGAGGAGAAACCCTAGCTTCTAGCTGTAATCAGAGAGGGGAAAAATAGCTCCTATTTCTTCAAGATTCCAGCAGCTTCTGCCAAATCTAAAAGCCAAAACAACTAGAAATCCTGGTCTGTGAGAGCTGGTCACACCCACCCAAGCTGCTTCTATTGTTCCTGCATTTAAAGAAAAACCTCAAGGCCTCACAAGCTGTTTACATTACAACAGACAGCTGGGCTCCTCTTGTTCAATATCTCTCTTAAAGTAAACCAGGACAAAATACACCATTAAAGCCACAGCATCGTCACATTATATAGTTACACATCATGTCAAAGATTTGCACAAGTGCTCTACACTAAAGCATCAAACTTATAGCGTTTCACGCATAGGATCACCTGGGACAGATATAGGTACATTTGGAAATGTAGATGGAAAAAACAGATCTTAAGAATTTCATGCTGGCCGATTATCTGAGGAGATAGCCATCATTTCTGTTTCATCATGATGGGCACCTCTTTGGAACCAGATACTTCGGGAAGCAATACAAAGAA
Source organism: Rhincodon typus (assembly GCF_021869965.1). Taxonomy (NCBI): domain Eukaryota; kingdom Metazoa; phylum Chordata; class Chondrichthyes; order Orectolobiformes; family Rhincodontidae; genus Rhincodon; species Rhincodon typus. Next base: position 33,569,093 of record NC_063342.1, read on the forward strand.
GTGTATGACTCCAAAGTGATAGGATTTTAGGCAATGATAATGAAGAAAGAGGAGAAAAAATGAAAACATAGCAACATATTTCCATTTAAAGAGAGAAAGTAAAACAATAATTGTGTAATGGACAGATGTCTACCACTTAGTGTTATATAACAAAATACTTTTATTTCCTTTTTTTCAAGTTTCTGGGAACATCCACTACCTTTTGGGGTTGAGATAAAGATCTGAAGTATTGGTGGAGAAATAGGATCTGCCAGGGAAACAAGCACACACATGAATGATACTCTTTTCGTAGCAGACCACTTGGATGTTGAGGGAATGGAGGCTCTTCCTGATGATGGGTCAGTTGCTGGGTGTCTTGATGGCTACATTGGTATAATTAGTGATGCCCAGCTACACGTGAGGAATCCAGCAATGGTGACAAAACCCGGTGCCCTCTGTTACTTTGAGACCATATCTGTTGTTAAATTGATATGCTGTCCAGCTTTGGTGCAGAGGGTATCAATGACCAGCAAGATTCAGAGGTGTGCAACTCTACCAATAAATTCCGCAGCTGATCCTCACCAGGAGCAGGGGAGGCAGTGATGTAGTAGCAGTGTCATTGAGTTAGTGATTCAGAACACCAGGCTAAAGGCCTACAGGAGAAGTTTCAAATCCCATCATTGGAGATAATGAAATTTTAATTCATTTTTTAAAAAATGTCTGGAATAAAACATTTGCCTAATGGCAACCCTGTTCCGTCAATTATCATAAAAAACCCATCTGGTTCACTAATGTCCTTTAGAGAATGACCTCACTTGGACGGGCCTACATGTGACTCCAGACCAATAGCAATGTGGTTGACTCTTACCGGCCCTGTGATCAGTTAGGGATGGGCAATAAATGCTAGCCCTGCCTGTGATGCTCACATCCTGTGTCTAAATAAAGTTAAGAAGTTCAAGACTACATTAACTTTGATTGGTAACTGATAGAGGATGGTGAGAGCTATGAGGTGTAATATCTTTGGCACTGAGGCCATAAATGTCTGAGATACCTTCCTGAAGATTAGTAGTGTCCTGTAACTCTGGTTCACTGTCATCTTCATGTGGATCTGTGATCGATCCTGGTTTGGCCTCCAAAGTCTGTCTTTTTTTTTCTCTCCCATGCGCTCCTAATGCCTTGGCTTCTGTCCTTCCTGCAGATGGCATTGTCACTCATTGCCCTTACATGGCCCAAATTATGACATTCACACCCTTTTGCGAGCAGCAACCTTCCTTTTGGGTGGATGGCTGCCCCACTTTCCTTAGCAGGCCCGTACCTTGTTCTTCTGCCCCCGTGATGCTAACAAAGTGTAAACCCATTTAAATTGTGAATGCAGAATTTGCATTCTCCTGGCAACCTGTGTTGAATTTCCTTATCAAGTCCCATTTGCCCTGCTGACTCACCTACGGGGTAAGAGTAAAGCCGCATAACAGTTAGATAGCTGGCTTCATAGTTGCCTACCTTCACTTGGTGAACTTCTGAAGGTGCAAGTGACATGTCTAGCACTTTTAAAATCAGAACTGCAACCCCTTAAAAGTTCTTAATGAGCTTTTTAAATATAGAAGTGGGCCTAAATTGGAGGGAGAACAGGATTCCTGTCTGTGATCCCCCTATGCTGTTGCTTTCTGGAATTGCGATCAATCTTGAAATTAACATGTCAGCCAGCACCAGTATTTTCAGGGGTGTTCCAGCCACCATTTTCATCCTCAGAATGCCCCCAAAATTCAGCCGCTAATGTTGATTCTTTGGCATTGCAGTGAACAATATCAGAGGCTGCAAATGTACATCATTCGTTCTGCTGTAGAGATTTTATCTGCAGGATGTGCGACAGTGACCATCTAATTTGGTACAGATGTGTGTTCTATCGCATTGCCAGGGGCAAATTCTCAGTAGCAATTAATATAAATGCCTGTTTCTAGTGACATGAATCACTCCAGTCAACTCATTTCTGTACCTTCAGGTAGCTAATACATTGAATTCTTCAAGTTTTGTTAATCACAGTCATAGTGTTCTTTTAAATTCAAAGAATGCAGGCAGCAACAGATGAACAGTTGTCCCACTGTGAGCTCCCACTCCTTTAGGTAATTTACTTGATCATTATTGTAAATCTAGGAAAATGTTTGTATTAAGCTGTCTAACCATGACAAAGTAACCACAGAGGACTTGTCACTGTGCTGATCAATGAGTTTAGTCAAGATTCTGCTAAATCAGGATGACACTGTAACCTTTTGAATCCCAAATCAAAATCCTGTAAAATTCACCTCTCCTTCAGGAGGAAATTCATTTGCATTGGTGCTGATTATGTCCTGCAGCAGTTTCCCACTCAGCTGTATTCAGAAGATTCAACACAATTCCTTGTATTCTGTAGCATATTGTGAAATTTAAGGTATTCCGAAACCTGCTTGCAGTTTGAACGGACCTCCATTGGAAATATATGAAGACTAGAATGAAATGGGATATGAACAGACAGGAATGGGGAAGGAGGGTGAAATGGGGTGTGGTGATTTTATGTAGGGACAATATTTTTTCCATTCTAAAACAATACGTTCACAAAACAGCCGTTCTTCAACTGTTATACTAAATCCTTTTCTATTTCCAACTTTTCAGCATAGAATTATAGATTTAAAAGACATTAAGGATGTTGGAGTGCAGCAGGTATTTAAATATGATTCATATGCTCCATCCCTTCAGTTTAACAGTGTTGCAAATGCATGAGAATTTACTTATGGAGCAAAATGGTGAGAAAAATACCAAATTAGAACTATTTTCATTTACTTATACATACCTTAAAAGTGAACCCAAAGGTTTTATTTAAAATAATATAATTAACAACTGGTCATCAAAGGAGGAGTGGAATTGATTACAGACCAAATAGGAACCCTGCTTCCGGGGGCAGAATGCATAGCTGAAAATTTAACTTAACATCCAGAATTAACATCTGCATTCACTAAAGAAAATAATGTCAAGCCAATACAGAAAATTGGGGATAGTTGAGAAATGCTGATACCCAAAAGATTATCATCACTTAAAATGGAAAGATCATTTGGCCGAAATGAGATACATCCAAGGTTGCTGAGGAAAATGAGAGTGGAGGTAGCAGAACTCCCGAGTCACAGCGACGTATCTTATGCAATCCTCTGCTCTTCAACTCATTAACTGTGCAACAAGGCACTTGGCTGCACTTCTCAGGGAATCATGCAACAGGAGAGACAGAAATGTTCGTCACTGTTGGGACCTTCCAGCCACTGCCACCATCTTTAAAGTAGAGCTGTGCACCATCCCAGATGCTGCAAGCCAGGCAATGGCTCTCACACTGTGGTGCTTCAGCATTATTATTGAACAGTTTTGTTGTTTGCATGGAACTCGGAACATTGACATTTTCAACTTGTTCGTTGAGGTTTCAACATTAGCAGTTTAAATAACAACAGGGATCAGGGATTGACATTCCTTTACTCAGATGCAGAGATTTGAGTGCTAGCTGATGGAAGATTTGAGGAGAAGGCTGTTTTTTTGTTTGCTGGGAGTTTCAGCTAAGTTCTAGATTTTTAAGTTTCTAAATATTTTTCCTCTTTCTCATGCTTAAAATTAAAATAGTTGGTAAGGGAAGGGTGTTTTCTTTTAAGCAAAGATTCTTTTTGAAGCTTCTTCTTTTAGACCTTACAGAATATAGTTTTTAAGTTCTCCCAGCATAGTGAGTCAGCAGTAATCAGTCCACAAACAGAGGATTTGAGAGAAGTGTAGGTCTTTTCAGGCAAATGTCAGTGAGCAAAATTTAAGGGCAATTACGGCAGTCAATGGAGTTGTACAGTCAGCCTGTCAGATATGGGAGATTAGGGAACAGTTGACTGGCCCTAGACATTATGTCTACAGGAGGTGTGCTTGGATCCATCGTATATCAGACTGTTTGCATTGGCTGGAGAGGCAGTTGAAATCGCTGAGGAGCATACAGAAGACACAGATGTGGTGGCTAGTAGATTTAGAGAGGTGGTTACACCGCAGGTTCAGTCAGATAAATGGGTGATTGTCAGGAGAGGTAGAAAGGTAATACAGGATCTCTTGTAGCTATTCTTTTCTCAACAGGTATACCATTTTGGGTACTGTTAAGGGGGTAGTCTCTCAGAGGAAAATAGAAGTGGCAGCCAGATCTTGGGCACCAAGAATGAATCTCGTCTTAAGCGGGGTTTGTCAAAATTCGAAAGAGTTATTGTTATAGGGGACTCTCCTGTCAGGGGCACAGACAGGAGCTTCTGAGGCCGTGAGTGTGAATTCAGGATGGTATGTTTACCTCCCTGCTGCCAGAGTCAGGTACATCTCAAAACATTTACATGATTTTGTCAAAGGGGAAAGTGAGATGCTGGGAGTTGTTGTACACATTGGTAAGAATGGTATGATTAGGGAAAAGGTGGAAGTTTTGCAGAGCGAATAGGAAGTTAGGTAGAAGGTTAAAAAGCAGAACCTCAAAAGTAGTAATCTCTGGATTACTCCCAGTGCCACATGCTAGTGAGAGTAGGAATAAGGAGATAGAGCAGATAAATTCAGATTTTTGGATCACTGGGATGTCTCCTGGAGCAGAAAAGACCGTTCAAAAGGGATCAGTATCACCTGAATTGGAAGGGGACCAACACCCTGGAGGGGAGATTTGTTAGTGTTTTCAGGAGCCTTTAAACTAGTAGGGGGCAGAGGGGATCCTAAATAGTAGTGAGAGTAGAATGTCAGATGAGAATGGTTCTGAATATAAAAAGAGCAAGTTAATTAGAAGAGGAAGGTGAGAGCAAGTCAGAAAACAAGATAACTCTGATGAATTAAACTGCATTTGCTTCAATACAAGGGGTCTTACACATAAGGCAGATAAACTCAAGGCATGTGTGCGAACATGGGACTGGGACTTCATAACTGTTAGAGAAACATGGCTGAGGGAAGGACAGGACTGGCAGCTCAATGTTCTGGGGTTCTGTACGAAGGATAGAAAGGGAAGCAAGAGAGAAGGAGTGGCATTTTTGACTAAGGAAAACATTATTGCTGTACTTCTGAGGGATCATCCAGTGAAGCTATATGGGTGGAACTCAGAAATAAGAAGGGGATGATCACTTTGGGGATTGTAGTATAGGTCCCCCAGAAGTCAGAGAGAAATTGACGAGCAAATATGAAGAGAGATCTCAGATATAAGTAAGAATAAAAGTGTTGTCATAGTAGTGGATTTTAACTTTCCAAACATAGACTGACACTGCTATAGTGTTGAGAATTTGATGGTGAGGATTTATTAAATGTGCTCAAGAAAATTTTCTTTATCAATATGTAGATGTACCTACTAGAAAAGGAGCAAAACTTGACCTCTGTTAGGAAACAAGGCAGGGCAAGTGACTGAAGTATTAGTCGGGGAGCACTTTGGAACCAGTGGTCAGAATTCTATTAGTTTTAAAATAGTTATGGAAAAGGATAGGCGTTGTACAAAAGTTGAAGCTCTTAGTTGGAGTAAGGCAAATTTTGATGGCATGAGACAGGACCATTCAAGAGTTGATTAGAGTAGACTATTCTCAGCTAAGGGGACAACTGGCAAGTGGGAGACTTTCAAAAGCGAGATAACAAGAGTTGAGGGGCATTGTGTTTCTGTTCAAGTGAAGGGTAAGGCTGATAAGAGTAGGGTTCAATGGATGAATAAAGATATTGAAGCTCTGGTCAAAAATAAGAAGGAGCCATATATAGGAGTGTACGGGCATTCTTAAGAAGGAAATTAGAAGGGCAAAAAGGGATGTGAGATGACCTTGGCAGATAAGATTAAGGATAATCCAAAGAGATTCTACAAGTACATTAAGGGTGAAAGAGCAACTAGAGACATAATAGGGTCCCTTAAAATCAACAAGGTTATCTATGTGTGGAACCAGGAGATAGGAAAGATACCAAACAAATATTTCACATCAGCTTTTACTGCAGAGAAAGAAATGGAGGCTAGGGAACTCGGGGAAATAAATGTTGATGTCTTGAATACAGTCCACATTACAGAAGAGGAAGTGCTGGAGGTCTTAAAAAACTGGGAGCTCCAGTTTCCTCCCACAGTCCAAAGATGTGCAGGTTAGGTGTATTGGCCATGCTAAATTGCCGATTGTTTCCAGGCCATGCGGACTAGATGGATTAGCCATGGGAATGCAGGGTGGAGTTCCTGGCACAGGGTAGGGGTATGGGTCTAGTTGGGATGCTCTTTGATGTGGACTTGATGCACCAAATGTTCTGCTTCCACACTGTAAGGATTCTATGATTCTAAGGACCATGGGATACTGGTTTTTATTAGCCAAGGCATAGCGTTTAAGAGCAGTGAGGTTGTGCTGGAACTGTATAAAATGTTGGTTGGGCCACAGCTAGATTGTGTGCAGTTCTGGAATCCACAGTATAGGAGGGATGTGATTGTACTGGAAAGGGTGCAGAGGAGATTTACCAGGATGTAAGAGTAAATTATTGCCGATGTTGAAATCCCTACAAAAAACAACAAATGCTGGAGATCACAGCAGGTTAGACAGCATCCATGGAGGATGTTGCCTGGACTGGAGAGTTTTAGTTATGAAGAGAGATGGGTTTGTTTTGCCTGGAGCAGTGGAGACTGAAGGGGGCCATGATTAAGATGTATGATATTATGAGGGGCATTGCGAGGGTAGACAGGAAGAGATGCCAAGATATACATAGCTATAGGCCAAGTCCTGGAAAATGGTTTTGGAATAGTTATGTGATTATTTTTGACTAGCATAGACTTGATGGCCCAAAGGACCTTTTTTGTGCTGTACATCTCTATGACTCTATAACCACACTATCCTGCACCTTCACCACATCATGAAGTCACCCATGACTGGAAACTCTGCATTATGAGGCTAATCCCACATCCGCTGGAGGTGATGGATTATGGTGGTCCTGGGCTTCCAGACATTTATGGTCCTCACTCATTTCTGTGGACACTTTTAGTGCAGCTGAAGCAGAAATGATCATGGCTTCTATGCCTGAATTCATTGAGAATGGGTCCAATGTGCTTTGGTGGGCAATATTAGATTTAAAGCACACAATACTCTAGCTCTGGCCTAACCAAAGTTTTATATCATTCCAGCATAATCTCCACGCTATTAAACACTGTGCCTCAGCTGATAAAGACAAGGATCCCATATTCCTTCTTAACCAATTTATCTACCTATACCGCTATCATAAGGTTCCAGTGGGTATCCACACCAAGGTCCCGCTGATCATCAGCAATGAGATTATTCAGCACTTGCCACACACATAATCAAAGTTTCATGAACCACTGGGACATAGAGGCCTCTGAGAAGGAGGGTAATGAGATCCCTTTACATGGACCTTGTAAATTATTGACCTGATTCAGATGGGTGTTGCTCAACCCTTTTGACACAAATACGGTGGGAGATTATAAGTGTGATAGCAACAATGAGAATCTTTACCCCAATATTACACAAGAGAGGCAGTATTGCATGGAGAATCATGGTGCAGGTTTTTAATAATGCAAGGTGTGAAGTGAGTAGCTTCTGGATCTTGTGCAGACTATAGAGCCTTGGAGATGATTGCGAATTGTGGAACCCCAGTGAATCTTTACAGCTCACCTGACATGACTTGTGCTTCACAGCTATTAGTGGGAATAATTTATAATGTTAATGGTCAGAAGTGCTTGACTTTCATTTAATACGATTGGTCAATGCATGAAGTCCACACAGAATTATGTCATAAAAGATACCTTTAATCTGTACTGTGTGACTGTTTAATGCTATTGATCCTTGAAGGACATCACACAAAAGTAGGATCTGCTTCCTCAGAGAAAAATAACACTTAACTTGCCCTTTCTGGGTGTGCTGGCAATTATTTTCCATTTCAATGATTTGGAAATACATCTCCAACTGATGGGTGACCAGGAACCCTCATTCATCTCTGTGCAGGTCCCAACTGATTTAACACTTAACCCATGACTGGTTTCTCTCGATCTGCAAGACTGTCCATGACCTACTCCCCAGACTGTAGTAATATAAATCCCCTTACTGTGTTTGGCACAAGTTCCCAAATGACTGTGTCCAAGTCCTTCAACTGAGATCAGATGATGCCCTCAACTGACTACATCAGTATCCCTTGACTGAAGACAAACCCTTTAGCTTAACTAAAAACTAATATCTCTAGACCTTGAGACATGGCCATTTGGTTGAAGCATATGCAATGTGTTGTTGTGTAAGCTGCAGGCACATTCTGTATTTATGCCATTGATGCAGCCCCGTTCTGTGTAGTAATATATCTGCTCCCTTAACTCATCACTGCTGATGACTACGACAAGCTGCTCGGCTCTGTGTCTGTACTAAATGGCAAGACAAGGCAGCAGTGCACAAGGTCTAAATGGGGCAGCAACGTGCAAATTGCAAAGAAAAGGCAAGGCAGATATAAGGTGAGCATCTAAATGCTTGTGAAGTTACAGAGCATTAAGAAAGCAAGCAAAATGTCCTGAGGTGCACCCTGCTCCAATCCTTTCCCTGTGTGCAGAGTGGCCCAACAGTAACATTGCAATGAAAGATGTTGTTGTGCTCCCAAGTGCGGCATAGAGCTGGCAGCTCTCTGCTCTTACTTTTGTGTTGGGGTTTGTTACCATCCAGTTTCTCTCTGCCATGTGAGAGGATGGTAATGTACTAACGAGATGTGAATACATACAAATTGGCCTCTTGCCAGTCATTAGTGAGATTCAAAACTCGCTGATCAGACCTTTCATAGATAGAGAATCTCATTTTGTGATTTTGCTGTATGCTGCCAACTGATTTGTTGCCTGTGTACATCGGAACGGGGTGTCCACTGGCTACTTTCAGATGCAGGGCAGGCATTTGGTGAGCTGCAGCCACCAGCCACCAGGTACCTGCTCTGATTTACATTGGGAAATTGCAGCAGCGAGTTTCTCAGGGGAGGAGAGAAGAAGTGTAAGTTCTGTATAAATAAGGTGAGTTGGAGCCTTAATGAAATGAAAATGCATGGAAATTAGATGGTAGGTGCTCAATGGCGACATTCTGAAGCCATCAATTAAGGCTTGAGGGGATAATCATGAAGCTTTCTCAACGTTAAGGTTCTCATCCTTACAATTTCTCCATGTACAGTCAGTTCTGCTATAATGTGATTGTTGCACTCCTGTGCAACATTGTGTTATAGAAAATCAGGCTATAGAAATAAATGGGGCCTATGGGAAAAGTGAGGCTGGGGCAGCCCACCAAATTAAAATCATGCAAATTCTCTCAAAAAAATCACTCAAAAGCCTAACACAAAGGGTAGCACCGTTTGAATAAATGTTTAATTCATTTCTAATAATGAAATTAAAGTAAATTTAACACCTTACCTTGAAAAAATATCAAGATGTCTGGATAGGGGAGGAGGTTTTGAGGTTGCTCTGTTGTTAATGCAGGGGCTGAGTGTCATCATCATCATCAACACCTCCAGATGCAGTTGTGGTTGCAGGGTTAAGGCAAAAAATAGTTTATCCAGAACTAGATGGCCATAGTTCATTGTCTTTTGACTATTTCTTGGGGGTTGGCTTAAAAGAAGACATCTAGTTTTGCTTTTTGCCCATTTCCTTCTTCATGAAGAAGCTGTTCATGGGGTGCCAAAAAGGATCTTATTCCATAACCTGCTACACTGCTGTGTTCTATTGTAGCCATTGTCTTCTAAGAGCTGCAACTGTTCTCAATTTCCCTCAGGATAGAAGACAAAAAAGCAGTGGAAAGCTCTCGCGGTGCTGCATCCTGGACTTCATCCTCTTCATCTCCAGCTTCCAGTTCCCCCTCAGCAACAAGTTGTTGTAGATCAGCTGTACAGAGGTCTTCACAATGGGACTTAAGCAGCTCTTCAACATCCTCCCTCTTCAAATCCAACTTGCTTTGCAAGATCAACACAATGTTCTTTGATTCTTGGGAACTCCTTTTGACAGATCAAATCTTTTAAAATCTTGAAAAATATCTGGGAGAAGCTTCCACCAAGCTGCATGCAAAGAGTATTACTGACATCACCCCAGGCCTCCACAATAATGTCAATTGCATTCTTGATGTTAAAGCTGGCCAGCAATTATTGCTTGTCCCTAGTTGCCCTTCATAGAAATCATCATAGAATCCCTACGGTGTGGAAACAGGCCCTTCAGCCCAACAAGTCCACACCGACACTGAAAGCATCCCACCCAGACCCATCCCCCTAATCTACACCTCCCTGAACACTATGGGTAATTTGGCATGGCCAATCCACTTAGCCTGCACATCTTTGGACTGTGGGAGGAAACCAGAGCACCCGGAGGAAACCCACACAGACACAGGGAGAATGTGCAAACTCCGCACAGACAGTCGCCCGAGGGTGGAATCAAACCCGGGTCCCTGGCGCTGAGGGGCAGCAGTGCTAACCACTGTGCCACCGTGCCGCCCTTATAAGGGCTTGTGCGGGATTGAGAAGGTGATGGTGAGCTGCCTTCTTGAACCACTGCAGTCCAACTGCTGTCCGACTGGGTTGCCACAATACCATTAGGGAGAGAATTCCAGTTAGGAATTTTGGCATGAAGAATGAGAAGAGGCATTTTAAACTCAATGGCATAATTTTAAAGGGATTACAAGAAATAAAGAGATGTAGGATGTTAGCTCATAAATTCTTGGACAAGTTGAAAAGTTTGTGCAAAACAAATTTGGAGGTCTTGGTTTTATTACCAGAAAGATAAAATACAAAAGCAAGAAAGTTATGTTTTACCATTATAAATCACAGGTTGAGTTTCAGCTGGAGTATTGTGTCCAATTTTGGCCACTACAACCTAAGAAGGATATTAAGATCTTGGAAAATTTGCAATCAATGCATACTAGAATGGTACTAGAAATGTAAGAGGTTGTGTTTATGGGAAGATTAAAGAAATTTCAGATTTTACTCTATATTTAGCACCTTTCACAGAACATCCCAAAGTACTTCATGATAATTAATTACTTTTGAACTATTGTTAGTGTAATGTGGGAATTGTTTTTTCTAAGATTATAATTGAAATACAGTAGACTTTGTGATAAGCTACACCTTATGAACAGGCACTCTCAATTAACCAGCAAAAATTATACACCTCAAATATTGTGAAGTTTACTGTATCATCCTGTCCAATTTGTTAGGAAGGGAAGATCAAACCCCTCTGATAATTAAAATCAAAACACAAGCCCCCAGTCTGTTTCAGCAGCAGTAGAGTTCCCATTCTAAACATTAAACCTGAAACACTCAAAGAAGCTCACTTTACCTTGCCTAATCTAAAAACCCTCTCTTTATATACCTTGGATGACATATAAATTTTCTTACAATAGCAGTGGCCCAAGGTTGTCAAAACCATCAGATTTAAATTCAATTGGCTTTCAATTACTAAGTGCTTGGTTTAAATTAATTGGCTGATTCCAGCTGGATGGTAAAACATCAAAACAAGCCTAAGGTTTCCAATCAAACAGCCGATTGATACATGTTTCAATTCCAGAACTGCCAGTACTCCCTTCAGCTGTTTAGACACATTTTCTGTACAAATCTCTAAGCTTAGAAAAACACCTTACCTGTTAAAGGAGCCACACACTCTTGCCCTCTATCATTTTCAACTTCGAGTCAATTTCTCCTCAAATACCGCAAACTACTACAAGATCTGAGAAGTCAGTTGCCGGTATGAGTGAGAAGGTTCTCTCCTGATAAGTTTTATGTAAGCATTATTATTTATGTCATAAATAAAGTATAACCATGATGTGTATACCCTTGCATTACGTTTCTATTACTTAGTGTGTGTTTTTACATTGATTATGTGGACCTCTTGATTACCCAGAATATTTGATCAATCAGCACACTGCTGATCCTATAGGTGCTGGTTAATAAAAGGTTTACTGTATTTAACTGCTCAATAGAAAGACATTCATTTGCATTTGGTCATCTCTGACTTGATCAGCCAATACCACCTGAGTTCTGGTCACTTATTTTGAAAACAATCTCTGTTCTACACATTATTAGTGTCAGCATCCAAGTGAAAGTCATAAAAAGCCACAAACCAGAAAACAAACAAGCTTAAGTGACAAGCATTAACTGAATCAGAGTGTGTGGCTTTCTGGTTGAAGATTTTTTTTCATAAACACTCAAAAGCCACAATAGTGACTTCTGATGCAGTAGTTTCTTTCATGATTTCTGGAGGATCTGTTCAGATGACTAACCAAACTGAATTTAAATAGCATCTTTGTACTGACACATGCATTGAACAGCATTTCATTAAAGACCAGCAGAAGAAAAGAAAGGATTCAGATAAGGCAGATAACAAAATATTGTGAAATTGGTTCTCTTGTTTAAAAAAAAAATCACATGATTAAAAGTGAAACTTTTAAAAGATGTTTAAAATTTAAAGATCAATTATGACAACCTTCACACACTTCAAATATGTAATTTGAAAGGACGTCTTCATCCAGGGGGAGGAAGCAATTGAGGAGAATTCTTGCAATGAGCTTCCCTCTGGATACTCATCTGTAGTTATTGCAGTTGAGCTTGTCTCCTTGCCCAAAAATGATCATAATTACATCATCTCAGAGATTCACTTTCATGCTCTCCTCCTTCCAGACGAGGAGATAAGGACGTGTATTTGTGCCAAGAGTGCTTCTCTGCCATATTTTAATATTTCAGAGGAGATTTCATCTCCACCAGCAGACTCGATAGTTCTCAACTGTTGGGTGGCATCTTCAACTTCATGTTGGCCCACGTTTGTGATGGTGGCAGTTAGCATGATATGGGATGTGAGCAAGGGCATTCATATTGAGAACTGAGTCACAGGTGAAGTGATCCTTGAATTGTTCCTTCCAATGATTGCTGACTACTTCTCTGTCCATGATGATTGTCATTCCAATTTTTAGCTCTCAGTGGGTTATGTCCAATACAGGCCCAGTTTAGATGCAATCTGAGGTCATATAAGGCTGTATCATTGCACCAACACCTTTAGTCGTGGAGTCATAGAGATATACAGCATGGAAACCGACCCTTCAGTCCAACTCGTCCATGCTGACAAGTGGTGTACCACAAGGATCTGTTCTGGGTCCTCTCCTATTTGTGATTTTTGTACATGATTTTGATGAAGGAGTGGAAGGGTGGATTAGTAAGTTTGCGGATGATGCGAAGGTGGGTTGAGTTGTGGATAGTGCGGAGGGCTGTTCTAGGTTACAAAGGGACATTAATAGGATGCAAAGCTGGGCTGAGAAGTGGCAGATTGAGTTTAACCCTGAAAAGTGTGAGGTGATTCATTTTGGAAGGACAAACTTGAAAGCAGAATACAGGGTTAACGGAAAGATTCTTGGCAGTGTGGAGGAGCAGAGGGATCTTGGGGTTCATGTCCACAGTTGCCTGAAAGCTGCCACCCAGGTGGATAGAGTTGTTAAGAAGGCATATGGTGTGTTAGCTTTCATTAATAGAGGGATTGAGTTCAAGAGCCGTGAAGTTATGCTCTAGCTATACAAAAGCCTGGTTCGGCCACATCTGGAGTATTGTGTCCAGTTCTGGTCTCCTCATTACAGGAAAGATGCAGAAGCATTGGAAAAGGTGCAGAGGAGATTTACCAGGATGTTGCCTGGAATGGAGGGAAAGTCTTACGAGGAAAGGTTGAGAGAGCTAGGTTTTTTCTCTTTAGAACAACAAAGGATGAGAGGTGATTTGATAGTGGTGTACAAAATGGTCAGAGGTATAGATAGAGTGGACAGCCAGAGACTTTTTCCTAAGGTGGAGGTAGCTATTACAAGGGGGCATAGTTTTAAAGTGAGTGGAGGTAGATGCAGGGGAGACGTCAGAGGTAGGTTCTTTACTCAGAGAGTGGTAGGGGTGTGGAATGCATTGCCAGAGAGTGTAGTGGAGTCGGCCTCATTAGGGGCATTTAAGTGGCCAGTGAAAGTGGTTGAGGCAGGTACAATAGCAACATTTAAAAAACATTTGGATAGGTACATGGATGGAAATGGTTTAGTGGGATATGGACCAAATACAGGCAATTGAAACTAGCTGAGTGGGCACCATAGTCAGCATGGACCACTTTGGGCTGAAGGGCCTGTTTCCATGCTGTACTACTGTACTCTATGACTCTATGACTCCATGTGTAGTTCTAGCTATCAACTGATTAGTCACCTCAGGACCCAGAAGTGATGCTAAGGTAGTGCCTAAGAATAAGACAGTAAATGTATTACTGATGACATTTTGCCATTACACAAATGCATGGTATAAAGGTACTTTCCTTCAGGTTATAAATTTCATTCCTCTCAACAATTTGATATCAGCATGACGCAGTTGGATTGCTTGACCCAAAGCAACACCTGGGTTCGATTCCTCCCTTGGTTGACTGTCTGTGTGGAGTTTGCACATTCTCCCCATGTCTGTGTGGGTTTCCTCCAGGTGCTCCAGATTCCTCCCACAGTCAAAAGATGTGCAGGCTAAGTGGATTGGCCATGCTAAATTGCTCGTAGTTTTCAGGGGTGTGTAGATTTGGTGCGTAATAGGGGGATGGGTCTGGGTGGGATGCTCTGAGGGTCAGTGTGGGCTTGTTGGGCTGAAGGGTCTGTTTCCACACTGTAGGGATTCTATGGTCTATGAAAATAATTGATCTGTCATTTTCAAAGTTATCACTAGCTGCACTGTGTGGATAGTGCTTTACTTTCCATTGGCAGTTTAGCAATAGACTGGCAGTACCATCCATTAATGTAAATCCAGCACAAGTCTGTTAGTTTCTTCCCAGGACCCTCATTGATTTAAAAACAGAAAATGTTAGAAATATTCAGCAGATCTGGTAGAATCTGTGGGGAGATACAGTTATCTCAGGTCTGTGACTGTTCATCAAAACATCCCTCATTAATCAATCGGTAATTTTGTAGCTGTAATATTGCATAAGTTTACCATGACTAAGGGGGAAACAGTGCAGCTCTGGTGATGTCTTTAAATTTTTCAACCTGTTAAAAGGACCTTATCACTCTTTTACAAGAATTGCTGAAGCAGCAACAGTCTTAAGGATATCAGCAATTGGAAAGGCTCCCAGATTCTTAGATAAATCCCTGGAGACACTTTTGGCAGAATTCAGGAATAGAATAAGGAGGTCATTGGTCTGTCAGTTCAGATAACCATAGAAGCAGCTGGAACAGATTGTCTGGAGAAAGTCAGTGATGCCTTCATCATCCCAGGAACTGTTGAGCAATGCCAAAAGAGGATCAATGACGTCAGAAACACAGTCAAAATAAGTCAACGCATTCCATCTCCTTACATACTTCATCACCCAGGCAGTTTCAAATTACCTTTTTGACAATCAAAGTCTTTCTTTCTCAGCATTTTCTCAGGGGAGCTCATTTCTGCTAACCTTTATGCACCTTCTTTACTCAAAACCACCTTTCCGACTCACATTGTCTGACACAAGATCTGCAGCAGTCATCGCAGGTTCCCTATTTAAAGGTACCAAGCACGTCCATATCACATCATTATGGAGAGGTATGTCAATATCAATCACTATGTCAAGCATTTAATATTGTCTGCTCTCCCTTCATAGAAAAATATAGCCCACAACTAGTGTGTAAATGAAATAAGTATTGGATGGACAGAAGCACTAACAGCCATAAATACAGTAGAAGAGGTGTACTGCAAATTGTGTGCAAGCAGACATAATAACATATGGGAGAGGTTAAAGTTGAGGATGAGGCACTAACAAATTACTAAAAGCTGGGAAATGCATACAATATACAAGATCAGCTTATGTACCTACTTAAGTGATTGTAATGACCTTGCACTCAGCAATTATTTCTTCAAGGGATACGTCGCTATTTGCACAGTTAAATGAGCTTTTTAGTGTTTTACATGACATGGATATAGTCTCAGGACAAGGAGTCAACCATTTAAGACAGACGTGAGGAGAAACTACGTCTCTCAAACTTGTGAATCTTAAATTTGTTAGCCCATGGATGCTATATGTGCATATAATCAAGGCTGAGATAGATAGGTCTCATAATCAATGGGAAATCAGTGGAAAGGTGGACAAGATGTGGATTTCAGCCAAAAAGTTGACCTAAATCATGTTGAATGGTGGAACAGGCTCAAGGGATCTAGCTCTACTCTAGCTTCTGTTTCCTATGCGCTTATCATAAGGGTTGTCTTCAGAAAGAGGCTGGCCTTGATGACAACACCAAAACACATTCATTGGAAAATGAGTTGCCAAAACTACAGCCTCAACATTTGATCACTAATTGCATCATGAATTGTGCCTTGTACAATAATTTACCTAAGAAGAAATAGTTATTAAGCTGTCACTAGGTGAAACATTAAGCACTGGTGAGAATAAGGTCCAGGACAGTGGAAAGGGAGACTGCAATTCTTCCATTACAGATGAACATATGACTTCCCTTCTTAAGAAGTGTGGGGCCCCAGATCTTGGGCGCACAATCTTCAAACGTTCTATAATTAGGAAGCTTCAATTTAATATGTAGTCAGCGAGGATGGTTTCCATGCCGTTTGTTGAGATAGTGGGCAAAGGAAAGAGTCTCTTGAGCTGAAAATACCCTTAAAATTGTACACAGATGAAGAGATATCAGCAGCAATTAGAAATATGCATATAAGCAGACAAGTCAGGAGCAGGAGTAGGCCATTCAGCCACTCAAACCTTCTCCACCACTTGACACCATTTTCTTTTCTTCATTCAACAATCGGACATGGCAGGGCCAGCATTTGTTTCCAGTCCCTGGTTGTCTTTGAGAAGGTGGTGATGAGCTGCCTTTTTCTGAAGAAGAGAATTCACAGACTAATGACAGTCTAATAGAAAACATTTCTCCTCATCTCTGTTTAAACAGGAGACAACTAATTTTAAAACTGTGTTCCTTGTTCTAGTCTTTCCCTTAAGGAGAAATATCCTCTCAGCATCCATTCTGTCAAGTCTCCTCAGTATTCATTGTCTAAACTCCCAATGGATACAGGCCCAACTTATCTAATCTTTCCTCATAGGTTATTCCCCTTAGACCAGCAATCAGATGAGTGAACCTTCTCTGAACTGCTTCCAGTGCAATGATTTCCATTCCTAAATAAGGAAACCAAAACTGTACACATTACTCTAACTATGGTCTCACTCCTGTATAGCTGTAGCTATACTTCCCTAGTATCATATTCCATCCGCCTTGCAATAGACGAGAATACACCATTTTGCTTCCTAGTCATTTGCTGTGCCTGCATACTAACCTTTAGTGATCCATATACCAGACATCACAGGAAAATCATGGAATTACTGGTGAGTATTGCTGTTTAGGGAATAAGGCTATATAACCAAGAGTTTAAAAATGCTATAAATTTTAATTATTCATAATAAGTGAGTATTTGCTGCATCCTATCTTGTATTTTTATATAAAATATTACATTAAGTATCAACCCAATGTGTAATAAGTATTGGTAGGGTCAGCTAGTAATTAACATAGTTTATTAATAGTAGTAAGGTTTATTATTATTGGGAAAGTTCTATTTTCATTGGTAAGGTTTATTACTAGTGGTGATGTTTAATAGTGATAACAAGATTATTAGTTTATAAATGAAAGTAATGGCAGGGCAGCTCCAACCTCAAGAGTGCATATTCTATGTAATATTGAAACTCCAGTGTGCCTCCTATGTCTTAGGTAATAATTTATACTGGAATTATTGTCAGTTGCAGCAGCTTGAGTCATGGTAGTGCATCCAACAGGTTGAGTGCCACATGGATAGCATATTTGTAGATATTATCATCCCACAGCTTAAAGATTGACATGGAGATGCATGGCCATCAGACAGCTATATAATGCCTGAATGACTACCCTGAATGCATCCCATTCTGAACCCGCATTCAATTCTGAATACTGATGTATGTGATGCATTTGTGTCATTGATAGATTGTAAATAGTTGAGGCCCTATCATTGATCACTGACGCACTGCACTAGTTACAGCTTGCCAACCCAAAAATGATCCATTCATTTGACTGGCTGCTTCCTGTTAGTGTGGAAAGAGCATGGTTAGCTAACATTTTACTTCCTGCACCATGAGCTCTACTTTTGTGTAGCAATATTTTATGTGACCTTGGAAAGAGCGATTGGAACCAGGTGGATCTGGTTGACCACAAGATCCTTGATTGAGGATGTTAACTGGGGCCAATCAGGATGTCCTGGCTGACCAGCTGACCAATATAAGCAGGGGACTTAGAATCTCCTCAGTTCAGGGGACTGACTCCAAAGTGGGTGACTTGGTGATGGGATACCCGCTCTGTGTAGTTATTTCAGTGACAACGGGAGAAAACAGTATGTGCCTAAAGAACATTTGCTCGCAACAGTCATCTTGGAGTTGGGGTAATCATTTCTGGCATCATGCCTTTATTTGGGAAGCTTGACTCATTCCTGCCATCAAAGACTGGGTCCAGTGTGTGGAAAGAATGCAATATTTTTTTCCAGGCAAATGACATTGGGACAGATGAAAAGCAACAAGTAATCTTTCTGACTGCTTGTGGATCTGCAGAATTTTTGGTTATAAGGGGCTTAACTCTCCCAGAGGCACCCTACACTAAAACCTTCCAGGAGTGATTGTCCCAAACAAAGGTTGCCACCAGATACTGACTGAATTCTATTAGGGTCACCCAGGGGTTTCCTAGATGAAGATGCAAGCAAGAAGCTATATCTGGTGACCAGGTTTGGATGCTAACATAGCTGCATTGGTGGTGCAGTGCCCAGAGTACCAACAAGGACAGAAATTGTCACTGGTGGCACCCCCAGATTTTTGGAGATGGTCGGGTAAACACTCGACTCAGTTATATGTCGACTATGCAGGTCCACTCATACGTTCAATCTTCCTGGTCATTGTGGATTCCCTCCCCCCATTCAAAGTGGCTGGATGTGCATAAAGTTCATTCGGCCAACTCAGGGATGACAACTGAGAAGCTGCGAGCATTGTTCGCGATAAACAGACTCGCACAAGTATTGGTCATGGACAGCGGGACATCAATTACCTGCAGGGAATTTGAGTATTTCCTAAAGTCGAATGATGTTCGGCACATAAGGACAGCTCCTTAACTCCTATTGTCCAATGGTCTGGCAGAAACAGCAGTCCAAACATTGATGGCAGACTTAAAGAAGCAGCCTATAGCATCACTCAATACCAAACTGTTCTGGTACCTGTTTGATTGCAGGACTACCCCTCAAGCAACAAGAGGGATAGCTCCAGCAGAGTTGCTGATTGGGGAGAAGACTCTACACCAAGGTCACACCTGATATTTCCAGACGTGGGGGAGAAGGGGGAGGGCGGGGGGATTTGAAACGGCAGCAAGAAATTTAATAAGTTCTTTGAGGAGGTAACACTTACCATAGATAAAAGCGAAGCAGTAAATGTACTATATTTAGATTTCCAGAAAAATTACTTGAAAGGTCATTGTAGAAAATAAAAATTGAAGGGGATGGCATATTGGCTTGGACAGAAGATCATCTTGCTAACAAGCAGAATGGGAATAAATGGGTCTTTATCAGGTTGGCAAGATGGACTGAGTGGTATGACACAAGGATTTATGCTGGGACTTCAACTGTTCACAATTGATATAAATGACCCAGGTGAAACAACTGAAGGTCTGGCTGACAAGTTTGCTAATGCCACAAAGATGGGTAGTAAAGTAAGTTGTAAACAGGACATAAGGAGGCTACACAAAAGTCAAATGAGTGGGCAAAGGTGTGGCAAATGTATTATCATAAGGGGAAATTTGAAATTGTCCATTTTGGCAAGAAGAATTTAAAGTGAGCATATTATCAAAATAGTGAGAGTTTGCAGTGCTTTGAGATGCAGAGGGATCTTGGTGTCCTACTACATGAATTGGAAAAGGCTAGTACACAGCTTCCATGGGTAATTAGGAAAGCTAATGGGCTCAAGGGAAAGCCAAGGACGTAGGAATAGCTGAGTATCTCTTTTGG
This sequence comes from Rhincodon typus, assembly GCF_021869965.1. Classification (NCBI taxonomy): domain Eukaryota; kingdom Metazoa; phylum Chordata; class Chondrichthyes; order Orectolobiformes; family Rhincodontidae; genus Rhincodon; species Rhincodon typus. Next base: position 33,589,049 of record NC_063342.1, read on the forward strand.
TAGATAGCAAGCTCATAAGTCTTTGGATCAGTCTTCCTGAAAAGGTGGTGTAGGCAGAGTCCCTGTATATTTTTGAGGCAGAGATAAATAGATCCTTATTAAGCAAGGTTGCCAAGAGTGGTGGAAATGTGGATTTGAAGTTACAATCAGAATGACCACAATCTTCTTAAATTGTGAAACAGGTTCAAGGAGCATTTGGTGAGGATATTGACCATTATGTGTGGAATTGGTTTACATAACAATGAAATCACTCATGTCCTGGCAAAGATTCAATGGCAACATTTGAGGTGGACCAGGCATTATAGTCAACATTCCTTCTTCAGTCAACAAAATAAAACTCGTCGGTATATTTCATGACTGTTTGTGGGGTATTACTGTGCACTAAATGGCCCACACATTTGCTGACGTAACTACAGTCAAATTCAGATATGAGAGATGTGATTCATGTTGGAATGTGTGAAAATGTGATGTGCAAAAACAAAAACTGCTTGTTAATAGATGACAGTGGAGATGAATTGTGCTTGGCCAATCCTGCCAACTCAGCCTTGCACATCTGTTCTGTGTTGCTTAATCAGTTAAAACAACTGGAAAATGGTCAAATGCAGTGGATGTTCTGCAGCACCGTCTGCACCTGTGCCAATGAACATTACAGAGTGATGTTTTTAGGAACAGTAAGGGAGTAACAATGCCATTTCCTTACACACGTCCAGACAACGTTATTGTGCACTTGAGAAAGGGTGATTAGAGACAGTTGTTCTCCCTCATGTGGACACCAGCCCACATGCTATCTCATCAGATTTGACCTGCACACTGAGACAGATATAAGGGCTGCCACCATGCACAAGCAACCGTATCGAGCCATGGTGAAAGCTGGGTGAGTGTTAGGGACTAGGAATAGTTGTCTATTCTATCTGTGAAGTAGAATGTGAATAAGGACTAGCAGGAGTTCAACTAATTGATATGAAGAGCTCAACAGAGATCATAGTTTGCTCAGCATGATACTTCATGAAACCACAAAAGTGATGAGCTTAGGCTTTTTGAGACAATATGAAGAAAATATATGTTTATACAGCGGATGGTGAGAACTTGGAATGCATTGTTTGAGAGAATTGTGGAAAGCAAGAAAGACTTCAGCTTCTATCGCTTTTTTTCTCCTAAGCACTATATATTTTGCAGCATTTCACAGCAAATAAAGTACTTCTTGAAGTCTAATCACTCTTTTAATGTAAGGAACTGCAGCTAATTTGCATTTGGCCACCCTCACTTACAGCAAAGTGACAATGGCCAGGTAATCTGTTTTGTTAATTTCATTGAGGTATAGATATTGACCAAGATAACAGACAGATGTCTTCTCATCTTTTTCAAAATAGTGCCATGGGGTCTTTTACAGCCACTCAAGAAGGCATGTTGGATCGTGTGGTTTAACAGCTCATCCAAAAGATAGCACTAGCTTCAATTGTGTAATGCTCCCTCAGTTTTGTATTGCAGCATCAGTCTTGATTCTTGTGCTCAAGCCTTAGAGTAAGATTTGAAGCCAAATCTTTGTTATTTAGAGGTACAGGTGGTGCCGACTGAGCAACAGCTGACACAGTAGGTTCAATCATAGCTTTTGAAAGGCAATTGGATATTTATCTGATGCCAAAAAAATTCCTGGGCTCAAGGGAAAGGCATGGATGTAGGAATAGCTGAGTAGCTTTTTTGGTAGATAGTAGAAATATGACAGATCAAACAGCCTTCTCTTTGCAGTTACCACTCTATGATTCTCCGAATGGCAATTTAAACATGGAGATACAACTTCAAGTCTAAAGTTCCTGAAACTAAATGAAAAATCTAAAAAAATTGAATACATCCAAAAGACAGCTGAAAGTTAAAGATGATAGATTGAATCTACACTCATCTCAGCACAACTACTGGTCTCATAATATCATTAGCTCAAATTAGTAGGTATACAAATGTATTACTTAAAATCAGAAGTAAAATATTGTTGGTGCTGGAAATCTGAAATAACAAACAGAAAATGCTGGAAATAATCAGCAGATTAGAAAACACCTTTTGGAAGATTTAATATTTGGGTTCATGGATCTTTCATCAGAGGCTGTTTATCATGTTGGTCAGACAGTAGAGATTGACAGGTAGTCACAGCGAAGTATGTACCAAAAGGACAAGTAGCTGAAAGGTATTACTTCACGAAATCATGTGTATAATGCATAAAGTAAAAGACCTTACATGACAGAGAAATAATCTAACAATGAGAAATTGAAAGACATACATATGTACATAACTAAAACCAACAGAAGTGTTGATCCAATTCTATAAGGATGAAGAAAAGAATAACAAATCCAATAACAGAGACACTAGAAACACTGCGACTCTGCTATGATGAGGTCAGGGAGAAAGGTTGATATCAGCAAACATTACCTTCTATTTAAATATAATAAATAGTAATTAAATACAGGCCAAGACTTCATCTCTGGCACTAGACTGAGAGAGAGAAAACCAGTCCCTAACAGTTATGCGATCTAACATCACTTCCCAATAATGGTGTAGACAATCTCATTTAAATATTAAAATGAACCCTTTAAAATGCATCTCCCCCAAGTCTGACTCTACCCACATTCAGTATTCACATCCACTGATCCTGCGTCTTTCCGCTGCTCCCCACACCCTCCAACCACCACCACCACTAAATTCATCCCCATCCTCATCCCATTCATCTCTGATTCACAGTTATAGCAGTTACCCAGTCTTCTCAGCAGTGTTCTTAGCATTCTTGGAGAGATTTGAGAATTCAAGATCTTCATGCTTTCTCTTCAACTCTCTTGAGCAAATTGATGATTAGGAGATGATACTAGTTCACCATTCAGACCATCTTTCAAGATGCCCAAATAACCGGTCAACTCTGTAAAATGTTGTCTTCTGTATAAACTAATACCCTCTTGTTGCTATCTCATTTTCTTTGTTTCCATTGGATAGGATCATGGTTGCATTGTCTTCTTAAGAGTTAAGTTTTGATGATATTTTAACCATACACTGACTCTCCAACCTGAAGTCTAACAGTTTGTGTATTCTGCAATGATTATTGTGTTACTGTGTGGCATGGCATAGGTGTACTCAGTTTGGAGTTGAATCCACAGCCTCCTTCGATCAGAGGCTCACACATAGCTTCTGATAATAACAATAACTTGGAACTGTCAGATTAATAGCATCATTCTCCCTTTGATAAAATCTTTATAATCTGCACTCCCCTTTTGACCTTGCCATTGGTTTGCATATATCTCAGTAAGCTAGTTGTGTGAACAATTCTGTAAGATTCGATGAAGTATCTTGAAATATTCATCAGCAAATTGCATGCTACAGTCCAAAATGATGAGCTATGGAATACTTAAAGAGATTAAAATTTCTTTCAACATTGCAGTTATAGCATCACAGGTATAACAGAATAGGCATTTTACTTCTATCCACCTTGAATAGTAGTCAACCATTTATCAGAAACGTCTTCTCTCTGGGCTCAAAAAGATCCGTTCTGAGATGTTCTGGGATCTGGATGGGAAAGAAGGTACTGCCAATGATCCCTTATGCTCCTGCCAATGGATAGGTCATTGATGCAATTGGACATCACCACATCGAATGGTCTTGACTGTCCCGGACACCAAACAGAATTTGCATTCTGGTTTGGCTCTTAGTGAAACCCAAATGACCTGGTGTGACCTCTGACATATATTGAGGCTATATACTTGATATGACCACTGTTCTTATCAATAATCAGGAAGTCACTGAGATGTCTTCTTTGCTCAAAATATTGCCTCAGAATAGGCAGGCCTCCAAGCCTTCAACAAAATTTGTATCCCTTTGTTCAGGGCTTGTGACAGGAATATGTGACAGTGTGTCTATTTCTTCCTTTGCACATACTCAGTTGTACCATCAAATGTCATAACCCCGAAAACAAGACCTCTGCACTCTTGGTGACAGTTTTGTTGATTCCTTAGCATTCAGTAGAATGACCAAGGATTTGTGGTCAGTCACAACAGTGAATTCAAGACCAAGGGCGTAGTCTGCAAACTCCTCATAAAGCCAGGTTGTAGTTTGGACTTCTTTACAATAATAATTGCACATCTACAGACATTCACTCCCTCCATCGTTAATAGCCAGTAGCAGCAGTAGGAACTTTCTACACAATACAGTGCAGAAACTCACCAAAGATCCTTAGCTAGCACCTTCTAGACCCACAAACACCTCCATCTGGAGGGACAAGAGTAGCAAGTGCATGGGAGCACCACCAATTGCAGGTTCCCCTTTTGGGCTGCTCACCATCCTGACTTGGCGATGTGTCACCGTTCCTTCACTCTCACTGAGTCAGAGTCCTGGAATTCCTTTCCTACGGGCATTGTGGGTCCACCTGCAGCACGTGGACTGCAGCAGTTTGAGAAGGCAGTTCACCACCACCTTCACAGGAACAGACAATAAATGCTGGCCAGCCAGCGATGCCCACATCCTATGACATGTTTTCTGTTTCAGTCAAAGAACGTGACGCGTAGTACATGATCTATATTTAAAATCCCACTTAATCTGGAAATGTACAGCTCCCAATCCAGTTGTTGATGTATCCACAGAGTGAAATGGGACCCTCGGGTCAGATTAAAGAATCAAGGACCAGGGCAATAGAGGGTTGAGATGAATCTATAAGCATATAGCAATAGCCACCAGAGACAATAATAAATGGGAGCAAGACAGCTACACAGATGTGTTAATTTTGTTACAAATAACTGAATTCAGTTATGCACACTGGGCCCTTGAGCAATAACAGGAAGGTAATGCCTTGAGATAACAATTAAACAATCTCTCTGTGCTTAGAGTCAGCATCTGTGTCAGCACAATAAAACTGATGAAACAAGTAACAGGTACATCCGGGATCTGCATGAGCCCTGTGAATTCACCTGTGATAGGCTGAGTAACTACCCATCCAGCCAACTGGGCTGAGTAACTGTACATAAACTGTACATGTATCCATCACTGTTCAGAGAGATAACAGCATCCCCTACTTGATTCACCATCTGCATAGATCACTTAAGCTTTGTGACATTTCAAGGAGGTTGATTTTTTAAATTGTTATGGTTTTCGGAGAATCTATGATGACCACTTATACACATGTAATGAGCTCAAGGAACTTAATAATTGGTTGCAGAAAGTCCTAGTTATGATTGATGAGATATCCTCATTCTCGTAGGTATTGTAGTTCTGTTCTAACAGGAATACAGAGTACTGGGCTAATGGTAAGATTCTTGGTAGTGTGGATGAGCAGAAAGATCTCGGTATCCATGTGCATCGATCACTGAAAGTTGCCACCCAGGTTGATAGCGTTGTTAAGAAGGTGTACAGTATGTTAGGTTTTATTGGTAGAGGGATTGAGTTTCGGAGCCATGAGGTCATGTTGCAGCTGTACAAAACTCTGGTGCGGCCGCACTTGGAGTATTGCGTACAGTTCTGGTCACCGCATTATAGGAAGGATGTGGAAGCATTGGAAAGGGTGCAGAGGAGATTTACCAGGATGTTGCCTGGTATGGAGGGAAGGTCTTATGAGGAAAGGCTGAGGGTCTTGAGGGTTGTTTTCGTTAGAGAGAAGAAGGTTAAGAGGTGACTTAATAGAGACATACAAGATGATCAGAGGATTAGATAGGGTGGACAGTGGGAGCCTTTTTCCTCGGATGGTGATGGCTAGCACGAGGGGACATAGCTTTAAATTGAGGGGTGATAGATATAGGACAGATGTCAGAGGTAGGTTCTTTACTCAGAGAGTAGTAAGGACGTGGAATGCCCTGCCTGCAAAAATAGTAGACTCGCCAACTTTAAGGGCATTTAAATGGTCATTGGATAAACATATGGATGATAATGGAATAGTTTACGTTAGATGGGCTTCAGATTGGTTTCACAGGTCGGCGCAACATCGAGGGCCGAAGGGCCTGTACTGCGCTGTAATGTTCTATGTTCTATGTTCTATATTCCCACCTGCTTACTCTGCATCATGCTCAATTGCAGTGAATCCATAGATTAGGATGTCATCCAGGTGGCAAATTAATCTCTCCAATTCTTCCAGGATACTTATCATTTTCCATGCAGACATGATACTAAAGGTTAATTGGTTAAAACGATATCTCCTATTATCTCCGTAAGAAAAGTTGAGAGTAACTTCAATTCTTCATCTAAAGGTAATTGCCAAAATCCAGTATTCAAATCAAGTTTAGTGAAAAGTAAATTGTTTCCCAGTTTTGGTAACATCCTCATCCTCCTCCCTGGAAGATTGGTCCCAGTCTCCCAGCTATTCAGCATTCCCGACATCTCCTCTTTGCCTGCTCCAGTTGAGCAGAATGCGGGATATCAGGATTATGAGGAGTGCTCAGTCTGGATTGCATCCCAAGAATCCCCAGGCCAATCGAAGCATCAGAATCTTACCTTCAGGAGGCCTATCAAATGCTCTGTGATGGCTGTGGTGAAAAATGGGCTGCCTTGTACGTGCATTTGGCAACAGCCAGGGAGTTGCATAAACTGTCTAAGTTTACACTAATCTTATTCTGCAACATGAATTGAGGAACAAATAGTGACCAAGAGCCTGGGGATAAATACTTGGTCTTAAGATCATAAGAAGTAGGAGCAGAAGTAAACTTGCTCAGACAAGACTGTGCGATTTAGACATTTTCTGATTTAGATTTTTATTGTCACGTGTACTTGAGTACAGGAATTTGGGAGTACTGTAAAAATTGTACAAAGTCACCATTCTCTGGCGCCATTGTAATATACAAAAGGCAGGATTAGAAACAGAAGCAGAAATAAAAGAAACGGCCTAAAGAAAAGGAAATATCTAGATCACTCCCCCTACTCCACCATGGGTCCTAGCTGCCAGAAAAACAAAGCGACAAAGTCTATCCCTCAGTCTGCAAACACTCAGGTGCCCCAAGTTCCCTGCACAGCACAACAGCCAGAACGCCACCCCCTCTGTTGTCAGGTACCCAGGCACAGCCATGACCTATAGCTGTCTTCCACTGCTAGAACCGTGTCACCGTTCTTTGGCGCTATCTAGCCTCCACTGACGTTGTCGCCACCATTAGAACCAGGAACAGATGTAGACTGTTTGGCTCCTTGAGCCTGCTCTGCCATTCAATAAGATTATAGCTGATTCAACATTCCTCATATCTACTTTCCTGTATTTTCCCCATAGCCCTAGATTCCCCTACCAATCAAGAATTTATTCATCTCAGCCCTAAATATAAAGAAAGAGATCTCTGTGGCAAGGATTTTCAAAGAGTCATAACCCACTGAGAGAATAAATTCCTACTCACCTCAGTCTTAAATTGGTGTCCTTTTATTTCTGAGACTATTGGTCTGGTCCGAGATTCTCCCATGAGGGGAAACATGCTCTCAGGACTTATCCTGTCATGCCCCTTAAGAATACTAGTCAACAGAGACGCAGTGGCATGTATTTAAGGGTCATTTAAGAACACACAGGACAGATATATTCCAAAGGGTAAGAAAAATTCAAATGGACAGATTCATCATCAGTTATTGAAATAACTGCACAGAGGCTGGTGTCCCATCACTGAGTCACCCAGCCAGCTCGGAGTCAGTCCCTTGAACTGAGGAGATTCTAAATCTCTTGGTTATATACTTCTTCTTTTACAGCTGTAGTGTTTATCTTCCCCAGCACCACGTGTGCATATGCAGATGTGAGACACAGTAGAAAATACCAGGTGTGCAAATAATATTATTAACATACCACCACCGAGAAAATCACTCATATGACCAAAGCTTCAGTAACAAGCAGACCCCCTGTAGGGGCGAAAAGTGAGGGGGAGGATAGAGATCAAATCAAAATAGAGTTTGTGGGGGAAATTTAGCACTCCACACCCCGTGGTGCACACCTCTCCTGAAAGGCATCGAGAGCGCCAGCACACACTGTTTGCTCCTTTTCCAGGGACAACCAGGTGCGGACATAGCCAAAAAGAGGGACAGGCAGTCAGCCATAATGACCCCGTCCATGGCCCGCTGCCTGGACTTAGTAATGATTAGCTTGGCCAGGCCCAGGAGCAGATCCACGAGGAGATCCTCCGACCTGCAATCTCCTGGTTATATTGGTCAGTCAGGGGCTTTCCTGATTGGCACAGGTTAATAACCCCAATCAAGGATCTCGTAGACAACAAGATTGAGCTTGTTCCAATCACTACCTCCCTCTCACCCTAAGTCTGGGGATATAAGCCTGGTCTTTCTCTTGTAGCTTTTCTTGTGATGTTTTCGCCCCAGGTCCAGTTCCTTTGACTTGGACTCTGACACAGGCGGCGAGTACTGGACCGTGGCCCGTCTCTTATGTCTGGAACATCTCAAAAGAGTTTCTTCCTCTTCTTCCTGCATTAACTATATCGAAGCTGCATCCATCTCGGACTCTGAGGTTTCCTCAACACTAGATGGAGAGAGAGAATCTATGGTTTCTGACTGGCCTTCTGGCTGTTCAGAGGAGTCAGGTATGTTTTGCTCCTGCCCTGCTTGCGAGGTAATAGCTTGTAGGTAATCCATATGTTTGTTCAGGACCGCCTCACCTCCCCGAACTTTGTAAATCACAGGACCTGACCTTGCATTGACCTTGCCCCGTTCCCATCCAGGGCCATTTCCATGGTTCCGGCACCAAATTTTGTCCCCTGAGTTAAATTGTCTCTCTCGTTTAGAGGAAGCATGTGGCTGGCATTGGCGTTCCTGCTGCCATTTCACCTTCCCCCAAGTCTGGAAATAGCTTGGTGCGGAGTCTTCTCCCCATCAGCAACTCCACTGGAGCTATCCCTGTTGTTGCATGTGGGTTGGTCCTATAATTGAACAGGAACTGGAACAGTTTGGTATCAAGTGATGCAGTAGGCTGCTTCTTTAAGCCCCTCTTCAATATTTGGATGGCTCTTTCCACTAAACCATTGGATGGTGGATAGTATGGAATTGTCCTTATATGCTGAATGCCATTTGACTTTAGGAAATATTCAGATTCCTTGCTGGTAAATGACGTCCCATTGTCCATGACCAATACTTCCAGGAGCCCCATGTATAGCAAATGATGCTCGCAACTTCTCAATTGTCATCCCTGAGTTTGCCAAATGAACCTTATGCACATCTTACCACTTTGAATGGGCATCCACAATGATCAGGAACATTGAACCCATGAAGGGACTGGCATAGATGACATGCAACAGAGTCCAGGGTATAACCTAGCCATTCCCATGAATGTAGGAGTGTCGCTGGTGGCAATTTCTGTCCTTGTTGGCACTCTGGGCACTGCCCCACCAACACAGCTATGTCGGCATCCAGCCTTGGCCACCAGACACAGCTTTCTGCTGGCATCTTCACCTTGGAAACCCCTGATGACCCTAGTGGATAAAATGTGGAGATGCCAGTGTTGGACTGGGGTGGACAAAGTCAGAAGTCACACAACACCAGGTTATAGTCCAATAAGTTTATTTGAAATCAGAAGCTTTCAGTGCACCGATCCTTCATCAGATGAGGAGGAGGGAAGCGCACAGGCACAGAATTTATAGGCAGAGAGATCATTGCAAGACAATTCTAGATAATTAAAAGTGTCAAAAGATAGTACAAATGGTGTGAGTGGAGTGTTGACAGACTGAATAACAAGTCTTTGCAGGTGATCAAAAGTGTCAGTGTGAATAAAGTGTCAATAGCTGAATAGCAAGTGAAGGGGTGACCTGTGATCTGATTAATTAAGGCAGAGACATAATTACAAAATGTAAAAAATAAAATAGTGCTGGAAACAAACCAAATGGCTGGAATAGCATGATAGGTATAAGAGTTGCATGGTGAGAGTAACAAGTAATCCAAAACTGGACAAACTAATTAAGGTAGAGAGATCATAATAAGTTATCAAGGTGATGGCATCAAAACAGAACAGTAAGGAAGAGTTTACAAACACAGAACAGTATGGTGGGGTTACATGTAACGCAAAATGAACCCAAGATCACGGTTGAGGCTGTCCTCATGAGTACGGAAGTTGGCTATCAGTTTCTGCTTGGTGATTCTGTGTTGTTGTGTATCTCGAAGGCTGCCTTGGAGGACACTTACCCGAAGATTGGAGGTTGAATGACCTTGACCACTGGAGTGTTCCCCGACTGGTTAATTGGCCCAGGTTAACAACCCCAATCAAGGATCTCATAGTCAACAAGATCCAGCCAATTCCAATTATTACAGTTATAAAATAGAAATGTTAAAGTTAGTATCAAACTTAAAAGATAAAGTACATAATTATGCACAGACAAGTGGTGGGGCAGAAGATTGGACAGAACATTGAAAAAACTGCAAAGAATGATCAAAATATTAGTGAGGGGAAAATTAGAATACAAGATAAAGTTAGCCAGGAATATTAAAAAAAAGTGTTTCCATAAATATTTGAAAAAGCAAATTGTTAACAAAGTGAGCATTGCTCCTATTGAAAATCAGATGAGAGAACTAATAATGGAAAATAAGGAAATGGCAGATTAATTGAACAAGTATTTTGCATTGATTTTCACTGTATCGGATAAAAGTAACAAGCTGGAAGCAGCAATAAATTAGGAAATGGAGGAAGGGAGGAACTCAGGAAAGCCACAATCACCGGAGAAGTGAAACCAAGTCACCTGTTCGGGGCTGACAAGTGCCCAGGCTCTCTTAGACCTCATTCAAAGATCTTCAAAGAAGTGGCTAGTAGAATAGTTGATGAACTGGTTTTCATTTTCAAAACTGCCCTGATTTAGGGATGCTCCCATTAGATTAGTAGATTGTAAATGTAACTCCTTTATTCAAAAAAGGAGGGAGACAAAGTGCCCTCTTTCCATTGTGGGTCGTTACTTTGTCATATGCTGTTGCTTCCTCATCTATCCTTTGTCTTGCTACAGTATCATCCGCAGAACCTCCTATTGTATACAACAGAGTTGGTTCTGCTGCTTGCTGGGCTTCATAGGTAGTTCCAGCTGAATTTGTTGTTCGAGTTCAGTCACAGTTTACCCTGATTTGAGTCTGCGACTTGCTTGAAACTCTCCATAATGATTTCTCTACTCTTCCTTGTTACTGTGCTCCATGTCCTCTTCAATTGCTGGTGGTTTTTATTCCTGTTACTGTTCATCTGTTGCTACTATCTACTATTCTGCTGTGATTCCAAAAGAGAGTTCATTAAATATTGTGGCACTCTTTAGATACTGGCAAATATTTACCTTTTCCTTATGCATAGTAGATACTAACTATATACAAGTAAAGACTTCACCTCTACCACAAGGCTGTTAGAGAGAACCACCATCTAGTAGTCACGTCATATAATCTTATATCATTTCCAGTGATGAACTTATCTACATGTTCATATTAACCCCTGAGACTATAGAACCAAAGATAACAGTGGAGCACAGAAAATGCTGTTACCACCTAGAATCCATACTGCAAATAAATTAAAAAGAATCTGAGACTAAATGTTACTTTCTTTGTTTACAATTAAACAGTGCAGTTCTGTTCTGTAAAGCCAAATTATGGTTAATTTTACATTTTATTTTAACTCGTTTTGATGATGTCAAGAACAACGTTAATGTCTGGAAGCACTTCGACATGTAGCGAGCACTCCCTGAAATGTTTTTCCTGGGGAAAGTGGCAAAGGCACCTTTCAAAGGCCAATTAGATGGTAGTGTCAAGCAATGTAGGTTTTCAGCTAAGGATCAGCTAATCGGCTTGATGGATTCCATCATATGTGAATAATGTTTGAAAAAGAAAGGAAACAGAATTTGACATTTTCTTACAGAATAAACTGGCTTTAAGCTTTATGTTAGTTAGCATGCTGTAAGGTAAGCATTGTAATAAAATTGGATTGAAATAGAACAGATGGAGTCTCACAGCTGGTAAATATTACGCTGCTGTGATGTAACGTATTACAATCACTATCCGCAGCTGTAATTATGGTAAAGCTTGGCAACGCCCTAGGAATACAAAGTAGTTTATTTACAGCCAGTAGCTGTTCTGTGAAGAATAATAATTAGCTTACTGAATTACTTGTGCCTGGCTGGTTAACTCTGTTGGCTAGATGTGTCAGGTATAACACAGAATAAGACCAATGGCATGGGTTCAGTCGATATATTGGCTGTGTCAATCGACTTGAGTCCTTGCCATGACCCATGCTTGTAGAATAGTGCCCCTCATATTATATAGGACCAATTGTTTCTCTCTAATGGAGACAGACACCTATGGTCCTTTGTGAACTATGGCTAATTGCAAATTGTATGAATTTCTGAACAGTGTAACTATAATGATAAATTCATGATTTAACTAATATCTTTAACGCTAACGGTGGTACAATTTCTTACTATTTCTCAAATAAATTCTGAAAGCTAAAAATATACTTTGCATCAAAAATTTGACTTTATTTTTCGTGTCCTTATTATTTGCATGCAATAATATATCGTTTATTCATGAATGATAAGAAGACTTTGTAACTGCATTTGATAAAACTGGATTTGGAATTATTTCTTCTGGTTACCAATAACCCAGAAGAATCAGTGTTAGGAGTATTGTCTTTTACTGTCTTTATTAATGATTTAGATGTAGGTGGTGGGAGCACAGCCTGCAAATTTGGAGATATTATTAAAGTTTGTACGAGTGTATCAGACCACAGACCATGTTTGACTGCTTCAGGCAAATACTTGTACGATGATGATTGGCAAATACATTTGATTTGGAAAAATGCAATTTCACACATCTGGGCAGGGAAAATGCTCAACATACAAGTATGCATCAGGGAAAAACATTAAGAACATGATGAAAGAAAGACAACTGGGAATTCTAATGCATAGATCTCTAAAGGTTAAAGAGCAATAAGTAGCTATCATCTATAGGTAGTGGATAGCACTCTTGACTCTATTAAACAATTGAGTTCAGATCAACCATTATCTTATCAGTTAGTGAAGCTGTCTCAAGGGCTGAAAGACCTCTTCATGCTCCTAATTTCTATGTTCATATGTATCAAGATAGTGTTGCCCAGAAATCACAAAAGGTTAGTATACAGGTACAACATGAAATTAGGAAGCCAAGTAAACTATTATCGCACATATACTTGAGTATCAAAAGAGTCACGTGGATGCTGTGTTTCAGGAAGCAGTTACACCCGTTAGATTAACTACCTCAAATTTTGTTATGGTTAGCGATAGGGGAATATGTCTACGAGTGAGGCAGATAGAGGATTCCAGATCCTTCAGCACCCTCAGCTCTTCAGTTTGTCTGATAGGCTTGAGGTTCTTACTCTGTCTGTGAATGAGAGTGTGTCTGTAGGGAGGGTGACCAAATTGGCCATAGCACTGAGGTACAGAATGCCATTCAAGAGAGGGAGAAAAGAGAGATGTAGTTGTAATTGGGGATAATATAGTCAGGGAATGAATACTATTCTCTGTGGCCAGGATTGAGAGACCCAAAGACTGTGTTGCCTGCCTGGTGCCTGAATTCAGGATATCTGATCTGGGCTGCAGAGAAACTTGGAGTGGGAGGGAAAAAATCCAGTTGTCATGTCCCATACCTTCTGCATTCCAACGTCTGGGCACCATATATAAAGGCACCCAGACAGCACTTCGCCCTGTCCAACCCAGAGACATGACTCAACCTCTGCTCGTTACCTGGAGATGTCAAAGACCAGGCCAAAAGTGGTGCCACAATTCTGTGATGCCTCCATAGAGGTTCTCCTTATGCTGTCCACGAGTGACATGAATTTCGTATCCCTGCGGATGGCAACAAAAGACCATCCTGACAAACGCGGACTGGACAGAGCTGGAATTGGAAATAGGTGTCCATAGGTGGCTCAAGAGAACCTTGGTGTCTGAACTTGTAAAGTAGGTATAAGTTTTATGTGGAAGGTGTCCCAGCTGAGCTCAACCTTGTTCTTAATAGTGACCATATGGATACTCATTTGTTGAAGGGCAGAACCTTTATAGGGTCTGAGTGACGTGGCCAATGGTGAGACGTGTGGCAGGATCAGTTGAAAGGTGCAACAAGGCTTATCTCAACATCAAGATCATCTCCCTCCATCCTTTCTACTTTTCACAAGTGGCATGGAGAGATTCCTGCCAGACCGCAATAAGATGTCAAATGAGGGTCATTATTGCTTGATAATTGCCTTCCTAACATCCTAACTCATTAATATGCACACTCTCAGACTTGCCAAATTATGGTCGGGAAATCTTGATAAGGCAACCTGAATGTGCATCTGGCCATCGCTTGCTCCTAGGGACCTCCATGTAGGAAACCAAGAATCAACTTCTCATGGAATGCCTGATGGTACAGGACACACGCGTTCTTCACTGTACTTATTTGAGTACACGCAACAATAAAGCTAATTCAATTCAATTCAATGTTCATGGACAATGGCATCTGATGTGTGCCAGTGTCTAGGAGCCATTCGCACCATTAAAATGAAACGAAACTCAAAGCTGTAAACTTTCACAGTGAGCACATTCTGTAAGATGAAAACCTGTCAATCTCCAACTCCATCCATCTCCAATCCATTTATGGGTTATTTTTGCACTTTATTGTTGTACTGACAGCTATCTGCTGCAACAAGGACACTATGTGCTTATAGACACACAACCCCCTCACTGGACTAGACCAGGCTGCATCTCCAGGCTGTTTGCTTGCTCTCAGAATAATCACTCATTCTGAGCTTATCTCAGAGCTCACAGCATCCCTCCTTTCCCTTGCCTTGCCTTCTTGTGTTTTGCCCCCTCAGCCAAAGATACCAGGCTCTTATTACTGCTGCCTTGCCTTGCCATTTAGCACAGGCACAAAGCCAAGACGTTTGTCATAATTGTCAATCAGGCTTCAATCGAGCTAAGGGAGATTCACTCTGGGATTCCCAAGTTAATAGGTACAGAACTGAACGATGGATGGCACTCCACCCGTCTTGACTCTTTCTGCCCTGTTGTGGCCAGCTTTGCTCCTGGAATGAGAAAGAAGCAGGAGATGAAAGTAAGTGGCACAACTATTACTGTTGGTACAGGGAGGCAGCACAGAGGGCATGCAAGTTTAGTGATAATGTGGAGGTGTCAGTGTAGGACTGGGGTGGACAATGTCAGAAATCACACGACACCACGTTATAGTCCAACAAGTTTATCTGAAATCACCAACTTTTGGAGCTCTGCTCCTTCGTCACCTGGCAAAGGAGCTGTGCTCTGAAAGCTCGTGATTTCAAGTAAACCTGTTGGAATATAACCTGGTGTCGTGTGACTTCTGACTGAGGTTTAGTGATGTCGGGGCTTGAGAATTCTAAGAAGGGTGAGGAAGATGCTACTGGCAGTAGTGAGAGTGGTAGAGCATGGTAGGAGGCATATACAGCAGCAGCGTTAGTCAGTGTGAAAAATTGGAGAGAAGATGGTGGACCTTACCTTGACAGAGTGGAGAATGGCATTGACCTTATTTCTAGGGAGCTGAGAATTCCTTCAGGGAATAACACTGCTTTAACCCAGGAGTCAATCTTGACCAGGCTGGGGTGGCCTGGTCTCGAGGCCTCTGCTGCAGGTCCTGAGGGAAGGGGAGGTCCTGCCTCTCTACCACCCTATTCAACAGAATCTCCACGTATCTGCCTGCACAGAGGCTGCTGCTAATTTCCTTCTGTCTGTCATGTGCAGGGCATATGTGAGGTACCACGCAGGGTTGTACCAGACTGGCAGCGCTTGACTGGGTGCACAATGGGACTTTAAGATAGTGTGGATGCAAGGAATGTCACTTGAATCCAAGATTTTTGCTGAGCAGCAGGTTATTGGTCTGTGGTAAGATGAGCTGGAAGTTGGATGTGAGAGATGCCATGGGCAAGGCAGGTAGTGAATGAGGTGAATATGTTAAGATAGGGCAAAAGAACTCACTAGGCCTCCTGACAACAAATCCACCAAAGAAACTTGACCCAACTCAGAATTCACCAAAAAAAACGTAAGATTCAGCCAGAAGAGGTCATGAAAGGCTTTGTGTCATATCCAGAAAGTTAAATACAGCAACAAGTTTATCTATTACATAATGATAAATTACTTATATTGTGTGTGTGTGTAAGAGGCATACTCAAGTGTGTGGAGAGTGAGAGCTGGCTAATGGGAGCAAACATAGAAAATAGAACAGTACAGCACAGGAACAGGCCACTTGGCCCACTATATGCTATTCTAAACTGATCCCATCTGCCTGCATATGGACCAAGTCGCTCTATTCTCTGCATGTTCACGCATCTGTCAAAATGACTCTTGAACTTTGTTATCATATCTGCTTCCCCTGGCAGCATGTTCCAGGCACCTACCACTCTGTGTAAAAAACTTTTCTCACACATCTCCTCTAAACTTTCCCCCTCTCACCACAAACCTCTTCCCCACAGTATTTGACTTTTCCACTCTGGGAAAGATAGTCTGATTATCAATCCTATCCATGCCTCTCAGAATTTTATATACTTCTCTCAGGTCACCCCTTAGTCCCCAGTTCTTGAGTGGATACAATCCAAGTATGTTCAAGCTCTCCTTATGGAGATTTTACTCCAATCCAGGCAACATTCTAGTAAATGTCTTCTGCATCCTCTCTAAAGCCTCCACATACTTCCAATAGTTTGGAACCAGTATTGCACACAATGTTCCAAATGTGCCTGACTAAAGTCTTATACAGCTGGCAAAATGACTTGCCAACTTTTATACTAAATGCTCTGACTGATGAAGATAAGTATGCCATATGCTTTCTTTACCACCTTATCTACTTGTGTTGGCACTTTCAATGAGCTATAGATTTGGACCGCAAGATCCCCCTGTCTCTC
The DNA here is from genome assembly GCF_021869965.1 of Rhincodon typus. Classification (NCBI taxonomy): domain Eukaryota; kingdom Metazoa; phylum Chordata; class Chondrichthyes; order Orectolobiformes; family Rhincodontidae; genus Rhincodon; species Rhincodon typus. The sequence goes on from NC_063342.1 coordinate 33,605,859, forward strand.
AATGCTCCTAAGGGTCTGGCCATTCACAGCATACTTTCCTCTTGCATTTGATCTTCCAAAATGCATCACTTCACACTTGTCTGGATTAAGCTCTGTTTGCCATTTCTCCACCCAACTTCCCAGCTGATCTACATTCTGCTGCATCCTTTGAGATCCTTCCTCACTACCTATACTTCCATCAATTTTCATTTCAACTGCAAACTTACCAATCAGACCACCAAAACTTTCATTCATATCATATATTACAAAAAACACTGAGCCTTGCAGAACACCACCGGTGATGCACTTTCAGTCAAAAAAAACACCCCTCCACAACTGCCCTCTGTCTTCGAGACAACAAGGTGCAGGGCTGGACGAACACAGCAGGCCAAGCAGCATCATAGGAGCAGAAAGGCTGACGTTTCAGGCCTAGACCCTTCATCAGAAAAGGGGGAGGGGAAAGGGGTGCTGAAATAAATAGGAAGAGAGTGGGAGGCGGATAGAAGATGGATAGAGGAGAGGATAGGTGGAGAGGAAACAAACAGGTCGAAGAGGCGGGGATGGGGCCAATAAAGGTGAGTGTAGGTGGGGAGTTAGGGAGGGGATAGGTCAGTCCAGGGAGGACGGACAGGTCAAAGGGGCAGGATGAGGTTAGGAGGTAGGAGATGGGGGTGCGGCTTGAGGTGGGAGGAGGGGATAGGTGGGAGGAAGAACAGGTTAGGGAGGCGGGGACGAGCTGGACTGGTTTTGGGATGCGGTGGGGGGAGGGGAGATTTTGAAGCTTTTTGTAGGTTACGTGGAACAATCCCTCTTCCGTACCTACACCGGCCCTAAACCCCACCTCTTCCTCCGTTACATTGATGACTGTATCGGCGCCGCCTCGTGCTCCCACGAGGAGCTCGAACAGTTCATCCACTTCACTAACACCTTCCACCCCAACCTTAAGTTTACCTGGACCATCTCTAACACCTCTCTCCCCTTCCTGGACCTCTCTGTCTCCATATCGGGCAACCACCT
>NC_063342.1:33616854-33707535 GCF_021869965.1 Rhincodon typus
TCATCCAGCTCTACACCTTGTTATCCCATGACACTCCTGACTTGTGCCAGGTAGATGGTGAAGAAGCTTTGGGAATCAGGAGGTGAGTTACTTGCTGCAGGATTCCTAGCCTGCTCTTGTTGCCACTGTATTTATATGGCTAGTCCAATTCAGTTTCTGGTCAATAATAACCCTCTTACTGGAGTTGGTCATAAGCTGGCATTTGTATGGTACGAATGACTTGCCACTTGTCAGCCCATCCTGAATGTTGTCCCGGTCTTGCTGCTTTTGGACATGGACCGCTTCGGTATCTGAGGAGTCGTAATGGTGCTGAACATTGTGCAATCATCAGCAAACGTCCCCACTTCTGACCTTATGGTGGGGGAATGTCATTGATGCAGCAGCTGAAGATGGTTGGGCCCAGGACACTACCCTGAGGAACTCCTGCAGAGATGTCCTGGAGCTGAGATGACTGACCTCTAACTACCACAACTATCCTCCTTTTATGCCAGGTATGACTCCAACCAATGGAGAGATTTCACCCTGATTCCCATTGACTTCAGTTTTGTTAGGACTTCTTAATGTCAGACTCAGTCAAATATGGCTTAATGCCAAGGGTAGTCACTCTCAAACCTCACTTCTGGAACTCTGCTCTATTGTCCATTGTTTTTTGTTATTCATTCACAGGATGAGGGTGTTGCTGGCTAGGTCAGCATTTATTGCCCATCTCAGAGGGCAGTTAAGAGTCACCTACATTACTGTGGATCTGGAGTCACATGTAGTCTAGACCCAGGTAAGAATAGCAGTTTCCTTCCTTCAAGGACATTCGTGAACCTAATGGTATTTTTTTTACCTGATCAATGGCAATGATTTCATGGTCATCATTAGACTCTTAATTCCAGATTTATTGAATTCAAATTCCACCATATGCCATGGCGAGTTTTGAACCTAGGTCCCAGAGCATTACCTGGATCTCTGGATTAACAGTCCAGTGTAACACCATTTGGCCATCACTCCCCTCATCAACCCTCCCACCCACCCCACCATCCCCCACTTTGAGACAATTTTTAAACAAGGTTGCAATGAGGTCAGGAGCTGAGTGGCCTTGGTGGAACCCAAATTGGGCAGTGATTGATAACACTGTAGGTTACACTTTACATGACTTTACTGATGATCAAGAATAGGCTGGTAAGCATCAGGCTGGATTTTTCCTGCTCTTTGCACATAGAACGTACCTGGGCAATTTTCCACATTGTTGGATAGATGCTAGTGTTATAACTGTACTGGAATAGTTTGGCTAGGGGTAGGGCAAGTTCTGGAGTAGAAGTCTTCCGTACTATTACCAAAATGTTGTTTTTAGAGTATCCAGTATGTCTGGATATCACGTGGAGAGAATTGAATTGGCTGGAAACCTATGATTACTTCTGCTTCACAGAGATGACCAGGATCAATTTGTAATGACCAATGACATGGTCAAGATTGCTTGTGACCAGGATTTGTATCCCACATAGTCAGTCATGAAATGCATTTTTGATGTAAAATTCTATGTTTACAGGCATTTTAAACCTGTACTGCGTAAGTGTCTGATTAATTCAATTGCTCCTTAAACAGCCTCATATCACTTTCAACTAGACCCCATGTGGTCAGATTAAAGAAACTCCGTCCACTCCAGGTGTAGTGGTAGAACTTTACTATTTCCATTCCACATTTGCAACTCAGATGAGAGTAGAAGGTAACACAGAATGAGTTACAGGCTCAATTGGGTAACCTTGCAACCCTCAAACCTTCATGTTCCTTTCTTCCTTGAATTCCCCGTCAACCATTTCAGTGGTGAGATTCTGCATCATCCTGCATCATTAAGCAGCTATTAGATAGGCATATGGATGATAGTATAAGGTAGGGGTGGAGGTTAGATAGACCTTAGGTTTAGGGTAAAAGTTCGGCACGACATCGTGCGCCGAAGGCCCTGTACTGTACGGTACTGTTCTATGTTCTATCCTGCTCACTCTTCCATTTAAATCTTCATCTCCCAACATTGCCCCCAGAGACCCAAACCTACAGCTTAGCCATTGCCAACCCTCATGATGCACCATTACCCCGATTGAAGCCAGAGTAGTGGTGACGAGAGAAGACCTCCCCTGCTACAGAAAGCCATGTCCTCCAGTGTACTGTTGTCTCCCACCTTATGCAATGAAATGCCTCATTTCTTAATTATTGTCCTTTCTGCATTGCAGCATGGTGCCTCTAATCTCCAAAAATGATTTCAATTTGCCAACCACAGCAGTGGCCCCGGATATTATCACCAACCCTGAACTGACCCCCAGGACTGACCATCGCCCACCCCGATTGATTTAAAATAACAGCTCTGACTGATGAGAGGCCGGACCCCTGAGAGGTTGCTGCTGCTTTCCAACTTATTTCCCACTAATCCTGCGAGTGGTGACACTTGGCCTCAGGACTGACCCATGATCCAATATCCAGACTGTAATGATACAGAATTCTTGATCCAAGTGGACGATTGACTGTTTCTAAGCCCATAAATTGAGATTGGATGATTCCCTGGTCTGATCGTGTTGGTTCCCTCTGACTGACAACTATTCCCTTTCACTCAGATGAGGACAGTCCCCTTAGACATGGTCATTTGATTGAAATAATTGCAGTGTGTTTATTGTATAAGCTGCTGGCACATGCTGTAAGTGTGACATTGATGTAGCATGATTCCATACAGCAATATGCTCACTCCCTTAACTGATTACCACTGGCACCCATGGCAAGCTGCCTCACTTTGTGTCTGCCAAAGCTGAACAGAATTATTGTGATCCTTGAAGTTCTGAATAAAATGACAATGCACAAAAAGACAAGCAAGTCAAGGGACGGCAGACATGCCCTGAGCATCCAAAAGGCATAAAGAGGATGAGCTTTAAGAGAACAGGCTAAGGGCTGAACGTCCTTGACCACTGAAGTGTTCTCCGACTGGGAGGGAACATCCCTGTCTGGCGATTGTTGCACAGTGTCCTTTCATCTGTTGTCGTAGCTTCTGCATGGCTTTGGCGATATACCATGCCTCGGGGCATCCTTTCCTGCAGTGCATGAGGCAGATAACGTTGGCTAAGTCACTAAGTACCGTGTACACTGGATGATGTTCTCTTGTGCGATGGTAGTCATGCAACTCTGTTACCTACTCATGTTATTCCAGCCAACTGGTTTGTCCATAGCGCCATCTTACTTTTGATTATTTGTTATTATTTCTCTGCCTAAATTAATCGGTTCATAGGCCATCTCTTCACTTGTTATTCAGCTGTCAACACTTCATTCACACCATTTGTATTAATCTGTTGACACTTTTGATTACCTGCAAAGACTTGTTATTCAGCCTGTTGACACTGTACTCATACTATTTGTACTTATCTGTTGAGATTCTTAATTACATGGAATTATCTTGCCATTATCTCCCTGCCTAAATATTCTGTGCCTGTGCACCTCTCTCCACTTCACCTGATGAAGGAGCAGTGCTACAAAAGCTTGTGAATTTGAATAAACCCATTGCACTTTAACCTTGTGTTGTGTGACTTCTGACTTTGTCCACTCCAGTCCAAAATTAGCACCTCTGCCCACTGTGAGGATTAGAGTAAGGACATGGGAGAAGGTGCTCAGGCCCTGAAATTATTGAGCTCGTTATTGAGTCCCGAAGGTTGTGGGGTTCCCAAGTGGAAAATGAAGTGTTGTTCTTTAAATTGCACTGAGTTTCACTGGAGAACGGCAGCAAGCCTGAGACAGAGATGTTGTCCAGGAAACATGGTGATGTGTTGAAGTGGCAGCCAACTGGATGAAAACCAAAAGAACTGCAGATGCTGTAAATTAGAAACTAAAACAGAAGTTGCTGGAAAAGCTCAGCAGGTCTGGCAGCATCTGTGAAGAAAAATCAGAGTTAACGTTTTGGGTCCGATGACCCTTCCTCAGAACTTGTTATTCAGCTGTTGATTTTATTCAGCTGTTGATTTTATTCACACCATTTGTATTAATCAGCCAACTGGATGCTCAGGGTCAAATTTGCAGAAAGAACGTTGATGTTCTGCAGTGGTCACCCAGTCTGTGTTTCATCTCCCCGTTATTGAGCAGACTGCATTTTGAGCAGCAAATACCACAGATTAGATTAAGTGAAGTGCAGGTAAATCACTGCTTCACCTGGAAGGTGTGTCTAGGGCCTTGGTTAGCGAGTAGGATGGAGGTAAGCAGGTAAGTATTACACCTTCTGCGATTACAGGGGAAGGTACTGCGGGAGTGGGAGAAGATGATGGGACTGGAGAAGGAATGGACCAAGGTGTCCTGGGAACTGCCCTGTGAAAGGCTGACAAGGGAGGGGAGGGGAATATGTGTCTGGTGGTGGCATCCCTCTGGAGGTGGCAGAAATGGTGATTACTGATCCTTTGGATGTGGATGCTGGTGGGGTGGTAAGTGAGGATGAGGGAAGCCTTATCACTGTTGTAGGAGGGAACAGAGGGTGTTGAGGACAACAGCTGCACAGCTGGCTAAGGGATAAATGCTTGTCCTCGGAGGCTGCCAGAGACCAGGAACCTGCTTTGACCCGGGCAGGAGAGGACGCTGTGGTGTCAGAAATCAGGAACTTCATCAACATGTACCAGGAGGAACAGGAACATCAGAATAGGTAAGTGGGAAGCATTGGGCCCTATTACCCACAGACTGCCAGAATGCAGCTACACCATGGGAACCCAACTGCCCCGAGCATGTGACTGTCTGTCTGCCTCCATGGATATGTTGGCAGCTGCCATGGAGATCCAGGTCCAGCTCCCTCAAGGTCCACTGGAGAGGTGCATAAACTTGCACTCCATCAGCCAGCCATTGGTTCTCAGGACAGAGATGTGGCGACAGGGCACATGGCACACACATTCTAGATGCCACGTCCACTCAAGGTGATGCCACAAGGCACCCAGCTGGAGGAGGAGTCACACACAGGCGCCTGCCCCCTTCAGAAGTCTCCTCTCAAGACACTCCTGAGGTGGCTGGGCCCTCCAACCTGCCCCTCTCCAACCCTTGGAAGTTGAAGCTGAGGAGAATCCACTTTCCTCTGGCAAGAAGACCTTCAGGATGTCAGGGATGTTCTGTAGCAAACATCCCCAGGGTGACATGACCAAACATCCAGGGCCAATGGGCTTCACTGCTGAGCAGGCTCCATCCCAAATGTGGAACCTGAGACTACACTGGGACACAGTGGGAGGGAGAGAAAGTTGAAACACTTTTGTGGCACTGTTTACAAGATATCATGTTTAGCCCAAATGTAATTGTGCCATCAAGATGCCTAACACATGTCCATACAGAATGCACCATGGATCAAAATCAAAGTTAAGAGCCTGCTGCAGCTTGAGGATGTAAGATGAACAAGGTGTATACAGGGGCAATAGGTCCTGCTGGTGCCATTGCCTCTTACCTAAAATACCCCTCTAATTTCCCTGATACTGTATCCAAACGTGTAGCTCTAAATGTGATAGTCATTGATATCTGGAACATGGAGGTGTGCAACCCACAGGAAGCCAATGTCTTCGGATCACAAGGGATCAGGCTCAGTTATGACTATCTCTTTGTGGGGTACGTGGAACATTCCTTGATCCAGTCCTATTCCAGCCCCCACCCACAACTCTTTCTCTAGTATATCGATGATATCATCAGTGCTGTTTCCCTCTCTCGCCTGGAATATGAAAAGTTCATCAATTTCACTTCCAATTTCAACCCTGCCCTCACTTTCACCTGGTCTATCTCTGACTCCTCCCTTCCCTTCCTCGACATCTGTTTCCATTTGTGGGGATAGACTGGCCACCAATATTTATAGAGATAAACCCACTGACTCCCACAGCTACCTGTACTATACATCCTCACACCTTGCTTCCATATAAAGACTCCACCCCATTCTCTCAGTTCCTCTGTATTCATCGCATATGTTCAGGTGAGGACAACTTCGACAAGGGAGCCTCCAAAATGTCCACCTTCTTCCCCAACCGAGGATTCCCCAGTACCGTTGTCAACAGGGCCCTCAACCGGGTCCGACCCATCTCCCGCACTTCCGCCCTCACCCCTTCTCTTCCCTCCCACAACAGCAATAGGGTTCCCCTTGTCTTTACCTATCATCCCGCCAGCATCCACATCCAGAAGATCATCAGATGCCATTTCCACCACCTTCAGCAAGATGCCACCACCAGACTCATATTCCCATCCCCTACCTTGTCTGCCTTCCACAGGGACCATTCCCTCTGGGACATCCTGGTCCACACTTCCTTCACCCCCAACACCTCCCCACAGCCCTACGGCACCTTCCCCTGTAACCGGCAAAAGTGCAACACCTGCCCATTTACCTCCTCCCTCCCCAGTATCCAAGGGCCCAAACATATCTTCCAGGTGAAGCAACACTTCACCTGCACTTCCCGGAATCTAGTCTACTGCATTTGCTGCTCACAATGTGGTCCCCTCTACATTGGGGAAACAAAGCGCAGATTGGGTGACTGCTTCGCAGAACATCTACATGCTGCTTGCAAAAAAGATCCTGGGCCACCTGTTGCCTGCCACTTTAACACACCACTCTGTTCCCTGGTCAACATCTCTGTCTCTGGCTTGCTGCAGTGTTCCAGTAAAGCTCAACGCAAGCTGGAAGAACAACACCTCATTTTCCGCTTGGGGACCCTGCAGCCCTCCAGACTCAATATTGAGTTCAATAATTTTAGGGCCTAAACTCTCCCATGTCCCAGCCCCTTACCCCACATAACAGGCCTTGTCATCACATAGCCCGCCATTACACACCACCTATTGTTAGTCACTAATAGTCCCCATTAACAACTATTCACCCTCCCAGCCTGATCGTTATCAACTCCTTTCTCTGTCCAACTGCCCTTCTCTCTCTTTGGGCTCTGTCCTAACATTTACTCCCTACCCTATCCCCTTCCCTATTTTCTGCATATGAGCTGACGTTTTCCCAGCTACCATCAGCTCTGAGGAAGGACCATCGTACCTGAAACAGCATCTGTAGTTCTTTTGGTTTTTATTTAGTAATCATCTGGGAATCTTGAATCGGATGAAAGACAGTTTTGTTGATGAAGCATATACTTTTGTCTGTGTAATATTGTGTATTTCTGGACCAGGTAACTGCTTTTTGATTTGGTTTCCCTTTCTTTGCAGCATCCCGGATGTTCATACCAGGTGATTTCCTCTTTATCACCTAAGCCTGATTCAATGGACATTGGTGTGGCTTTAATGGAGTCACTTGTAGCTCATCTGTATTTTGTTCAAGCAAATCCTTACTCTCAATCTCCTGATATGTTTGAGTTGAAGAACATAAACTCTTTACTTCAGTCTATTTATTTGTTTGGATGTCTTCATTCACCCTCTATGTTTGTTTTTCTAGCAAACTGAGTATTCTGACAAAAAGTCACCGGACTCGAAACATTAACTCTGTTTTGTCTCTACAGATGCTACCAGTCTTGTGCTTCTCCGGCACTTTCTGTTTTAGTTTTAGATATTTTCACATCCTCAGTTGTTTCAGTGGAGGATGGTCGCCCACTTGACACTATCGTTGTTACCGTCTCTAACAATTCTGGTTTGAGATTCAGTGGACTGTAGTGTTCTTCAGTGAAGACAGAAATCTTAAACATTTCTGTCAATCCTTTAAGATCTGTGACTACTTTCTTGTTGACACTATGAAACAATTCTTTAATGCTGACAAAGGCAATCTCACTAGATTTTTTCTTCTTTTTCTGTTCTGATTTTTTTCCTTGTTTCTGGACTAGTTATTCTCTTGAAATTGCTGGAACTTATTCTGCAATTGTAAGGACATTGAGGTTAAGACATCCAGCAGGCTCAAAAGTGTTGATTATGAACCACATACACATTTTCAATGTTCTTTATGTTACAGTTACTTGTAATCTCACTTAGTCTTACAAGTTATTCTACCTGGACCTTGTTTTTTCATTTTTTAGGCTATAATTCGGTTTCTTTAGCCATGGTATCTGACCTCACAGGTTGGTAACGCTCATTTCTGTATCAAACTTAAATGTAACAAGAAGCCTTTCGAATTAAATAAGCTCTGTGTGTTTGCTGAGTCAGTTGAAACACTATTTTGGTTTAAATCAGTAATTTCTCATAGAAATGCTATTGGTATCACAGGCTGACAGTACTGTCATATTGACTTGCTGTTTAGCAAGTACACATAGCCACACTGCTTGTTATACTGATGTTAGGAATCAGAAAGGGGTGGATACGTTGCTTTATGGCAAAGTAAGGCATCAATTTGACACCTACAGCATGTACCAGCTGCCTGTGTAACAAGCACTCTACAGGTTTTTAAACCAAATGGCTGTCTTTCAAAGTGTGTGAGGAGTGCACAGTCCTCCATTAGGTCAAAGGGGATCTGCTGTCACTCGGGGGTGGGGGGGTCTCAGTATCGTCAGTCAATGGAGGAGTCTGCGCATGATCCAGGGCGTGGGCACACACAGTCATCCACTTGGGATAATCTCAATCAGAGGATACATCCAAGTACAATCTAGGGAGTAGACTATGGTTAGTGTTAGAGAACTATTGCAGGCAGTCAGAGGTGTATCATACTATCAGTAAGGGAACTGCAATGACAGAGGTCAGAGGTCTATTTGGTCCTTTCCTGGGCTGTCCGTCAAAGTTGGTCATGGAGGTCAAGAGCAATCAGTCCTGAGGTCTGTCCCTGGACTGTCTGAGTGGTGAAGGGGTACATGGGAGGAAAGGGAGTGACCTGCAGCAATACGGAGTGGAAACATTCAAGGCTGGGGGATACCAGAAGTTTGTGTTAATGTGTTGAGGGACAAGGATGGTAACGGAGTGAAAGCCAAGGCATAAGTGAGGTAAGCAGAACAGAAAGGGAGGGCATGGAAGCCTGTGGGAGGGGGTTTGTTAGTAGTGATCCCTACTGTGGCCTCCACTATGGGGAATGTACTGGAACACACTGCTGTACTCTGCACAATTTGAACAGGCAATGTGCTGGATGCTGAGGAACTAGGTGAATGGAAAAGTCTTCTGAGGAGCAAGATGAGGACATGGGGGAAGATGAAGCTCTCTTTGTCCATGACTAAGATCAGCTGTATCAGGCATTACAAATCAGACAGGACCTGACTGACGTGCAGATCCAATAAATAAGAGCTGGGTGCAGCAGATGATCTTCTAATGTAGTCTTTGATCACCGTGTCAGTTTTTCATTTGCATTGTGGGAGCAAACTGCAACTTTATTCATTTTGTTGGTGTTCACCTTTAATGACTAAAAAAAAAGCTCATCCTTAGAAATGTCCAAATGCTTGCCAGTCTGTGACAGTTTCCACTGGACAATGATAAATTCCTGGTCTGTAGAGGGCATTGGGAACAGAGTAGCACTTAATGAGGGTAATAGGGTGGGATGGGTCACTGGGGCAGTGGGGATGCGTATGCCAGGAAGTGTCAGCCATTTATCATGAGCATCCTGCTCTTCTAAAAGTCTCATATGCCACAAACAGCCTGTGCCTGGGGCTGCTGTGCCATTATATTGTTTGTGCAGTGCAACTCCAAAATGCCAGTCCTTGCGTAGGTAATCAGCTAGGATTTAAAGCTTGCAATAGTGCCAGGGATGTCGGTCTTATCTAGGATATCCAGCAATGGTAAAATCGCAGTACAGGCTTGCTTCAGATAAGAGGAGAACCATAGGGTAGTTAGAGACATATTTGAAATGATATGGCAAGAAATCTCACTCAGCCTTGTGGAGAAAAACCTTCCGTGAAACTCAACAAAATTTGCAGTTACCCAAAACATCATGAGATTAAGTTCTGAAGAAGGGTCACCGGACCCGAAACGTTAACTCTGTTTTCTCCTCCACAGATGCTGCCAGACCTGCTGAGCTTTTCCAGCAACTTTGTTTTTGTTCCTGATTTACAGCATCCGCAGTTCTTTTGATTTTTATTGTGTATGAGATTAAGAAGGTTTAGTTTTGATGTGGTTCTTCAGAAGTGTATCCTCTAAGATATCTAATCCTGATTTCTGTGAGCCCATCTCTGCCACTAAACCTGCCACAAACCTGCATGCAAAAGATTTTGGAAGTATTGTTTCGCCTTACATACCTTTGTAATGTGGTTATTAATGGTCATATTATAAGGCTGTTCTAAATTTGTAGCATGTCAATGGTGTTTGTAGTTTGCTGTCTTCAAGCTGTTTACAATTCTGCATAAATCAACGCTGTTTACAATTCTGTTGTCTTAAATATCTTCAGACTCTTAAACTCTATATTCATCCTTTTAAATTTAAACAGATGAAAGTACAGAATAGCATATAGCAATACTGTGTGCTATTCTTCTATCAAAGTGTTAAATTGTGTTATATAGCAATACTGTATTGTGTTCCACCTTTACAGTTTCAAGTCATTAAGTGACAACACAGTGTCTGTGTATTGTTTGTTGGGGTTTTCTACCTCGCTTAATAATCAAAGCAATGCTTCCTGCCTTTTGCATGGCAGGTTTGTAGGGAATTGGTCAGCTCAGTTGGCTGTACACCTGGTTTGTGATGTTGAGTGATGCCAACAGTACAGGCTCATTTCCTGTATAACCTGAAGGCGTCTCCTTCCCAGCCCCTCCCTTTGTCTGAAGCATGGTGACCCTCAGGTATCACCACTAGTCATCTCTCTCCAATGGGAAAGCAGCTCCATGGTCTGACAGGACTATGGTGATTTTACCTTTATTTTTACCTAGACTCTTGCAGTCAAGGTGAAAGTTTTGTTGCTTCTTTCCAGTTAAGATTAATGTTTTCCATTTCATAGCCAAAACACAAAGCATATGGATAGGCACAAAGAGGACAGTAAAATGTAGGGTATGCAGGGTAGATTGATCTTAGTAGGATAACATTTGATATGTGGGATGCTTTTAAAGAGACGTTGATCAGAGTGCAGGACAGACATATCCCTGTGAAAATGAGGGATAGAAAGGGCAAGATTAGGGAACCATGGATGACAGGTGAAATTGTGAGACTAGCAAAGAGGAAAAAGGAAGCATATATAAGGTCTAGACAACTGAAAACAGACCAAGCTTTGGAAGAATATTGGGAAAGTAGGACCAATCTGAAACGAGGAATTAAGAGGGCTAAAAGGGGTCATGAAATATCTTTAGCAGACAGGATTAAGGAAAATCCCAAAGCCTTTCATTCATACATAAGGAGCAAAAAGGTAACTAGAGAAAGGGTTGGCCCACTAAAGGACAAAGGAGGGAAGTTATGCGAGGAGTCAGAGAAAATGAGTGAGATTCTTGACGAGTACTCTGCATCGGTATTCACTGAGGAGAGGGACGTAACAGATGTTGAGGTTAGGGATAGATGTTTGATTACTCTAGGTCAAGTCGGCATAAGGAGGGGGGATGTGTTGGGTATTCTAAAAGGCATTAGGGTGGACGAGTCCCCAGGTCCAGATGGGATCTATCCTAGGTTACTGAGGGAATCAAGAGAGGAAATAGCTGGGGCCTTAACAGATATCTTTGCAGCATCCTTGAGCACAGATGAGGTCCCGGAGGACTGGAGAATTGCTAATTTTGTCCCCTTGTTTAAGAAGGGTAGCAAGGATAATCCAGGTAATTATAGACCGGTGAGCCTGACGTCAGTGGTGGGGAAGCTGCTGGAGAAGATACGGAGGGATAAGATCTATTTACATTTGGAAGAAAATGGGCTTATTAGTGATAGGCAGCATGGTTTTGTGCAGGGAAGGTCATGTCTTACTAAGTTGATAGAATTCTTTGAGGAAGTGACAAAGTTGATAGATGAGGGAAGGGCTGTGGATGTCATATACATGGACTTCAGTAAGGCGTTTGATAAGGTTCCCCATGGTAGGCTGATGGAGAAAGTGAAGTCGCATGGGGTCCAGGGTGTACTAGCCAGGTGAATAGAGAACTGGCTGGGCAACAGGAGACAGAGAGTTGTAGTGGAAGGGAGTTTCTCAAAATGGAGAACTGTGACCAGTGGTGTTCCACAGGGATCCGAGTTGGGACCACTGTTGTTTGTGATATACATAAATGATCTGGAGGAAGGTATAGATGGTCTGATTAGCAAGTTTGCAGATGACACTAAGATTGGTGGAGTAGCAAATAGTGAAGGGGACTGTCGGAGAATGCAGCAGAATATAGATAGATTGGAGAGATGGGCGGAGAAATGGCAGATGGAGTTCAATCCAGGCAAATGCGAGGTGATGCATTTTGGAAGATCCAATTCAAGAACGAACTATACGGTAAATGGAAAAGCCCTGGGGAAAATTGATACACAGAGAGATCTGGGTGTTCAGGTCCATTGCACCCTGAAGGTGGCAATGCAGGTGGGTAGAGTGGTCAAGAAGGCATACGTCATGCTTTCATTCATCAGACAGGGTATTGAGTACAAGACTTGGCAGGTCATGTTACAGTTGTATAGGACTTTGGTTCGACCACATTTGGAATACTGCGTACAGTTCTGGTTGCCACATTACCAAAAGGATGTGGATGCTTTGGAGAGGGTGCAGAGGAGCTTCACCAGGATGTTGCCTGGTATGGAGGGCGCTAGCTATGAAGAGAGGTTGAGTAGATTAGGATTATTTACATTAGAAAGATGGAGGTTGAGGGGGGACCTGATTCAGGTCTACAAAATCATGAGGTATAGACAGGGTGGATAGCAAGAAGCTTTTTCCCAGAGTGGGGGACTCAATTAATAGGGGTCATGATTTCAAGGTGAGAGAGGAAAAGTTTAAGGGGATATGTGTGGGAAGTTCTTTACGCAGAGGGTGGTGGGTGCCTGGAACGCGTTGCCAGCGGAGGTGGTAGAGGCAGGCACGATAGCATCATTTAAGATGTATCTAGACAGATACATGAATGTGCAGGGAGCAGAGGGATACAGATCCTTGGAAAATAGACGACAGGTTTAGTTAGAGGATCTGGATCGGCACAGGCTTGGAGGGCCGAAGGGCCTGTTCCTGTGCTGTAATTTTCTTTGTTCTTTGTTCTTTGATAATAGGTCGGCACAACATCGTGGGCTGAAGGGCTTGTACTGTGCTGTACTGTTCTATGTTCTATGTTCACATCTCTTTGGACAACTTTTAAAATAGAGTACTTTGGTCAGGAAGAAGAAATTACACCCAGAGTGAGACACAGCCCAAATAGGTATAGTTTTTGGAACTTGGTGGCAACATGGCAATTCAGTGCAGAGGGGAAGAGGTGCTTTTTACTTGTTTTGTTTTAGCTCATAGTTTGTAAGGTTTTTTTTAACAGCATAGATTGAAGCCCAGAATTGGGTACAGCACAAAAAGTGGGATTGCTGAAAACCATAAGTACATTGGTTAGTAATAGCTACTAATTTCTCTATATCATCACGTATGGACCAGATACTAAATTATACCAGCAACCACCCCTACACCCATAATGGAGCTGCATTAGGACATTATTCAAATGAGCCACAACGCACTACAACAACCCAGAATTGCGCAAAGCAGAATAGAAGCACTTATACGAAGATTTCAGAAGGAATGGATACCCAAAAAACACAATCCACCGTTACCACCGTGACAGACCACAACAAGAAGACACAACATGGCCCGACATACACGCCACCCTACCATACATCAGAGACATATCAGAGGTGACCACAAGACTACTCAGGCCCCTAGGTATCAGGGTAGCCTACATACCAACAACCACCCTGTGACAGCTACTGATGAATGTAAAAGATCCCATGCCCACAACCAGCAAAACTAACGTAACATACAAAATACCACACAAAGACGGTGAGATACATTACATTGGCCAAACTGGAAGAAAACTGGAAATAAGGATACATGAACACCAAGAGACATGACCAATTCTCACCGGTCTCAATACGCATGAACAAAGAAGGACACAAATTCGACAAGGACAACACATCCATAATAGCACAAGCCAAACAGAGAAATGCCGGGGAATTCCTGGAGGCCTGGCATTCCAACTGGAACTTCATCAACAAACACATTGAACTAGACCCAATATACAAACCACTGAAGAACAGAACTGGAAGTGATGCCAACCACCCCAGCAAACCGAGGCATATAAATAACGAACGGGACAGAACACCAACGCTTCACTGGAGGCACACTGATGATATTACCCAGCAGCGTAATGAAATGTCTGCAACCAAACACACCAGCTCAGCGAGCAAGTCTACAACCTCAGTTTCTCTATCTATTATAGGTTACTTTCAGATTGAGGTAAATAGGAAAAATATTTACACATTACAAATGAAAAGACCAGTAGGAACATTTTAAAAAGTCAAATTTAGAACTAAGTAAATAAGAGATACTAGGCCAGGCAATGTGTTATAATCTTATGTCAGAACTGGTGGACCACATTGTGATCCACAAGGTGTAATTTTTTTTCTCTGGTCCCTATTCTATCCCTTACAGTTGTGCCTCAAGGAGCATACTAGTGATGGCAATAATGTTCCTTTTGGGAGTTGACAATTCTCTTTTCACTCTCTTTTATTCCCTGTCTTCTTGTGCCATTTTTACAATATTTTCCTCTATTCAATCAGGGATCTCTAAAATTACTTCTGGAGCCTTAAAACTCTCTCCACGCCTTCACCTCCAACATCTCTACCTCTTCCCAGTATGGCTAGCTTTGACTTCTTTTCCTAGTCCACGTTGTTTTCTCTGTGCCTCTTTCCAGCTCTGAGGTAAAGACTTTCTTTTGGAGTACTGATTTCACCTCGCTGTTGATCGCATAGCTGTTGATGATTTGTTGCCAGTTTTCACTTTTCAACTCCTGACTGTATTCTCTTAAAGCAACACATTTCTTTCAGCTACTTGTCTTCAAAGATCCTTTCTTCTTTTATTCAGGTTTGAATGGATTCTCTCTGTCCACTGCTGATGACCATGTCATATTTTCAGATACTACTATATTCAACATGTTGTGTTTCCTGGTTACCAACCACTGGTGGCTTATGGCTAGAGTCTTTCCCTACCATCAATCCTCCTGTCCGAGCTGATTCTAATGACCTGGCTATTTATCAGTGGCAGAGATAGACCACTATAAGATCTTAACAAGAAGAGGCATTTGTCTGACATAACAAGCTATAGTTTATTCCATGATAGCAGTAGCTACAATGAACATTAACTCGTCCGGCATGGTTACAACTATCAGGAGCCGGGTGTCTCCATCAGGACTTCATGCAAAAACTAATTGTTTCTGCACTCAAAGACTGTTGACATCATCAGATTGGGTAGACCTTATGCAATTTCAACATTAACCCTTTCAGAACTACTCAGCCTCTTTCGGAATTTCACCATATTTCCTTCTTTGTCAGTATGTTAAAGAATATTTACCATTGTGTAAGGGAGTCAGATATTCCCAACAACAGCCAAGCTGTCACACATTCAAAACTGAGATAACAAGAGCTGGATGAACACAGCAGGCCAAGCAGCATCAGAGGAGCAGGAAGGCTGACGTTTCGGGCCTAGACCCTTCAAAACTCACTGCTTACTAAGGATACAAATAATATCTGAAAAATGTGATCTGGAAACTGAAGGTTCTTCTGGCAATCTAAATATCATACAGCTATATTGCTATAATTATACTCTCAGCTAAGAAATGATATGTGTTTTCTTTCATATTGATTTGATAAAGGTCAGATCCAATTTCTATCTCCATCAGCACAAAGCAAACTACATGGACTGCTTAGATACACATGGCCAGCAATTGCATTTGATATCATGTGGACTTTTGCCTGGAATTTCTGTAAGGGGCTTCCCAATATTCCATTCTAATAACAGCAGAATCTTTTGGAAAAATCAATACACACCTAAATACAGCCATGTTTGCTGTTTCCCCTAGAGTTTCTACCAATTTCCCCAAGTCCAACAGTGGGACTTTGGGGAAAATCTGTGGAAAATTACCCCTTTTCTAGTGTCAACAACTGCTCTTTGTTGTTCTGTTCCTTCTTGCAGTCTATCTTCACTGCCTGTGAAAGAATGGAAGGATACAGAGCCTCCGCTTCAGGAAAACATTCCTTGTTTTCATTTATCGTCTGTTTATTTCATACAATTTGTTAACTGTATTGTGCTGTGGACTATTGGGAAAAGGCAATCACGAAGGGCTGAATGTTCTCCTTCTGCATTGTAACAATTCTGCAATTGTAAGGTTGGAAAGAGGCCTGTTTTCTCCTATGTTTTCTCACACAAGTAGAAGAGCTTATAGACAAATTTTACAAGTGATTATGATGACAAATAACAGGCAGAGAAAATCCTACCCCACATCCCCACAGTATCTTCCAGATTTTAAACATCTAGTCATAGGCCAAACCTAAGTAGGTCTAATGCGGGTAGCAAGTCTCAATGCAAGATTAGCCTTCAATATTCAACAACATTTACATCAAAGCTAAATCATAGAAGACTATCCTGTGAATGGTCATTAAGCTTTAATATATTAGAAGGCAGTCCAAAAGTTTGGTCAAAGAGTTTGTTTTTTGTTTCATAAGGTTCATCATAGTATTCTCAATTTTAGTAAGGCTTTTGACATGGTCCCTCATGGTAGGCTCACCCAGAAGATTAAGATGCGTGGGATTCATGATGACTTGGCCACATGAATTCAGAATTGGTTGCCCATAGAAGGCAGAGGTTGGTATGTGAAAGAGTGGTTTTCTGGTTGGAGTTCTGTGACCAGTGGTGTTCCACAGAGATCCATACTGGGACCTCTGCTGTTTGTGATATATATAATATATATATATATATATAGCTATAGATGGGTGGGTTAAATTTGCAGATGACACAAAGATCAGTGGAATTGTAGGATATAGATCAGTCGCAGATATGAGTGGAGAAATGGCAGATGAAGTTTAATCCAAATAAGTGTGAGGTGTTGCACTTTAGGAGATAAAATGTTAAGGAAAAATGTACAGTTAATGGCAGGACCCTGAACTGCATTGATGTACAGAGGGATCTTGGAGTTGAAGTGCATAGCTGAAAATGGCCATAAAAGTAGATAGGGTGGTAAAGAAGACATATGGCATGATTGCCTTAATCGGTTGGGGAACTGAGTACAAGAGCCAGAATGTCGTATTGCAGCTTTATAAGATTTTGGTGAGGCCACACTTAGAGTATTCCATTCAGTTCTGGTCACCACTTTACAGGAAGAATGTGGAGGCTTTGTAGCGGGTGCAGAGGAGTTTTACCAGGATGCTGCCTGAATTAGAGGATATGAGCTATAAGGAGAGGCTAGAAAAACTTGGGTTGTTTTCTCTTCAGTGGTGGAGGCTGAGGGGAGACTTGGAAGAAGTCTATAAAATTCTGAGATGCATAGATACAGTTGACAGTCAGAATCTTTTTCCCAGAGTTAAAATGTCTAATACAAGGGGGCATGCATTTAAGGTGAGAGGGGGTAATTTCAAACGAAATGTGAGATGCAAGTTTTTTACACAGAGTGACAGGAGTCTGGAATGCACTGCCAAGGGTGGTGGTGGAGGCAGATACAATAGGGGTGCCCAAGTGTCTTTTAGATAAGCACATGAGTATGCAAGAAATGGAGGGACATGGACCAAAGGTAGGCAGAAGGGATTAGTTTAATTTGATGTCATGTTCAGCACAACATCTCGGGCCAAAGAGTCCATTCTTGTGCTGTACTATTCTATGTTCTATGTTCAATAAGGGGTTAATAGCTGTTATACTCATAGCTACAAAGATTCATCAGTGATGTCAGAAAATGTCCGATCCCATGGAAAATGAATCTGAAGCAAGGAGGCTCAAATAGAGTCTTGCTAAATGGCGTCTCTGTGATTCTTGTAAATAGTCAATAAATGTTGATTCATTTATATTAGTATGGTTTTCAGCCCTGATCTATCGAAAGCTCCTAGAATCCAATGCTAATACTGAATGAGTTATAAGGAGGTTTTAAAACATGAGAAAGAGACAGATTTACCAAGAGTATGCTGGCTTTGAAAAATGAAGTTTAATTGCTCCCAACTGAACAGAAACTTTAAAATATTGACTACTTCATCTTTTTAATCCATGCAATATTGTGAGTAGAAGAGCCTTAGGAGATGAGGGAAGGTACAAAGTGGAATAAAAATACATCTGTTAAATCATTTACAACTGACTATGGTCAGAAATTATTTTTAACCAAGTAAACAACTATGCTCTTAAGACATAATAAAATGGAAATGGGCGCAGATGCTGGAAATCAGAAACAAAAACAGAAATTGCTGGAAAAGCTCAGCAGCTCTGGCAGTATTTGTGGAGAGAAATCGGAGTTAACATTCTTAAGAAATATTCAGATTCATCAATACATGATCCAGGACAGGAATTGAGTTGGAACTGGGTTGTGTTTTAATCCATCAATGAAATTTCCCCTCCCAGCCTCTATAACCTCCAATGTTTCAACCTTCTCTATTCATCTGATTCATTCCAGTTCAAAACTAGTCAAGTCTTCAGCTACCTCTATCTCTCCAAATTCCTGTCATCCTTTTGGACCTATCTTTCTGATCAAGCTTTAGGCTACCATTCCTAATATCTCCTTGTTTGGCAAAGCATCATTTTTTTCCATTATGTCTGTGCGAATTGCTTTGGGACATTTTCTATATTAAACTAAATGCAAGTTGTTGTTATTTCATGTCTTCTAATGTCTTCATTACAGTTTTTACTTGAGGCTTTCAGCCTCTCCTGAACAATTTGTCGTGACTGTAATATCTTTGCACAGAGCTGTAACTCTAAGCAGAATTTAGATTGTATACTTGGAGCATGTGCCAGGATGAATTTTCCAGCAGGATTGATTAATACTGTTAAGTGAGCTGTGTAGGTGGAGTATTTTTCCCCTAGTTTCTAAGATATTCTGAACCACTTAAAGAGCTTTGTTGAGATATACACACACAATCCTAAAATAACAAACAAACATGCAACAACAGCAATTGCATCTGCCAGGACACTTCACCGGAGTAGGGTCAGGAAAAGTATTGGCTTCCCCTGAGAGCTCTGAGTATTATATAATATGCAAAAATGCAAAACAATTTTTCACAAGGGTGTTCAATGTTTACAGCCCATTTTGACCAGCCGTGATACATGATGTATGTTTCTTTCAGTTACACTATGTCAGTTCCAGTTGATATTTCAGATTTGGCTTAGCACAGACACAGCCCTGAGTCAGCTACTCAGGTGCCCCAACAGAGATGGAACAGCAAAGCTGAAGTACACTTCAAAGGCTATGTCCTATAGGTTTGTTTTCTGAATTTACACTGTTACAAGTGCAAAACATTACAAAACATAACTTATATTAAGATAAATTCTTAAAAATTCTTTTCATTAGTGGCTTCCAGCAGTCCCGTTAAATGTTCTGCCGAGTTCCTGCCAAATTTGGAAGCAAAGAACTAAAACACAGCTACGATTAAAGCATTGAAGCTATCTAATGCACATTTCAGGAGGTGTCCTGGATGCTTAGAAGCTGCCAGCTTGTAATTAAGCAGCTTGTGCACATAACAGAGGGATATATTGTTGGACGCTGCCGCCTGAAACTTATTGCCCACATGCTCATTCAGTGGTTTCTAATTGCTCTAGCCCAATCTTTCCCCCTGCCCCACCATCTACTAATAGTTCTTCCTGCTGTTTTTGCTGCAGATAATTAAACAAGACCAGATTTCATCACCCACATTCCCTCTACTCACTTATGCATACACAGACAATGTTCCAAAAATTACATTTCATAAAAGATTTAAAGAAATAGTGTTTTTTTTTTGTAAATTATCAGAACTATAGAATTTGTCATTGTATTTTGTTTTGATGAAGTTTCCTAGAGTTTCTGGTTGACATGATGGCTCAGTGGTTAGCACTGCTACCTCACAGCACCAGGGACCCGGGTTCAATTCACACCCTCGGACGACTGTCTGCGTGGACTTTGCACGTTCTCCCTGTGTCTGTGTGGGTTTCCCCTGGATACTCTGTTTTCCTCCTGCAGTCTGAAGATGTGCAGGTTAGGTGGATTGGCCATGCTAAATTGCCCATAGTGTCCAGGGATGTGCAGGCTAGGTGGGTTAGCTATGGAAAATGCAGGGTTACAGGGATAGACTGGGGTCTGGGTCTAGCCGGGGTGGGTGGGGGATGGTCTTCACAGGGCCGTTGTGGACTCGATGGTCTGAATGGCCTTTTCCCACACTGTAGGGATTCTATGAGTTGTGAAAGCATGTGATGCTCATTTTGAAGGTTTGATGAAGCATTCAGAAAATATAGGATATATGTTACCAATCCCATTTGCCGACTATGATCTCATACATGATGGAGCCAGGGTGCATTGGAATGTCATGGACACTGCAGTCATAGTTCTCAATTTTACAGTATGTGTTGCGTCCGCACAAAGCCCCACCAATGACAATGAGCCTCACACAACCTACCTGTAAAAATACCACCCAGACATTTGTCTATGAAAAATTAGTCTGCAAACTCATTTGATTGCTCACATATGGCGAAGTCCCACAGGGATGAGCTATTGAAAGTACAAGCATCCTTGAAAACTTGCCTAACCATGAAGACATACTTGGGAGAGCAAGGGAGGACTTTGCTTATGATTTATTCTAAAGCAAAACAGCTGTTCGCCTAACTACTTCATCCATCAGGAAAGCAACAATTTCTTTCGCAAAGAAAGCATCAAGCAAGGACAATAATAGCCACAAAATTCAGTCCTATAATGTCTAGAGTTTTGGCACTATGGGTTGATATCTAAACATGGCAGCAGATCTCAACTATTTTCATACACATAGCCCATAGCCTCTAGGGCAATACCATGGGTATGCCAGAAGTATATGCAATAGGCAGATCTACTGAACTTACAAAACATTCCCACCTTCCTGATCAATGAAGTAATTTAGCAAACAGTTAATCTGCTTTAGAATAAACTGTGACTAAAGTTATCCCTCGCTCTCTCAAGTTAGTGATGGCAGTGAATGTCTATTATTGACTTGACTCATAACCTATTATTTTGGGCCTCAAGTTAGATGCTAATACCCTCTCTTAAACAAACACTGTTGAACATAAAGCCAAAGAGTTATACAGCATGGAAACAGGTTCTTTGGCCTAACATGTCCGTGCCAACCAGGTTTCCTGAACAGAACTAGTCCCATTTGGCTGCATTTGCTCCACATCCCTCTAAATCTTTCTTATCCTGAAATAACTGCACCACAGGCTGGTTACCATCACCTTTATTTACTAGTACACCAGCCAGCTCAGAGTCAGTCCTCAACTGAGGAGATTCTAATCTCCTGGTTATATTGGTCAGCCAAGGCTTTCCTGACTGGCCCAGATTAACAGCCCCAATCAGGAACCTCACAGTTAACAAGGGCCACCTGGTTCCAATCACTATGTCCCTCCCCCACTAAGTCTGGGGGTGTAGGCCTGGTCTTTCACTTGTAGCTTCTCCTGTAACACTTCTGCCCCAAGTCCGGTTCCTCGAACTCGGACTCACACACAGACGGCGTGTACATCGCTTGTGTCCAGAACATCTTGGAAGAGTTTCCTACTCTTCTTCCAGTGGCAAGGGTATCGAGGCTACACCCGTTTCAGCCTCTGAGGTTTCCTTGACAATAGATGGAGGGGGAGCACCTGCAGTTTCTGCCAGGCCTTCTGGCTGTTCTGCGGGCCCAGATATTTTTTGTTCCTGCCCTGCTTGAGAGGCAACAGCTTTCAGATGATCCACGTGTTTGTTCTGTACTGTATCACCTACCCGCACTTTGTCAATCATGGGACCTGACTTTGTGTCAACCTAAGATCTGGTAAGGGCATGGGAGTGGGGGCTCCTTTAATCACCCTCACTTTCTCTTCCAACCAGTGTAACCTGGTTTTGTCAACTCTGTAACTTAAGTTGGTCACTTGGGGCACCTGGAACACACAATTTTCTCGTTGAAGGCATTCGCCCGCCTGGGAGAAATATTTAAGCACTATTTCCAAATTATCCAAGTGCTCTTTATTGGTCTTCCGTGTCATTAGTCCATCATCCAAACAAATAGCAATCTGGGGTAGCCCTTGTAAAATGTTCTCCATGGTCCGCTGGAAAAGAGCTCAGGCTGATGATACCCCAAATGGCAGTCTTGTATACTGATATAAACCTTTATGGGTATTAATTGTAGCATACTTCTGGGACTTCTCATCCAGTCACAATTGCAGGTAGGCATGACTCATGTCCAGCTTCATAAAGGACTGCCCCCCTCTAACTTTGCGTACAAGTCCTCTATGCGAGGGATCAGGTATTTATCCAGCTGTGAGGAGCAGTTTATTGTTTGCTTGAAATCTCCACAAAGGCGAACTGAGCCATCAGGCTTCACAATTGGTATGACCGGTGCTGTCCACTCTGCAAACTGCACTGGCTTAATGATTCCTTCACTCTCCAGGCTCCTGATTTCTCCCTCTACTTCTGCCCGCAAAGCAAATGGCGCTGAGCAAGCCTTGCAGAATCTCGGAATTGCATCCTGGTCAACGTGCAAACTGGCTTTGGCCCCTTTGATAGTCCCAAGACCTCCTTGAAAATCTCCTGGGTATTTCACTAGGACTTCATTTGAGGCAGCCATCTTCCAATCAAAAATAGACTTTGGCCTGAGCCTTTTACTACCATCAGTGGTAACTGCACCAACTGCTTCTCATAGGAGACCGGAACTGAAGTCACACCCTCAATTTGCAACAGTTCCCCAGTGTATGTTCTCAGTCTGGCTGAGGTCTTGCACCAGCTTAAAGGTTGGAGTCCTGAACAAATCTTGTTAAAGACCAATTCTGCAACCACAGACATAGCCGCGCCAGTATTGACCTCCATGGGAACTGGGTGACCATTTAACCAAACGTTAATCTTAATTGGCTCCGATTTGGGTGTCGCTAAGCAATTTAATTGTTCCAACCCACATGTAGGGGAACTTTCCAGGGTGTGCAGTCTCCTGGGCACTGGCCTCCGAGTTTTCCTACTCAAGTCAGGCCTTGTAGGACGCCTTTGCTGTCTCGAGTCCGCATACCGGCAGCAACTATAATGGCTTGCTGGTCCAGATGCTGAAGAACTGTTTAGCCATTTGGCTGAGGCTCAGCTTTGTTGTGGGGTTCTGCTGTGCATTGGCCTAGGGTCCCTCTGATCAGGACATGCCCTGCGTGAGGCTGTGCGATTGCCTACACTCACATGGTGTTCCCCAATCTCAGTTGGACAGGCGAGGGTTTCTACTTCCATTGGGATGCCCTGTAGTTCCCATGCTCCACTTGCTGCATTTTCTAATGACCAGGCCAGCTGCAGTACCTGTTTGAAGTCCCGTTGGGCTTTGGCTAGTAGGCTGTTCTGCATGGTTACATCACTAATCCTACATACCAAATGGTCTCTCATTCAGGGTTAACCCAAAATCACTTGCCCCTGCTAGTCATCATAACCTCATCAAAAATCCCAATACAGATTCCCCCGGTTCTCTAACAGCTGAAAAAAACTGGTGGCATCTCAGGATTAGAGAGTTTTGGGGTCATAATATTCCTAAACCATCTCTGTGAAGACTTAAAACGTTTTAGCATCTGATACCTCTGGGAAAGTTAAGCCCCTTATAACTGAAAATGTGGCAGGCCCACACACAGTCAGAATGTTACTCATTGCTTTTCATCTACCCCAATGTCATTTGCCGGAAAAATATCACATTCTTTCCACATACTGGGCCCAGTCTTCGACAGCAGGATCAAATGAGTCAAACTTCCCAAAGAGAGGCATGAACACAGCAGGCCAGGCAGCATCAGAGGAGCAGGAAAGCTGACATTTCAGGTCTGAACCCTTCTTCAGAAATGGGGGAGGGGAAGGGGGCTCTGAAATAAATCGAGAGAGGGGTAGGCAGTGATAGAAGGTGGATAGTGGAGCAGATAGGTGGACAACACCTCCGCCTCCCACTGCCTGGACAACATGTCCATCCTGGGCCTCCTCCAATGTCACAAAGATGCCACCCGAAAACTGGAGGAACAGCACCTCATATTCCTTGGAGCCCTACACCCAATGGTCTCAATGTGGACTTTATGAGCTTCAAAATCTCCCCAACCCCGACCTCATCCCAAGACCAGCTCCCCCCACCCGTCCCGTCCTCCTTGACCTGTCCGTCTTCTCTCCCACCTACCTGCCCCTCCCTCCTCACTGACCAACCCCCATCCCAACTCCCTACCTACACTCACCTTTACTAGTTTCATCCCCGCCTCCTTGACCTGTCTGTCTTCTCTCCACCTATCTGCTTGGCAATTCACCTTATCTATGTCCCCCATGATTTTTTAAACATCTCTAAGGTCATCCCTTAGCCTCTGACACTCCAGGGAAAAAAGTCCCATGCAAGGACCCATCCCCATAAACACATTTTAAAGGATTTCAACAGTCCTGAAGATTGGTTGAATATAGTGATCTACTGACTGTTGCAGAGTTTGCAAGAATACTAGATTGTTAGTACACTTCTGAGAAGGAAGTGGGACTTGAAGGTTTTGATTAATTCTGAAAGGCCTTTGTGTACACTTCTCGATCCCAGTCATGAGGACCACACTTGCAGTTGCTCCTGAGCTGCACCATCTGAGGTTAGTGTAACAAAGGCAGCAAAGAAAACAAGTTGTTCTTATTTAGAGGGTAACGAGAAAGGATCTCAGCAGGAGGCGTTAACAGTTAGGATCTTTAGGGAGGCTCTTCTCCCTTGTGCAGCTATGCCAGGAGCAGTGTGCACTGGAAGGCTGATTCACAAAGAAGTTGCTCACAGGACTGTGTCTCCTCTTTGAACTAGACCTGCAGCTTCAGAGCAGAATATGGATGGCATTGCCAGAGCTGTAAAACTGACTAAGGCCCTGAATTTATTCGTCAATGGATCCTTACGTGAGAAAGGATGTACTTGTGCTGGAGACAGTGCAGAGGAGGTTCACTCGGTTGATTCTGGAATTGAGAGGATTGGTTTATGAGGAGAGATTGATTAGGCTGGAACTATACTCATTGGAATATAGAAGAACCACCAAGGATCTTATTAGAAACATGTAATTATTTTTAATTCATTCATGGGATGAGGGTGTCACTGGTGAAGCAACATTTATTCCCTGACGGGCAGTTAAGAGTCAACCACATTGCTGTGGTTTCTGGAGTCACATGTAGGCCAGACCAGGTAAGGATGGCAGTTTCCTTTGCTAAAGGACACTAGTGAACCAGATGGGTTATTCCCAACAATTGTCTTGTGGTCATCGTTAGATTCTTAATTCCAGATATTGATTGGATTCAAATTCCACTATCTGCTGTGGCGGGATTTGAACGTGGGTCCCCAGAATATTATCTGGGTCTCTGGATTAGCAGTCCAGCAACAACACCACTAGGCCATTATGAAGGGAATAGATAAGATAAAAGCAGGGAGGTTGTTTCCTCTAGCAGATGGAACTAGAACTAAGGGACATAGCCCCAAAATAACGGGGAGCAGATTTAGGACTGAGTTGAGGAAGAACTTTTTCACTCAAAGGGTTGTGAGTCTGTGAAATTCCCTGCCCAGTGAAGCAGTTGAGGCTACCTTGTTGAATGTTTTTAAGGCAAAGATAGGTAGATTTTTGAATAGTAAAGGAATTAAGGGTTATGATGAGCAGGTGGGTAAGTGGTTAGCACGGCTGCCTCACAGCACCAGGGGCCCAGGTTTGATTCCAGCCTGGGGGGACTGTCTGTATGGAGTTTGCACATTCTCCCCGTGTCTGCTTGGGTTTCCATTGGGTGCTCCGGTTTTCTCCCACAGTCCATAGATGTGCAGGCTAGGTGGATTGGCCGTGCTCAATTGCCCATAGTGTCTAGGGTGGGAAATGTAGGAATACACTAAGGGGTGGGTCTGGGAGGGATACTTTTTGGACAGTTGGTGTGGATTTGATGGGCCGAATGGCTTGCTTCCACACTATAGGGATTCTATGACAAAAAAATTCTAAAGAATTTTTGTCAGGTGGAGATGAGTCCATGAAGAAAATAAGCCATGATCTTATTGAATGGCAGAGCAGGCTGAATGGGCCAGATGGCCTACTCCTGCTCCTATTTCTTATGTTCTTATGCAACACTATGTGGTGCGGCAGAAGTAATTACAAGACTTTCCCAGGAATAACAGCATTCCTCATGGAGTAAGGGAGGTATGTCCCTATGGGGAAGCCCAGTTGATGTGTAACTATAGCCAATGCTTTATAGAGATGAATGCTCATTATCCTGGCAGTAGACATGATACATTGATCTTAAGCAAGTTTGCTGTACCAGCAACCTTCTGGCCACCAGATTAAACCCAAGGGTGGCTGCTGGGTATATATGATCGAGATTTTGGTGTGCAGGGGAACAATTTCAAAGTTTGTGGATGAAATAAAATTTGAAAGAACTGAAAACTGTGAGGAGGACAGTGTCGAACTTCAAAAGAACATTGGCAAATTAGTGGAGTAAGCAAATGGTTGACAGATGAATTCAATGCAGAGAAATGTGAGGTGATAGACTTTGGTACAAATAACGTGGATGGACAGTATGGTAGAAAGGTTATTATTCCAAAAGATTTGTTGATGCAGAGACCCAGGTGCTTGTGTGCATACGCCATTAAATGCAGCAGGATAAGTAGAGAGAGCCACTAAAAAAAAAATTGTATTCTAGGCTTCATTAATTGGGGCATAGAGTACAAGAGCAGACAGGTTATGCTGAACCTATGCAGGTCACTGATGGAGTATTGTGTACTGTTCTGGGCATCACACTTTAGGAAAGATGTGAACATATTGGAGGGAGTTTTGAAAGAGGTTTACAAGAATCGTTCTGGGGATAAAAACATCAATGATGATTGGAGAAATTTGGAATATTTTTATTTGAGAGGAGAATGCTGACAGGAGATTTGATTGAAGTTTTCAAGATCTTAAGGGGCCTGGAGAGAGTGGATAGAGAGAAAGAGTTCCCACTCTAAAATATCTCCGAGAACTAGAGGGCACTGTTTTAAAGTGTTTTGCAGAAGAAATAAATAGAAGGTGAGAAAGAACTTTTTCACACAGCGAGTAGTTAGGGTCTGGAATGCACTGCCTGGAAGTGCAGTAGAAACAGGTTTATTGGGGCAGTCAAGAGGTTATTAGATGATTATTTAAAATAGAAACAATGTGCAGTGTTATGGGGGAAAGGCAGGAATTTGCCACTCAGTTTAGAGAAGTGATGTAGACCAATGGGCCAAATAGCCTCCTTCTGCACCATAATAGTTCTGTGATTCTGAGTGATAAGGGCTATCCACTCTATATAACTCTAACCTCCCTCCACAGCTCACTTGTATATGGCCAGCACTCATGTAATGAGAGTGTTGCTGCCACAAGGAACATCTTCATTCAGACCATTGCAGTGTAGAAGCACAGGTTCTATTGTATGGATCTCTTAGAGTGTGGGGTACTTCTTCTGGAAGTCACCTGAGAGGATGCCCAAATTTGGCTTTTATTGCACCTTTCACAGCAAGGTCCTCATGGGGACATGGTCCTCATGGGGACATAGCCCTCATTGCCACTGGTTCAGTAAGGACATCAGGTAGAAGAAGAGGATGAGGCAGATGAAGATAAGGAGATGGAGATAGGCAGCATATCCACTTTCCAGATAGGCCACACTTCCTGAATGAACTGCCAGATATCTGTTGCTCAATGAATTCCCCCTACTCAGCTGCAGTGACCAGATGACACTCAAATTTCTCCCTTCACTGGTTTATTTGAGAATATGCAGTGGAAGAGGTGGGGTGGGAGTGGGGGGTCTGGTGTCACAATGTAAAAGGATGATGCACGCTTAGTCAGACCTTGTTATAGTTATACATCTCTGATAGTTGTTCTGCATTTGCATCCACCAATCACAGATTAATATGAGTTATTACTGCACCATGATTATCCAATCAACTTCATACACACAAATAATAATTGCACTACGTTATCACAAAGGAACACTTCCATCAGAGATTAGGAACTCTTGCTCTAAAAGAAGCACCTTGTGTTTTATCACAAGCCCCCACTCTGTTTGCTCTGTACTTTCTGCTGGCAACTGCACTCTGCTTTTAGTAACATGTTTGAGCCATTTTTTTCTGCCTCCTCATCTATTCCTCTTTCATTTAACATTTTTTCATCTTATCAGTGGTCTGTGACAAAACAATTATATTCTCCTCTTGGCCACAGCTTTAAAATAGGAGACACCATTACAAAAAATCATTCCATACCAACTTTATCCAATAACACACCCAATGCACCAGCAAAACTTAATAATCACCCTGTTTATTCCGAACCCCTTTGTGTGTTCCAGTGCTCCTACACAGTAATACCCAGTGACCGTAGCATGGCTGCTGGAAGGCTGCTGACCTTTGCTTGAGGATTTTACAGATGACCTCACAAGACAAACCTCAAGCAGCTCTGGCCCTAGAAGGCCTGGCTTTGGATTGGGCAACTCAGTGTAGGTGGCAGCTGTCTGGACTGAATACCTGCCAGGCAACGATAGGGGCACTGGTGAAATGGCAGGTGGTGATGGCGACACAAATGCTGTCATCCTGAGAGGGGCCAATAAATATGTGCTTCACTGGAGTCACCACAGTAATTCTGCTGCTGGAGCACATATTGCTGCAGTGCTGCAAAGGCCTGCATACACCTTTAAGCACTGGGATCACAGCCATGATGGCAGCAATCTGAGCTTGCATGGCACCAAGCTAGCCTTTCATCGCAACAAACAAGGATTTCATCACCACAGTCTGATCTTCCACTACAGCACTCTAACTGCTTGTGTGTTTTCTGCTTGTACTGCAAGACGAGCTGAAATATTGGCCACCAGATCAGGGCTGACTCTACAAGGGTTTTCATGGAGTTCAGTACCACTTCCAAGTTGTAAGGACGGGCTTTAAGGTACACATTAAGCCCTGTTATATGCTGTAGCTGGAGTCCTCCATACCCCTGGACTGATTGTAATGATCTATCAGACCTGCCAATGCACCAAACATGTTGCCATTGGATTCTCATCAGCCTTCTTCAGTATAATGTCCCATCAAGATCCCCACCTGAGTTATCCCCAACAGAACTCATTCACTGTAACACCCTCTGTGCAGCTGGCACACATGATATTCTTTTCCTGTGGCCTGGCTGCAACCTACTCATGCCTAGTAACTCACCATGTCTGTTTCTGTGCTACTGTCTAAAGTCCACATAGTGCCTATACCTGACCAGCTGGTTCCTGTTGTCAGACTGAGTGATGGCCATCTCTTACTTCAAAATCTGGGCTTTCAGTCTTAGGGGCCATTTGCTGGTTATGTGGCTGTCTGAGAGCATAAATGCAGAAGACAGGTGGTGTAGGATAGGTGAAGGGTGGGGAAGAAGAGGTTTGACACCACTTGCAGCTTGTAAATCATAACCATTTGTGGGATGAGGATGAAGTGAGATTTGACAAGGTGCGTTCAGCAGGAAGATATGTTCACTCTGGACAGATTCAATGATGCTTCTGGCCATCTCCTCACTAATAGCCAGTCTAATTGTCTCTAGCACCTTCTCCTTCATGAGGATCAGCATATGCAACTGTGTTTGTCTCCTGCCATTCAGCTGTTTTTGCACCTACTATGGACCACCTTGTCCTGCAAGCCATAGAAAGATATTTCAATGTGTATAAGGCTATGGTGTCAGGCTGATCTGCTTATCAGAGTTTAATAGCTAGCTGTATGTGGAAACTGTAAGATGTCTATACATTTATTCACAGTAGTGTTAAGCCTTTGAGGGTGAACTGAAGGTATGAATGGGAAGTTTGAGCCACAGTTGACAGAGATTGTTGATCAGGAAATGAATGAGCCTCATGAATGGAGAATTATGTGAGGCTGGTAGTGCAGTGGTAGGGATTGGGATACAATGATGCTTTCACTGACCATGATCATTCATGAGGTGGTTAATCTTCTTGCTAAGCTATGTCCTGGTTTTTGACTCCAAACTGTTGCCAAACAAACCACAGCTAATAATTTCTGGGCACTTGTCTAAAGGGCACCCTGAAGGAAGAAAACCTCTCACATGCTGTCTCCAGAATGCTCTGAATCAAAAACCTAACTTCTGACAATCTTTCCCAAAGTTCTCCCAATGCTGCCCCCTGGGAGTTCAGCTCTTGTTGCAGCCGGAATGCACCTTGCCTCTTAAAGGTACTGTCTGGCTTTAATTAGTGCAGGTTACCTCCAAGTTGTACAGACCTCACAAGCTTGGGCCCTTTAAGAGATGTAGCTGCTTACCAGTGCTTTAAACTCAGGAAAGCACACCACAGTCATGAAAATACTTAGGGAGCATAACTTCTGCTTGATCAGTCACAAGTAATTACACATTGTGATCCTCACACCGAAATTTGGGGGCTGACTGATTTAACCCTTGAGATATTTGCCCTATTTTTGTTAATCCAGGCTCTATTTATTTCCATTACATTCGCTGTCTGCTTTCTTCTCTCATTCTCTCTAATTTTATTTTGTATTTGCTGTATGTATTCCTCCATCTATCAGGAACGTCCTCCTTAACTTTGTTTCTGTCTCAAACTTCTATAAAACTACGTTGTGTTTCTGCGTTACTGTGTCTCTCCTATTTTTTAAAAAAACTGCCTCCTGACATATGTTGTAGCTGAACAGACAGGTTTTCAGGTTTTGAATAGTGACGGAAGCCATCTCCATCAGCTGCTGGGTGTTTGTACTAGCTTTTTAATATTTCAACTATTTGCATTAATGTTATCATTATATCAATATTTATTTGAAAAAATTGAGGTTTCCAACCAGAGTACTGACTTTACAGCTGATTAAAAATACAGTCTGTGAGAGGAAACAAGGCTTAATTCAGGACCATTTTCTTAGAATATTCAGATATAAGGCAAATCAGGGAAATTAATCCATCGGTGTTAGGCTTCTTGTGTTACTTTCAGTGTAAGCTGCTCAGGTTTTCTTTCAGCTCTGTTCAAAAGCAGATACTAAAAATTCCTTATCCCTTTGAAAGAATCTTACCAGTTAATTGTCATGTGTATTTTACAGTTACAAGTGCTAACAATAAAACAGAAATTGGAAAAGCCGATAACATGGGCAGTAAGTATTTCACCAGACGGTGATGACTATGTTCTGCAGTGAAATTCTGCCATAGTTGTCAAGGGTATTTGAATGCAAACATTGTTTATAGCTTGAGGGCGAGTGACCTGAACAACATAAACAGTCATTAATCATTCTCATCAAATGCTCCCATATACTACTGTCACTGTGATTGCTCTCACAGGAAGGGTCACCGGACCCGAAACGTTAACTCTGTTTTCTCCTCCACAGATGCTATCAGACCTGCTGAGCTTTTCCAGCAACTTTGTTTTTGTTCCTGATTTACAGCATCCGCAGGTCTTTTGATTTTTACTGTGATTGCTCTGATTGCCATATAACTATAATTTTGTTTCGAGTGGGGTTGCTTTAGTATTGATTTAATATTGCTGCCATAATCTCGTGAGATGGAAAACTAATATAAGTACTCAGTTAAAGGGAAGAGTATGTGCTTTGACTGCCACTTGCCTGGTTTGTATTTATTAAAAGCTTGTAATGGGATATATCTATCATTGATCCGGACTGAAATAAATATTTTAAACCCTGTCACAATTTACTTACTTCACTTTTAATCTCAGCAGTATCACAGCTTATTTTTTGATACGAAAGGGTTCATTTCAATGATTGAGTTACTGGTAGGTAGATGTGAGCATTGTAATGTTATGTGTCAGGTGAATCTATTTGAATTCCACTTGCACATGAATAAATTCATATTGTTGATAACAATTTCATAAATGCTAAAGCAAGAATTATTAAGTCACCCGGGAAAAACTCTGCAGTTCAGGGTGGTTCTGCTTGAGTAAATGGAAGATCCATTTTTAAATTCCTTCTTGAATAAGACATCTCAATTCAGAGTGTACCTATAATAGAGTAGTAAAAAAGGAAGGAATTTCTCAATTTTTTTTCCAGTCAGTCAGCTATTTTTGACAGTCAAAGTTATTTTTTATGAATTTATCCATATTACACATCTATCTGTATTATTCCATATTGTAATCAGTCATTTTCTAACCAAGGTCAGGATTTCAGGGACTCGGTGGGAAAGGGAAGTGGGAGTTAAAGGCTTTATCTCTCTAATTCTTGCAGCAATGTCATGTTGGATGGACAATTAATGGCCAACAGGAAGGATGGCCAACTACTCAGTAATCACAAGCAGATGTTAAAACGATGTCCACCTTCTCACCTAAAGTGAAACAAGTGTTGGTGCTACGTTCAAATGCCACCAGAACCCAAGTTCTGATTCAAAGCACCATCTTCTGAACAGTTAGGCTTGCAAATATTCTCCCAAACCTGTATCCTTCTCAAACCTTTCAACATCCTCTAAGAACTGAACTCTCCATCATTCTCATTTAGTATACATTCCTAGTTGCCCTTGAGAAGGACATATTGAGCTGCTTTCTTGAATCACTGTAATCCATTTATTGCACGTAAAAACATAATGCTGTTAGGGAGGGAATTTCAGGATTTTGACCCAGTAACACTGCAGGAATAGTGATGTATTTCCCAAGTCAGGATAATGTGTTGTTTGGAGGGGAACATGCAGGTGGTGGTGTTCCCATGTATCTACTGCCCTTCTCCCCTAGAAGGAAGTGATCATGGGTTTGGAAGGTGCTGCCTAAGAACCTTTGTTGAATTTCTGCAGTGCATCTTGTGGATAGCACACACTGCTGCTACTGAGCGTCAGTGGTAGAGGAAGTGAAAGTTTGTGGATGTGGTGTTGACCAAGTGGGCTGCTGTGTCCTGGATGGTGTCAAGCTTCTTGAGTGTTGTTGGGGCTGCACTCATCCAGGCAAATGGGGAGTATTCCTTCACTCTCCTGACTTATCCCTTGTAGATGGTGGACAGGCTTCAGGGAGTTAGAAGGTTAGCCACACAGGTGGATTCCTGGAATCTGACCTGTTCTTCTGATCTCTGTATAAATATGGCCAGTTCAGTTCTGATTCTGGTCAGTAACCTCTCCATAATGTTAATAGGTGGGCACCCAGTCATGAATGCTGCAAACTCTCTCTTGTTTATGCATAGGGCAACCTCTATTAAGAGATTGACCACTCGTGGAGAACTACATCCAACATGCTGGTAAGCAGGTACTTTAGATGCGTGCAGAACAACATACCACCACATTATCCATAAGGTTTATGGAGCTGTGGTAAGGCAAGTGAGGAGTTTGGGAGTAGGTGGGGTTTGGGGGGGCAGGAAGGTGCAAGGATACGGAAACTCCACTCAGTCCTAACCTTTTTTTTGCAGGGAGGTATAATGGAACTATATGAAAAAGGGAGAGGGAGCATCTGGCTTCTACATTAGGTATTCCCCTCAGGGTGCTTGGAGTTTGGGCACCTGCTTCTGCCAGCAATGGGAACCACTTCAAGTTGGCATGGTGACAGGAGATGGTGAAAACACCTCTCTAGTAGCCCTTCAGCATTAGGGTCCTTCTGGGAGCCAGACGACAACTGTCCAGGTCATCAAAAGCCAAAGGTCAGCTGCCTGCTCCAAACCCTACCCTCAGAAGCAGCGAAGGGGAAGGACAAAGTGGGACCTAAGATAAAAGAAGCAAGAAAGAGCACTAAATATACTTGAGCTTTACAAGATCCAGTTAATGTTCTCTGCTTCTGTTCGATGATTTCTTATTTGCTATCTCTCAGCTTCCATCCATTGCAGGTGATCCTTTTGCAGAGCAAAGGTGATATTAGATTCAAGCCAGGGCTGGCTGGGGAGATGGGGGAATAATAGGTCTGTCTTCATGTTTACATATCCTCTATATATTTACTCATATTTCATAGATATAAATTTTCATTCATGTTTACATATTGCAGAAGCACCATGTACCAATAGTGAGGGGTTCTGGTTAATGAAGATTGCTGGCTCCCCTGTGGATGCCTTGACCACAGGCATGCAGTCTATGAAATCTTTTACCTGGTAGAATCTGGTGATGGCGCAAAACCCTCAGGCTTTCTTGGCCTAGCTGTTTGTATCAATTTTGTAATACACAAAATGTTTGGCCTTCCTCAATATGGCATCAATTATTACCATAATGCTGTGAGGCATAAAAGCCCAGGACCATAGTGACCTTAATGGCCACCAATTTCAGAAGACCATTATTACAACTGGAGATCACCTCTTCCACGGTCATAAACACGGACTGTTGACCTCTCAGGAGAGGTGTAGCTTTTGGCAACATTGCATTTGCAGGTAACTCTTCCTTTCTTTGTACACTGTGTCACAGAGTACCCTTGTCTCAATGTTGTTGTGTAATTGTGGTTCCCTTAGTGACCTTCTGTTGTTTCCCTGTCATCAGTCTGCCTCTGTGGATGGCCAAGAATTTGTTGCTCTAAACTAGACATGTGTCAACGTGAAGAGCGTTGGCCAACCAAGAGAGAAGATGTCAGGCAAAAGATCACTTTTAAGCAACCCATGATCATCTCAGATTAAATTATATAAACAGTTTGGCTAAAATTCAAAATAAAAATGTTGGATTTAAAATCAGATTGTGTCAGTTGTAGATACTGGTCTCCAAACTTAAGGAAGAGGTAAAATCATGTACAAGAGTTATATGAGGACACTGGGGGGAACTTTTCTACTGTTCTTCAAATCATTTCTTGAGATCTGTTATGTCCTCTTGAGAAGGTATTACCTCTGGTGAAAGCATCACACTCCCCTCCATGCTGCACTGAGGTGTCAGCCTAAATTCTGCACTCCGACTCCTGATGTGGGAATTGAACTCAAAAACTTCTGAGTCAGGAAACTGAGCCCCGACTGACACTTCAAGAAATTCAGAAATGCCTGAATCAGAAACATAAATCCCAGTAAAGGGTCAATTGCATAATTTGGACCCCAACACAATTTTACCTGGGTGGGTCAGGGCTGGCTGTACTTCACAATGCTTTGGTGTATTAAGGAAAATGTTGCAATATTTTGTGTCATTCAATAGCGGTATTGATAGCATTTTTCATTAGAAATATAAAATAAGGGAGAAGATGTTAAAAAGCAGAAAAAATTGAGTTGCAAAAACAGAAATAAGAATGATTAGTTACAAATTAGCAAATAGGCTTAAACTGTTGACTGGATAATTCCAAGTGCAAACATATCGGTTGTCAAATAAAATATTAGTCAATTTCCTAAGTAACTCAAATTACAAGCCTCAGCTTATCCTTTTAAATCCTTTATCATTGACATTTTACTTTTTTTATCTTCCCTTTTCAAATAATTCTGTGACTAACAGTGTATAACCTATTTTCAATGTCTTTCGTGAACAATACTCCCTGTCGAGAAACCTTTAAGAATTATGTGCAGAAAGAGTACAAGTCCCAGCAGGCACTGTTGCTCATGTAAGAAGAAGCTGTCTCTCAGGAGGAGTGAGAGACAAGCCAATTTATTTCAGAATACCTGTGGATAAACCTTTCCTTTGGGAAATTTTTCTCTTGCACTTTGTTTCCTTTGGGGCATCAGCACAATATGTTGGCACCTAGCCTTTAGACCCAATAGCAGGATCTGTCATTAATGGCTTTTGTTTCTGCACAAAGGTCAAAGTAATTATTCAGTGGATAGCTCCCTGATTTAACAATCTGAGTTTTGCACAACACAATTCACAATATGTAAAGTTATAATGTTTGTGCTTACTCACAAGGATTTCAAGAGTTAAGAAATATTTCTATAAACTGGTTTGCAAAAATATTGTGGTTTAAATTACAGATCATTATTTTGAAGCCATTTTATTGAAGCGTATCATTTTAAATATTGGACAAGTGCTCCAGCAAACAAATTGCCAGTCCAAACAAGGAAGAACTATCTTCTGTCGATATTCATTATTCTTGTGACCCCAAGGTCTCCGTTCTGGACTATTAGTCAGGTCCCAAGCTGCAGTTAAGAACAAAATTAATCTTGTGCCTTTCAGAACAATTTCATCAGCTTGTGAAACAGTATACTTCTCACTGAAAGTGTTGAAAAATGATTTGAGAGAGCTGATTGCAAGATTTGATCAGTAATATTAGCCCATTTACCTGCTTTGATTATTGGGATCAAACTTTGCAAGGTAGTTTTGATTTGGTGTGTAATTCTACTTCGCAGCTCTGGACTTGGTCAATAAAAAACAAATTACACTGTTCTTTAGAGATCTTGGTAGAGTTATACTGCAACATCTCTCCTTCCCAAGTTTTTCTGAGTTTGAAGCTTTGAATAGGATCTTCCAGTCCCAGAGAAGGTGAGAAGAATGACAAGCACAGGAACTTAATTGAGAGAAGGTAAACGTTTGAAATTAAATTCTCCAGCATTAAAAGCTGGGTCAACCATCCTGACTGCAGGTGTTGGGAAGCCTGTCTGATTGCATTTGAAACTAATTAAAAACAAAATTCACCAGAATTAAGTGATTATTCCCAATTAAGTTCTACCCGATTGAGAAATCCATCCTGTTGGATG
Source organism: Rhincodon typus (assembly GCF_021869965.1). Lineage (NCBI taxonomy): Eukaryota > Metazoa > Chordata > Chondrichthyes > Orectolobiformes > Rhincodontidae > Rhincodon > Rhincodon typus. Next base: position 33,653,266 of record NC_063342.1, read on the forward strand.
CCTGGTGGCCTTTACTTCTTCCTGGGCTTTGAAATAACCACTTGTTGCTTTGTCCTTATGGTTTTAGATTATTGTATTGAGTTGCCAATGTAAGATGTCCAAGTATAGTTGAAGCAGCAAAGGGGAGGAGTTTGGGATGACTGTGTCTGCTGGGCAGGGTAGAGTAAAAGTGGCTGAGGGGAGACAGGGTTAGGCAGTTTGGGATAGAGACTGAGCGCTTTATATCATTAGGTCACATGCTATGATATGGTGCTGACAGTAGCAGAATAACAGACTATTTTTCATTGTTTTGTAAGTTCAGGTTCTTTGGTTATATTGTATATTAATTTGTTTTACACTGCTGTTTACTATCTCTTTCATTGGTCATGTTGTATATTAATACTTCTCATCAAACATCTTGCTTAATATTTCTGCAATAGGTTTTTTGCATAACTTGTTCAGTCATATTTATATGATATTTTATCAGTTTTGTATGTTTCTTTGTCATTTTACCATTTCAGTACATATATTTCAACACTAATTTTTATGGCATTTTATCAGGCATCTTGTTTTCCATTCTATTCTTTCTTTCTATACTTTTATCTGCTCTATTTTACAGCAGTCATTTTTTCCTGTTCATTACCATTGTTTCATTGATCAATTCTTTTATGTTTCATTATGGACCTTGTCTCCAATTATACATTTCACACAGTATGTTATGATCATCGTAACAATAGCCATTCAGTTAGCATTTATGTCATATTTTGGTTATTATTTCTCCTCTGTGCAATGATACAGTGATGTAGCAATCACAGTGTTTCGAACAATCCCAGCCCTTTTTCTAGACCAGATTGTTTTGATATTCTTGTTGCAAGTTAATCCTGTGAGATCTTTGTTGAAAATAAACAATAAAATTACTGGTATATGTATATGACAATGAAACCTTATAAACACTAATATCTCCTGCCATGATATAAAACAAATAAAACTGCAGAAAGATATACCTTCAGAGGTCCTTGTCATGAAACATGAACTGTATGGGCTTAATCTTACATTTGTTTAAGTCTGAATTGCATTGAATTTTTTCAAGGTTTCTTGCTGTGAAGCCCAGTAACTTTCCCACCCAATTGTACCCGAATTCGCTTCATTAATTACCTACCACTTCCCTCTGACATTTCTCACATTTCAGTTTCCACCTCAACTTTCCATACAACATTCCAACATGGCACTCATCAGATAGTCACTAAAATATCAACATCCATTGCACCTATTTTGTTCATCCAGCATTCCAAAGCTGAACTGGCCAGTTAAGGACAGAAATGAACATATTAAAGAAGGGGAAGATGGCACTGTGATTTTCTGATAGGGATCTGCAGGCCCTGCTACACAGGGAAGTCTAGTGAGACATCTTTATCCCAGAGTCCTGCCAGAGGAGAACCCACCAATCTGGCCTGAGGTCGTCATCTCCAGTGTGCACAGAAATTGCCAACAATGCAAGAAGAAGGTCAATGATCTTCTCTACTCTGCCTGGGTAGATGCCACATTCCTCTCTCTATCACCTCACATTGTCTCCACCTCTGCTACTGCACTCATCGTCCACCAAGTGACATGCTCTTCCACTCTCACTTTTGCATGGAACACCTTCCCTGACTCACTCCTGATTTGCCTCTCCCAACCTCCCACATCACCAATATCACATGTTCTCTGCGTTGCCTCCTCAGTCCCTTGGTACGTGTCAAAAACCTGTCCTCCACATTCACTAACTGTCATGCCATGTACAGTAATCACACTTACTTCCTACCTTTGCTGGTTTAATGAAGAATACAACTTAGAACAGTCAGAGAGAGCCTATACAATAGGAGGGGTGACCAACATCCATGTTATCGCGTTCTAGGAGCAGAGAATTTTGGTCTTCGTGGGAGAAGACCAAACTGCTCCTGTGGGAAAGCAGAAAAATCCGTGTGTCCCCAATTAAGTAAGTCTCACTCTTCATTCTACAGCAACAGTCACATTAATCCCTCCATCAGCCTCGATTATTATCACTTCTAACCACTTGCTATGAGGCCTTCCCTCTCTCTCTCTCTCTCTCTGTCTCTCTGTCTCTCTCTCTCTCGCTGTCTGTCTTGCCTTTCAGGTTTCGCTTATCTGTCTGTGACATCTGTGGAGAAAAACTCAGCTTCTCCAGAAATGTCCATCTTGACATCTGAGGATGAGAATTCAGAGGCCCCAAAGGAAGATTCTGCATCTGCTTCTTACCACAGATGCTGAGGATCAGCTCCATTTATTTTAATTTTCTAGCATTGGCTGTGTTTTTACTTTTGTTTTATTGTAGACCTGGGCAGAGGGGTGGAGGAAGTACACTGAGTGAGATGTGAAGCTCTGGCCTCCAGATGGGCACAGGTGAGTCTGTGGACTCTCAGGAGAAAGGTGAATGTGGAGTCTTTAAGGGGAAAGCTACCCTTCTTAATGGCAGGCAGGTACTAAGTGTTCTGGTTGAGGTGGGCACATATTGGTTTCTATAATGGCCCATTCAATTGGCATCCTCATACAAGTTAGGTGCCTCCTACAAAGTAAAGTGGCCAGTACTGGCTGGCACCAGTGAGCACGGTCTTTGTGGCTATTAGATCTTCAGGATAATTTGCCTTATTTATTTACTTAACTTGATGACCTCTGTTGACAGCATTGGTAGGCATGGTATTAGATTCATATATACATGTTCACTAATGTCCTTTAGGGAAGGAAACTGCCACCCTTACCTGGTCTGGCCTACATGAGACTCCAGGTCCACAGCAATGTGGTGACTCCAAACTGCCCTCTGGGCAATTAGGGATGGACAATAAATGCTGCCTAGCCAGCGACGCCCTCATCCATGAATGAATAAAAAAGAACATCAATGACGCCGAGCTCAAACTCTCCACATTCTTTCAACCTCCTTCTGTATTTCCAAGTGGCCCAATATACAGTCTTAAATAAGATGCACTTTCTTCCAGTTAAAAAACAGAAGGCTAAAGTCTTTGGCCCTTGCTGTACTTCTGTACCTTCACCATTGGCTTCATATCATCCACAATGTAATCAACTCAACTGGAAACAAACTTGGTAGTCTGTGTCCTTTTGACTTCTAAGCGTTTGATCCAATACACTCTCCATAACAAAGACTGCTCTTTCCAATTTCTGTAGTATAGCTGTCACTGTTCCTGTCTTAATCCATATGTTCCCAAAGCTCCCATTCTAGCTTCTCCCACCACCAGATGTGACTTGTCCAGTACTCCCCTGGAAAATGTTCCACTCTTCACTTCCGTTAAGCTTCAGCTCATTCAAAACTCCCCTTCCCATTTTTCTTTTCACAAAGTAATGCTTCATCCATAAAGTCTAAACTTCCACGAAGTATTTTGTGATTTGTTTTCAACATCAAAGAATCCACATAAACGTAAGCAAATAAAAGCAAAATACTATGCATGTTGGAAATCTGAAATAAAAACAGTAAATGAAAGAGAAAGTCAGCATATCTGGCAGTATTTGTGGAGAGAGAAACGGAGTTACCGTTTTGAGTCAAATATGAACCTCCTTCAGATCTGAAAGAGACTGGAAAATTGTGTTTTTTATATGCTGAGGGCTAGAGGACGCAGTGGAACAGATGGTAAGGATGCCCAGAGAAAAAGACAAAGGGAATGTTAATGGTAGTAAGGGAGGGATAGAGATGTAAAATAAATGTAAATGATACAAGTGTAAAGAAGGATTGAGTCCACTCTACATGAAAGCAAAGCTAACAAGACACAGATAAGACAATCCATTTCTGTTAACAATTGCTCACCCCACTATGACACATTCCTATGATATCACAGAAGATTTCCCATTCACGTCCTCTGTCCTCACTGTCAAAGACCCCAAATTCCAGGTGAAACAGTATTTTCCTTGTGCTTTTTTCAGTCTATTCTACTATATTCGCTGCTCACAATGCTGTCTCCTTTGCACTGGTAAGAGCAAAAGTGGATTGGCTGACTGCTTAGTGGAACATCTCTTTCAGCATCAACAAATGATCCCTAGCTTCCAGTTGCTCGCCATTTCAATACACCACTAAAGAAGAGTCATATCAGACTCAAAACATTATCTCTGCTTCTCTCTCCACAGATATTGCCAGACCTGCTGAGGTTCTCCAACATTTTCTGTTATACAAATGAATATTGTTTTCATATAATAGATTTAGAAGCATCTTGATGCAAAGTTAGGAAATTTCAAGTTAATATTAAATAATTATTAATAATTTCACTTCCAGCTATAATTATTTAAAAGAAAAATATGATTGAAAATGTTTTTCTTTAATATTTGTGAAAGGTCTAGCTTATTTAATAATAGGAAAGTTTTTGAGTTGTTTGTTACCTTGGGAATAAATGTATCATTCTGTTCACTTGTGATTAATCAGTTTTCTTCAAATCCATTCAACAAATAATCGGAGTGCAGATGAATAATAATAAAATTCTACTTTCCTGAAGTGGTCTGAGGTCATTTCAGATAAAAGCTGTTGAATCAGGGCAATGTGCTGAGAAGGAAGAAGGCTGTATTTATTACACCTTGTACTAGTAACATAAAATTACTTCTTTATTATATCAGCTCCGCCATTGAAACAGACGCAAACTTTTATGAATAAGCAAAGCAGTTGTTGATCTGCTTTGTCAATTTATTGTTGTCTAAATTCTGCACTACTAATACATCCTGAATATTTCATACTTCCCTTCTCTCACTGAAAGGGTGGCACAGCTTGATGTGGTGTGTTCTCTCAAAGGGATTTAACACAGATTTTTCCTGGCTTAGTTTAAAACCTAGGCAAAGTGAAAATGAATCAGTCAGTTCCACATTCACTGACACAGGAGTTTTCAATGAATAAATAATTCCAACTACAATTTGAAGGAACTCCATCTGAATTTCTCTGATGGTGGTCCTGTCCTACAGCAAATGGAACATGTAATGAGCATTCACTTCAGCTATTGGCTGCTGAGGAAAGCGATTTATGTGCTTGGTGCTAAGAGCTTGTTTTTTAAGCTGAAGCTGATCTGCTGAACTTAATTCCATTATACATCTATAAATAGTTCTGAGCCAGTCTTGGTTACTGTGTGACAAGGCACAAAGCACTAACTTTGAATGAAATGTCTTTAATGAACTCAGATTGATGGTGGGTCAGGAACTTATTCAAATGTTTTTCTATCAAAGTTCTTCTTCTTACATTCTCTGTCTGAAGACAGGTCCTAAGTGATTACCTAACTACAGCAAATTATCATGATTGATTTTTACTTCTATGTCAAGTGAAGAGGTAGGCCCTTAGTCTAACCTCAGCTTGAAACATGATTGAACTTCATCTGTTATTGCTGTTATATTTTATCTAATATAAATAAATATTCTGGTTTATATTTATCTGGCTCACACACTAGCTATCTAGCTAACTGAGCTAACCACCACACCCATCCTTCCACCGTCAGAATACTAAAACCAACGAAAATCTTTAATTCAGGTTGAGATTGGAGCTTGGCATCTAACTGGCACATTCAGAGGTATCATTAATTGTTTTACAGATTACTGTGATTGCAACAATGGCCTTCAATTTTATCATTAGAAGGTTTTAAGTAATAATTCTCAATAACAATAACTCAATAACTTTAATTATATCTTTGCGTATATAGTTTCTGTGGTTTGGTGGCTAAGCCTTGCAGAAAGTTCCAGGTTAATTCCTAGGTCCGTGCTAAGTTTGTTCAGCTCTGTGGAATGTTAGTGTGGGTATTGTGAGAGAGACATTTTCTGGCCATTTCATATTCCTGGGTGCCATTCAGCATGAATGTGCGAATGTTGAATAGGAGCAAGATCAGCATCAGCTTTAATTTCCTTCAAGGTTGAGTACCCTACAAAAATGAAGAAAGAAATGCCAGTTCCTTAATGTGACTTTCGGTGGAGGCATCAAACTGAATAGGGAGACACCCTATCAGCTGTCTGCCACCTGCCTTTACTTCTGGGATATCCCCCAGAAATTCAGTTTTTCTGTTCAACACATCTGCCAAACTATGTACTTAGCATTGACGTCAGGTGTGAATTGCAGCAATATGTTGTACTCTGACTCCTCAAATTAGAACTTGTTATACTTAAGTCATGTCCAACCACTTCATCTGATTGGCATTTAGATTGGAATGAAGGAATGCTATAAGTTCTTGGTGTAAGTTCTCGGTGACATCTATAGCATTTATTCACTTTGCTCGAGATACCATAGTAAAAGAAAACTTACATTTTCTCCAGTGAACAGTTAGATCTTTGGGAACTACCAGTCTCAATAAAACCAAATCTCACTGAGACTTGGCACCTACAAGAGAGGGAAAAGCCTATTTTAAAAGAAAATCACTTGTGGTTCAATTAAACTGTGTTAATGTACCTGTTGATATCAGTAATTGATCTGTGTGTCAGCTCAGCTTAATTTTATCTCTCTTTGAAAAGGCTGTGTATTCAATCCCCATTATAAACTAAAGTGTTGGATCTTAATTCCCTGGTGCAGTAATAAAGATGTATTATATTGTTAGATCCACTATACTTAATTCAGATTGACATGGGGATTTAATTGTATTATTCATAAAAAAGCATAAATTTTTTTTAAAAACTCATCTTTCAAACAGCAGCACCTAGAAACAAATGTGATGCCACATTTACATTGGTAACATATTATTTAACTCCTTTGGATGCTGTTTCATGATCAAAATCACAATTGTGACATCTGTACAAATTACCAGGACTTAGAAATGCACCATGCATACACATGTGCCTTCTTCTGTACTCTATCCCATTGAAGTATCAATTTAAGTCCTTTTGGTCAGAATATGCATGAATTTGTCCTTCAGTAAACTGACATCTGTGCTATCTTTGCTCACTGTTGAGGCCATTCTTGTCTGGTGTCTCCCCACATGCAGACGCTTCTTCCACACTTTCCTCTGAGCAGCTCATGGCCTCAGGAGTGGATGTCCCAGTAATGGCCAACACTGTCTTTTCCATGGTGGTGCAGATATGCAGGTGCACCTAAGTACTTCCAGTTAATACCCACTACCCTGGGTGTATGTCACCTTGTCCAGGGATATGATAAAGTGTCGATAACTGTCAAGTACTCTGTTTCTGTGATGAGGCAGTCATAGTTGAATAGTTAACAGAATGTCAAGGCTACAGATGAGGGTATGAAAGTGTGAAGTTTGTGAAGCTCCAAATATTGTTACGTATGAGTATTGAATAAAAGAGATTGTTGGTATTTCAGAGGTGAATTTAAAAGGTACTAAGGCAAATCGTGCAGTTATTGCAATATGAGAATTGAAGCTGCATTCATTAAATTTGGCTATTCATGCAAAGTCACTGAACTTATTGTAGCATTGCATTGAGGTCCTTGAGATTTGATTTCCAGTCTTGATCTCAACGCTATCTGCTCCCACTGCCTACTGGACATGTGACTTGGTCAGATCTCTTGCAGATACAAAATGTTTTTTCTCTTCTCCACCTTTTCCACCAAGGCTTTCTTTGCAATCTCCAAAAACATTGGAACCCTCTTACTCTCATGTTTTGTAACTTAAGAGATGCAGGCTAGTTTAAGCAGTACTGGCTAGCTTTAACTGGTACAAGCTACTCAAGATATTGTCCCCCTATTCAGATATCTGTTCAAATAATAGCTTGGTTAGTCAGTTTGCTGTCTATGTTGTAGGGCACTGTTTAATCATATATTATGATTCCGAGACATCAAGGACTGTACAAATTAACCCCAGCTGTCTATTATTATGTCCAACTTTGCTGTGTGCAAATTGGCCAGTATGTTGACTGGCAAAATAAAGTTGATTGTACATCAAAACTGGATTAAGTCCTTTGGAATGTGATTAGTATGTGATTCTCCACTATAAATACAAGCAGAAAAAATCTTATCATACCATAATAATGTAAATGTGTCAAATTGACAGTTCCATTGACATAATAGATCCTTAACGATCCCAAATCTTAAAACAAATGTCAAAAGAGTCTAGATTTCATTTCTGAAGCAATGGGCAAGTGTCTAATTCACATCACTGACCATTCAACCAAAACTTGCTTGGTGGTAAAATCAGGCTAAAGTTTTTATAATGTTTGTGGATACATTTAAATACATGCCTGTTTCTTTTCTGGACCAGGTATTCTTTTTCCAACTTATGCCAACAGTTCCATTATCTTAAGTATGAACTGTATGAATCCCACATTGACACATATCTATTAGCTGATCCCACATTATTAACTATAAATTCCTTATTCACTTTCTCAACGTATACTGTGAATTCTGAATATTAAGGAAGGCGGGGCATTAAATGTTCATATACATCTAGTTTTTTTCGAACTTGTTTCTATACTATTCTTGTGCTTAAGGGAAACACTGATGGCTAATGCGTAAAAGCAATTCAGCCCATTGAGTCCGCTCCACCATTTGATCATGGCTGATATGTTTCTCAATCCCATTCTCCTGTCTTCTCTCCATAATCCTTGAATACTTTACGATTAATTTATCCCTGTCTTAAGTACACTCAATGATTTGGGCTCCACAGCTTTCTGTGACAATGAGTTCCACAGATTACCCAGCCTCTGGCTAAAGTAATTCCTCCTCATCTCAGTTCTAAAGGATCATCCCTTCACTCTGAGGCTATGCCCTTTGGTCATAGTCTCTCCTACTAGTGGAAATAACGTATTCTGTAAGTTTCATTCAGATGCCCCTCATTCTTCCAAATTCCATTGAGTACAGACCCAGATCACTGAACCGCTCTTCACACAACAAGCCCTTCATCCCCAGGATCATTCTTGTAAACCTCCTCCTGATTCCCCCCTAGGCCAGCACATGTATCCTTAGATAAGGGGCCCAAAACTGCTCACTATATTCCAACTGCAGCCTGACCAGAGCCTTATGCAGCCTCAGCAGGACACCTCTGCTCTTATATTCTAGTCCTCTTGAAATGAATGCTAAAACTGCATTTGCCTTCCCATCTGCCAACTGAATCTTCATGTTACCCTTAAGAGAATCCTGAACTGAGACTCCTAAGTCACTTTGTGTTTCAGATTTCCAAAACCTTTCACAGTATAAAACTAGTCTACCCTTCTATTCTTCCCACCAAACTGCATAACCTCAGCTTTCCCATATTGTATTCCATCTGCCACTTCTTCGCCCACTCTCCTAGCCTAGACAAATCCTTCTGCAACCTCCCTGCTTCATCAACACTACCTGTGCCTCCAACTATCTTTGTGTCATCTGCAAACGTAGCAACAACGTCCTCAATTTCTTCATCCAGATAACTGATGTCTAACGTGAATACAGTAGGAATGATAACATTTTCACAGGCCCACATACTCACCAAAAGGGAAGGATAGTTCTATCTCCTATCTCATTTGTTCAATGCGTTTAGAGATTCAGGCTAATTCTGTCTTCATTATTAAAAATGTGCCCATCCTTGATAGGATTAGTTGCAGATCCCTCAATGTGATAAATTATTAAATTGAATTTGATGTAAAATCTGTTATATGTGATTGCAATTTAGATATCACCAACTGAAGTTTGTTGATGAACATTTCTCTAAAGATAAAGATCTGCCTCTCTAATGGACTGTATATTAGATGGAATGGCAGTAAAGGGAAAATTTTATTTTGGGAAGGGTCGCTACCTCTGTTTGACGTCCCACCCCCTCCCCCCACCCCTTACTCCACCACCTGCCTTTGACTTTTGATCAGATGGCTGCCTAACCTAATCTTGTTTAAGCTTCTGGGATTCAAATTGATTAAATTCTCTCTCTTCAATAAGCTTAATGAATTGTGACAATCATTTTTAAAATTATGCTGGGAATATTTTTAATTTTTATTGAGTCATAACTTCCCAACATACATCTGCTTATTGCAGTCAGTCTGTTAAATTTACTCAGTGAGTTACCACCCCAGAGACGTCATTGCTCTATTTAGTACATGTGGCTGAGGGATAGGAAGTTCATTTCTGGTGCTGGACTAGCGGGTCAGATTTTTCATACACAATGGATAAAACTTTGGTCTGTCAGCTGATGGCCGAAAGGTACTATGACTTCTGGATTAAGGTTTTGTCAATACTTCTGACAAAACTCCATTCCAGGAAGGATTTCAAACTCATTCACCATTGCAGCAAATGTGGCTGAAATTACAGAATAGTATATCGCTTCTCTACACAGCTTTCCATGGAATGAATTTAATATTTTAGGAGACCAGTCTGGCTTTGTGATCATGTTCAAACTTAGTGCAGCCCAGCGAGTTCACAGACAGTTCAAAAAGTATGTTTAAAGTTGTGCAACTGGATACATGGTACCAAAGGCAATACAGGGGGTCGCTGATTTACAAATGTCCAAATTACAAATGCAATCTCATGCAGGTATGTAATTTAAAGACAAAACATATGAACATTTTCTGTACTTAAGAAAGGCTCCTTTATATTGTCCTGCATTGTGTTCTGACTTGTGAACAAATTGACTTGCGAATGGTCATCAGAATGGAACTTGTTTGCAACCCAGGGACTGCCATATATGCAACTCTGTCTATCTCTAATTAATTACTGTAAACTGTCTACCGTTTACCAACTTCATGTAAACTCTATTTCTGATCCTCATCTTCATTCTTCTTCCCATAGTCAGAATGTTAACGGATTCAAAATTGATACAAATTGGCAACAGCAAACCTTTTATTGTCTCATAACATAGCTCAACTACAATGAAAGTGCAACTTACTGCCTAGGCAAGCAGGTCAAATGTTGCCTGTTACTGGGCAGAATAGCCCGTGTTGTCTACTTATTGTCAGCTCCTTTAGCCAGAAGGAGTTAAGCTCCTGTCAGCACAACATCCACCCTTGCAAGCTAATGTGTCTTTTCCTTGCCTCCAACTCTACGCTGACTGTCCATAGCTTCCTGTATGTCCCAAAGTGCCAGTCGTCTGGCTCAATAAGTCCAATTATTTTTGTCCATATCATCTCAAACTCTGTTTTGTCTGTTTGCCCAGCAAATAAACACATCAAAGTCAATTTGACTTTGGCATTTTCTGCTCCTAGTCAATATGACCATGGCCCTCTCCCAGACTGAAGAGAAATACTACCTGACTGTGAACACAGCAACTGGACACTTTACCATGTTGAAGCCTTTAGACTGATATTGGAAGCTGCCCTTGACTTGTTGTGCCATGACCTCCTGACTGAAGGGTGTCTCCTGGGACAGGACTGTGGACTATTCCGCTTAGACTTGGTGACTTAACTGTTTGCTTGCAGCACATGCAGTGTGCTTGACATGTAAGCTGCTGTGGTTACCATCGGCCAGAAACTCAGCTGGCAATATAAATACAATGACTACAAGACCAGATCAGAGGTTATGGATCCTGCAGTGAGTAACTTATCTACTGATTCCCCAGAGTCAGGAGTGTGTTGGATGAGTGCAGCTCCAACAACGCTCAAGAAACTTGGCAACTTCCAGGACAAAGCAGTCTGTTTGATTGTTACCACATCCGCAAATATTCACTCCCTCCATCACCAATGCACAGTTGCAGCATTGCATACCATCTGCAAGATGCATTGCAGAAATTCAACAAGATTCCTTAGACAACACTTAACAAATCCATGACCATTATCATCTTGAAGGTCAAGAGCGGCTGATACATGGGAACACTACCACTTGCAAGCACCACTCCTAGCTACTCACCTCCCTAACTTGGATATTTATCATCATTCCTTCAGAGTCACTAGATCAAAATCATGGAACACCCCCCCAATGGCATTGTGGGTCTACCTGCGCCAAATAGACAGCAGTAGTTCAATGAGGCAACTCACCAATACCTTCTCAATGGTAACTAGGGATGGGCAATAAATGCCGGCCCAGCCAGCGACTCCCACATCTCATGTATGAATTTAAAAATTGCTGTAGGCATGAAATTAACAGATCAACATGTCATACAGTAAGGGTTCTCCCATTGCATGATGACTGCTGAGCAGCAAGATAAACTGCCTGGCTCTGTGTCTATATTAAACTGCAAGGCAATACAACAGTCTTATGAGCCTTTAAGCTCTGGCTCAGGGAGAAAAGAGCAAAAAGGGAAGGCAAGGCAGAAATGCTGTGAATATCCAGGTAGGTTTTTCTTATATATTCATTCATGGTATGTGGCCATCACTGGTTGGTCAGTATTTATAGCTCATCCTAGTTGCCAAGGATCTTAGGATCTAAGTGAATGAGTGCTAAGAGAACAAGAGAGCAGCTCTGCAATGCATTCAGGCATTGTCCATGAGCTGAGTGCCTCTCCCTGTAGCAGCATTCTAATAAGAGGTATGGATGAGCTCCACCATGCATTCTTAAAGTGCACAAGTGTACTGTAAGTGGATCACAGATGTGCCATGATGATGCAGGGAGGTTGGCAGGTGTTGGGTGCCAGTATCCACAGTCATGGAGTGCCTGTAGTTACTGCCCAAGTAGCATTTCCTGAATGTTGATGACTGTTTTCCAAGCTGGAAACCTAGAGGAAGGAAGCAATGAGCCGGAGTCACCAGGTACCAGGTCCAATTTCCATGTTGGAAATTTTCAGAATTCAGTTCCTATCCAGCATCTGGTAGAATCAGAACCTGTAAACTAATGATGCAAGATAAGGTACTAATGCAGATGATAAGAAGCAGTAATGCATGTTAATAGACCTCTCGTCTCATTGCCCAGAACTTAGTTGGTAAATGTCCCTAACATTGAGAAAGACGTCATTTGATTTCTCATGTGATTCTCCTAAACTTCTAACATTGTTCAGGGCCTGGGAAAATACCCCAAAAAAATTGAGATGACAATAAAATGTCTTTTTAGTGCCTTCACTCAAGTCAGTAAAGGGATTCAGGATGGCAGATACTCCAACTTAGAATATCCAATTAAATTTGAAATTTAGTTCTGAGAAAATATTGTTTTCAGTAAGTTGGTTTGGTAATTGGGAATACCAGCAGATTCGAATAAAGCCAGGGCCCATATTCTTAAAAAGGAAGAACACAGGCATAGGCAGCTACAGATCCATAAACCTCATCTCCATTCCATGTAACTTGGACAAAATAAAAGTGTGAAAAATAAATGGTAGATGAGATTTAATACAGACAAATGCTAAGTATTGCCAATAGGATGGGAAAATAAATATCTTGCACAATGAAATGTTCAACGAACAAAGGATGAATGTTCAGTCTTTTGCTAGAGTTTATGCTAAACGCACCCAAATAATTCTGAGCAGCAATAAATGCAGCTAACAGAATGTGTATATACACTGGTAAAATAGTTGAATAGAAGTCATTAGAAATTGTGGTTAAATTCAATGGCCAGGCTACACTGAGTACTATGACTAGCTGTGGTTACTGAGGCATGAGAGAGAAAATCAAATATTGGAAGCAATGCAGAGAGGAGACATGAGACTGACTTCTGATGTTAGTGAGCTGACTTATGAAAACGTTGCAACAGCTCTGAATTTTCAATCTCAGGAAGATAATAAATGGTAATGGAAAGGTAAATGTGCAAAAGAATATTACTTTGAATTAAACAGTAGAAGTAAGATTAGGTGATGTAGGCTTAAAATAGTAATATTTAATTCTAATACAAATATCAAGTTCTTCACACAGAAAGTGATCAACACTTCGCACCAACGCACAGAGGAGTAAATTGGAAATCCTGGATGCCATTGAGAAACATTTTGATAAAGTGATGGGGAACTATATGGTGCTTTTGGATGGATAAGCTGACGCAAGTTAATTTTTTTGAAAAGTTCTTTCATTGGATATGGACATCATTGGCTCTGCCATCATTTTTTGCCCATCTTTGAGAGTGTGTTGGTGAGCTACCTTTGAACCATTGCAGTCCATGTGGTATATATGCTTACAATGATGTCAGGAAGGAAGTTACAGGATTTTGTCCAAGGACTAGGGGAGGAAAGGGCTAATGGCATTATCACTAGACTCAGGTGATATTCAGAGACCCAGGTAATGTCTGGACCCTGGTTCAAATCCTACCCAGGCAGATGTTAGAATTTTAATTCAATAAAAATCTGGAATTAAAAGTCTGATGATGACCATGAAACCAAATGTACATTGTTGAAAAAAACCCATCTGGTTTGCTGATGTCTTTTAGGGAGGTATATTTGCCATCTTTACCTAATCTGGCATATTTGTGACTTCACCCCACAGCAATGAAGTTGCCTCCTAACTACCCTCTGAAATGGCCTAGCAAGCCTCTCAATTTTAACAATTGCTAGAAAGTCTCAAAAAAGAAATGCAACTAGAAGTATCACTTGGCATCGACCTAGGCACCAGAAATGACAATGGCAAACATAGCTCTATCATCTCTGAAAATTCCTCTTCATTAACATCTGGGGACGAGTGCCAAAATAGGGAGAGCTGTTTTCCATAGACTAGTCAAGCAACAGCCTGATGTAGCCATACTCACAGAATCATACCTTACAACGTCCCAGAAACCACCATCCACATCCTTGGCTTATCTTATCCCACCGGCAGGACAGATTGACTTTCAAAAATCACCCAATCAGGTAATTCATTTTCCAAAAAATTTGGGGAATTACTGTGTTGTGAACAAGGGCTTGTCAGGAGACCAATGAAGGAATATAGGGATGGAATGGTTGGAGACAAGAGATTATAAATGATGGAACTTTCAGGAAACATGTAACTGGGATGGGCAATGTAAGCACCATTATATTTTGGTCATATACTCTCACTGGAGAAAATACTTGTTTAGAATCTACCCCCATAATAGCACAATGATGCACATTGAAATTTGCACATAAAGTATTATGACAATAGCATTTTACAACAAACCAGTGAATTAAGTTTTGTTCCTACCTTATGAGCAGAACTCTCACACAGCTCATAAACAATGTGGTATTTTATGTCAGAGAAGAAAATTGCACGCTGTTTGTGAAGGAACAGCCTGGGTTTTCTGGTGGCCAGATAATTGTCTCTGAACCACAGATGGGAGTTGTGCAGAATTCTCATTGTAGCACACTCTGAACAAATTGTCTTGGAAACAAAAGATTTTACAGCTGGAGACTCTGAAAATATCCATTTAAATGGAAGAATTCAGAGAGTTCCACTGAAGTTAATAGTTACTCAAGATTTAGATTATTAAATACCTAGTCTAACTCCTGAGTAACTATTAAACTTATCCAACTTATCTCACATACCCCCCAACTACACCTCCTCAAGACCCCTTACATCCCCACATGTCGACACAATATCCCCTGCAACTAGACTCAACAATTCTTCTCCCCTAGGATCTGAAACTCCAGCCACTAGACCTGATACCCCTCCTGTACCCCTGGGATATAAGACTCCTCTTCAATGTCCAGAACCAGACACTCCCTGCCACTAGGCGCAACATCCCCCTTTTGCCCAGGCACTGAACCCCCAGCCTCACTGGACACAACCTCCCCCACTGTGAAACTCAACACACTCTCCCACTCTGGGCCTTGACATTCCCAACATCCAGACACAACATCACTACCTCTGGACCCAACACCCCGAACCCCCATCCCAAGGATCTAGCATCAACCCACCTCTCACCATCTCTGGACCTGGACACTGACCCAGCCTATGCTAAAGACACTATCACGTATCTGGCCTACGTTCACCGACAACCTACTTATATAACACTCTGCCCATGCATCCTATGCATCTGGCTCCTTACCCATTTCCTACTACGCACCCTGGCAGCCTAATCCCTTACCCACCTGGCACCTTACCCTCCTGGCTCCCTAACCTCATGCTTGCCTTATGTACTTACCCTTTGGCAACAGATGTCAAAGTGGCTGGCTGTGATTTTGGACCTTTGAATTTCAGAATACAGCAACACACTGCTGTGTAAAAATAGACCTGGCTTGGCTTCCCCTGACAGTTATTTGCTATATGGTTCAGTATTGGAAACAAGTCAGCCAGGTTCTTTAAGTTATAAACAGCAAATTACTTTATTGCAATAAAACATTTCTCAAGCAAAGTTGTAAAAGATTAAAATGTGCAAGTATGTCCAACTACCCTTCTTGCAGAATAACACAGACACAGAAACTATCCCAGTCTGGAAAACATGCGTAACTCCACATAGTGTTATATTAAAAGCACTTTAATCAAATTAAATTCAGAAAAAATAATTGGCCCCAGCTTACCTAAATGCAGGCCTGCACCAAAGTTACTTTCAACACAATCTATTGGCAATGGCATTTTTGTGTAGCTTAGCTATGGCTGTTTGAAATCTTTTTTTGGAGACAGTAACCTCCACTTACAGTAATGAGACTTTCCAAAGGGTATTTAACTCTCAAATTTTGCTGAGAGGCTTTCCAGAGAAAGGGAGAGAGTGTCAAAGTTGTTTTCCCTGTGGCAAGATCTCTTAGGGTCAGTGAGTCTGGTCAAGCAGCTTGTGTTTTTTGAAATGCAACATTTTTGCTGCTGTAGCCAATGCCCTTTCCACTGAGAGATAGTAGGAACTGCAGATGCTGGAAAATCTGAGATAACAAGGTGTAGAGCTGGATGAACACAGCAGGCCAAGCAGCATCAGAGGAGCAGGAAGGCTGACGTTTCGGGCCTAGACCCTTCATCAGAAATGGGGGAGGGGAAGGGGGTTCTGAAATAAATAGGGAGAGAAGGGGATGCAGAAAGAAGATGGATAGAGGAGAAGATAGGTGGAGAGGAGACAGACAGGTCGAAGAGGCGGGGATGGAGCCAGTAAAGGTGAGTGTAGGTGGGGAGGTAGGGAGGAGATAAGTCAGTCCAGGGAGGACGGACAGGTCAAGGGGGCGGGATGAGGTTAGTAGGTAGGAAATGGGGGTGCAGCCTGAGATGGGAGGAGGGGATAGGTAGGAGGAAGAACAGGTTAGGGAGGCAGGGATGAGCTGGTCTGGTTTTGGGATGCGGTAGGTGGAGGGGAGATTTTGAAGCTTGTGAAATCCATATTGATACCATTGGGCTGGAGGGTTCCCAAGCGGAATATGAGTTGCTGTTCCTGCAACCTTCGGGTGGCATCGTTGTGGCACTGCAGGAGGCCCAGGATGGACATGTCGTCTGAGGAATGGGAGGGGGATTGAAATGGTTCGCAACTGGGAGGTGCAGTTGTTTACTGTGAACCGAGCGTAGATGTTCTGCAAAGCGGTCCCCAAGCCTCCGCTTGGTTTCCCTGATGTAGAGGAGGCTACAACGGGTACAGCGGATGCAGTATACCACATTGGCAGATGTGCAGGTGAACATCTGCTTGATGTGGAAAGTCTTCTTGGGGCCTGGGATGGGGGTGAGGAAGGAGGTGTGGGGGCAGGTGTAGCACTTCATGCGGTTGCAGGGAAAAGTGCCGGGGGTGGTGGGGCTAGAGGGGAGTGTGGAGCGGACAAGGGAGTCACGGAGAGAGTGGTCCCTACCGAAAGCAGATAAGGGTGAGGAGGGAAAAACGTCTTTGGTGGTGGGGTCGGATTGCAGATGGTGGAAGTGTTGGAGGATGATGTGTTGGATCTGGAGGTTGGTGGGGTGGTACGTGAGGATGAGGGGGATTCTTTTTTGGTTGTTATTGCGGGGACGGGGTGTGAGGGATGAGTTGCGGGAGACACAGTCGAGGGTGTTCTCGACCACTGGGGGGCGGAAGTTGCGGTCCTTGAAAAACGAGGACATCTGAGTTGTATGGGAGTGGAATGCCTCATCCTGGGAGCAGATGCGGCGGAGGCAAAGGAATTGGGAATAGGGGATGGCATTTTTGCGGGAAGGTGGGTGGGAGGAGGTGTATTCTAGGTAGCTGTGGGAGTCGGTGGGCTTGAAGGTTTTTTCGAAGAAGTTCAAGATATACACATTCAGCTAACGATATTATAAATTGATATTCCAGATAACACATCTTCACAACACTTATAATAAATTCAGAACAAGGAAGTGCTGCCTCCATAGTCTCATCAGGAGGTGTGATTTTCAGAGACAGTTTTTTTTCCCTCATGACAAAGTGCAGAGGAAAAATAAATCCCAACTCCATAAAAACCTTGCACCTACTGAGATTGTTATTAGTTTGATTGATAGGTTTGAGCTCCAAGACAAATACATCTCTTTTGGTAAAACTGAGCTGTTTTCAAATAAGATTTAGGATTGCACAACTGTGTTTTTTGATATGTGTTATTTTCCCTTCATGATTATAAAAAGGTAGGATAAATAGAGTCTTAGAGCTGTACAGCACAGAAACAAACCCTTCAATCCAACTTGCCCATGCCGACCAGATATCCTAAATTAATCTAGTCCCATTTGCCAGCATTTGGCCCATATCCCTCTAAACCCTCCCTATTCATGTACCCTTCCAGATGCCTTTTAAATGTTGTAATTGTATCAGCCTCCACCACTTCCTCTGGCAGCTCATTCCATACGTACAACACCTTCTGCGTGAAAAAGTTACCATTATGACCCTTTCAAATCTTTTCCCTGTCACCTTAATCCTATGCCCTCTAGTTTTGGACTCCCCTACTCTGGGGAAAAGAACTTGGCTTTTCACCCTACCTACGCACCTCATGATTTTATAAAGCTCTATAAGGTCACCCCTCAGCCTCCACGCTCCAGGGAAAACAGCCCCAGCCTATTTAGTCTCTCCCTATAGCTCAAACCCTCCAACCCTGGCTACATCCTTGTAAATCTTTTCTGCACCCTTTCAAGTTTAACAACTGAATTAAGAGCTTGGACTAGAAAAGACATTGAGTTGAATTTTTTTTTGGTTATCAGTCAGTTTTGTCAAGCTTTTTGCAGGATTTCTCACGAGGCCCAATGAGATCTCTTGCCATATTCTACCAAACATGCCTCACTAACGAAAAGCAAAGAACTGTAGTTGCTGGAAATCAGAAACAAAAACAAAAATTGCTGGAAAAACTCATCTTTGGAGACACAGCAGAATTAACATTTCGGGTCCAATGAGAGGTTCAGTTCTGAAGAAGAGTCACTGGACCTGAAACATTAATTCTGCTTTCTCTCCACAGACGCTGGTCTACCTGTTGAGTTTTTTTCCAGCAACTTGTGTTTTTGTGCCTCATTAACTACCAGCATAAACCAATGTTGACCATTTTGTTTCATTGTTTTCCCCATTTTACCACACACCTGACTCTACTTGAGAACAAGGCTGATTGGTTTGGTTGCTAATGGGACAGTAAGGCTCAGCATGAATTATTGGAAAGAAGATACAGGATCACCTGTGGGCAATGTAAGGGCATCTGTGATTAACTCTAGGTCAACTGTTAGCCTCTTTGCCTCAAAAGGAGGTGCCATGAAGGTCAGGTTTTGACCTGATGAAGCATCTAGGCCCAAAACATTGACTCTCCTGCTCCTCTGATGCTGCCTGACCTGTTGTGTTCGTCCAGCTCCACACTGTATCGACTCTGACTCCAGCATCTACAGTTTTTGCTATCGCCAAGTTTTGTAAATAGTTATACTGTCTATTCAATTCCACGATAGGGGGATTAAAGACTTTAGAAGATAGTTACTCAGCATTCCTACCAGAATACATGGCTCAGGTGATTCACTTTGATATGGCAAAGGACTTTGGGAGGGAAAAAGGCCATAAAAAGCCATTATAATATTAATTTAGATGGTTTTCTTAAGGTATACCTTAACCTCTCAGACAGGCCATCTTGCAAGAATCTGACAGAGGGAGTGAGAGAGGAAAAAGATAGAAGCAAACAATCTCTGTTGTTCACCATGCAGAATTCTGGTAGGAGTTTATGCTTGGATTGAAAATGCAGATATTGGATTTCACAGGAAGGCTGATTGCTTTCCACCTCTCCCTCCACCCCGCCAAACCGGAAGGAAAGTCAGCTGGCAGCCAATGCCCGGGGAAAGGGCCACCCACTTCCATTACACACGGGACACAGGCTAAACTAGCTCACTGTGGGACCAGCCCCAATCTGATTTGACTGGTAGCTCCAGCATTTCCATCAGAGCTCTGCAGCAGGCATTGTCAGAACAGCAATGAAGAGGAAGAAGATGGATGGATGCTGAAACTAAATAGGTTCTGGCCTTTTATGGCAGAGAGAGATCAATGATCCCGGGGATGGGGGAGGGAGAGGGTGTTGAAGGAGTGCAGGGCTAGGCATGGAATGTATGGCAAGCAGCAGTGAATGAAGAGGTAACCGATGCACAGAGAACAACCCCCAGTAAATGATACACACTCCTTCCTTCTCATCTTTTAGGAAGTCTGCCAGCCCATGTCAACGATATTACGGCATTGACAGCACACTACCGGGTCAGTGAGTTTGGTAACAGTTTAAATGACCCTTAATGCATGGCAGACAGGCTGCTGATTTTACTATGGGCTACAGCCTACACCCTTCACATTTTATGTTCTCCCATCAAAGCTCTGCCCACATACCGTCCCCTGCCTCCAAAAAGATACTGAGTTGTGGCGGAGGTGAGGGCGTTCAAGAAGTAAAATTTAGTCCCAGATTTGTAAGGATTTAAATGGGGCTGAAGATTTGTCTAGTTTTGGGCTGCAGGAATCTAGAAGGTAAGAAAGGAAACAAGTCATCAGGAGCTGAAAATACCTTTGGACTGGTTCCTAAGGAATAAGATGTCCATTTAAAAAACAGAGTAAAACAAAACCATGGAGGGGAATTTTTGGTTATTTAAAGGTTGTTTAAATATAGGGTCTTTTCTGTGGTATAGATTCTCTGATGAGCAACATTTAGACAACATTGCTTTTAGTTTGTTTATTACAATAAATGTCTTAAATTTTGAAATCTTGTCATGATTGTTCCAGGGAGATACTGTCACTTTGAAAATGGTTCTAAAGGTTTTTGATCTCTAGCCACACTTAGTTGCAAGTACTTAGCTGTCCTTAGCTGTGTGCCACTTTATCCTGCTGAAGAGAAAGAAGTGCGCCAGTTTGTGACATGATGCTTTTGGGTAATGTGTCTGACATGACTGAACAACTGGCCACATGTATAAGCTCTGCAATGCAGGATCTGAGGCTTGCAGCAGTGCCAAATGTTTCAGGATGAGGTAAAATTCTGAATATTAGCCATGTCCTAATTGATCGAGATTATTGGTAGGTGTTAGAGCCTTTGTTGATTTTTTATTATTTTTATTTTATTCTTTTATCAATTTTTGGTTTGGAGCTGTGAACTGAGAACTGTGAGCTAAAAATGACTTTTGGACTATGGATAACAGCTTGTGTTAAAGCAAACACAGGCCAACCAAGCTTTGATTTATTCATAAGGGCAGGCCTGGAAGTTAATTACACATTGGTTCTTGATCAAAAGTTTCTGCAGATGCTTCATGACCAGAGAAGAGCATTATGTTTAAACAGCTAACAGAAGTTGATCGTAAATACCTGGTCACTATCTGGGATTGGTTCCAGCAAGTCAGGAGCTGGTAGATGTTGAATGGTGACTGGGACCTCATGGAGGAGACAGTCGGTCTGTCAGAGGGTGGAGAGAGTTTGAATTGGGTTTTGGACTGTGTTTTCTGTGAGAAGGAATCTGACTATCGATGCTACAGCATAAAGGTTAACCTCCCATGTGCAGCTCTTGGAAGATCAGAGAATAGAAAACTAAGTTATAAAGTCAACTGCCTTTATCTGAGTGACCTATAAAGGGTGACCCTGATCAACAAATTCAAAAAACAACTAAGAAACCATCATCTACACTTGTGGAACAATGTATTATGAAAGCCGCTTTAGTAATCTTAAACCAGTTTTGT
This sequence comes from Rhincodon typus, assembly GCF_021869965.1. NCBI lineage: Eukaryota > Metazoa > Chordata > Chondrichthyes > Orectolobiformes > Rhincodontidae > Rhincodon > Rhincodon typus. The sequence continues at coordinate 33,674,962 of NC_063342.1, forward strand.
TATTTTCTTTTACTTATTCCATAACTGTGTTTGTTTGTCTGTTTAACTGTCTGTCTTTTGTGCGAATGGGGCTAAAAACAAAGGCTTTTTGGATTTATACCATATACTAATTTGATTACTTTGTTCTGAAAACCTGAAACTGGACCCATTTCTGCTTTCTCCCCACAGATGCTGATTCTCTGATCGTTTCTACCCACTAGTTTTTCCAGTACTTCCTGTTTTTGTTTCAGATTTCCAGCACCCGCCAGTTCTTTGTTTTGGATTATTTTGTTGCTTAATTTTATTCTGCCGAAGTTACTGTTGTTAATAAATTGTTTAGTCTTTTGTTTAAGTTACACACCAGTCTGAAATTGTTCATTTGCAAAGTCTGGGTTGGTTAGTCAAAAAGTCTGGTTAGGAACTATCAGAGTCAATTTTGAGGGTCTTTAAAGGTACTAATTCTACAGAGTTTGGAATACAAAGGTAGGGAGGCTGATTTGGTTCAGCTTTCTGACTCTGTATTGTAACTGTAAGTTAATGATAGGGTTGAAGTTCATTGAGCAGAGTCTGAGGATAGTGGTGCAGTAAATAGCATATGGTATTTGAAGAGCATTCACTGATTGAGGTCACTTTTGTGAAGTCATTGAAATTGTTACATCCAAGTCCTTGAGGCTTTATTACTGGTATTAACCACCATAACTATCTATTCCCATTGCCTTTGTACCTGTGTCTGGAAAATCTCCTGGGTCTTACTCCTCATTGCCACCTCCTTGAGAAAAGCTAAAGTGCATCAACAGAAAATCTTGGAGAATGCTTTCTACCATGGTGTGCTATTGTTTGGCATGTCAAGTTGTGGAATGATTTCTAACACTTACTCCAGATGTACTGCCCCTTTAAAAGGGAGAGGTTAACTTTAAGTAGCAAAGGCGTTGTATTAGCCTCTCACAATTTTACGCCACCAACTTAAATATTTTTGCCACACAAGGGGTTGCTGTTAACTGATCTGTACAATTATTTATGTCCAAGGCAACACAAAATTTGTTTGCTGCCTGCATTGGATATTGGTTAATTGCATGTTGTGATCAACCCCTGTAGGATTATAAACTTTCATAGCATTGGGTTTCAATTTTAGATTTGTTTATTCACAAACGTTGAAGTGGAAAGCATATAACCTTGGAATTAAAATTTTCACTTATCTCTGAATTACAAGATGTCCTCAATTTCTTTCCAATTTCAGAAAATATCCCTTTCTTTATAAAAAATAGAACAATTGATATATGAAGTGTAAAATGTCTTATTCATCTAATTTTGTGTTTACTTTTGGGATATGTTATTAATTCTCCTATCTACACGAATGAAATTCAGCTACCTAAAAGCTGAGTTTGTATTTCAGTGAGCTCTGCTCTTAAGGCTGCTTAAGAATTACAAAAGAGGTTTTGCAACACAGCATGTACTTTAGGATATAATTAACTTGCTAACAGGCCTTATTGACAGGCTAAATTATCTTGGTCACATTAGAAGGTGTCTCTAAGGCCTGCATTTTTGCTTGTGGGTTGGCAGCACAGAGTTGAGACATTTGTCGGTTCTGCAAACCTGAAATCCAGCTGAGTGACCCTAGGTCAAGTGTGGGAGCTAACATGTGTGGAGGCAGATAATGTGTGAGGCTTGCTTCATGCATCAGCACTATGTTGTACTTCCTAAAATAAAAGATTAAAACCAAAAAAGTTCTCAAGCCTTCATTGCTCAGACCACGCCAACCCTTACACACTCCACATATCTCATTCGTGATAATCTATGTCACCTTATGCCACCAGACTCAGCCTCATACACCCTTCACAACACATGCCTCTTTACCCCTCCCTGTGCACCAATCATGCCCTCTTCTCATCTCCATTGCCCTTTATCGCTCTAGACCAACTTGGTGCAAACTCGTGTCAATACACGCTTCCCAAGCACAATCCTTCTCCCTTATGCCCTCCATGCCAACTCACCTAGCATCAACCTTAGCAGACCTCAGGAAATATGATGACATAAATAAAATTTATACATGTATTAAACATATCACAATTTAAAACCACTCTCATAATTCCTTCAAATAATCGCTAATGAAAACAAAGATTTCTATTCTATAACCGCTTGAAACAGTAAATCAAACTGTTCACTGAACAGGCACATTGCTGTGATAGCGTTAAGTTGTAAAATCAGTCATGTTTCACAATCTTTTAATGATATCCCCCAAGTGAAATAGAAAACTTTTTAACTCCGCACAACTTACAAAATAAACTAAATTCCCTTGACAGCTTTGGCTGTTCCAATGATTTTTGACAATTCTCAACACCCTGACAGTTCTTTGACAGTTCCAATGTGTTTAGCATTTTTATGAATGTTCATGTCATGATTTTAACAACGCCAAAGGACACCTGACATCTCCCAGAAGTGTCCCTGGACCATATCCAATTGGGTAGCTTAACTCTCCAAAAGGGTATGCTAGTTATCCAAAAAAAATCTAAGGTTCAGACCTGCCCTAGCAGTCTTACCTCAGCAAGATGACATGAGTGGAGGCAGCTGCAGTTTAAAAGGACAGCAGTCTCCGGGAGCCAGGGATGTGCAATTTCCAACCTGCTCCATGTGAAAAATGTAGAAGCTGTAGAAGTGTGGGGGTGGGACTTCTGGATTTGAGGCTTAGGCGATATTTTCACACAAAGCCTCACTGTCTTTTGTGAAAATTTTCCTACATTTGTATTTTGATGAATAAGTACCAAATTTAGCAAATCCAAGCATGGGCTATTCACAGTCAGAGGTACTGTCAAGGATATTATCACCCATTCTTAACAAATTGCTTAACTCTCAGCCTTCAAGCTCTTCTATAGAAACCTTCACAATGTTTCCTATCAAATTAGAATGGAATTACTCTGGTGATGATGAAATGCAGTTGCAAGTTACATTTCCACCAAGCACAGATCACAACAAAAGGTTGAGAATTATGTTATGCAATGATTTACCACTTTAAAAATTAATACAACAAAGGTTGGATACTTATTTTTCATGGTGAAATGGATAGAATCATGCAAGATAATCCCCATGATACTGGTAAGAATTTGTGTACCATTATATATTAACAAGTAAATTTGAATATTCTAGTTACCATAAAACAGTCTCTATAATTATAAAAAGATGAATGTATGCCCTGCAGCCCCCAAATCACCAACTAAATATCTAACATAAAAATGATGGAATTTGCCCAGTTCTGCGACTGTAAATCAGTCATCCTGACAATAGGTCGGTTTTCAAAGAACACGCAAGTGGTCTGAATATATCAGGTCAGCAGCAGTAACTTGTAAATTAACAACACTATTGACAATTCTACATCAGCTACATATAGTTCCTGCTTACGTCATTCTAGTTTCACCCTGCAGATCTCATACGTTACATTACCATTTAGATTTATGTGCTGCAGTATCCAGTGTGGTAGTATATTACTATGGAAACAGAAAGAGGGCTTTGAACTGTTGAGTGGAAATCAATATAGAACAACAGTACAGGAGATTACTGAAAGCATACACACAGAGGTTAGAAAGTCCAGCAGAAACTAATTAGGACAATAGATGCAGAGCAGTGAGTGGAACTATAGTCAACAGCCTAAAGAGTCACATATTCAGGAATTAAAATTAGAGGTCAGTGTTATATAGTCACCTTGGCATGAGGGAGGCAATTTGGCATGATGAATCCATGCCAGCCCTCTGTAGAACAATCCAGCCCAGGCCATTTCTCCATTAGGAGAATGGAATTTTTTCTCTTGGTGAAGGAAGCAATGGCTAGGGAGCATAGATTTAAGGTAAGAGGCAGGAGATTTAGAGGGAATGGCAGGAAAAGAATTTTTCACCCAGAGAGTGGTGGGAAGCTGGAATTCATTGTATGTGAGGATGGTAGATGCAGAAAACCTCAAAACATTTAAGTAGTATTTAGATGTGCACTTGCCACTCCAAGGCATACAAAGCTATGGGCCAGGTGATAGGAAATGGGATTAGAATAGTTAGATAGGTGTTTTTGTCTAACGTGACTCTATGGGCTGAAGGATCTTTTTTTTATCCTCAAGTGTCTATCCGATTTCTTTATTGAAGTAATAGATTATATCCATTTCCACCACCCTCAAAAGCAGTGGGTTCCAGTTCATCATTACTCACTGCCTAAACCATCCTTCCTCACAGCTCCATTCTATGCTGTGTCCTACAGCATTTCATTCATCAAGCTTCTCTGCTACTTCATCCAAAAATTTGTTTCAATTAATCAAACATGATTCAGCTTTTTACAAATTCAGTAATGCCTTCCTTAATAAACTCAAGCTTCCCCAAGGGCCTGTTAACCTTTTTACCTGACTATTGATACTGAAGCATTCACTGGTGAGCTGAGGGCTTGTCACTCATGACAATATTGTGAATGCAGTAACAACTGAAACATACTTTCAGATATTTGACAATCTCAGTGATAGTCATTGAAGTCAACTTGTCCATCTCCCAGCTGTCAAAACAGGAATCTATGGTAATAAGATGAACAGTTTCTGTAAGTGTGAAGAAGTTTATTCCTTAGCTTCATTGATGGACTGTCAGGGGTGACATATATCAACAATAGCTCTGTAGCTTGCTTAGTTTTGTATTCACTGCACTGGCTGATATGGTCCTTATTTTAATTGCCCACATTTAGCCAATAGAGCACACATCATTCGCCGACACTTCCGCCACCCATCATTCTCCGCCACTTCCGCCACCCATCATTCTCCACCACTTCCACCACCTGCAATCTGACCCCACTACGAAGCATATATTTCCCTCCACACCCTTATCTGCCTTCCGGAGAGACCACTCCCTCCGCAACTCCCTCATCCGCTCCACACTCCCCACAAGCCCCACCACCCCCGGCACGTTTCCCTGCAACCGCAGAAAGTGCTACACCTGCCCCTACACCTCCTCCCTCACCTACATCCCAGGCCCCAAGAAAACCTTCCACATTAAACACATTAAACACCTGCACATCTGCTAATGTGGTATATTGTATCCGCTGTTCCCGATGTGGCCTCCTCTACATCGGGGAGACCAAGCGGAGGCTCGGAGACTGCTTTGTGGAGCACCTACACTCAGTTTGCGACAAACAACAACACCTTCCAGTCGTGAACCACTTCAACTCCCCCTCCCACTCCTTGGACAACATGTCCATCCTGGGCCTTCTCCAGTGCCACAACGATGCCACCCGAAAACTGGAGGAACAGCAGCCCATATTCCACCTTGGAACCCTACAGCCCAATAGTCTCAATGTTGACTTGACGAGCTTCAAAATCTCCCCAACCCTGACCTCATCCCAAGACCAGCCCTCCCTCTCGTCCCTGCATCCTTGACCTGTCCGTCTTCTCTCCACCTATCTGCTCCACTATCCACCTTCTATCACCGCCTCCCCCCTCTCTATTTATTTCAGAACCTCCTTCCCCTCCCTCATTTCTGAAGAAGGATCCAGACCCGAAACGTCAGCTTTCCTGCTCCTCTGATGCTGCCTGGCCTGCTGTGTTCATCAGCTCCACACCTAGTTATCTCAGACTCCAGCATCGGCAGTTCCTACTATCTCAGAGTACACCTCTTGCTTTTCTCAGATTTGATTGTATTCCTCGGTGGTTTGCATGGATGAGCTTAAGTACGTCTCCTCCCAACTTATTCAGAACAATAACTTTATTTCCATCGTGCAGTATGCCATCTTGGGCAGTCAACTCATCTCTGAATGCCCAATATGTTCTTATAGCAAAAGATGTGTCCTTGGTGCTCATGGACCATCTTTTTACCACAACCTTTTGCAGCACTGGGAGGTGTATGTCACAGAAAACTGGTAAGCAGATACAGCGGGTAATAAGGAAGGCAAATGGAATTTTGGCATTTGTTGCTAAAGGAACAAAGTATAAAAGTAGGGGAGAGTTGCTACAACTGTACCAGGCATTAGTGAGACAGCACCTGGAGCATTGCATACAGTTTTAGTCCCCTTATTTGAGGAGAGATGTATTTGCATTAGAGGCAGTTCAGAGGGGGTTTACTGGGTTGATTCCAGAGATGAGGGATTTGTCTTATTAAGAAAGATTGAGCAGTTTAGAAAAATGAGAGGAGACCTGATTGAGGTATATAACATGTTAAAGGGGATTGACAAAATAGATGCAAAGTTAGAATGACAGATCATTGTTTTAGGAAAGGTGGTAACAAATTTGAAACAGAAAAGAGGAGGAATTATTTCTCTCAAAGGGTTGTGAATCTGTGGAATTTGTTACCTCAGAGCATAGTAGACACCATGACACTGAATGAATTTATGTAGGAGATAGATGTTTAATTGGTATTAGATTAAAGGATTATGGGAGCAGGCAGAAAAGTGAGGTTGAGGCCAAAATTAAATCTGCCATGATTGTGTTGAATGGTAAAGCAGGCTCGAGGGGTTGAAGTGCCTATTCCTACTCCTAGTTGTTATATTATAATGCTGTGTGGTATCTAGATGAATTTCTTGCTTGATTTGAGCAAGATGCTTCTCTGTTATATATAGTTTATCTGCTGGAGTGATGATTTCCAGGTTATGATGAGTTGCTGCTTCACATTGAATTTGGAAGAGTTCGCATTTTGTTGTAATTTCTTCTATTTTTCTCCCTTGGGAGTGCTGTTCTCAACAGAATTTCTGTAATATGTATCTGCTTTCCTTGCTTGTACGTCATACCCAGGTAATATCTCTGTAAATGGAGTAACATTCTTTCCTAATACTTTGAAGAAGATAGTAGTGGCTTGAGGAAGACGCTTTGAAGTGGCTTGTGGTCAGAACCCCAGACTGTCATTTTATCTCTTCCAAGCAGGTATTGATGAAAATGCTTGCAAGCAAAGACAATGGCCAGGAACCTTTTCCTGAGTTGGGCGCATTGTCTTTCTGTTCATGTTAACGGCCCAGAATCAAATGTATTGTTTGTCCTTGCTGCATTAGGATTGCTCCAAGCCTTGTCTCACCTCTGTCTCACTGCTGAATGACTTTATCATTGATGTCATAGTATTTCAGCACTGGTATTGTTATAACTAGTTGTTTGATTTTGATGAATGCTGCTTTTTGATCTATGTCCCAATAACATCGCCCATCCTTGGCCATGAGTTGAAACAATAATTCACATTGTACCAACAAATTGGGTAAGAATTTTGCCAAACAGTTGATAAACAGTTGATAGTTGACAAATTGTTGCATTGCTTTTACATTTGTTGATTGCTGTATCACTTCTATGACTCTAACTTTTTTGAGATCCAGGCAAAAACGTATTACTGGCAGTGTATGAGTTATATACTTGACTTTGGGCATCTTTAATTATAGATTTTCTTATTCAAGGTTCATCAAGTGAGCTCTGTCACACTAGATTGTGATTCATGGTCAGCAATGGCTTCTTCCATTGTGTTACCGCATTTATTAACTAGCAGACCATCTAGTTAAGATTCCACTCAGGGAGAACACAAACTATTTCATGTTGTCTGTGTTGATATTCTTCTGGATCAGTGGAAATGCCAAATGGCATGTGCAACCATTTGCACCTCCTGAATGGTGTCCAGAATGTGGTTAGAAAGCTGCTACTTTCATCTAGCTTCACTTGCCAGTAACCATCCTTCGCATCTAGGGTGGTAAAGATTTTTGCATTTGCAAATTGTGGTTGGCATGGACTAGTGAAATCTTTTCAGGGTTTTATTTAGATTCTTTGAATTGATGTTCACTTTCCAAGTTGTTTCACTGCTACCAAGCTGCCAATCCATTCTGTAGGAGTTGTCACTTTCTCGATTACTCCCTTCTTTTCCAACTCTTCTTGCTTGTCTTTCAGGCTGGCCTTGAGGGCAGGTGAAATTCTCTTCAACTGATGCTGAATTGATCTTGCATTGTCATCAACTTTGAGGTGGTATTCTGTTGGAAGATACCCTAACCTTGAACATATTGCTATACCACAGTCAATGGTTTATTGCACTACAACATATTACAAACTTCTTTTGGCACTTTGAAGATTACCATTCCAAGCTTCAGACTTGCTCCAGCTGAGATGAGTGGCATTTGTTTTCTATCAATGATCTGGAAATCCAGATTCTCATTCATATTCCAATAGGCTGACTGTGTAATCTATGCTGTCAGCATGATTATAGTGTAATCATACAGCCTTAGCCTTACATTTGAGGACTCTGTTTTCGAATCGCCATGTTGAGACACTTTGCACAGTACTGTGAAGTCACATGACACACATGTATCTACCTGATACTTTATATTGACCTGACGTTTTCCCTTCTGCATTCGTCATTCAAATAGTCATAAACCAGGTCTCACCTATTGACTTGACTGAGCCAACCTGTTGTACGGTGTAAAGTGATTTGATCAAAATCTCCGGGCAATATCTCGCCAGTGACAATCTGTACTTGATTTTTGATCTCCCCAGTAACCAAACATTTGTGTGTAACATGCTTCAGCTTCTTGCAATGAGAACACTGTTTTCTCCATTGTGGACATGGTCTTCTTTGCCTGTGTGTGATACCTATCACATTATTTGTATCATGATCTTTGTATACGCCTTGTGCCTGGAGAATCTATCAGCAAAATGCAAGGCCTGGTCTGTTTTCCTTTGAATATGCTCTAGCTGCTGATTTACAACATCAGAGCTTCTACACGTGTCAGTTGATCTTGTGAGAGTTGAGTTTCTCCTCTCTCAGTAGACATGGTCACACTATAGGATTCTTTATTCCTAATAGAATCCTGCCTTTAATTAGACCAGCCTTTCAGCACAATTTCATAGGCGTCTGTGAGAAATATCAATGATGTTACATATTGATCAATGGACTGTTTTTCAGTTAGGTTCCTATTATGAAATACTTAATGTTCACACAACATGTTCATTTAGAGTTTAAGGCATGCCTTCAACACTTTTAAAATATATACCACATTTTTTTTCTACTCTTCAGAGAGATTTAGGATGGAATATACTTTAAAACATTCTTTTCCCAACAGTAACAAAAGTGTAGTGATTTGTAACTGTTCTGTCATGCCTGACAAACCTATCGCTATTTCATAGTGTTGCCATTTTGCATGGAAGAAAATTCCAGCTTTGCTTCATACCTCTGTCATATTTATGGAAACTGGTAGGGGAAATCTTGCAGCAGTTTTCTCTTAACCAGTATTTTAATTGTAGATTACTTCATTGTTCTTCATTGTTCTTCATTATTTTTCAGTGGCAGTTTACAGCTCTGTGCATACATGTATCTCTGTCTGTAGCTGTGCTTCCATGCCGCTCTGCGACACTCACCTCTGTGAACTTTCTGGCATTATGTTGCATGTTTACAATGCAGCAATATGCCCAGCATGAGGTCTTTATTGAAGTGAACTTAAGATACCTGTCTACACTGGGTGCATCTCCTGGTAGAGATCACATGGCTACAGCCAACGAGGAAGGGCATTTGTGCATTATTGCATTTCAATCTAAACAGTCTCACTTTGCTGAAAGCAGGGTCGGAACAGCTTCGGCTCTCCATTGATTAGTAGCATGTAGTGAATGGTCAACAATTAGGTGCCCATTTGCGGCAAACTGGCAATGCTGCCAGTGTCTTTCCAACAGTTGATGCACCCCAAGCCCCAGCCCCACCAATATTGACCAATTCTTAATTGGGCTCCTCAGAGAAAATTCTGTGTATGGCAGACCTCAGAAATGATCCAGGCCAGAACCAGAAAGCAGCCCTGATCTGTATCTAATTTTGATGGGAATAAAATGCCATCTATTGAGAACTGAATCATTTCACTTTCAATCACTTTACATTTCTGGTCACCATTGATTATTTCACCTACTTTTCTTTCTGCTGCATGCATGGCTCATAGCCACTATTGATTAGGTTTCCAAGGAATACATTATATCATTCCTCGGTCAATAATCTCCAGAAAGCAAAATTGAATGGAATAGTTGCCATATTATGACTGTCATCTAATATTATGATTATGTTCTGCCAAAAGGAACCTGGCCTGTTCGACTGGGTAGCAGGAAGTATGATTGATTATTGTACTGTACTTGGCAAGTCACGTGCAACATCAATAGACTCTTTGATTTTGTGAGTCCAGAAGTGATTGCAAAGCTGCAACTCCTTGTTTTAATCACTTTCAGAATCAGGATCATTTCTTTATTCTTAATGGATGTAAATACTATATATATAAAACTATCAGCATTAGCTCTCATCATCAAAGAACAAAACATTTCTCACATTTATTTTCTTAAATTCTGTATAATCTTAGCATTAATTCTGTGGAGTTTTAATTCCTGGCCATATTATACATTGCCACGCACAGGATGCATCTGCTACCAGCAAACACTTTGGCTGTCTGTTAATTACAAGTAGTTCTCCTATAACACAATAGTTGCATTCTTGTGTGACCTTGCGCTACAGAAAATCGCCATGGAAAATCGTGTTATAGGGAAATCGCTATACCTGCACAGCAGAAAGTTCACGTTATCCAATCAAGCGTCCACTATTCATCAATCACGTTATAGCCAATTCACCTTAACGAAACACGCATTATAGCAGAGCTACCTGTATTAAGTATACTTGAGAAGCATTTGAGACAGAGTCATCTTTGGACCTGTCTGCAAGCTACAATGTTATATACTGCTGAAAGTAGTGCCCCTACCATTAATGACTTATTTGATCTCCACACTGGCTGTTGATAGTACAGAAGAATTCTGTGGTATGAAACGTTTAAGATGTTGCAGCAAACACAGAGAATGTTGGAGAAACTCAGCAGGTTTGGTGGCATCTGTGGAGAGTGGAAAAGAGTTACCATTTGAAGTTTGGTATTACTTCTTCACAACTAAGATGTTGGATATTTCACAATTACACAATGACTCTGGGGAAAAATACTGCATTCTCCATGGGAATACTATTATATATGTCTTCATTTAGGGGTGTGGCGGCATTGTGGGACGAACAATAGCATTAGCAACTCAGCAGATATCATCCATCATGAGTTAACTCCCAGAAATTGGTAGATGGCTGCCTGTTAACTCAAAGCAGATACAACTCAAAAGTAAGAAAGCAATGCCTCAGTTATACAGATCCCATCTGATATACTACAATCAGGTTTGAGCTTCACTTCTTGGGAAAAACATATTGGATTTGAAAATCAATATTTTTTCAAAATTATAACAGTCTTAAAGAGTTCAATACTGAAGACAAGTTGCACATACCTGGATAGCATTCTTTAGCTTAAATGAATGAGAGTCGTCCAATCATTTTGCTTAAAATAATGAAGAGATTTGATATGTTCGATACAAGGGAATGATTGTAAGAATTCAGAACAAAAGAGAATATTCTTTAAAGTATTTGGGCCTTTTAGGAGTGAAATCTAGAAATGTTTTTTTTCGTAGGGTAGTAGAAATATGGAATTCTTTACCTGCAAAAGCCCGAGATCAGAGGATTTTTTCATACTGAGGTAAATTACCTTCTTTTGGTTTAAGGTGAATAAAGGCAACAAAGTGAAGTTGTATGGATCTGTTATGATCTAACTGAATAGTGGAAAAGCTCAAGAACTGATGGCATGTAATTCCTATGTTGTTACATTTTAGATTGAGATTTTATAAGGATTATTTATACAAAGTGTTCTTTTGTTTCAAATTATATTTATTTGAATTTTTGTTTTTATCTTTGTCAATAGCAAGATTAATTATTTCAACCTTTAAAATCTGGTATAAAGACTCTCCTAATACGTTTTGTGTGCAGCTTAGTATCAAGCTGTGATAATTCACTATATTTGACAGCAATTGGTCAGCAAACCATATGCTCCTGTTTTACACTTGATATGCAAGCCATTGATTGCAATGCAGACTCCATCCATGCATATTAAAAAGCAAGTAATTCTTTTTTCTATTTAAGTTCGAAGATAAAGGTCTTTTGGGGATCAATAATTACAGATACAGTGGACTTTCAACAGTGCCTACTGTGCAGTTTAATCACCATAATTTTCATCATTATTGTTTGTCGGTGATTCGGCTGTGATGTTCCTCCCATGCAGTTCTGAACTTTCTGGTTCACTGAAATTGCTTCAATTACATCTGGTGAAATACTCAGTGCACAAATCAATCTCTTAACACATTTACAGCTTTTCATCAACACTTTTATAATATGAAATACACTGTGGCTAACATTAACTTTTGATAGTAGGATGTACCAAATGATGTCAGGCTGGCCAATTTCACTTTATATTGACTTCTTCCGTATGAGGTTGGCCCACTCCTGATGCAAGAAAAGCTGCAAATAGTTCAAGGACAATGTCACTTTTCTACAAGATTGGCTGAAGTGGTTGAGTGGAAGTATTTACAAATTCATTCATGCACTTAAACAGGTCCTCTTGGGGCAGCAGTGCAAGATTGTCAATAACAGCAAGAAACTCTATTACAAGAAAGTGTAGCTGTAACAAGAGGCGCCGCTGAAGGAATAATTACAACCTGCACCATCTCAAGAAATTCACATTTATTATATTGGAGTATCTAAGGTAAGTTTAAATTGTGGCACCGAAACACTTCCTCTACCATTTGGAAAGTCTTCACCCAAGTCTCTATGAGCGTCTGCGAAACAGTCAAAGTGCATCCTTTACAAAAAACATACACACATTCTTTACTCCACATCATTCATGTAACTCGTGGTTTACAGCTAGTCCTCAAGGGCTCTTTATTTAAAGGTACCAAATTTGTCCATATTCTTTTAGGATGCGCATAAAGACCAAATATTTCTTTACCACTTATTTGCTGTTGCTGGCAACCTCTTTTTCAGACAACACAAGTATCAATAAACAGGCATTTTATATGGCCAAGATGTCAAGTGGAAGTAATGCAATTCTGCAAAACATGTCATACATGTCGGATGCTAGGAAGACCTCAACATGTAATTTAATTGGCAGATTTAATGTCTATACAAGTTATTGAAGAACCATTCAGCTGAATGTTAGTAGATTGTGTTGGACCATTACCAAAACTAAAAGCAAGACATCAGTATATTCTTATCCTTATGGATATAACATCTCGAGAAGCTATTGCATTAAAGAAAATTATAGCCAAGTTAACGTTGGAAAAGGCAACTCAGTTTCTTACTTATTGTGGTCTACCAATTGAAATGCAGCCTGATCAAGATGCCAACCTTATGTCTAAAGACGTGATCATCAGTTTGGATATAAAACAATTGAAGTGAATTGCATATAATCTGCAAACACAAGGAGCTTTGGAGAGATACCATCAGACTCTCAATACCATGATTAAGGCAAACTGTCATGAATATCCACAAGATAGTACGACCAGAGATTCTCCAAATGAATCTGCTAGATTTACCACATTTGATTTTATCTAAGGCCATGAGATAAGAGGTCCATTAAAATTACTTAAAGGAAGGTCCTTCAGATATAAAGACAAAATTTCAATGTTGGATTACAAAGTCCATATTTCTATAAGGACTGTGGGAGCATGCCAAGTAGCTATAAAGCAACAATGAAAGAATGGGCAGATAAACATTAAGCAATTAGAACATTTCAAGAAGAAGACAAAGTTTAAAGTTTTGGCAAAGATCTGTAGCTTGAGTTGTGGATGAGGTTGTTGACTTGCTCGCCGAGCTGGTTTGTTTTTGTTCAGACGTTTTGTCACCATGCTAGGTTACATCATCAGTGGAGCCTCCGATGAAGTGATGTTATTCTTCTCCGCTTGGAATTTATACTGTCCGGTCCGTTATGGTGAGTATTGTCATTTCCGGTTTTGATCTGTATGGGTTTGTATATGGGTCCAATTCTATGTGTTTGTTGAATGAAGTATGGGTGGGGAGACATGCCTCTAGGAATTCTCGTGCATGTCTATGTTTGGCTTGGGCTACTATGGTTACTTTGCCCCAGTTAAACTGATGGCCTTCATTGTCTGAATGTACAGATATTAAGGAGAGTTCATCATGTTGTTTTGCTGCTGGCTGATGTTTGTGTATTCTGATGGCTAGTTTCCTTCCTGTCTGTCCGATGTAATGATTATGGCAGTCGTTGTATGGTATTTTGTAACAACGTTCGTTCTGCATGTTGTGGGAATGGGGTCTTTAATCCTTGTAAGTGTTTGTCGTAGAGTGGCTGTGGGCTGTGGGCCACCATGATTCCTAGTGGTCTTAAGAGTCTTGTCAGTTCCAATATGTTCCTGATGTAGGGAAGTGTGGTAAGTGTGTTAGGTCGTATGTGTCGTCCTGTTGTTGTCTGTTTTGTAGGCATCTGTGGATGAAGTTGCGGGGATATCTGTTTAAAGCGAGGATCTTGTACAAGTGCTCTTCCTCTTTCCGACGTAGTTCTGGAGTGTTGCAGTGCATCATTTAAATAGTGTCTTAAAGCAGCTTTGTTTGTGGACGTTGGGGTGGTTGCTGTGGAAGTTGAGGATTTGATCTGTATGGATTGCTTTTCTGTATATGAGGTTTGGAACTCCCCGTTTGTCAATTGTTCTACTTTAACATCCAGAAACGGAAGCTGATTGTTGGTTTCTTCTTCTCTTGGGAATTTAATCCCTGTGAATATGCTGTTGATGAGGTGATGGGTCTCTTCTAATTTGTTACGTTTAATAATGACAACTGTGTCATCTATGTACTGCATCCACAGTTTAGGTTGAATGTGGGGGAGGGTGGTGTGTTCTAGTCTTTGCATGTCTGCTTCTGAGATGAGTCCTGAGATGGGTGACCCTATTGGTGTACCATTGATCTATTTGTACATTTGACCATTAAAGACGAAGTGTGTGGTGAGGCAGAGGCCTAGTAATTTAAGTATGTTGTCCTTGCTGATGGAGCTGCTGGTCTGCAGTTTGTTTCCTCCAGTAATATGGCCACTGTTTATTTGTAGTGGGATGTCAATTGATGTGAATAAAGCTGTGATGTTAAAGGACACCATAATCATAATTGAAAAACATGAGGACAGATAAGTCCCCTGGACCAGAAGGGATATACCCACGGTTTCTATGGAACGTGAGGGAAGAGATTGCTGTGCCTTTGGCGATGATCTTTGCATCCTCACTGTCCACTGGCATAGTACCAGATGATTGGAGAGTGGCAAATGTTATTTCATTGTTCAAGAAAGGGAATAGGGATATTCTTGGGAATTACAGACCAGTCAGTCTTACTTCTATGGTGGGCAAATTATTGGAGAGGAACCTGAGAGATAGTATTTATGATTATTTGGAAAAGCATAGTTTGATTAGAAATATTTAGCATGGCTTTTTGAGGGGCAGGTCATGCCTCACAAGCCTTTTTGAATTATTTGAGGATGTGGCAAAACACATCGATGAAGGTCGAGCAGTAGATGTGGTGTATATGGATTTTAGCAAGGATTTGATAAAGTTCTCCCTGGTAGGCTCATTCAGAAAGTAAGGAGGCATGGGATTCAGGGAAATTTGGCTGTCTGGATACAGAATTGGCTGTCCAATAGAGGACAGAGGGTGGTAGTAGATGGAAAGTATTCAGCCTGGAGCTCGGTGAGCAGTGGTGTTCCACAGGGATCTGTTCTGGGACCTCTGCTTCTTGTGATCTTTATAAATGACTTGGTTGAGGAAGTGGAAGGGTGGGTTAGTAAGTTTGCCAATGACACGAAGGTTGGTGGAGTTGTGGGTAGTGTGGAGGGCTGTTGTAGGTTGCAATGGGACACTGACAGGATGAAGAGCTGGGCAAAGAAGTGGCAGATGGAATTCAACCTGGAAAAGTGTGAAGTGATTCATTTTGGAAGGTTGAATTTGAATGCAGAATACAGGGTTAATGGCAGGATACTTGGCAGTGTGGAGGAATAGAGGGATCTTGGGGTCCACGTCCATAGATCCCTCAAAGTTGCTACCCAAGTTGATAAGGTTGTTAAGAGGGTGTATGGTGTGTTGGCTTTCATTGGCAGGGGGATTGAGTTTAAGGGCCGTGAGGTTATGCAGTAGCTCTATAAAACCCTGGTTAGACCACACTTGGAATATTGTGTTCAGTTCTGGTCGCCTCATTATAGGAAGGATGTGGAAGCTTTAGAGAGGGCGCAGAGGAGATTTAGCAAGATGCTGCCTGGAATGGAGAGCAGGTCTCATGAGGAAAGGTTGAGGGAGCTAGGGCTTTTCTCATTGGAGCGAGGAAGGATGAGAGGTGACTTGATAGAAGTGTACAAGGTGACGAAAGACATAGATAGAGTGGATAGCCAGAGACTTTTTCCCAGGGTGGAAATAACTATTACAAAGGGACATAATTTTAAGGTGATTGGAGGAAGGTATAGGGGGGATGTCAGATGTAGGTTCTTTACACAGAGAGTGGTGGGTGCGTGGAACGCACTGCCGGTTGTGGCAGTGGAGTCAAATACATTAGGGACATTTAAGCGACTCTTGGATAGACACATGGATGATAGTAAAATGTAGGGTATGCAGGGTTGTTTGATCTTAGTGTAGGATAATAGGTCGGCACAACATAGTGGGCTGAAAGGCCTGTACTGTGCTGTACTGTTCTATGTTATATGTTCTAATCTCGTCGTCACTGATTTTTATGTTCTTGAGGGTATCGAGGAAATCTTGGGTTAAGTGGATAGAATGAGGTGATCCGTCTACTTGGTGTTTCAATCTCTGTTGTAGGTCCTTGGCCAGTTTGTGTGAAGGTGTATCTGGTAGGGAGACAATGGGTCTGAGAGGGATGTCTGGTTTATGTACCTTAGGTAGTCCATAGAAGCGGGGGGTGTTTGTGCAAAATACCATACAATGACTGCCGCAAATATTACATCGGACAGACAGGAAGGAAACTAGTCATCAGAATACACGAACATCAGCCAGCATCAAAACGGCACGATGAACTCTCCTTAATATCCGTACATTCAGACAATGAAGGCCATCGGTTTAACTGGGACAAAGTAACCATAGTAGCCCAAGCCAAACACAGACACGCATGGGAATTCCTAGAAGTATGGTTCTCCACCCATACTTCAATCACAAACATATAGAATTGGACCCCATATACAAACCCATACAGATCAAAACCAGAAATGACAGTACTCACCATAACAGATCGGACAGTATAAATTCCAAGCGAAGTAGAATAACATTGCTTCATCAGAGGCTCCACTGATGATGTAACCTAGCATGGTGATGAAACGTCTGAACAAAAACAAGCCAGCTCAGCGAGCAAGTCAACAACCTTAGACTATAAAGTAATGGCATTACTGCCTTTTCAAGGTGAGCATCTAAAAATGAAATTCTGTAGTCCATATGAAATAGATAGGAGAGATAAGGAGATAAATACTCCTAATCATAGGAAGAAGAAAGAGTTGTAAATATGTGGAAGTCATATTGTAGGGAAAAGGATGAGGAGGAGTACATGTGTCAGGTGGTAAGAATAGTGGAGGATTATAGAGACAATAAGACTATAGTAGAAGCAGTATATAGTTCACAAAGTGAACCTACTATAATTTCATCAGCCAATATGGAAATACTGGGATAGTTAGACATTGTGTTCTCATATTTACAGGTGGGAAAATGGAAGATCTCGTAAGGTTACTTAGGAAGTATAAGAAAATCTGTAGGGATACACCTGGATATTTTACAGTATCGAGGCATAAGTCAAAGGAGAGTCAGTACTGATAAAACAACATCCTTATCAGCTGAGTCAAGATAAAGAAACTCAGAGTGGAAACAGAGATTCAATACATGCTGAAAACTCACTTGATTGAACTTAGCCAAAATAATCGGAGTCCACCAGTCATGTTGGTTCTTAAACTGGATGGCTATACTAGATTCTATATAGACTACAGCTAAATAAATGCAGTCACAAAAATAAATTTATATCCAATTCCTTGGTTAGACAATTGATAGGGTTGACAATGCCTCAAAGAGATATCCACTTTTGTCACACCAAATGAGTTTTTCAATGTCGAGTCATGCCATTTGAGTTACAAAACATCAGAGTCACGTTTCAACCACTTGTAAATCCAGTCACAGCTGAAGTACCTAACTATGTAGCTTATTTAGATCATGTTGCAATGGACAGTAACATGTGCATGAATACCTGTTTATGGAACTACAGTTAACTGACTTTGTAATAAATTTGGCCAAAAGTGAATTGGTAAAAGCAAGGATAACTTACCTAAGAAATATCATAAGACATGGGCAAGTGTCACCCAGAACAGCATAAGTGAAGGATTTAAGAGATCTCCCTAAAATTTAATAGGAAGTCCTGAGATTTTTTAGGAACATGTGGGTTTTATCAGAAATGTATACATAATTTTAGCGCGATAGCTGCACTTTAAAAAAAATTGCTATAAAAAACAGTGACATAATATCAAGCAGCCTTTGAGAAGCTGAGGATCATTCTAAGAAATGAATCAGTTTGGCCACCCCTGATTTTTTAAAACTTTTAAAATGAGATTGAGAGTCGTGGAGTGGGATAGATGCAGCCGTATCATAAGATGATGAGTCACAAGTTGAGATGGGTTGTATGGGTTTGGAGTCCTCAGTATGACAGCAACTCCCCGATCTGTGTGTGAAACCCTCCAGACACTGAAAAAAATCCAGTCTCTCTCTCTCCTTGTAAAGAAGTAGCAACAAACTTGAATGATAGCTCGCTAATCTTGCTCATGATTGGCCTATATAAACTGCTGTCTGTAGCTGACAGGCTGAACATCTAGTGTGCCAAATTTCATAAGTCTACAGTAAAGAACTGAAATGACTTGGAAAGAAGAAGAAGAATAGAAATCAAAAGGACTCAGAAGATACAAAAGGACTTCTCAATGTATCCTATGTGCTGGTGTTATTGAAATGTGTTCCATTGATGTTTGTTCTCTAACCAGAATATCTTTGTTTTTTCGTTTATGTATGCATGTCTGTGTAAGGGTTTAAAAGAAGATAGACTTTAAGTTCATTTTATAATTTTAGCAGCGATATTTTGTTTGCTTGTAATTAGAAATTATTGATTTGTAATAAGCAGTAGTTAATTACAGAAACTGGTCAGTGTTTTCTACCAATATGGGTTTGTCAGGCAGGTAAATTGGCACTTCTGAGTAACTTAATGAAGCCTTTAATTTCTGTGACAGCTCCAGCAATAGCACAGCTCGAGTATCAATGTGTTGTCCCAATTGGGCTGTGACAATGTATAGGAGGATTGGAATTTTTGGAGCAGGTATCTTCATGAAATATTTATGTAATGAATATTGCTTGTGCGCAATGATTCTCTAGATTCTCACTGCGGGCCTGCACCAGATTTATCCTGTTTGTACTGAAGTGCTTCTTGTTCAATTGTTCTGTGGGTTGTAAAAAATATCCCTAATCATCAATCAATCCTTAAAATACGTGACTCCAAGATCCAATGGTTAATATTACAGGATTGTCATCCAACAAAGTTTCCTCCTATGTGGCATTAATGTGTAGAATAAGGCTATTGCCTCTGCACAAAAGCTGGATATTGATAGAACTTAACCTATAAAACGCATATTCAAAAAATTAAGACACTAATCCTTTCGGTCAAGGATGTCTCAGAGTAGTTGCAGGACATTCTGGAGTGGGAGGGCCAAAGCTAGTGGTACCAATGACAAAAGGTAAATAAAAAAGGTATAAATGCCTAAAAGTAGAATATGGTGAGCTAGGAAGCAAGTTAACATCTACAACCTCAAAGGTTGTGATCTGAGGATCGCTACCGGTACCACATGTTAGTCAGAGTAGAAATAGCAGGATATAGCAAATGAATATGTGGCTGGAGAGATAGAATGAGGAGGAAGATTTCAGATTCTTTGGGCATTGGGGAAAGAGGGATCGATACAAACTAGACATGTTGCACCTGAACGAGACCTGGAACTGATATCCTAAGGGATGTATTTACAAGTGTGATTAGAGTAGATTTACACTAACATGACATGAGAATGGGAGGCAATAGAGGAAGAGAGAAGAGAGGGAAATGGGGCAAATACAAATGACAGAATGAGAACTACGAAAGGTAATCGGCAGAGAATTCAAGAGCAAGAACTAAACAGGGCCACAACGCAAAATAATGCTAACGGACTAAGGATGTTAAAAAGACAAGTCTTTAGAAGCTGTATTTTACCATTTGGAAAATTTGCAGTAAAGGGGATAGATTAGTCACACAAATAGATATATACAGATATGACATAGTTGGAATTAGGCAAGTATGGTTGCAGGGTGGCTAGGGAAGGGAACTGAATATCCAGGGGAATTCAAGTTTTAGGAAGGACAGGCAAAAAGGAAAGGAATGGAGTAGCATCACTTCTAGTGTGGATAATATCATGCAAGCAATGTTGGAGAAAATCGATGTTACCAATTAATTCTTAATCTACTTACAGGAGGCCAGACTGATTCCAATAGCCCACACAGGGAATCTATACTTTTTCAGAGATGATATTAAGGTGTAGTTCCTGTTGTGAATTTGATGCCATTGACTGATAAAACTATTTCAAATAATTTACCCTGCTCCGTCCCAAAAAGAGCAGTTGTAATTTGCCAGGAAATCTCAGAGTTAATTTGACTTTTCAATGACCTTAAAAAATATAAAAGGGACAGAAACATTTGAAAGATTGTTGCTTGTAAATGAGAAAAATCACACAATATACTGGAAATAACAATTAAAACAAATTAGAAAGGTCAATTTATACAGCCAGCTTTCCAAAGAGTACTTAACTGCTAACTAGAAGGAGAGGAAAAGCTGACCAATAGTTTCAAAATACTGACATAACTTCAAAAGCACTGGTAGCTCAAAATCAGCACTGAATCAGGCATCATGACAAAAAAGACCAAACATTAGATGGATACAACAAAGGGTTGTGGATTTCTCATGGTTTAATCTACAAATATATCCAACCTTCCATAATGTTTGTCACAGAATTGTTATGGTGCAGAAGGAGGCCATTTAGCCCATCATGCCTGCACCAGTTCGTCAACTGAGCATCATTACCTTGTTCCAATCTCCTGCATTTTCCCCATACCTTTGCCCATTATTTTATCCAAATGATCATAAATTGCCTCTTGAATGCTTTAATTGAACCTGCCTCTACCAGACTTCCATGCAAAGCATTCCATTTCCTAAATATTCACTGCGTGAAAAAGTTCTTCCTCATTTTACCCTTTCTTTCTTCACATATCATCTTCTTCTTCTTGCTCCTTTTATGAACAGGAACTATTTTTCCCCACTTACTCAGGAAAAAGAAGAAGGCGTACATTGGTTTTAAGCTATCGGGCTCAAGTGAATCTCTATATGACTATAATAAGTGTAGGAGCACACTTAAGAGGGAAATCAGAAGAGCAAAAAGAGGGTATGAAATGGATCTGGCAGATAAGGTTAAAGATAATCCCAAGAGGTTCTATAGCTGTATTAAGAATAAAAGGGTTGCAAGGGAAAGAATAGGTCCCCTTAAAGATCAGCATGGCCATCGATGTGAGCCACAGGAGATGAGATTTTTAATGAA
Source organism: Rhincodon typus (assembly GCF_021869965.1). Lineage (NCBI taxonomy): Eukaryota > Metazoa > Chordata > Chondrichthyes > Orectolobiformes > Rhincodontidae > Rhincodon > Rhincodon typus. The sequence goes on from NC_063342.1 coordinate 33,696,412, forward strand.
TATTTCTCCTCAGTGTTTATTGAGGAGAGAATCATGGATGTTAACGACATAAGGGAAACAAGTGTTGATGTTTTGGACCGCAAACATATTACCAGAGAGGTGTTTGCCGCCTTAGATCGTATTAAGGTGGATAACTCCCCTGGGCTTGATCAAGTCCATCCTCAGATGTTGTGGGAGTCTAGGGAAGAAATTGCAGAGGCCCTTGCAGAGATTTTTGCTTCATCTTTAGCCACTGGTGACATTCTGGAAGACTGGAAGGTGGCTAATGTTGTTCCATTGTTTAAGAAAGGTAGCAAAGACAAGCCAGGGAACTACAGGTCAGTGAGCCTGACATCAGTGGTAAGCAAGCTATTGGAGAGGATACTTAGGGACAGGATCAACCAACATTTAGATAGTCAAGGTCTGATTAGGGATAGTCAGCATGGATTTGTGTGCAGGAAGTCATGTATGACAAATCTTTCAGAGTTTTTTGAAGAGGTAACCAAGAGGATAGATGAGGTAGTAGAAACTGCCGATGCTGGAGAATCTGAGGTAACAAGGTGTGGAGCTGGATGAACACAACAGGCCAAGCAGCATCAGAGGAGCAGGAAGGCTGACGTTTCGGGTCTGGACCCTTCTTCAGAAATGGGGGAGGGGAAGGGGATTCTGAAATAAATAGGGAGAGGGGGGAGGTGGATAGAAGATGGATAAAGGAGAAGATAGGTGGAGAGGAGACAGACAGGTCAAAGAGGCAGGGTTGGAGCCGGTAAAGGTGAGCGTAGATGGGGAGTTAGGGAGGGGATAAGTCAGTCCAGGGAGGACGAACAGGTCAAGGAGGCGGGATGAGGCTAGTAGATAGGAGATGGGGGTGGGGCTTGAGGTGGGAGGAGTGGATAGGTGGGAGGAAGGACAGGTTAGGGAGGCGGGGACGAGCTGGGCTGGTTTTGGGATGCGGTCGGGGGAGGGGAGATTTTGAAGCTTGAAGGGGAGGGAAATATCTCTTTGGTGGTGGGGTTGGATTGCAGGTGGCAGAAGTGGCGGAGGATGATGCGCCAGATGTAGCGGTTGGTGGGGTGGTATGTGAAAACCAGAGGGACTCAGTCTTTATTTTTGTTGACAGGAGGGTGTTTGAGGGCAGAAGTGTGTGAAATGCAAGAGATGCGGTTGAGGGCATTTTCGATCAACGGGGTAGGTGTGGGGGGGTGGGTGCAGGTTTAGGGGGTGGGTGGATGTTGCAGTCCTCAAAGTAGGAGGACACCTGGCATATCCAGGAGTGGAACACCCCATCTCGGTAGCAAATGCAGCACAGGCAGAGGAATTGAGAGTAGGAGGGTGTCTTGCAGGAGGGTGGGTGAGAGGAGGTGTAGTAAAGGCAGTTGTGGGAGTCGGTGGGTTGAAATAGATGTCGGTGCTGAGACAGTTACCAGAGATGCAGACAGAGAGGTCCAGGAAGGAGAGGGAGGTATCGGAGATGGTCCAGGTGAATTTGACGTTGGGGTAAAAGGTGTTAGTAAAGTTGATGAACTGTTCAAGCTCAGGCGGCACTGATACAGTGTAGTGGAGGAAGAGGTGAAGGGTTGGTGCTGATGTAACAGCGGAAGAAGGACTGTTCCACATATCCTATGGAGAGGTAGGCATAGCTCAGACCCATACAGGTTACCATAGCCACCCTTTTGGTTTGTAGGAACTATTTAGATGGCCAGAGAAGATTTTTGGACACCTTTTTATGTCAGGTGCCAGTCTTTTCTCCCAATTGCTCTTTGCTTCTCTTATTTGCTTTTTCATCTCTTCACTGAACCTTCAATTTTCTTCTTGGCTCTCAATTTTATTTTCCACTTGACACCTGCCATAAGCACACTTCTTCTTCATTATCTTAATTTCTATGTTGTTTATCATCCAGGGAGATCAAAATTTGTTTGTTCCAGCTACCCTATTTAAGGGAATAACTTGCAGCAGGTAGAGAGAAAGGAGACCTTTCCTCTAGTGGGAGATCCAGAATAAGGGAGATGAAACTTCAACTTAGATATTTAGGAACTAAATCAGGAAACATATTTTTCACACATAAGGCTACGGATGATTAGAATTATTTCCCTCAAAATGCAATGGAGTTAATGCAATGGTGTTAGGTCAATTAAAATTCTGAAGACTGAGATTGGTAGATTTTTATTAAGTAAGTAAATAGATTTGGAATAAGGAGAGTAAATGGAGTTAACATACAAATCTGATTGAATACAGAACATGCTTGAAAGCTGAATAGCCCACTCTGTCCCTGTGTTTCCAGTTTACAAAAGCACAGTTAGTAACGGTAAATTAAAAGTACAATGACACATAAAGGCATGATATTTATTTTCTATGGGATCACGATCCTTTCAACTCACTGGGTTTAACGTCCGATTTAATACAATTATTGACATTTTGGAGCGCGCTGTAATTCTAAGTGTAACTTTCTGTGCAAATGCTTTTAATTAACTGAAATGCGTCATCATTCAACTCCACTCTCTATTTAATTTTGAAACCCTGGCAATTTCACAGAGGTTTTCAAATAAAAATAGCTAATGCATTCATACCAAGGAACATTTGCCTTATCTCAAAACAGCAGCTGCAAATGGACTTGAAGAAAACACATTTTCACATGAAACAACTGCTGGGTATGCCCTAGAAATTTCCTTTGAGGAAAATAAGACAAAGTTATTAAAACACTTTTACAGCTTATTGGTTATGGTGAACTTAGAAATAAACATTAAATAAATTCTTCAGTAACTTATCAAGGAGTACTTTTCAACTCATGATGTGCTGCTCTTCATTTTGAATTTTTCACCTTAAGGTGCGTTGATAATGAGAGGAAGTTTGATGGAAGGCAGCATTTGTACTACAGCTAATCTGATCTGACCTGTGTGATTGAGTCTGACAATTTCCAAGCCCAGTAAAAAAGTGTTGATTTTTCTGCTGAACTTCAAACAAACTGACACTTGACTAAAGATAACTCACACCAAGTTTTAAATGCCAATGATTGAAGCATTTGGGATTGTGTGATTTGGTCTCATATGTGCTATTAGTTGGAGTATCAGGAACTCCTCAGAATGTGATTCATCTGCAATGCCTTCTTTGTCAGGAAATTATTTATTTTTAAAGGAACACTTTCTTCAAAGTTCAGGATGCTTTATTGACCTGAATTTCACCTTCAGTCAGAACCTGTCACGTTTTGACTCACTGTGATCCATCGATACAGTTACCTCTTGGACTGCTGCATTTTCTGCATGGCCTGACTTACCTCCTCCATGGTGTTATAGAGATGGCCAATGAACTCTTCTAACACATCCATCATGTTTACGATTGTCATGAAGATTACCTCCAGTGCCTGGATCAGTTTTCTCTTGAAATCCCTAACCCTGCTAGCCAAGGAAAATTGTTTCTCTTCTGTAACATTGTTAGTTCCTCCTCTTCACCACCCACCCATCCCACCACCACCACACCCCAGAGATCCTCATTCACAATGGGGGAAATTGCATCAGCAACGGTATTTCTACTTCATAACTTTATCCCTAGCATATCTGTTTCTGGAATTGGAGCTCAAGTGACAAGACTGACACATGAATACTGTACTTGAATTCATCTTCGGGTTGACAATCACCTTTAGGAGGAACGAAGAAGATCATTTTTGGAAAGTTAATTCTTGCACGTAACTTTAGCAGAGAAACATAATTGATTGGAGTCCATGAAATGAGGTTGAATGTTGAAGATCGTCCTAGCAGACTGTACTATGCAAGATCCGTTTACTACCTAACTGCTCCTAACAACTACGATCACATTTTCTATTTCCCACCGCCTCCCCAGAGTGCATGCTGAAGAGATGAAAAATTATCCCTATCTGTGCACAAATTGGTCCAATGGTAAATGTTACTCTCTCTACAGCAATTTGGCTGATGATTTTAGGCAACCTTTTCCTTTAAAAGGAGAATTCAAATTGAAGAAGGCATAAGATCAATATTTCATTAAACATAAGTGACTGCAGCCATTCCATGTTCAGATTTTTTGAGATGAAAACTACCTCACAGTCTCTTCTATGTTGAGTTTACCTCTAGCATCTCTGTTGTTAGTTGCTGGGCCCTATATTTCTGCAGCGACAAAAGCGGGTGTGTGACTTAGCCAAAACGGTGAAGTCCTACCCCTGAACATGGCCCTCAGCATTTTCACTAGATTGGGGAAATGTGCCAGACTGTAGTTTGCACATGACTGGTTCACAGAGGCGGATCCACATGTAAAAATGCGCCTACCTTCAAGCAAATGTAATTTCTATTAGTCGACTGTGTAAAACATTACTCATGGTCTTTAGACATTTGAGCAAAGTTTTAAACATGCCGAAGTCACTTGGAAAGGTCGGACACTCATTTGGATTGGTCCAGGGATGTTTAATTGGAGAGATTAAGTTCTTGTTGGGAGGAATTAAGTGCCCTTTGGAATTGTTAAAAGTAGACATGAATAAGCATAAAAATGATTCAGTGAAATTGTCAAGGCAATTAAGCCTCCAAGCTCTTTATTTCGCTTAAAAAGAAATTGCAGTTGAGAAAAATCAATGCTTGCAATTTCATTCAGCAGCCTGTTAACAAAAACCTGAGGGCTATCATTACTGGATTGGTGCTGCATGGCTGATGTCACAATCTATTATTTGATTGGATTTTCATCTCAAGTTGTGAGTGCAGAGTCAAGAAAATGCCTGATGCCACATTTCCTGATGGAAAGAGCCCTGGATTTATCATTTTCAGTCTGAGGTATGTGTTAATAAGAGTCAGGCCCATTCCCCTGAAAACAGTATGGAGACAAACACAGGGCCAAGGTGTGGAGGCAGGCTGTGTAAAAGGTTCACATGGGTGCTCAGAACTTGGAAGAAAGAGGAGAAAATGAAAATGAGCCCATTATTTCTCACCCCTCACATTCCTGCAAGCTCCAAATGCTGCATCCACGACAACTATGATCATGACCTAAGCCAACATATAAATACCCCAAAAGAATTACAGATGCTGGAAGTCAGAAACAAAAACAGAAATTGCTGGAAAATCTCAACATGTCTGGCAGCATCTGTGGAGAGAAATCAAAGGTAACGTTTCAGGTCTAGTGACCGCTCTTCAGAACTGATGGTAGCTAGGAAAATGTTGGGTTTTATGCAGAAGATAGCGTGGGGCAGGCGTAAGGAGCAAATAATAGGTGAGGTAAAGCCCAAAGAGAGAGAAGAACAGTTGGACAGACAAAGGATTAAATAATGATCAGCCTGGGAGAATGAATAGCTACTAATGGGGACAATTAGTGGCAAACAATGGATTGTGTGCAATAGCAGACTACGTGATAACAAGGCCTTGTGTGTGAGAGTTGGGATAGGGACGTAGGAGAAGGTGCCTCAAGCCCTGAAATTGTTGAACCCAATATTGAGTCCAGAAGGCTGTAGAGTTCCCAAGTGGAAAATGAGGTGCTGGTCTTCCAGCTTGCGCTGAGCTTCGTTGAAGCACTGCAGCAAACCTGAGACAGAGATGTTGCCCAGGGAACATGGTGGTGCTTTGAAGTGGCTATCAAGACACCAAATACAGGCATAAACACAGGTATAGATTATAAAAGGGGAAGTGTGGCTAGTTTAAAAGGAAAGATTGGATAAACCAGGGTTACTTTCTTTAGAGCGGCGGAGGCTGAGGGGGAATGTGATCAGCTATGACCACATAAGGACCAAATGGCCTTACTCCTGCACCAATTTTCTATCTTTCTATGTTTCTTAGTACAGGAGTCAATAAATACAGTTTTTAGGTAAAGAGCAGGAAATTTAGTCAAGATCAGAAGAAAAGGTTTTTCATCCAGAGGTTTATGAGTATTTGGATTTCACTGTTTAAAAGTATGGTTGAGGCAATAATCATCAAGACATTTAAGAATAAGATGAACATTTGAAACACTATAACATACAAGACTATGGGTGAAGTGCTGGAAAATGAGATTAGAATAGATGGATGTATGATGACAGGCAGATTCATGATGGGCTAATGGGCTTCTTTCTATGTTGTAAAAACTGTATAACTGTGAGATCACAAGTATGCAGCCTAAAATAATTTTTTAAATTCTTGATGCATTAAGTTTTAACCTGTGACTGTGGCTGTTTAATTGGTGATTTTCATTCTCAGAAACAACAAAACTTATAGAATATTTTTGCATTATTGCTAAATGATTATTTCTCCAGTTTGATTTTCACTGGTTGTTGTCTTCTGAGAGGTGAAGACAAAGAGAGAGATTGTATGGTTTTGTTGTTACCAATCTATCTTCTCTTCTCTCTCTGCCCAAAGGTCGTAGCCTGAAATACAGCTCACTTATATATTTCCATGTCTGTCTTCATTGTTTTTTCAAACTTTAATCTGCAGACAAATTTTATCCCCATAGGTGAAACTTCAAGAAGCCTACTCATCAGCCTTGAGATATGGATCTGAGCCTTCTAGCAATGATGATTCATTTTTATTGAGAATTTAATGAGCTTGGCTCAATCTGGTCAGACAACCAAATTGCTGGAAAAACTCAGCAGACCTGGCAGCATCAGAGAAATTTCAGAGACAAGTCAGAGTTACTGTTTCAAGTTAGTGACCCTTCTTCAGAATTGTTTGCAGCCAGGAAAAGTTGAAATATACACTAAATTTAGGGTGGGGGGAGGGGGAAAGAGTAAACGATAGATGTAGTTGGAGCTCAGAGGGAGAGAACAACAACAGATGAAGGAATGGGTACAGATCAACCTTGGAGAATGAGTAGCTGCAAATGAGGCCTTTAGTAGCTGACAATGTGATGGTTGTGGTTGCAGTTCAAGTGGTAACAAGGCCTGGTGTGTGGAGTTTGGGGTAAGGACATGGGAGAAGGTGCTCAGGCCCTGAATTCAATATTGAGTCCAAAAGACTGCAGAGTTCCCAAGTGGAAAATGAGGTGCTGTTCTTTCAGCTTGTGCTGAGCTTCACTGGGGAACTGCAGCAAGCCTGAGACAGTGATGTTGGCCAGGGAACATGATGGTGTGTTGAACTGGCAGGCAACAGGAAGCTCCGGGTCATTTCTGTGGACAGAACACAGGTGTTCTGCAAAGTGATCACCCAGTCTGTGTTTCACCTCCCCAGTGTAGAGCAGACCGCATTGTGAGCAGTGAATACAGTAGGCTAGATTGCGTGGTGCAGGTAAATCGCTGCTTCACCTGGAAAGTATGTCTGGGAACTTGGACAGTGAGGAGGGAGGAAGTAAACAGGCAAATGTTACATCTTCTAAGATTGCTTGGGAAGGTGCTTTGGGAGTGTGGTCAGGTGTTGGGAGTAGAAAAGGAGTGGACCAGAGGGAGCAGTCCCTGCGGAAGGCTGACAAGGGAGGGGAGGGGAATATGTGTCTGGTGATGACATCCCGCTGGAGTGGCAGAAATGGTGGCTAATGATCCTCTGGTTATGGATTCTAGTGAGATGGGAAGTGAGGACTAAGGACTCTATCGCTATGGTGGAAAGGAAGAGAAGAGGTGAGGGCTGAAGGATGGGAGATATGTCAGACATGACTGAGGATCCTGTTAATAACAGTGGTATGGAATCTTTGGTTGAGGAAGAAAGTGAACATTTTGGAAACCCCCTAGTAGAAGATGGCATCATTAGAACAGATGAGATGTAGGCAGAGAAACGAGGAGAATGGAATGGAATCTTTACAGGAAGCAGGGTGTGAGGATGGATTGTGAAGGTAATTGTGGAGTCATACATTCGCAGAGTCATGGAGTCATACAGCACGGAAATAGACCCTTCAGTCCAACCAGTCCATGCTGAACATAATCCCAAACTGAACTAGTCCCACCTGCCTGCTCCTGGTCCATATCCCTCCAAATCTTTTCTATTGATGTACTTATCCAAATGTCTTCTAAACATTGTAATTGTACCCACATCCACCATTTCCTCAAGAAGTTCATTCCATGCACGAACTACCCTCTGTGTAAAAAATTTGCCCCGATGTCTTTTCTAAATCTCTGTCCACTCACCTCAAAATGTGCCCCCAAGTCTTGAAATCCCCCATCCCAGAGAAAAGACACCTACCATTAACCCTATCTATACTCCTCATCATTTTTTAAATCTCTATAAGATCACCTCTCAGCCTCTTGCACTCCAGTGAAAAATATCCCAGCCTATCCAGCCTTTCTTTGTAACTCAAACCTTCAATACCTGGCAACATCCTGGGATTCGATAAGTTTGTAGCCAGCTGTTGGTGGCCAGCTTATCCCCAGTAATGGAAACAGAAATGTCAAGGAAGGGAAAAGAGGAGTCAGAGATGGAAATGGGAAGGGACAGGAGAAGGCAGGAACAATGGGTCTACCCAGGCAGTCCTGTGTATGGATTTTGGGAAGGAGGTAGAAGTGGGCTGTGTGAGGTTGGGGAACTATAAGCTTGGAGGCAGTAGTAGGGTCACGGATGAAATGAGTTTAGTGACTGGTTAGTGATACAACCCTGCAGACACCACTGCATAGAATGGTTTGAAATGGGTTTCTGAATTATTTCTACAAACCAAATGCAAAACACATTCAACTTTCTGTTGCCTTAAGTGTAACTGTACATTAGAGGCCATTCTGCTGGATCAAAAAAATTTAATGAGATAATATGTCAAATGAGTGTAAATCCATTGGTACCAATGTGACCAGATATGTCCTTCTGACAGAACAAACCTGATTTCCTGAAGCCATAGATAGTAAACATTAATGAATACAGTACAAAGTATTCAGTATTTTATACAGTAGAAGGATAAGGCATACAGGTCCACAATTCCCTGAAAGTGGTTGCACAAGTCGATAAGGTGGTCACAAAGGCATTTGGCATTCTTGCCTTCATTGGTCGAGGCATTGAGTATAAGTCTAAAATGTTACAGCATTAGTTAGGTCACATTTGGAATGCTGTGTACAGTTCTGGTAACCACACTACCAGAGGATATGGAGGTTTTGGAGAGGGTACAGAACGGTTTATCAACAGTTTGTTTCGCCTGAATATTGAAGGATGAGGAACAACCTAATAGAAGTTTATAAAATTATGAGAGGCATGGATAGAATGGATATTTGGAGTCTTTTTCCTGTAATAGAAATGTTAATTACTAAGGGACATAGGTTTAAAGTAAAGGGGGATAAGTTTAAAGGAGATGTGAGAGGCAAGTTTTTTTACACAGAGGGTGGTGAGCGCCTCGAATGTGCTGCCAGAGGAGGTTATGGAGGCTGATACAATAGCAACTTTTAAGAGGCATCTTGGCAAATATATGTATAGGCAGGGAAGAGAGGGATACAGACTGCGCAGAGGCAAAAGGCTTTTTAGTTTAGAAAAGCCTTAACATGTGAGCACAGTTTTGGTTGGCCACAGGGCCTGTTCCTATGTCGCACTGTTCTTTGTTCTTTGTTCTTTTTTCTCTGAGTTTAAGTGAATTAGCACTTATAACTTGTGTGTGGCTCAAAGTCCATATAAAAAAAATCACAATATTTTCAATGCGGAATGTTCTGTAACAGAGCGTAAAAGTTGCCAATTTGGGGAGAATGGGAATTTGATATTGAGGATGAAGGAGGTGTAACATTTTCTTCTAATATATGTTATAGATCATGTAGATTTCAGGCAGTAAGTATTTAATTTTTGTCTGTTGTTTTAGTGCTTAGTGCACATTAGTGTGCATCAAATGAAATATACAACAAACTTTTTTTTCTTGCATGAGACATCTTGCAACTTTAGAAATTCAAGATCAACATGAACAACCATGTCACAGCTCTGTATGTTGTCAGGGAGATTGTCTTGAATCCTGAGGCAAATTTACATTCATTCATAGTCCTGTGACCAGTCTGATCTGGACCAATCCCACACTGGGCTGTGCTTGAAATTCCATACGGAAAGAGGCTAAAATGATTGCAATCAATTAATATGGGGAGAAGTAACATAAGTTCTCTATTTGAGCTCTGAATTCCACTACTTTTTTCCATGGATTGGAACAAAAAAAGGCACATTCTCCATCAACTACGACTTTGATCCTAGAAGAATATATTTGCAGGCATTTAATTAGCAGGGATCAAACAGAGATTTGTTTTGCGTCATAATGTATTCATTTCTGGATGCCCAGGGTACTATCTGCTCTATCTGCTTTGGATGAACAATCTGAAACAATGTATTACTATGATGATAATCATGATGACAATTAATATCATTAATGAGAAAGTAAAAGACTGATATGCACATGTGTGATTTGCCAAACTGAGATGAATACAGGGAATAAAGAACAAAATTGAAGGTTGAATCTGTCAATCCATCAACCAGCCTCAGTTTGACAGGACAGCATTGTTCCTGTTGAATAATAAGATATGACATTATTATTTTTTTCTAAAATGATTTTTCAGTATTTGTGTATTATGTTTACAGTTCGAACATGATCCATTGGATAATGTTCATTCCATTGTAATATTACACAGGCAGGCATTTGAAATGTTGATGATATATATTTCCACAAAAATACTGCATTTCTAATAATAATAAGCCACCTAAAATAATTCGTAGCATTTGTAGCACTTATTTCATCCTTAGAGAATATTCATTTGGTTTAAATTGAAGTTATAGATACCAATTAAGTTCACAGCAATTACCTAGGAAATTAGTTTATGTACATTGCATCTCTCTATTTTTATCTTATTACAGACATGGTATATAATGTTCAATAAAAAATCAGCACTGCTGGAAATAGCAGGTCAGCAAAGTAAAATGACTGCACAAAGAAACATAAATCACTTAATTTAGTTGAAAATCATTTTACTAATAACTATGCTGCTGATGACATCAATTCCACCCTTCCTTCCCACCACCACCCCACCCCAACCCCTCCGCCAATCTGAGCAATAATACTATGTAGTAGCAGGGAATATGACATTGCCATATTAATGTGTTATGGGGTCTACGTTTAGATTCAAACTAAAATAATTGGATGAAATAATTAAAACTGTAGCAATGTTGTGAGAAACTCGACATTGCAAGTTAAAGTGATGGACCTAAGATGTGTTATTTTGCTGGGAAAGTGTTAAGGTGCAATGAAATTTATGTGATAGTAGGAACTGCAGATGCTGGAGAATCTGAGATAACAAGGTGTAGAGCTGGATGAACACAGCAG
>NC_063342.1:33707935-33753418 GCF_021869965.1 Rhincodon typus
CAGCAGGCCAAGCAGCATCAGAGGAGCAGGAAGGCTGATGTTTCGGGAAGGGTCTAGGCCCGAAATGTCAGCCTTCCTGCTCCTCTGATGCTGCTTGGTCTGCTGTGTTCATCCAGCTCTACACCTTGTTATCAATGAAATTTATGTGATTCATTTTGACATTCTTCTAACGGCAAAAAGTCAGCAAACCAAATTTCCTAGCAATTTGAATGAATCATTTCACCATGTCATTTTTTAAAAAACATTATCAGCATAATCCTGTATTTTCTGCATTCTACTTAGGTCAAAATTAAATCAAGTAGATATGCTCTCACTCTGCCCTTTTAATTAATTTCTCACTAGATTAATAGTAGTAATGCACTCCTATATAACAGATAAATGGCACTGAGGATTAGTTTTGAGATAAAAATAGAAGGTTAATCAAACTTAAAATATACTTCAGACTAAATAACTTGTAGACAAAACAACTCATTTTCATATGTTTGCAGTTCAAATGAATATCCCTTCATTTCACAAATTTACAAAGATTAAATTAATCAGGTTTAAGTTTTAGTTGTTGATTGTGAAGTATAATTAAAGCATTTCTTGAATCATTATGTAATATCTTCATAATGTAAATTTTTTCACACACAATCACACACACACACACACACACACACACACACACACACACACACACACACACACACACACACACACACACATGTACATTAGGATTCCTAATCCTTCCTTAACAGCATATTAATTTCATACACTGCTGAACACCCTGACCAGCCCTGAGGACCTAATTTTATATTCATGGAAGATCAAATTTCTTCATTAAGCTGTATTTATAAAATCATATTATTAAATTGTTTTATCAATATTTTAGCTTCTTTCTTAATCAAATCAAATCTAAGAAATTAAATTAAAAATCGCTTTTAACTTCCAGGTTTGCTGTCTGTAAAAATATTTCACCATGATTAGCTGCTTATCCTGCTCACTGGTATCAATGCTGTTGCCTACCAGGAGATCTCCTTGAGATGGCACCAGATTTAAACTGCTATTAGGAAAGGGAAGTGAATGCCACAGTGATCGCTACATCTTTGTGGGCAATATTCTTGCAAATCAGCAGCGAGCCTCATTGCTTTAATAAAAGCAAAATACTGCAGATGCAGCATTTCAGAAATAAAAAGAGATAATCATGGAGAAACTTAGGAGGTCTGGCTGTATCGTTGGAGGAAGATACAGGGTTAATGTTTCAAGTCTAATTTGATTATTCTTAGAAAGTTTTGGAGAAGAGTCCATTTTGCACTCGAAATAATGGCCCAGATTTTCCAATGGCCACGCAGTCTTTATGTTAACGTAGATAGGAGATGCAGATGGGGACCCTGCAGAATTGGCACCATAGCAGAATACTAAGGACTCATCTGGGAAACTGACTTTTCCACTGTCAATTCCCCTAAGCCTGGAATCCTCCAAAAGTTTCTGTTTCAATCAGACAATTCAGAAGGTTGCAAGGAAATCAAGTAAAACAGTTACTCGAAAAAGTTAGATTATTAAACACATAGTCCAACTCTGTGTAACTATTCAAAGACCCCACTTTTACCTCATACACCCCAAACTACACCATCCCCATGTCCCTTATACCCTTCAGACCCTGACACGATGCACTCCAGAAACTGTCCCCACAATGCTCCACCCCACTCCCCTGCAAGCACACTCAACCCAACGCCTCTTCTCCCACTTCTTGATACAATCCACCATTCCCCCATTCTGGGCTGATTCCCCTTCTTTCCTATTGGGCCCAACTATCCCTTTCCTCTACTGGACTGGACCAGACCAGACATGGCCTGAGCCCAGCCCACTGCTTCCAGATTACGCCCCCCCACCCCCAGCCCATCCCCCAATGCCTGCCAAACTGACTTAAATTAGCCCTCCCAGCATGCTGCGTCTAATCGTCACATTGACTGCCCATGGAAAGTACAGTCAGATGCTGGAGATTGCTATCCATGGTAAAGGAGCAGGGAACAAGCAGAGCCTCCATGTCCCTGCTCAGACTTTCATGTTGGGAATTGACACTGTCTAGTTTTATTTCTCCAGCACCTGATAAAATAGCAAACCGCAGAGAAATGAGGCAAGATTAGAAATTAATCAGATGTTGATGCACGCAAATTAGCCCCTCAATGCTCAATAGCAAGATTCCCATCTTGCTGTTAAAATGTTGAGTGGAAAGTTTGACTTACTTTGCCATCAAGAACCTCATTTATCCCCCCTTGTCATGTTTTATCAACTGAGTCATCATTGCCCAAAAAGGTCGGGAAAGTTTCCATCCAATCTTTTTGAGCAGCTTTACATTGAAACAGCATTTTGGGATCTTTTATATCCCTCCGTACATAGGGCCTGAATTTGATGTCTTCTCTGAAAGACAGTCCTTCTAACAGACCCATACTCTTTCAGTCCTGTACTGAAGTGTCAGCCTTGATGTCTGTATTGAAGGCCTGGAGTGGAACTTGAAGCTATAACCTTACAATTTAATGGGAAGGTCACTACCAACTTAATTCACAGCTTAGGGGACAGCGGAGTTGAGTTAAATTAATCTCCAATGTCTCTCTGTCTTTGGGTTCTCACCAGCTTATAACAGAAAAATAAGCCTTGGCACCCAACAGTTGACCAGTAGTTTAAAGGGACAAAACGGCAAATAATTTTGGTGAAATGAACAGATCTTTTAAATGGGACAGCTGGCGTGTTCTTTTCATCTGTTTGTTGTACAAGTTGCTGAGCAAGTTTGTCATGTGGTAGGTCAGGCACTGAGTAGACATTAATTTATAAAAAGTTCCCACAACAAGCAGAGACACCTTATTTAGATATTATAAGATTTTTAAATGACTCTGGTGCACTCTTGATGCCTACAGAAGGAACAGATGGAAAATGGTGGGCCTTTTATTTCCAGCACAGCATGACTCAATTAATTTACAAAAGTTTTGTAACAATTTTCATTGTTTTCTATTGATATTGTTTATCATATGAGTCTCTCCGAAAGTAGATTCAACACTCCCAGTCCTCTGCTTAAGTTGTCAGGCCTTTCAAGCCCCAAAGATAATTCTTTTAATGTGATTTTTATTCAGCTTTGATTTTCAAAAAGAGTCCATCCCCATTATTTATGCCGCCGCTGTGGTGACCCAGGTTTTTTTTATTCATTCACAGGATGAGGGCGTCGCTGGCTAGGCAGCATTTATTGCCCAAAGGGCAGTTAAGAGTCAACCACATTGCTGTGGGTCTGGAATCACGTGTAGGCCAGGCCAGGTAAGAATGGCAGTTTCCTTCCCTAAAGGAACCGGACGGGTTTCTTCCAACAATGGATTCATGGACGTCATTAAATTCTTAATTCCAGATATTTATTGAATTCAAATTCCACCGTCTGCCATGAGATTCAAACCTGGCTCCCCAGAATATTATCTGGGTCTCTGGATTAACATTCCAGCAATAACACCACTAGGCCATTTTCTCCCCCTACTATGATTTGTCTCTGTCTTTTCTACTCCCATTTCTATTGACCTACTTTCACCCATTCTCACCTCCTACTAGGGGCCTTTGCTCTGTCACAGTTGCTGTCGACTTCCCTGTCCTTTTCTATGTTATTTTCTCAGATCCCTAGTTTTAGCCACACCATATTTGTGTCTCAGGCTTCACAAAAGTTGCTGAACTGCTGTCCTCACACTAACACTCCAAACGGTCTCAGACTAATGCAATATTTCATGTCTTATTTTTTACCATATTCCTGAAACCTCCCTTGTTACATTTATAAATTTCAACAACATTCGCTGAAGGGCACATAAGGTTAGGGCAATTTTTAGGATGATATATCTGACTACCATAGAAAAGGAACAGGAGTTGACTGTTTAGCCCTTCCGTTGTTCAATAGCATCATGTCTGATCCAACATTCTTCACAGAGATAGTAGGAACTGCCGATGCTGGAGAATCTGAGGAAACATGGTGTCAAGCTGGATGAACACAGCAGGCCAAGCAGCATCAGAGGAGCAGGAAAGCTGATGTTTTGGGTCGAGACCCTTCTTCAGAAATGGGGGAGGGGACGGGGATTCTGAAATAAATAGGGAGAGAGGGGAAGGCGGATAGAAGATGGATAAAGGAGAAGGTAGGTGGAGAGGAGACAGACAGGTCAAAGAGGAAAGGTTGGAGACAGTGAAGGTGAATGTAGGTGGGGAGTTAGGGAGGGGATAAGTCGGTCCAGGGAGGACGAAAAGGTCAAGGAGGCGGGATGAGGTTAGTGGGTAGGAGATGGGGTTGGGGCTTGAGGTGGGAGGAATGGTTAGGGAGGCGGGGACTAGCTGGGCTGGTTTTGGGATGCAGTCGGGGGAGGGGAGATTTTGAAGCTTGTGAAGTCCACATTGATACCATTGGGCTGCAGGGTTCCCAAGCGAAATATGAGATGCTGTTCCTGCAGCTTTCGGGTGGCATCATTGTGGCAATGCAGGAGGCCTAGGACATGTCGTCCAAGGAGTGGGAAGGGGAGTTGAAATGGTTCGCAACTGGGAGGTGTAGTTGTTTGTTGCGAACTGACCGTAGGTGTTCCGCAAAGCGGTCCCCAAGCCTCCGTCTGGTTTCACCGATGTAGAGGAGGCCACAACGGGAACAGTGGATACAGTATACTACATTAGCAGATGTGCAGGTGAACATCTGTTTGATGTGGAAGGTCTTCTTAGGGCCTGGGATGGGGGTGAGCGAGGAGGTGTAGGGGCAGGTGTAGCACTTGCTTTGGTTGCAGGGAAAAGTGCCGGGGGTGGTGGGGCTGGAGGGGAGTGTGGAGCGGACAAGGGAGTCATGGAGAGAGTGGTCCCCCCTGAAAGCCGTCCTCACCCTCAACAACTTCTCTTTCAATTCCTCCCACTTCCTACAGACAAAGGGGGTGGCCATGGGTACCCGCATGGGCCCAAGCTATGCCTGCCTCTTTGTAGGATATGTGGAACAATCCCTCTTCCAAAGCTACACTGGCCCTTTCCCCCACCTCTTCCTCTGTTACATTGGCACCGCCTCGTGCTCCCACGAGGAGCTCGAACAGTTCATCCACTTCACCAACACCTTCCACCAAAACCTTAATTTCACCTGGACCATCTCTAATACCTCTCTCTCCTTCCTGGACCTCTCTGTCTCCATCTCTGGCATCCACCTGGAAACCGCTATCCATTTCAAACCTACCGACTCCCACGACTACCTAGAGTACACCTCCTCTCACCCACCTTCCTGCAAAAAGGCCAGCCCCTATTCCCAATTCCTTCGCCTCTACCGCATCTGCTCCCGAGATGAGGCATTCCACTCCCGGACATCCCAGATGTCCTAGTTTTTCAAGGACCGCAACTTCCCCTCCACAGTGGTCGAAAATGCCCTCGACCGTGTCTCCCTCATTTCCCGCAACTCATCCCTCACACTCCCTCCCCGCAATAACAACCGAAACAGAATCCCCCTCGTCCTCACGTACCACCCCACCAACCTCCGGATCCAACGCATCATCCTCCGACATTTCCGCCATCTGCAATCTGACCCCACCGCCAAAGACATTTTTCCCTCCCCACCCTTATCTGCTTTCCCAAGGGACCACTCTCTCCATGACTCCCTTGTCCGCTCCACACTCCCCTCCAGCCCCACCACCCCCGGCACTTTTCCCTGCAACTGAAGCAAATGCTACACCTGCCCCTACACCTCCCCCTTCACCCCCATCCCAGGCCCTAAGAAGACCTTCCACATCAAACAGATGTTCACCTGCACATCTGCTAATGTGGTATACTGTATCCGCTGTTCCCGTTGTGGCCCCCTCTACATCGGAGAAACCAGGCGGAGGCTTGGGGACCGCTTTGCGGAACAGCTACGGTCAGTTCGCAACAAACAACTACACCTCCCAGTCGCGAACCATTTCAACTCCCCCTCCCACTCCTCGGACGACATGTCCATCCTGGGCCTCCTGCATTGCCACAATGACGCCACCCGAAACCTGGAGGAACAGCATCTCATATTTCGCTTGGGAACCCTGCAGCCCAATGGTATCAATGTGGACTTCACAAGCTTCAAAATCTCCCCTCCCCCTACCGCATCCCAAAACCAGCCCAGCTCGTCCCCGCCTCCCTAACCTGTTCTTCCTCCCACCTCAAGCCCCAACCCCATCTCCTACCCACTAACTTCATCCCGCCCCCTTGACCTGTCCATCCTCCCTGGACTGACCTATCCCCTCCCTAACTCCCCACCTACATTCACCTTTACTGGCTCCAACCCCGCCTCTTTGACCTGTCTGTCTCCTCTCCACCTATCCTCTCCTTTATCCATCTTCTATCCGCCTCCCCCTCTCTCCCTATTTATTTCAGAACCCCCTTCCCCTCCCCCATTTCTGAAGAAGGGTTTCGACCCAAAACATCAGCTTTCCTGCTCCTCTGATGCTGCTTGGCCTGCTGTGTTCATCCAGCTCTACACTGTGTTATCCAACATTCTTCACAACTGCTTTCCTGCCTTTGCCCTATAAACCTTGATTCCCTGACTGATCAAGAATCTATTTATCACAGCCTTAAATAACACCAGGATTCTGCCCTCCCAGCTCCCCGTGGTATGGAGTTCCAAAGACTCACAACCCTCTGAGAGAAGAAATTCCTTCTTATCTCAGTCGTAAAATGGTACTCCTTTAATCTGCGACTATGCCCTTTGGTTCTAGACTCTCCGATGAGGGAAAACATCCTCTAAGCATTTACCCTGTCACTACCCTGCCTAAGAATCCCATATGCTTCACGAGATTACCTCTCATTCTTCTAAACTCCAGTAAGTAGATCCCAATCTTGTTTAGCCTTTGCTCATAAGACAATCCCTCCATAGTAGAGGCCGCCCTCTTGATCCATCTCTGAATTTCCTCCAATGAAATGACATCTTTCCTTAAAAAAGGGGAACAAAACTGCTCTCAGTACTCCAAATGTGGTCTTGCACAATTGCAGTAAGACTCCTATACTCCAACTCCCTTGAATTAATGTCATTTGACATTCAACACTGCCTTCCTCACAGTTTACAATGCTTCCAAACTTTGTTTCATCTGCAGACTTTGAAATTGTCCCCTGTACTCCAATATTTTGATTGTTAAACTAAATCAGGAAAGGTAAACGGACCAAAACCGACCCTCAACAAACTTTCCTCCAGCTTGAAAATACTGATCAACCATTATTCTCTGTTTCCTATTACTCAGCCACATCTATATCCATGTTTCCATTGTCTCTTCTATTCCATAACCTGTAACTTTTCTCATGGGTCTGTTGTGTGGCACTGTATCAAACACATTTTGAAAGTGCTGATACACTACATTACTCAGCGTTACCTTTGTCAATCCTCTCTGTTGCTTCTTCAAAGAAATTTGTTAAACATTATTTTCTCTTAATAAATACATGCTGGCTATCCCAGATTGAGCCATACGTGTCTATGTGACTATCAATTCTGCCCCCAATTATTATTCCATAAGTTTTCCTGCCTGACTGACCGGTAATTTGTTGAGTTTATTCTTACAACCTTTTTAAAACAAGATGTACGATTTGCAATTCTTCAATTTACTGGCACCATCTCTGGGTCCATGGAAGACCAATAGATTATGGCCCATGCCTCTGCAATTTCCACTCTTGCTTTCTGTGATTTGTTTGCATACCTTTTGGGAGAATATACTTTGACTGCGTTTAAACAAGCTTTTCTTTGAAGGTAGTCCATTGTTCAGTTGCAGTTCTTCTGGCCAACCTTTGACTCCAGTCTATCTGGCCCAGTTCCATTCTTGCCCCATTGAAGTCAGCTTGTCCTCACTTAATATTCTTATTCTGGATTGTCCATTGTTCTTTTCCACCATCATCTTAAATCTTGTGTATAATGACCATTGTCCCCTAAATGTAACCCTCTGTCACTTGGTCTACTTGACCTACGTTGTTGGCAACACTGTGCCAAGCTCTGTTTCCTTTCTTGCTGTACTGCATACAGTCTGCTGTAGAAAATTCTCCTGAACACAATCTAAGAATGCTTGCTCCTCACTTCCCCGAACACAACCACTATCTCAGTATATACCTGAGTAATTAAAACCATTACAGCTACTTTATAAAGTTTGCACCTCTCTATAGTTTTCTTGAAGATTTGCTTTTCCACATCATTTCCACTAGCCAATAGCCTGTGGACTATTCAAGCCATTTTTATTTTCCTTAACTCCAGCAAAATTGATTCTGTTCTTGAACCCTCCAAAACATCCTCCTTCACCAGTATTGCAATGATCTTCTTAACCAATAAATTATCCTTTTCTTCTTTTCCTGAACACCCTGTAACCAGGAATATTTAACACCAAGTCCTGCCATTTTTTTAGCCTAGAATCTGAGCTGGAGTTATGCAAGATTCTTATTTCTAGTAGTCTAGATCTTAAATATCCTTCCTACTTCAGATATTAAGTAGTAATTGAAAGCATATAAATATAATCTAGATATGACAGATTCCAATTTGAATGGATCTGGCTTGAAAAGACATACTTATTAATCTCATAGAGGGCAACCTTAACTATAGTAACAATTGAACGTCTGCTGCTCTTTTCACATCCAAAAACTATTCTGAATCGTTCCCAAAATCCATTTTTTGTGAACTTTTTATGTTTTCCTTTGTAGCAATTTATCTGTAATCAAAATTGCTGCAGTGAAATAAATCATTCCTGTCAACCTAAGACAAGATTTGTAAATTCTAAAAAAAATTGAGCACAAAATGTCAATGCAGTACAATTTTCCAAAAAAAAGCATAATATGATGTCAGTAATTGAGCGTTACAGGCCTTGTAAATTCA
Source organism: Rhincodon typus (assembly GCF_021869965.1). Classification (NCBI taxonomy): domain Eukaryota; kingdom Metazoa; phylum Chordata; class Chondrichthyes; order Orectolobiformes; family Rhincodontidae; genus Rhincodon; species Rhincodon typus. The sequence continues at coordinate 33,716,757 of NC_063342.1, forward strand.
TAACCATAAATTCTAGATTATGTTCTATGACCTTCTCAATTTTTTATCCAACATATATTGCAGCATTATCAAGTTATATTTCATGTTCAATTTTGTTCATAGGATCATTTTGACTTCATTTACAGGCCAGGCCTGATACAAATAATAAAACACTAGTCCATAAATTTGGAAAGGTTTTAAACATTTTGATTTTATTTAAATTTAAAGAAAGTTTGTTCATTTGAAAGAAAGCATAAGTGCAAATTAGGAAATATTTGTTAGTTATTCATCAATTATTTCTGTAATATTTGTAAACAAAGGAAAATGTTGCCTCAAGAGTTGACTCTTCTTAGTCCTTACATTTAAACCCTACAGGTTGACTTGTGCCAGAAATTGGCTGTCATTTTTGGTGAGTTTCAAGGAGGGTTTTCACCATAAGGGCTGGCAGGTTTTCTTACACTATTTTCCCAAACTCTCACTATTACTGGCTAGTCATATTCACCCACTCATCATAGGCAAAAATATTGATCCTTGCCAGAACCTCCCAGGATTCCTGGCATAGGTGCTATCTTTACACTTGGTCAAGCTCTGGCAATCCGCAGTTATCCTACAGTTTCTGCCAATTCCCCCAGACATGTCAGAAGGAAATCAGCATCCTGCTTTGCTGATGGGGTCCTGGAGGTTCTGGCAGATGGGGGTGTTGCATGCAATCTCAACCCTTTGAGCATGCCCTGAAATGTTTGTGCCCAGTGTGTTAAGGTGAAGATCCAGAGGAGAAAGTGATGAGCTGGAGCTGCCAGGTACCTACTCTGACCATCATGTTGGGAATTGTCACTGTCTAATTCCTATGCAGTAGGTGGGATAATGGGGAAAATGATTATCAATAAGGAGAGTTGACAAAATAATGAGGATGCTAATGCCTACAGATAGGTCTCTTGCTGCTCACTAGTGAGAATCTTGTCTCGCCATTCAACACTTGGTTGGAAGATGAGACTGTTTATTCTCAATATCGGGAACCTCCTTAATCTGATCTCACATGATTCTCCCAACATTCACATCATAACCCATATTATATAGTAGCTGGGAAGATTCTATTCTTTGTAACCAAACATATATCAATCTAAGTACCCTGGTCTGGATTTTCCTGCATCTTTCCTCTTGGAGATTTGTATAATTGGATTAAAAAGCAAATTCATGTCTTTAAAAAAAATCACTAAAACTTTGGCCTATGTAATTTATGTGCAAAACCACAACATGCCCCAGTCTCCTTGACCTATTCTATTGTTCAGATGGTAGTACGCTTGCCTCTCACTTTGATCATTGGGAGTTTCAGTCTCTTGCCAGACTCTTCAGCATGAAATCTATGACGGAACTTATTACGGTACTGGGGTAGTTGAGGCATTGACAAATTGTCTGTTTAACTGAAGCCCTATGTACTCTGTCAGGAGGGTGTAAAGATTGCATGCCACTATTTTGAAGAAGGTGAGGGGAGTTTTTCTTGGTGTCATGGCCAATAATTATCCCTGAAGCAATATCACAAAAGATCAGACTATCTGGTCATTATTATTTTCAGTTTGGGCTAGTCTAATATACATAAATTGGTTAACATTTCAGGTCTGGTGACCCTGCCTCACAACTGATGGTAGCTGGGAAAATATTGGTTTATTTGCAGAAGATAGGGTGGGGGGAAGGAGTAAGGAGTAAATGATAGGTGGGGATAGAGCCCAAAGAGAGAGAACAGTTGGACGGACAAAGGAGTAGGTAATGATCTGGCTAGGAGAGTGAATATCTGTTAATGGAGACTGTTAGTGACTAACAATAGGTGGTGTGCAGTGGCAGACTATGTGATAACAAGGCCTGGTGTGTGGGGTAGGGGGCTGAGACACGGGAGAGTTGGGCCCTAAAATTATTGAACTCAATATTGAGTCACAGGGCTGCAGGGTCCCCAAATGGAAAATGAGGTATTGTTCTTCCAACTTGCACTGAGCTTCACAAGCCTGAGACAGAGATGTTGACCAGGGAGTATGGTAGTGTGTTAAAGTGGCAGGCAACTGGAAGTTCAGGGTTTATTTTGCGAGCAGAACGTAGATGTTCTGCGAAGTGGTCACCCAGGTGGGGGATGGACTCTGCCGCTTCAACACACCACCCTATACCCTGGCCAACATCTTTGTCTCAGAAGTCGCTGGAAAAGCTCAGCAGGTCTGGCAGCATCTATGGAGAAAAAAATCAGTGTTAACGTTTCGGGTCTGGTGACCCTTCTTCAGTTCTGTTAACTCTGACTGAGCTTTTCCAGCAACTTCTGTTTTTGTTACTGATTTACAGCATCCACAGTTCTTTTGGTTTTTACCTTTGTCTCAGACTTGTTGCAGTGTTCCAGTGAAGCTCAGTGCAAGCTGGAAGAATAGCACCTCATTTTCTGCTTGGGGACCCTGCAGCCCTCCAGACTCAAATTGAGTTCAATAATTTAAGGGCCTGAACTCTCCCATGTCCCAGCCCCCTACCTCTCACACCAGGCCTTTTTACCACATAGCCTGCCATTACACACTACCTATTGTTAGCAACTAACAGTCTCCATTAGCAGCTATTCATCCTCCTAGTCAGATTGTTATCCACTCCTTTGTCTGTCCAACTGTTCTTCTCTCTCTTTGGGCTCTATCCCCACCTATCGTTTACTCTTTATCCCCTTCCCCCCACCCTATCTTCTGCATATAAATTGACATTTGCCTTGCTACGACCAGTTGTGAGGAAGGGTCACCATATCCAAAACATTAACTCTGATTTGTCTTCATAGAAGCTGCCAGACCTGCTGAGCTTTTCCAGCAACTTCTGTTTTTGTTTCTAATTTACAGCATCCGCAGTTCTTTCAGTTTTTACACAAGTTAGTTGCTGTTTTTTCCAATATTATGCAAATGTCTACACTTGTTTGGCTGTAAAGTCTTTGTGACATCCTGACATTGCAAAAGGCACTTCATAAATGAACGTCTTATTTCTATTGTATTTATTATTATCATATTTGTCATTCCCTGAATACTTCACTGCTGATAATAATAGCCCCATCCCCAAGGAGGTTTCTGGGTAGATTTCCTGCAACTGCACTTGTCCAATGACATGCTTCAAGCTACAACCACATTTTCAACAGCAACTTAATTATAGAAATGAATGTCACCACAACCTCAACTTTTATGGTCAGGATCATTTCAGGGATCCATGGGTGTTCCACACAGGATTAATTAAAGAGCAGTGATGATCTACATTAATCAGGTAACTAATTTTCTTCTTCATAGGCTTGGGGACATCATCAGATTTACTAAGGTTGCAATGAGCAAAAGGCACCTCTTTGAAGCTAAAATGTTGCCCGTACTGATGTTGTACTGTAGTATGCACTTCCAAATGGAGGATTTTCATGTATTCACTAGTGAATTGCCCATGACCTTGCTGACAGTTAACCAAAGGAAACAGTGTGTCCTCTGTGTTGTTCTCAAAAGCTGAGGGAGTTAACAATGCCAAGTAAAAATAATAGTCTTTTCCTGTAGAGCACCACACATTGATGTAAATTTACAGGGGTGTTACAGTATCACTAACTCAAGGATTTTAATACATATAATTCCGTATAATTGCTGAGGGTGAGTCAGCAGACACCCTGTTACATAATAATAGGGCAAATGAGGCGATATGTCACAAAATGCAAAATGATTTATTGATTATGGTGACTGAATACATCAAATCCTGTTGCTGTAACATGGAATGCCAAGATTTCTATTGATATTTTGAGCAATTAATTTGTCAACTGCTCATTGGTATCTTTTGCATCTTTCTGTCCTTTTCTTCTTTCTTTCAGCTGAAAGGTGATGATTGCCTTCGTGATGTGGCCAGAAAAGATGCTACTGAAGACTACAGCAGATTGTGAGGAAATGAATGACTCATCTGTCTTGTCTCAAATCATCCCTTAGTCCCATTGCTTTCCATACTCCTTCAAATTCACACTACTTCCTCATATTCCCAACAATACCCTAATTTTTGCTACATTTTCTAAATCCCATCATTAATCCCACATTTTCCCCTTTGAGCTATTCACTAAAACACTGCTTTATTCTCAGAATCACAGAATTGTTATGGCGCAGAAGGAGGCCATTCAGTCCAACGTGTATGCACCTCTGAATGAGCGTTCTGACTTGATGCCATTCTCCTGCCTTTTCCCCATAAATCCGAATACTATTTCTATTTAGATAATTATCCAATATCCTCTTGAATGCCTCGATTGAAGCTGCCTCCACCGCACTCCAGGAGTATGCTCCAGATCCTAACTACTCTCTGTGTGAAAAAGAAGTTCTTTCGCAAGTTACTATAGATCTGCGCCCTCACAATATCAATTAATTCATGAAAGGGAACAGTTTCTCCCTATCTACACTGTCCGGCCTCCTCATCATTTTGAAAATTTCTATCAAACCTTCTCTTAGCCTTCTATCCAAGGAAAACAGTCCCAACTTCTCAATCTTTTTAAATTCATTCATGGGATGTGGAATATGGCCAGTATTTATCACCCATCCCTAATTGCCAAAAGGGTGGAGTCAACCACATAGCTGTGGGTCTGGAGTCACAAGTAGACCAGCCCAGGTAAGAATAGCTGATGTCCTTCCTTAAAAGATATTAGTGAACCAGATGGGTTTTTAAACAACAAACAAGTGTTTTCTAGGTCACCAGTAGATGAATTTTTTCATTCCAGATTTTTATTAAATTCAAATTTCACTCTCTGCCATGGTGGGATTCAAATCTATGTCCTCAGAACATTAACCAAGGATTCTGGGTTATTAGTCCAATGACTGTATGACTGCCTCCCCTGAAATTTACCCTCATAACTGATGTTTTTCATTCCTGAAACAGTTTTGTTTCATTGTCATTCACCTCACCCTTAGCTTTTCAGTTACTAGTCCTGCTACAATAATAAATTATAACTTTCTTCCAAGGCCTGCATAGTTTCATCCATTTTAAGTAGTCGATTATTGTCATTGCTCTGATTTCTGGACTTTGGTTATTTTACTGAGATGTGGGTCAGGGAGGGAGGTTATTTTCTTGGGCATTTTCCCACTGTTCTCTCAAAACTTCAGTGAAGGCTTGCTTTTGTAAATAAGCAGGGTTTCTGCCAAAGTTAAAGCAGTGGAGCAGAAGGTCCAAGCAATTTCAATCAGTGAGAGTGAAACCCTGATCATCTTTAGCAGGCCTGACCACATGCCACCATTTGAGTTAATTCAGATATCAGGCTGACAGAATTTGTAGATTTTGTTTCTCCAATGTAGAATTTATCCATCTTAACAAAAGCAAGTGTTAGTGTTGGAGTGAAACACTTATATGGACAGAGGTTTGGTAAAATCACAGGAAACAGAAAGTTGGAAAAAGTAACTTTCAGGTTGGGAAACTGTATAACTACGGAAGTGTCACAGCAATTAGTGCTGGGCAATGTTCTTTCTAAGCTGCATGGCCAATGGGAATATTTGTAACTCTCAATTGTCATGCTGCCATCATGTAGCCAAATGTGCTGCAGGGACTAAGATAGGCAGCACAATGCCAGCATACTAAAAGTCTGCAAAGGGATATAGTTAATCAGTGAGTAAAATTTGGCAGATTTAGACTAATGTGGGAAAATGTGAGGCTGTCCATTTTGACAGCATATATAAATGGAGAAAGACTACAGAACACCATCACACAGACAGATCTGGCAGTGCTTGCACCATGCTGATACAGTGAATAATTAATAAGGCAAACAGAATGATGGCTTATGTAGTAAGGTGGTGTGGAGTATAAGGTTAGAGAAATATTGCTATAACTGAACTAAACATTAGTGAGACCACATCCAGAGTACTATTGACAGCTTTGGGCACCTACTTAAACGAGGACTTAGTTGCATTGACAGTAATCCAGAAAAGACTCACTGGATAGATTCCTGGGATGAAGTGCTTTCTTTTTATGAGGTAAGGTTAAACAGGTTGGTCTATACAGATTGGAGTTTAGAAGAATGAGAGGTGATGTTATTCCTCTGTTGGAGGAATCAAGAACAATGGGACACGGTTTCAAAATGATGGGTCTCCTATTTAAGACTGAAATGAGGAAGTTTTTTTTCGATTCAATTTTACGAATTCTCTACCTCAGAGTGCAGTGGAGACTAAGTCATTGAATGTTTTCAAGGCCACTTTGTACAGTATTTTATTAGACAAGGAGGTGCAAACAAAAACACTAAAGGCCACATTCAGATCAGTCATTACTGTACTGTATGGCAAAGGGCCTTCTCCTCACTTGTTAACAATCTTCCGCTTTATCTCAATCTTCTATTCATCTTCTCACACCACAGACCATCAAGCATCTTTCTATCTCTGCCACCTTGTGAGATGTGATGCAATCGCATAATTATACCAAATTCTCTCCAAACTGTCTAACAGCATACTCAATTATCTGCCATGGGAATGATGCATATTAATACCATTTCTAATACCACAGCACATTTATCATTAAGGCTAGTGAGGAACAAACGAGAATGAATGAATTGGTGTTTAATGGTCAGTCAATTTTCAACCAACCAGCCATTAATAAATTTCACACCCAAAGAAACAGCCTGTAACTCTCCTCTATTTTACAACAGATTCAACGTTACATGAGAATTCAATCACAAAAGATTTAAAAAAAAAACTGAAAACAGATCACACCATGCTCCAATGTCATTGGAAAGTTGTCTTCAGAACCATGTAAAACAGATCGATAGATAAATTTAGAAATTCAAAGTAAAATGTTCACCCTAAAAATAGGTTAGAGATGAGAATTGACAAGTATATTTGAAATAATAAAGGGAATAAATGTAGTGCAATTAATCTAATCGAATAGCAACATCAAACTGCAAAGTCAGTAATTGAAGGAACTTTTGCACTCGGAGAATTTTTATCAAAGAATAACTTAGCATTCTTTGGGTTATTTCTCTCTAGCATGGGAGATCTGCTGCCAAGAAACTACTGAACTCAAAGATTGCTAAATGGAAATTTTACCATTCTGAAAAGTTTCTTTGCATTCAACAGCATAAATGTATTAAACAATAATGAAAATTATAAACAAAACCTTGGAATACACCAAAAGGGACTTTGTTAGAATTGTAAGTGTTAAGTGGTCTGTGATGAGGATTCAGGTGACAATAAAAAGAGGGATCTCGCCATAATTTGCCGCAGCAGATCATCGAACAACATCTGCCACCAACTGTACTTGCTTTTCTGTGTTTGGATTATACAACTGTCTGCATAGCAAATTGTTGAAAGTGCAGTAATTAACATGATTACATTGTTAAAATGGTCCTTCAACTGAAATATAAAATATTATTTTCAATGTTGAGTTTAGCTCATATTGATGGTGCAACGTAGCAACATCAAATTTTTGATGCACAGTGATGGAAGACAGATAGTGAGATGCCATTTTTGTGAAGCTGATGGTTAAGTTGTGCGTCTTGGTCAGATACTTTTAGATATTTGAATTTAAGTCGACATTTGTCCCTTTAGCCTCATTATTATTTTGACAGCAAATCGTGGCCTATTATATTCACTAAATGCTGTATCCAAAATTCAGACAAGGTTTACAGTCTAAAATCTTTTGAATTGAAACTAACTCAATAATTTAATTTGGAAAGTGTTACATTTTCAGGGGACACCAAAGGTGATCTGTTGTTCCTTGTCTGTTGTGCCAGTAACCCCAGTCGGCAAAATCACAGTTAATCTCTTGCTAATTTGTCTCGAACAGTCTTCAGTTGTTGAACTGCATCTCACTTGATCCTGATCATTTCAGTTACCTGACCATTAATAGTTTGCTCAGTAAGGTTTTTATTAGTCGAGTTCCTTCTTTCTCTTCCAGAAGTCGCTCAAGATTTCTATCTTGCGTTTTTCAGTACAGAGTCTAAGTATTTGCTTTTGCTCCACAGATGCTGCCAGAGCTGCTGAGTTTCTCCAGCAATTCCCATTTGTGCATTGTTAAATAAACTCTGCTATTTCCAAAGAAGAGTCACTGGGTTTGAAATGTTTGTGGTATTTCTCTTTCCACAGATGATGTTGCCAGACCATGCTGAGTTTCTCTAGCACTTTATTATACTGCTGTTTCCTTTTCTCCTATAATAATCTCACTATGTTCATTTTCAAGAAAGCAAGTCCCTTTAAAAAGTTCCTTTTACCAAATGTGTTCATATAAACATTTATTATACTGTTACTTTGGCTGTAAGATTCTCCCTCTTCATATAAGATGTACATACCTCTATTTCTGCTTGTAGATTATCAAATTTGTCAAAACTCTTTTTGTTTTACTTGTGAACTGTTATAATTCAGCAAAATATAAGGACAGTTGAAATGAGATTTTATCCAAAATAACAACTGACACAATTAACATAATGCAAAACATTTATTTCCAAATAAAAACAAATAAAACTGAATAAAAAGCACCAAGTAAAATACACTGGTTATGGTTTTGGTTCTAAAAGGATATTTTCTTAAATAGCACAATTTCATTTTTAAGTGTGAATAATTTACCAGTTCTGATGACATTAACATTAAACTGAGTTACAATTTATTAATGATTTTGGACATGAGGTGAAGTTAGGAAGTAGTCTCTTTTCCCCAGATCTTTTTCAAATGGGTCCTTTATTTATTTCCTGCCTGAGAATGTACAATGTTTTAGTATGTATCCTTTCCCCGATAATCTAGTACAGTTGTAAACAATGATTTTGTACATGGAGGAGTTATATAGCAGGACAAGTCTTCTGGCTTGCACATTAAGAAGAAACTACACACCCAATAGTCCAAATAAGTTTTCAATTCTCTTGGATCCATGTACATCTATAATGGTAAATCATGTTTAAGCACAAGAGTAAGCACAACTGAAATTGATTCAGTTTCATTCTATAGTGCTGTTTGAAAAAAATAGAGAAGTCATGTTTGAGAAAATCTGAAACCATAATTCTGTTTCATTCTTCAGAGATGCAGCCAGTCCTGTTGAGTATTTCCAACAATTTTTTGTCAGAATGCATTTCCAGTGATGTGGACTGAGTGTTACATTTCATTTTTTCTATCAGGAAGGAAGACAGAAATCTGCTTTTATGATCTTAAAACTAGCTGCTTACATTTATTCATTTGATAATATGGTACAATCTAAAATTGTATTCTGCATGCACAGTATTAGGGCCAATTTTTATTGGAATGAGACTAAGGCATTCAATTTAGCTGCATAAAAAAAATTTCAATTGACTTTGTGACATGTATTCAATTTGTGTAAAACCCACAACTGCAGTGAAGAGCAGCAATGTACTTTGTCACTGCAGTACTTGATGTCTGCCACTGGATGCTGCTAGTAGGTAATCTACATACTCCAGTAGACTCAAAATTTCCAGTGCCCATCAGACTTGCCTGGATTCTTAATTCTTGCCTGGTCTAGATTTCTTCCCCTCAAAAATATAGATCAGAGGCATTGATCAGTTAATTGAATAATCAGCAATTGTTAAATAATTCCATGCAGTTTTTATTCCCTTTCGGCATTAAGCTCACAATATGTTGATATTAGAATAGCACCAATGGACTATTTGGTACTTCTGTACACTAGTGAAAGAATCATAGAAAAATAGCAATGGAACTGATTTATTCCATGGATGGCAACAGTGGAAAACTAACTTGAAAGAAAATTTTGTGTGAAAGAATGAACAATTCAGTAATATCCAATTAAATACATATATATGATACAAAATTGTTATTTATTGCAAAAGAAATTTAATCATTGAAGAATTTGACTTAACCATTGAATTAAAAGGGATAGGCTGAATATTACCCTTCACATCTAATATTTATGACAAATGGAAACAATAATAGTTGTCTGCAAATCACTAAGTTTAGACACCCATACAATAAATATTGCTTTGCTAACAGCACTTAACAGTGGCTGGTTCATGCATGAAAAGAGCAACATACAGTTCACTACACAGGCATAACTATTTATAAGATCAGAAAAGAATGCTTCCTTGCAATCCACCAAGAGTTTCTTAGAAACTGGTAGAAGTGGCATCAGTGCCTTTTTATGATTATCATGCATCATAAGACAAAACGCATTACCAGCTTCAGAAAATGACCTAGTTTCACATAGAAATTAACTTGTTTAGAATAGATGATACAAAAACAAACAAACAGTCAGTAAGGTGCTAATTTGAAGACGTGTTTCCAGGATTCAGATTACATCACTAGTCCGGGATCTCTCCCAGTTTAGTTTTAACCTGAATCTTCTGAATTAGATTACAGCCTTGTAATCTATCTCAAGTATTCACTGGACTGATGAACAGTAATAAAAATACATTGCATGATGTGACAATACTCTATAATACGTCATCTCTTCCCTGTTGGAAGAGCTTTTTTAACATTAATTAAACAGTTATGACTTGGCAAATACATGTTCTAGTTTTCCATTATGTATATTTCCATGACCCTCTATGCGTTTCACCCAACCAGTGTAGATTTCAGGAGATGGAAAGATTAACAGCGGACGAGATTTCCTTTCACTTTTTATAGGCTGTCATATTAACCTGGCTGCAAAACTAAACTGCAGATCCACAATTACAATATTTGTCTGATATTCAAAAAGATTCCCCAGTAAGATGGTGCATGTTGCTATGGGCTGTAATGAGTTACATAAAGACTTAGATTACATTGACTCTGATGTAAGTGAAAACATGATGGAACACACAAAAGAAGGTTAAGGCGTACATTTCTTTTTCCGTAACAGATAAATTAAAATAGCTAAAACAATAGTAAAATACTGCAGATGTTGGAAATCTGAAATTAATGTACAAAATGCTGGTAATGCTCATTTGATTAGACAGCAAGTGAAAAACAAGTAAATGTGCCAGATTTATTTTTTTTTCTCCAAAGATGCTGCCTGATCTGAGTATTTCTAGCATTTTCAATTTAGAGTACAGTATTTCAATCTGTTAAAACTTTTAAAAATTAACTTTACACTAATCACCTGCTGCATAGGTACCAAGAGAATAAAACTCGACTGAACTATTTTGAAACATGAAACAAAGTTCTGCCGCTGGAGCTTGAGAAAGCAAAACACATTTGAAGACCACTTTCACACAGTCTAAGAATTTAAGCTTTGTCCCTGATACTTATGACAGAGTCACAATGGTTTGGCACTTGTCCAGCTGATTTTAAAACTGCATTACTCTATAATATTTTCATTTCAAATAAAAGCTACTCATTTTGCTTAGATTCAAACAAAATCATGTGATTAATTCTTCTCCCCTTCTTTCCTGAAGGTAATAACTTCCAGTGGTAAAATTCCAAGCTAACAAGCATCACTAAGTATCCACACCTTGACACTGAACACTAGCAGCTGTCTGACTACAGAGGACATTTCAACTGGTCCTAATCCTCACCTGTCGTCCAGACGTATGCACTTTCAGTAGAGACAGCTGAGTCAGGATCAGAAGCAGAAGCTTTAGCTGATTTTCAGATAATTTAGCTGCAGAGCCCCAGCTAATTAGACATCTTATCTACTGTTCCAGCTAAGATCAACAAACTCAATAACAGTTGAAAATTTAATCTGGAACATTTCTGTTCTGCATGGCAGGGGGTGCTGAACCACAGGAGCAACTAGATTGATAATATTTAATGAAATATTTTAACAAGTTCAATCAACATTCGCTTTACCTGCAAATATGAGAAATACAATTAATTTACAGTTCCTCTGCAGTGACATAGCTCACCCAGTTTTAACAAGTCTGTCTGCTCTCAGTCTTGCTTATTGCAAATGTTAAAACAAAGTATTCTTTAAAAAGAACCAAAAACAAATTTTGTACCATGGGACAAACATTTTGTTGATTTTATGATTTACTGCTGAATTTGGTAGTTCAAGTGAATAAGCTACTAACTTCTAACCAACAGCTTCCAAGCTTGAATCCCATTGCTGTTCAACACTTAAAAATTTGCCCGTTGTCACAGATGGGCAAGTTTTATCGGTAATTATCCACAAGGCTTAATGGAGCACAAGGGGGTCATATTTCTACTTGGCAAGGGCCAAGACACTATGCAGCAAAACATTTTTTCTTAGTTGAACAGGATGCATCACTGCCTCATTCAACTATACTGGCTCAAAGGGTGTTTCATGAATTTAAGTGTCACCTAGACAGGAGGGAACAATGCGATAAAAATAAGAATCCTGTGAAGTACACAGCTTTAAAATTAATCGAGCACTGCATCCTTTTAATCTCTTAAAAATAATACTTATGATTTGAAATACTTCTAAAATCCAGCCTGTAATTTTGTTTAGAAAGCAATGCTATCTCTTAACAATTTGGCAGAGACAATTAAAATTGTGGAAACACTGACTAGTAAAACCTTAGAAAATCTACGATTGTGATTTTTAAAATGTTATTGTATTGTGACAATGGTCAGTCATACATCTCCTGGAACATTCTTTGCCCCATGGCAATATATGCTTCCTTCTCTTCAGCAGTCATCTGTGTCACTAGCTCAACGCATTGGCTGACCTGGCTGTACGAATATGGCTGACCTGCTACCATCACAATTGGCTCATCCTCCACTTCTTCAAACTCTTCATCATCTTCTGCTGCTGCTGCTGCTGGGAATGACGCTGCAGGTGCCTGTGGCCGAGGTGATTCATCCTCGGATTCACTAGTATCACTTTCTGAATCACTAGCATTTGAAGTTGGGATTGCAGCAGCTGCAGCCACAGTTGCAGATGTACTCTTCTTTTCATGGATAAGCAGGGTTTGCATGACTTCTTCATTTGCTTCCATTGGATTCCCTTTCCCCTCACGATCATGGTATGAGTCAACATCATTATTACCTACAATACACATAGCAGTGAAGAAATGCTTTTAAAAATGGATTTCCAAAGAAGTTCATTTATGCCTATAGCAACAGTCTGAATATGAATAGCATGATTACAGCTGCTTATAAACTTTAAAGATAATCACAAAGCAAATACATAGCATTAATCAGCTGGCAGTCTTTTCTTCCTCATTTAGACAGTTCTGGCTTAGTCTCTCCCAGACTGGTCCAAAGTGCTGGTCTATTAAAGTCAATGAGCCACTCCAAGATGCTCACATTCTCACCAACACACTGCTATATCAGAGCAGTGAGATAACAGAGGGAAAAAAAAAAGCCACACTAGTGTCAATGATAAAAATAAAGTTGACAAAAATCAACAGAAGGTAATCAATAGAAATTAAATTATCTCTCTATATAAGAAGAATTGCACTCTTCCCCTTATTTTAAGCATATTTTCTAATTAATCTGTTTAGACATGTTATGATGCACTGGTGGAGCATGAGAGACTTGGGCCCAGAGGAAGGGACATGACTGTTCTGCCACAAGACCCTTTTTCCCCTGCTTAATCTAGCCATTTTCAAATCAGCCTGTTCAGAGATGCTATTACACACGTCTGGAACCATGGATTTAGGACGCTTTTGAAGACAGCAACTATCTGTGGCTGTAATTTTAAAAGCATTTGGGCAAACTGATGACATTCAGCATAATTCATTTAATCAGCAACAGCAAATTTTCAGAGCTAAACAATAGCCTCATCATTTGCTGAGTGCAAAGTGATGAGTCTGCCCTTTTCTGATGAAGGGTCTAGGCCCGAAACGTCAGCCTCTCTGCTCCTATGATGCTGCTTGGCCTGCTGTGTTCATCCAGCCCTGCACCTTGTTGTCTCGGATTCTCCAGCATCTGCAGTTCCTACTATCTCTTAGTAATGTGCAGCATTGTTTGTGTCTCTACAAAAGGGGAAAATGGGTTTGAACTGATGTTGCAGTGGTTGAGGTTGGCTGCACAGGGGCCTTGGCTTGTCCTGAACCCATTTAGCAAGGACCACTACGCTGTGGTAATTCAAACCTGTTATTTGACAAGTGGGGTTTGTCAGAAGAAAGATGGTAGTGACTTTATGACTTTGCCATTCCTTGATCCAAAGGACATGTGCTGGCAGAACTTGTTCAGGAAGGTTGCTCCCCATGGAGTGCTGAGATGGTAGGTAGGAGTAGGTGGATTGAACAGGTCATCATAGAATGGTTAGTGAGGTACATCGTGAATAGCTTTCACCAGCCTGTGGGCTTTCTTCAGTTGATGGATGTGTAAGGGAGTGATGTTTGCAACAGAGGGGACATTAGGTCAGCATTCATGCTGCACTCTCCATCAGTGCCCCACGGAAAGTAAGTGATCTTAGGGGGAGAAAGGTTATCAGGGGTAGATGGAAGTGCAGATTTGAATTTATTATCAGATTACTAAATGACAGAACAGGACTGAGCAGCTGAATGGACAGCTGCTGCTCACGACTTGTATGTTCCTGAGTCTGTTCGTATGTACCAAAAGACGAAATTCCAAAAAAAATTAAAAGACTCTGGAATAACTCTTTTGTGGAATCCCAGTCACCCCTGAATCACCAGTCTCAACATTAAATTACCATAAAGGCAAAGAGTTGCTCAATATTGACAGCCTATCAACCACGAACAGGCTCATTGGATGTCTTAGCACCCATACTCCATCATCAGTGGCTTACAAAAGACCCATATAGAAAATGTAGAAGCAGTCTGTCACATCAAAGGCTTTGGCCTGCTGTGCTACTCCCCTTATGACAAACACAGCCACACCATCTAGGTTTAATCCAACAGTGCTGATGCTGCCACCCTATCATCAACCACATTCAGCATTGTATTAAAATTTTTTGAAGTCAGGATGGTGTGGAGAACTTGCAGCTAGTGGTGTTATCACATATCTGCTCTTGTTTTTTCTAAGTGGTTAATGTTGGGTTTGATGGAGATTGGGTAAGCCATTGACTGCACCAGCTGTGAGGCACATAATTTGACATTATGCTTGTGCTGTATTCACGTTATTTTACAGGAGTAATCTTGTAATGGAAAATTTTTAAAAGTTTGCAATTATACATTGTCTTTCATAACTTCAGTGCCAGCTACGGTTCAGTTGATAGCATTCTCACCTCAGAGTCAAAATTAGGGGATCATGTCTCACTTCAAAAGACTTGAGCACAAAAATTTAAGTGGACACTCCAGTACAGTACTGTGGGAGTGCTGTGCTATTGGAGATATGTATTACAAATGAAGTTTTAAACCCCTTAGATGTATGCAAAAGATCCAGGGCTATTTTAAACGAGGAGAGTTTCTCGGAGTATCCTGCCCAAAATTTATTCTTTTGTTGATAAAACTAAAACAGTTTATTTGGCCAATAACATATTGCAGTTTGTGACAGCTTGGTGTGCACAAATTGGTTTTCATGTCTCCTACATACTACAGTGACTGCATTTCATAGGCTATAAAATGTTTTGGGACACTGGAGGTTATGAAAGAGATGGTATAAAGAAGTGGAAGTTTTGTTTCATGAAGCCCCGAAATGCTTTCAAAAAGGCACTGTTGTCTTACTTATTACTTTTGTGGACTTAAATTTGAAGGATTGAGATACTTTGATTTTTTTTTAACAGAAGTGGTCAATATTGGAACTTTTTTTATTAAGACATTTTTGATAGTCACTTTTCTTGTGCTGGCTGATTTTATTTTTCACTAAAAACCACATACCTAGGACTTTGACTATTGGGTCTCAGTTTCTGCTTTGACTATTTTTTGAAGTAGCTGGAAAAAAGCCTGCTAAAAGAAAGCTTGCCAGTTCAGCTCTCCTATTTCCATAAAGAACATTCACTGTGGGTTCAGTATGGTAACTGGAGTCCTGGTCCAGCTGCTCTTGCAAGAAAAGTCTCAAAGTGTTCATCTCTACTTCTTGAACAAAGTTGACAAAGATCCATAGAGAAAACGGTATGTGTTTAGCGATATCTTTGTCTTTGTACACGAGAATGTCACACTGACAGCCATCTAAACATCTCAAACTTTATACTTCTTGCATCCAAGAACTAAGATTTATTGGACTAAAGTGCTTTGTACAAGTGAAGTGGTTCATATTTTCCTATTACAAATTAAGTGTGTTAACCGGTTTTGCATCTGAGTGGAATAAGTTTTGTTTTACGATAAATCGATAACCTTTTATTTATTAAACAAATTGGATGACGGACTTTTTCATTCTAAGTCTAGAGAAAGCACATGATTGGTCATATCAGGAACCAGGCAAAACAATTAAACATACACTGCGACTTGTAGAGTAGTGGGATAGAGAGAGAGAGAGAGAGAGAGAGAGACAGGAAGACAGAGCACTCGTCCTAACTCAGTCGTAACTGTCATAATGTAAGAAATGCAACAGCTACTTACCACAAAGTATCTTCCTTATGTTGAAAATAGTGCCACACAATCTTTCATGGCCATGGAGAAGGCAAATGGGCTTTCAGTTTGCAGTCTTATTTGAAAGGCAGCACTCTGACAGTGCAGCACTGACATAGCACTACACTAGAGCATCAGCCTAAATTACAAACTCAAAATCTGAGAGGAGCCCTTGAACTCTCAACCTCTGTAGCACTGAGCTACAGTTGATATCACAACAGAAAACAGTATAAGTTTTGGAATGTCATTTTCCAGGCCATTACATTTTATCCATTGATTCACCCACTTTTGTAACACAAAACCCTTAGCTTCAAATAACTTGTACACCTTTTGAAAAATATTTTTAAAAACTAATACAGAAAGTTAAAGAATTGGGCAACAAATTACACTCTTTACACTGAACAGCTAAAACAAACAAGCCAAATTCCATGCTTCAGTACAGTCAGTACTCACTCTGATGAACTTACACACAAACCAGAACAAAAGACAAAATCAAACAGATATCTCACCTTCCACTTCTTCTAAATCTTTAAAGCTTCCTCGGACAGTGCTCTCCCTCATCCAGATTGGTCTCTCTTTAGCAGGCTTTCCATCAGATACAATTTTATGCTGAGCATCATGTTCTTCCATGTTAATGATGACATTCTGAGTGTAGAGATCCTCATACGTAGGCCCTTTGTTTGCCCATGATTCTTTTTGAAGGTGTGTAGCTCCACTGCCAGCACCAAGTGCCCGTTGACTGAAAAGGAAGTCAGTAAACATTAGCAATTATAAATACAACAAACAGTCCAAGGGAATGAATTTAATCCAGTATTATAAACAAAGAATGAAAAACTGACCAAGAAACATGTTATTCTGCTGTACCTGTGCCTAGCTTCATTGTGTCATGTTGAACAAATACAGCCTAGAAAAGAGGCTCCACATTTAGAATTTTGAACATTTTCTGCTGAAAATGCATGCCTTCAACAAATAGGCTATTTTCTGATTTCTATTCATTTTCACTTTTTGTGTCCAATCATGTACTGATAAAAACGTTTTTAAGTTGCATTTATTTTTATCTGGATTTGAATAATAATGCTGCTCTGACTTCCTTACTCTGATTAGGTTAAGGGAAATACATGTGCTTCAGTTGCACTTCATACATAAAAATTGATATTGAAAACATATACAACATATGTTCAACTGAAATACCAAAAATCAGATGAAACCTGAAGTTTTTTTGTTCTGTTTTAGTTAAATATTACTGTGGATTCTTACACTTATCTAATCAAACTGGAAGAGAAGTTCCCACAATATTTTAGGAAGGGTAAGAAGTATAATTCATTTTACATGTTCAAGTCTTCACGTGATATGTGAACATATGGCTTTTGGATTCAGGGTTAAGTATGCTATTCATTAAGTCAAGCCAATAAGTAAGCAGCGCATAGAAGAGAAACCTATGAATATATAGGGAAACAGGGAAATGTGTAAATACATTGATAAAGAAAAGCGTTAGAAGTATACAAAAGAGGGAAAAATAAAATGAAGGCCATTTAAAATGTTGGGGAGGCAATGGCCCAGTGGTATTATCGCTGGACTGTTAATCCAGAGAACAAGATAACGATCAAGGGACCCGGACTTAAAACCCACCATGGCATATCTGTAATATCTGTAATTAAGAATCTAATGATGATCGTGAACCCATTGTCGATTGTCGGAAAAACCCATCTGGTTCACTGATGTCCTTTAGGGAAGGAAACTGCCTTCCTTAACGAGTCTGGCCTAGATGTGACTCCAGATCCACAGCAATGTGATTGACTCTTAACTGCCATCTGGGCAATTAGGGGTGGGCAATAAATGTTGCCTAGCCAGCGACGCCCTCATCCCATGAATGAATAAAGATAAAACAGTACATAGAATTGGTGATGAAAATAGATAACATTTAAAACTGTGAAATGGAAAAGACTGCTGAAAATTCAGTAACAGAAGATACTAAAGGCATATCAAGATATAACATTACATACCAGGAACCTATTTGGCTTCAGGTTTATGAAACATTCAAAATTTTACAATGAGTAGATATCCAAAATAAAAGATTGTACGGAACTTCCATAAAGTTTTGGTTGGACAACTTTGGAGAAGATGACAAAGGGATGAAAATGCTGGACAGATTGAAGAAAGCAAATAAGATTATTCTCCAAAATTAAATTAGCAAAATCAAATCAACAGAAAGATGATTTTTATTAAAAAATGAAGGGAAGTTGTAAGGTAGATGTTCTTCAAGTTGAAATAGAAGAAATGTGATCATTAGCAAAAGCAAAATTAAGTGAAATAGAACTCCTAACTACTTCATATTGAACTGTTAAAAATCCTAATTTTCAATTCAATTCTTTTATGGAAATGTGTGTATCACTGGCATGGCCAGCATTTCCCTAATGTCTCTTGAGAAGGTGGTAGTAAGCCACTTTCTTGAACAGCTGCATATGGTACACTCAGTGTCAGCCGGAAGGGAGTACTTAGGAGTATTGTAATAGGTTCTACACTGTACTCTGACAGATTTGGCTGCACCACCTATGAACTGAAGCAAAAGTGTCTGTGCAAAGGATAAAATCCAGACTAGATCTGATGGGCCAAATGGTCTCCTTTTTTAACTTCTGATACATGACAGATAAGAAGTCAAAGACACACTACTTACATAACTAGGTGCCATGGAATGATTAGATACAACATATCAACCTATGTAATTAAAGAAAGAAAGAAACGCTTGCATTTCTATTGTACTTTTCATGACCACCGGAGATCTCAAATGGTTTACAGCCAATGAAGTACTTTTAAACAGTGATCAAGTTTGTAAGCATTTCTTCAGTCATTTGCACACAGCAAATTCCCACAAACAGCTACGTGTTAATGAGCAGCTAATATGCTTTTGAATAAATAATGGATCAGGACACCAGGGATAACTCCCATGCTCTTATTTGAAATAATGCCATGGGATCTTTTACACCAGAACAGACTAATGAGGCCTCAGTTTAACACTATCTGAAAGATGGCGCTCCTAGTAATGCAGCACTACCTCAGTACTGCACTGGAATTTTAGCATTGGTGTGTGTAAACCCTGAAATGGAATTTTAACCCAGAAGTAACCAAATTAAAGTGATCACGCACAAGATTCTATTTAAAAAAGGTTTCCACCTAGGGCTCACAAACATATCAAACATTCAAATAAGAAATTATAATACTATTTAAGCAGAAATACTAGAACAGGATGATGATGGTAGCCACTAAAGTAAATCTTATATACACACTGTTCCAGCTGAATTACTTGCCCATTTTTAACCTAAAGGTATTCATATGCTATGCTATGAATGTATTCAGATTTATACTGGAAATTCTGATTATCTGGGGAGATAAGTCAAAAGTAATTCATAAGTAAAAGCTGCTCAAAGTTCAACTTTTACAAGTTTTGCAGATCTTGTTTTACTTTGTTATGATAAAGATATAAAGAAAAATTAAAATCACAAGCTAACCTTGCCCTAAGCGATGGAATTTCTGTTGGTTCTGGCTCCAGGATTTCATAAGCCAAATTAACATCTTCAGTTTCTCGCAATAGAGCATAGATTGGTTCAATCTGTTCATTAAATCTTGCCAACAGTGTTCTGGCATCCTTCTTTGGTAATGCAGATTCATCCTCTTCCACCTCAGTGTGACAGAAGGTGCATCGGAATGTTCCTGCAAGGACAGAAAAGAATTTTCTATTAACATTCACCACATTATGAATACCATGTTGTCAATGAATTATCAAAAATTTACTCTAAAAGATTTCCGTACCACTTGTTTCTTCCCCTTGTGATAATTATGCTAAAGTTCATCGATGGAAAACAGTGGATCCAGTGACATTGTTCACAGATCAAGAGAACATGGTGTAAATAAATCAGGACAGGCAGGACCTATATAATGATACCAAGTAAGCAGTCTTGAAGGTGTCAGTGAAGAGTTGAGGGGTGCTACGCAAGTGGTTCTTCTTTTGAAAACCAACATAATACAGATGGCTATTTACTCAAAAACGACATTCTGCAGTTTCCTCTTTATAGTACTGCTTTCCTTGCTTTTCCTTCTGCTTAATTTTCTACTTTACATCTGCATCCAAGGTTTTGGCTGATTTTATAATTCCAAAAACATAATAAGCAAGCTCAGGAAGAGACAGGCATTACAGGCATATGCCACATTTCAGACGGGTTCTCAGTATTGGAGACTGCTGACAGGGAATGATGACACTTTGAAGGAGTGCAGATCAAACCACACAAGCTATAATCCAGGGATTCAACAGAAAATAACTGCAAAGATTAGAAATGTAGCTGTCATAGTTAAGCCAACTGCAGCATGGTGTGTTGCTTTTCCGATGCCAGAATAAAGAATATCATGAAGAGGGTATAGAAAATTCTGCAGGAAGAAAGGAGTGAGCTAGAAGTTGTACAACATGTCGGTAGCAAAGGAACAGGTAGCAAGGATCTACACTCAGACTTTCAGATCCTAGATTGGAAGTTAAAAATTAGGACCCCAAAGCTAGTAATTGCTGGATTACTGCCAGTGACATGTGCTAGTAAGAGTAGGAACAGGAAGATAGGATGGATCAATACAGGGCTACAGCATAACACAAGAGATGGGGTTCAAATTTTTAGGGCATTATGAGAGGAGATTTTAGCTGGAATGTTATTTGACTGGAGTGTGAGAAGAAATATGTTGACAACCAATTTAGGATTGTCAGTGGTCTCGAACTTACATAAACCATAAGTTACATATATTAGTACTCGAGGCCCTGTTCTCTGCAAGGAGAAATTTGTTGTACACACACTTCATCGGTTTCAAATCAACAAAATAGGTGGCAGGTATTCTGGTTCATTTCTCAAGAAAATCCTTAACCAGGGTCAACCTGCCTTGTTTTTTTTTAAATTTAGCAATTAACTGTCAGCTGTCATTAATTGGTGCATTTTCTATGGCAACACCGTGACCTGTCTGATCAAGTGCAAGACAAAATAAAATAGTCTTTTTTTTCAGAAATGATCATGTTTTGTATGACCAAATGACTATTTATATACTCTTGAATTTTTAAAATACAAACAGTTTTAATTATTGTGTGCGCCACTAGAGAATATACTCACGTAAAGTCTTCTAGCAACTAGCATTGTTGGGGTTTGTCATACAACAGTCCATCTCAGGCCTATTAATATTAGAGTTACCAGCTACTGATTGTTCCTCACTTCCACACCCACTTTCCTTCTCTATTGCTGTTTCAAAGTTTCAAAGCCTTGGTTACTGCTCAATTTAGATCTAACATTTAGGAGGTGGGTCTATTGTCAGGTGTTGCTATTCACCATCCTGAGTGCACAAAACATTAGTTCTGACGAAGGATCACCAGGCCCGAAATGTTAACTGATTTTTCTTCACAGATGCTGCCAGACCTGCTAAGCTTTTCCAGCAACTTCTGTTTTTATTTCTGATTTACAGCATCCTCAGTTCTTTTGGTTTTTATTTTGCACAAAACGTTCTTTGGCCCACCTCATATTGGGGTGTAACACTACAGCAAGTCAAAAAACAATACCTTTTTCATGTTTAAATATGATAAAAAGTATAGATCCCACCCCACTTCAGCAGAGCATTGTAAAACAACACAAAACATGGTCTCATTGAGGGAGATGGTCAAAAGCTTAGTCAAAGAGGTCATTTTCTTGGGGGCTCTTGTGGCATAGTGGCAATGTCCCTACCTCTAGGCCAGGAAGCCTGGGTTCAGGTTCTGCTCCAGAAGTGTGTAATAGCATCTCTGAACAGGTTAATTAGAAAATATCCAGAGAACATTCCTCCCCGTACTTCACATTGGAGCGTAACACCAGAACAAGTCAAAAAAACCCAATAACTTTTTTCATAATTAAACATGTTAAATAAGCATAGGTCCCAAAGCAGATCAATGGATCATTATTAAGCAATGCAAAAAAGTTTTGTAAAGTAACATAAAGGCACAGTCAAAGCTTAGTCAAAGAGGTAGGTTCTTGGGGATCTTTTGTGACACGGTGGTAGTGTCCCTACCTCTGGGCCAGGAAACTTGAGTTCAAGTCCAATTGCTCCAGATCGCATATGTCTGAACAGGTTGATTTTAAATATCTAAATGTGTATGAAATATAGAGGCCATGAGTTCAATCCTTACCTACAGGGGATTAAAAACAAAGGTAGGTTCTAGGGAATACCTTAAAGGAAGAAAGAAAGATGGAGGGGTTCAGAGATGGGATTCCAGACCTTACTGCCTTTGTAGTTGGTGACCTAGCACTAATATTGGAGGAAGCAAAATATTCTGTAGGCAAGAATTAGAAGACTGCAGGTATCTCAGAGGAATGAGGAGTTGAAAATTTACTGAACTGTAGAGGGATAACATTATTGTCAGGTTTGAAAACAGGGATCAAAATTTTAAAATTAAGCCATTGCTTGACAGACTAGGTAAAACAAGGATATTGTCCACAGTGTTTATGGGTTTATTGAAGTGTAAATAGCAGCCTCAGAAAGGCCTGCTAGAGGACGGAGGAAAGTGGGAAAGTTTGCTTTCCTTATTTTACCATAAAATCTAGAATAATTCTGTAATATTGATGGAACATTTACATTCGTCTTGTCACGTGGAGCAGAGCAGATACAGTTATTGAGAAATACTGCATTTATTGAAATATATCCAAGTTGTGTCATTTTTATACTGATTGGCTGTTGGTACTGAACAAAAATTTTTGTATCAAGGTGACTTGATCATTGAAGTAAACAATTTCAGCACTTACCAAAGTTATCAGCAAATTTCTGGAGAATTTAAGTTCGTTACAAAACGACACAAAAGAGCAGCTTTTAGTACATTGACATGAAGTGAAGTGAAGTGAAATTGGAAAGCAGGCTGGAAACAATACATTCATGGTAAAAGCTGAAAATGGCTTTCAGTTAAGAGGGAAAATAGAATATTTTTCTCAATCAACCTTTTAAAGCTTTTAGAATGTATAACACTATATTTAAGACCAGCAGACAACGGGTCACATTAGTCTGTCAGGATGTGAGTTATACACTTTGCCATCTGTCTTTCATTTATTTTAGGACAGAGCCAGAATTTGTCAAATGAAGACACCGCACGTACTAGAGCTCCCCTTGACGCTGTTCTCTGCAGGAATGAAAGCACCAGTCCTTCTCATGTGCATAACAAAGTGAGAGGGACGGAAAACAGATGGTACAAACCCCAAGACATGCAACCCAGACTGTCGAGGATCCTGCTTCCTTCCCATCTGGAGTCTCAGCATAAAGAATATAACTGCAATAAGCCACAACTTTAACAGTTCCTCGGTCATAATAGGAATCTGAAATATCTATTAGCTTGCACTGAATATGCTTATACATAAGCACAATGACTTATGTTTATACATTCCATTAGGAAAGTGGAATCAGTACAAAACGCTTATCTAGCAATTTTAATTTAAGTGCAAACAACTTGAATTTCACAAGATCTAGTAACAGTACTTTTGAGTCTTGTTGAGAAGATGTTTCGTCGAAGCTTTTCATCATGCATTCATCAGGACAATTTGAAAGAATGTGTACAAGGGCGTTTGATATATTTAGCAACACTCAGAGGGTTGGTACCTCAGTGCTCAACATCAGTGATTCTTAAAGCTTTTATCTGCAAACAGAAAATCCTGCAGATCACCTACACGTCCTACCACATCCACATTTGTTTGTCATCCTTACGCAACTCATCACAATTAGTGAGAAAAATGCTCTTCCGAAGAGAAACTGGTTCCAAGCTAAGGATTTTTAGTCTCGTTTCAGATTCCATATTCAGCCAGATTTCTTTGTTTCCAGCCCCATCAAGTATTGAAAATCTGATCCTGCCGGTGTCCCTCTCAACAGCACCATGTATCTTGCTTATTAAAACAACACTATTGCTTCTCATGCTTATGACAGGTCATGCTGTGCATGCCGGGGTCAGTCTGGCTGTTTGATATTAGGCAAGTAGTGAGGCAAGGGTTTTCTCCTATCTAGTATGGTCTTGTTGCTGCACATCAGTGACATGCATTTTGGACTAACCAGAACTACCCTATTTGAATCTCTCAAGTAAACTTCTTAAAATGTAGCATAATAATAAAATTTTCAGAGAATACTGCAATTTTCAACATTAACTAATGGAGGTAGAATCCTTTAAAAATGCCAAATGGAAGTTTCTAGCAATCCCAACTTCTGGGAAAACGGAAACAGTACACCTCAAGGCACTTTTGTGCAAGGTGAGAAAAAAGGATCTCAGCTGATTCCATTAAACAAATTCAATCTAAGACACTCACCTTGGGGGTCTTGTGGTACAGTGGTTGTATACCTACCTCAGCCAGGAGGCCTGGGTTCAAGTCCCACTTGCTCCAGACGTGTGTAATAACATCTCTGAATAGGTTGATTAGAAAATAGTTTTTAAGACACTCACTTTCATAACAACTTTGGACAGGTTGATTGGAAAATATCTAGAAGAAACTCGCCCTTGGTGTACAGTGGTAACGTCGTCACCTCTGCACCAGGAGGCCTGTGTTCAAGACCCACCTCCTCCAAATGTGTCTAATAACATCCCTGAACAGTCTGGTTAGAGAATATAAAACTCTCATCATGGGCTTTTGTGGCACAATGGTAGAATGCCTACTGCTGAGCCAAGACACCCAAGTTCAAGTCCCACCTAGACCAGAGGTATGTAATAACATGACTGGACAGTTTAATGTTTTTAAAAAATCTAGAAGAACCACTCTGAACCTGTGTACAGCTATGAGAATGCACATAGAAAGTTTAGAATGTTATTCTAAGCCCTTGTCAGGCTTTGCATGTAAATTAATCAATTGGAAACATAGGTGATTTAGGCTGGTGGATAATAGATAAAAAGTACTAGAGGTGATTTAGTGATGGGAAAGATGCCGTTTAGTTGTGTATAAGAGCACTTCTGAATATAAATAGATAGAGTGAGGACTCTAGTGGAACATTAATAGTATTCCTACCTCTGAGCCAGGAGGTCCAGGTAAAATTCTCACATGGTCCAGAGGTGTATAACAACATTAGAAAATATCTAAAACACTCATCTTATGAGTGGTTCTTGTGGCACAGTGGTAATTTCCCTACCTCAAAAGGTGGAAGGCCTGGGTACTCAAACCCAATCCAAAGGCGTGTCATAACGTGGTTGAACAGTTTGATTAAAGTTATCTAAAACACTTGACCTAGGGTTCTTGTAGTACAGTGGTAGTGTCCCTACCTCTGGGTCATGAGGCAGCAGTGCTAACCACTGAGCCACCATGTCGTCCAGTTTGGACATGTTATGACATATCTCTGTAGCAGGTGAGACTTGAATACAGACCTTCTGGCTCAGAGGCGGGAATACTACCACAAAGCCACAAGACCCTTCGCTCATGTAGATACGGTGATAGTATCCACTTCAATAAGAAAATACAACACAAATATTACAGAAATTGAATTTAGATAAGTTTGATGTAGCCTGAATGGAGCTTCAGTACAACTGTAAATAAAAAAAACTATTTCATGGGTGGAACAATGTACTCTTGTTTGGCAAAAGGGAAAAACAAAAAAAAAATTCAGTATTCTATTTTGGAAAGGCTGCTATGTTTAACGATAAATAGGGATTTTTGGCTTCAGCAAATGAAGAACTGCTACTGACATTTAAATGCCACATAATTAGAACATTTTAGTTAATTATAGTTAAGTAAATTAATTCAACATGCCATAAACAAAACAAGGTAACAATTCCTTCAATAAATTCTGGAGCTCAAGTCTAATACATGGGTGTTCAATCTCAAGCATTTCAGCTGAACTCCCTGCTGCATTTTCAAACACTTGTGAACGGTAAGGAATCAATGACATCAGCTCAGATAGAAAATTAGATTTTACTGGTCTGTTGTTGCTGCAGAGCAAGTGCAGACAAATAAGCAATTTCTAAATGCAGAATGGCTGTCGCACCAGCAACAGGGATATGTTTTATCACCTTCTAAATTTATTTACTTTACAGAGCACACATACAGAGCAAGTAACAAATTATTTAATATTGCCTATCACATGTTTCTGAATAGAAAGAGAAATCTTAATTTTTCAGTGTAGCTTCAGAATATGTGATTTTTTGGCAGCTTGTTGACACCCACAGTCAAGCACCTGCCTACCAATTAGGTACAAGGGTTCAATTCTAAGGTTGTCATCTGTTTCCATCTGCCACCACAAGGGAAAGGTATTTGTCTATTTTCTTCAAGACTAATGGAATAAATTCAATGGCTATTTTACAACGGCAAGAGTGGAAGAAGAAACAAACTATTAACTCTTCCTTGAACCTTGCACACTTTTTATCCTTTTATCTCCCCAAGAAGGCATATGGGAACAGGAGGCCATTCAGCCCCTTGAGCCTGTTCTATTATTCAATGAGATCATGGCTGATCTGTGGTCTAACTCCATATACCTGCCTTTAGCCCATATCCCTTAATACCTTTGCTTAACAAAAGTTTACTGATCTCAGATTTTAAATTAACAATTGATCTAGCATCCACTGCCATTTGTGCAAGGGTGTTCCAAATCTCTACCATTCTGTGTGGAGAAGTTGGAGGTCAAGAAGAAAATTGTGAGCCTGATCAGTTTTAAAAGTATCCCCCAGTGGTAGGAAAGATAATCTGTGATAAGTTTGCAGTGTGAGTGATAAGCAATTTCTGCAGAGAAGATTAGGAATGAATGATAAACCTCAGGTGATTTTAGTCATATTCGCAGTAGGAGATCAAAATCTTTCCACATTTCTGTTGCACTTTTCCTATGGGTCATCATTACGTCTAAAGCAAAACTACACAGTTTTAAGCATTGGACTAAATCTCTGCTGTTTGCATATTATATATTCCCCAAGTGATACTGAATTGCCAGTTCTGTAACTGACTGTCATTCTTAGAGCACAGATTGTTAAGGGGAGCTTGAAAACAGGCTTATTGATAGTTACTCCCCATTCACTGTCTCCACTGGGTGAGCAAGCTGAAAACACAAAATTAAAGCAGTTATCAAGACTTAGAAAAGAAATACTGTTACATTGCATTCCAGATGGAGTACCCAATCTCTGAAAAGGTAATGCTAGCAAATTCAATAATAACATTCAAAAGGGAACTAGCTAAATAAAGAGGAAAAATATTGTAGGATAATGGGAAAAGAACACTGGAATGGAACTGTTTAAACAGCTTTGTTAAAAAGCTGGCTCCTTCAGAAATGCAAGATTCTATAACTTCGATATATTTTCCTGGTCACTTTACTCATAGTGAGCCATTACTTTGTTTTAACACTCTTTCACTCAGGTTATAATTTACTTGTATCAAAATGAAGTATTAAGGGACTTTTTTTCACTGTGATAGTGTATCATTCAATACCCATTTATACACCATGGTTATACCAGCACATCATGTCATCTCAGAACTGGCATGCTCCACATGGATAATGAAATGTCAGGACCTCCACGACAATAATGGATTGAATCAAATAATCCAAATAGAGCTATTGTTCCATCAATAGGACAAACACTAGAGTAAGGCTGCAAGACTCTCCAGTACACAAACTAGATTTGACAGCCCTGCATGCATTAGGCAAAAATATGGGCAAAATTTTGAAAAAAGAATGTTTGTAAAAATGGAATACATGCAACACTAGCTTATCACTTTACAAAGGAGCAATTTAACAAAATTAAATGTACGTAATTATATTTACTTCAATTTAAATGTGCCAGAAGTAAATAATATGCAAAAGCATTGTGAAAGATTAATAGTTCAACTCAAAGATTAATAGGACTGTGGGGGACAGGTCAATGTAATGAAAAGGTTAACCAGGACTTACTTCATACATTTTGGATTTACAAGACTATTTTCTGGTCTGTTTATGGAATTCATATAAGGGAGGGGAAAAATACTTACGGGCTCAGGTGAAGCCCAATTCTGTGGAAATCATTTCAGATATTCCTCAGGGGCTCTGAAAATCTACATTCTTGACCAATACGCAAAAAGGTTGTTCAGACTCTAAATGTGTCCTGTTCAACCACATAATGCTGTGCATAGAAACACAGAAAATAGGAGTAGGCCATTCGGCCCTTAGAGACTGTTCCACCATTCAATATGGTCATGGCCGATTATCCAACTCAGTAGCCTGTTCCCACTTTCTCCCCATTCCCTTTAATCCCTTTAACTGTTGTGAACTATATCTAACGCCTTGAACTTTGTTATCCTAAGCACAGGAAAAGGATTGTTTTTGTATTAACTACTAAACAAAATGCTGGTGGGGCTAGATTCCCTGTTTAAAGAGATGAGTCTTGAAGAAATGTAAAGAACAAAGTGTTGCCAGAAGGTCCCTTGTTACTGAAATCCATTTGATTATGTTCAGAAGATTGAGTGAAGAAAGGAGACTGGAAGATTCAATCTGGAAGAGGGAGAACAGACCTGCTGAAGCTGTAAGAAGCATTATATATAAGCCTACATTTCCAATAAGAGTACAGTGTAATCAATTGTTATGGCATGGGTGTTGGAATGCATTAAGTCGTCAGTGGGAAGCACCTTTTCTGTAATTTATTTTATTAGGCCCTGTCTAAATAATGCTTAATTTATGTTAATTTTAGTTTGTTAGTTACAATAAAATTCTTAAAACACAAAAACCTGCATGATCCTTTGTGCAGCTACTGGAAAATATGGTTACTGTGGTTTTATTTTTGGGGAGGGGCAAAGAGGGGAAGGGTAGCATTAGGGATGGACAGTTTACAAAAAAGGCAGTGAAAGTTCTGAAAGAAAAGACAATTAAATTGCAGTTATTGCTTATCTTCTGAAATCTAATTAAAATAACAGCCATGTTCTCCATAAGACATGTTTCAAATGGAACTAACCAGGACTGATCCTACCCATCCTCTCCTTGTGCCACCTGGAGGCAGCATGGTGGCTCAGTGGTTAGCACTCCTGCCTCACAGCACCAGGGACCCGGGTTTGATTCCACCCTCAGGCAACTGTCTGTGTGAAGTCTGCACATTCTCTCCGTGTCTGCGTGGGTTTCCTTCCACAGTCCAAAGATGTGCAGGCTAGGTGGATTGGCCTTGCTAAATTGCTTGTAGTGTTCAGGGGTATGTAGATTAGGTGGGTAATAAGGGGATGAGTCTGGGTGGGATGCTCTGAGGGTTGTTGTGGACTTGTTGGGCCGAAGGGTCTGTTTCCACACAGTCAGGTTTCTATGATCTGATCTAAATGGTTTCTCCGACTGATGTGGCAATCGGTACCAGATAGATACAGCATTTAAATTTATCATACAGGACGGTAAACTTGCAGTGCTTTAAACTAATTTGTGGTTAGTTAAAAAGCACTAATTGGTAGCTAATTATATCAAAATGTTAAGATTACCTACTGCGTTTTCATCTACTTTATCCTTTTGAAATTTTGTTCAAAGGAAAGTACAGATGGTCATCATCCAAATAAGAGGGAAAACTATTACAGCACTTATTTTCAGAGCTTGGTAGCATATAAGAGCTTTGCATGTTAACAATTACAATCTTGTGCAAATACCCAGCTCTGAAATATATCTTAATTTTCAAAAAAAAAGTTACAGCAGTGGGGCTAAGCTATAGCAAAGAAAAAGATTACCTATAAATTTCAGAAATGATAAACATTTTCAGATGAAAAACAAATTCTGCAGTGTTAGAACCAGCACAGAATACATTCATTGTCAAAACTTCTGCAATCTTTTACCGTCAGATAAAACTTACTTAGTGAACATACTTAGTCAAATATCACTGAGAAATCCATGACACTTTTGTGCTCATTAAAGTTACTTCATATTGAAATATGGTTTAATCTTTCTTGTGGTTTTTGACAAGCCATATATGTTTTACATTCCATTCACTGACACACTTAAGAGGCAGTCTTCCAGAATTTTATTACTGAATGAAATCGCCTAGCTAAGTAACTGTCAATTGTCCTGAGGTAAAACCAATGACCTAAATTTTGACTATGGCAGGTTCCATGACGTGAATGGTTTTGGTTGGGAAACACAGAAGTTCAGCTTTCCCTGCATGCTGTTGGTTTCCATGACATGAAATGTTTTGTTCCAGCAGACATCTGCCTAAATTTATCAGGTGCCGTGCAATCACAGAAGGTGCAACACTTGCCTGTTTACCTCCTCCCTCCTCACCAACCAAAATGCCAGACATACCTTGCAGGTGAAGCAGCGATTTACCTGCACTTCATTCAGTCAGTACTGTATTCGCTGTTGAGAACAGACTCCCTACAGTGTTGAAAGAGACCATTCAATCCTTTGAGTCTGCACCGACTCTCCAAACAGGGCCTCACACAGGCCCCTACCCTTCCTGTAACCCTGCATTTTTCATCGTTGACCTACCTAGCCTGCACATCCCTAGACACAACGGACAATTTAGCAAGGCCAATCCACATAAGCTGCACAGCTTTGGACTGTGGGAGGAAACTGGAGTACCCAGCAGAAACTCACTTAGACAGGGGGAATACGTTAAAAACTCCACACAGTCAGACAAGGCTGGATTCGAACCTGGATTCTTGGTGCTGTGAGGCAGCAGTGCTGACTACCGAGCCACCAGACAATGTCATTTCCTCAACACTGGGGAGAGGAAGCGCAGACACAAATTCTGCAAAGCGGTTACCCAATCTTCTATCCGTAAAACTGACCCCAAGCTTCCAGTTGCCTACCACTTTAACACACCACTGTGTTCCCACATCTCGGTCTAAGGCCTGCCGCAATGCTCCAGTAAAGTTCAACGCAAACTGGAGAAACAACACATCATCTTCTGCTTATAGCCTTCAGGGTGCAAAGTCAAATTTAACAACTTGAGAGCATGAACACCTTCTTCCATGTCGATTATTCATGTCCACAACCCCAGATCCTGTCATTAAATAGCTTGTTTTCAGCACAGTCAATCCATTTTCAACTAGTCATAGTCTCCATTATCACCTATCTAGCTTCTCTTCTTCCCTAGCTTACTACCAACAATCCCTTTGTCTGACTCCCCTTTTTTTTTTATCTCTCTCTGGGCTCCATGTGCACCTATCCACTTGCTCTGTGCCTCCACCCTGTCATCAGCATAAATACTACCTTCTCCCAGTTGCTTCCAGTTCTGAAAAATGGTCATTGGACTTGAAACATTAACTTTGATTTCTCTCCATAGATGTTGCCTGACCTGATGAGGTTCTCCAGCAATTTTTTTTGTGTTTCAGATCTCCAGCATCTGCAATTCTTTGTTTTAACGTAATAGTTGATGGATATTTTTGTGAATGGAGAATAGATTCTAGTGGCGTTCGACTGGCTCAGTGTTGGGTCACTTGCTGTTTGTTGTACAAGTTCACAATTAGGACTCAAGTGTAACTGGGAGGGAGGCATGATCGGAAATTTTACAGATGACAAAAACATTGACCAAACAGTTGACAAGTGAAAAAGATGGCTGTCAACTCCAGAATTATGGCTTGGTTGAGCAGGCAGAGAAGTGTGAAGTTAGCATTTGGTTAGGGCAAACAAAGTCAGGGAATACACAATTAAGAGAAGGATAACGAGAAGGGTGGACGAAGTGAGACCCTATGAAGTGCAGGTCCACAGGTCCTTGAAGGAGGCAGGATGGGTAGTTGAAATGGTAAAGAAAGCGTGTGAAATGCTTACCTTCATTGGGCAAAATATAGATGGGAGCATTAGAAGGGACATGAGGGAAAACCTTTCACTCAGATGTTTAGTATCTGGAATTTGCTGCCCAATTCAGCAGTACAGGCAGAAACACTCATCAATTTTAAAGGACCTGGATTTGCACCTGAAGACCTGTAACCTACAAGATAACAGATCAGCTGCTGGAAAGTGGGATTAGAGAAAGTGGGTGGCTTTTTTCCCCTCAGCCAGCGTAGACACAATGGGTTGAATGGAACTCTTCTATGTCATGGCTTTTCCATGGTTGTGTGTGTGTTCAGAAAAACAAAACTAAAATAACAAAATGAAGAGTGGTAGGAGAAGTCTCTTGTGGAATATTAAAGAAGGCCTTTTGAGGCGAATGGTCTACTTCTGTGCTGTATCTTTTACTCAGCTGCATGTAGATCGTACATATTAATCCACATAGTGCTTACATAACCCTGACCTGAATTAGTCATAGAAACCGCCGCCAACTCTGTCCTTTGTAAAAGAAGTAATGGCCCACTCCCAAGGAAAATTTGTTCTGGCTTAAAAAGAGTGTCACTATGAATTTCAGGACAGTGAATTAGGAGTAAACTAGGGAAGGAGAAGATTATCAACAAGAACAGAGAGTAAAAAATGTACCTTCACATTTATCCACATCATAATTTTATCTACTACACTTATGCTCATTCACTTAGCCTGTCTAAACCCCCTTGAAGCATTTTTGCATTCTTCTCAGAACTCTCATTCTCACCTGGTTTTGAACATTTCAAGCTTGGAAACATTACAATTGGCCCCCAAATCCAAATCACTTACATATAATGTGATCAACTAGGATCAAGGCTCTTTCACCTGTTAACCAATCCTCAATCCATGCTAACATAGCATCTCACTCCCATACATTTCAGTTTTAAGTACTAAACTCCTGTGTGGGACTATGTCAAAAGCTTTCTGAAAATCTAAATACACCACATCGAATCTACTGGTCATATTCTCAAAACCTCAGGTTTGTCAAACATTATTTCCTCTTCATAACTGCATGTGAATTTTATCCAATCAGACAATTAGTTTTTAAATATCCAATAATTAAATCATAATATTCTAATACCTCCCCTTATACTCATATTTGGTATATAGTTTCCCACTTTCTTGCTCCTTTTTGTTTTAAAAACGGTGGGGTTACATTTGCAACCTTCTAATCTGTAGTCACTATAGTAGAATTATTAGAACTTTCAAATATGATCACCAACATATCCACCATTTATTTCTGTAGCCATCTCTTTCAACACTCCAGGGTGAAAGTCATCAGGTCCTGGGATTTGTCAATTTTCAAAATCATTAATACTAAGTTAGAAAGTAGTCATTGGATAAATTAATTTCTTCAAGTTCCACACAATTGTGAACTAGATTATTTATTGTTTCAGGGAGACTGCATGTGTCTTCCTGCATAAAGAAAGTCACAAAGTTCTTATCTAGCTTCTCAGCTATTTTTCTATTTCCTTTTATAAGTTCTCCTGTCTCTGCTTGTAATGAAGCTACATTGTCTTTGCTCATCTTCTCATTTGCTTTTACGATTTGTTTTTATTTTTCTTGCCATTTTACATTCATGTTCTATTTCCTTTCATATCAAATTCTTGGTCCTCTTTTGCTGAATTCCAAAATTACAACATATTTTGGCAACTTTATAAGCCTTCTCCTTTGGTCTAATGCTATCTTTAACTTCCCTTGTTAGTTGTGGCACTTTAGCTATATCAGTTGGGTCTTTTTCTGCTATAGAAACATATGCTTTTGGAAAATTGAACATTAATTCTTTAAATACTAGCCATTGCCTATGAAACTTTTTAATGCTTTCTTCCAACCCAACATAGTCAGCTTCCACCTAACATCTTCATAACTGCCCTTGTTTAAATCTAAACATCATTCAAACATATCATAGATAATCATTACAACACGTGCATCCTGAAATTACTACATTAATCAGCTTAAGCCAAAATGTTGAAATATTGATATTTCATAAAATAACTTGCTTGATAAAACGCACTGGCAAAAGCAAAGCATTTTATCTAAAATGTACTGCATTGTATTGGGTTCTTTATGCCAAGATTACCACCCCTATCCTGACAAATGAGGGTCCGTGATAACAGTGCTAGGCACAACATCCCTGTTGTTATAAAACCTCTGACTCACTGAACACCCCCACAGACGATCTGTTAGTGCATAGAATTATGCAGCACAGAAGAAAATCATTCAATCAATCGTGACTGTAGGAGTCTTTGAAACAGCTATCAAATTAGTCCCATTCCCTCCTCTTCACTAATAACCTGCAAATTTCTCTTTGCAAAGTATAAATGAGTTAAATATCAAGAATACAGGCTAGTGACTCAATGAGTTAAATATTTTCTATTTAGTTGAGTAACTGCATGATAGATTATTTTGTTAATGCAGGTTCTGACAAGGGATTCCAGATTACTTTCTAACCACCAGTGTGGTGTTGCCCTCTATTGGGTGTTCAAAGTAACAACAACATTTCAGGATTTCTAAAGCAAACTGCTGTAGAAACCAAAATGTTCTAGAAGAAACGAAACAGAAACTAATCTGAATAGCATAAGAAAAACCTCAGACAGGACAACAAAAGTACAGTATTATGGTCTGTGTGTATGTGCAGGATGGTTGTGTGGGCGGTGAGGAGTGTGTGCAGAGGTGGAAGAGGAGAAGAGAGATGAGCCCAAACTGAATTCCACGTCTGAACTGCAGCACTAAATCAACAAAAGAACAAAGTGAGAAGTCATCAACGTAATATTCCATTTAACTTCCTATTAATTAATTTATTGCAACATTGCCCTGGGAAGCCATGTTAACACGAGGAAACAAAAAAATTAAGCCCTTAAAACAAAAATGCATCTACAATGGAGGTGTATTGCCTGACTTTTTCACATCACGTCTTTCTTTATTTTTCATTTCATTACTCTTTCTTTCTTGCTTTCATTGAGGTTCATTTATATTGCTGTTTTATTTAAGGATTTTTATTTTAACAGCGTTTTTCTCTTTTTGCCATACATTTCCAATTGGTTATCATAAATAATAGCAAATGACAACAAAAATAACTATGTCTTTGAGGCAGCTGAAATGATCTTAAATTATTTAAGGGCAGCACAGCAGCTCAGTGGTTAGCTCTGCTGCCTCACAGCACCATGGACCCAGTTCAATTCCAGTCTCGAGCAACTGTCTGTAGAGTCTGCACATTCTCACCCTGTCTGCATGGGTCTAGTTTGTGTGCTCTGGTTTCTTCCCACAGTTAAAAGATTAGGTGGATTAGCCCTGGAATGCAGGTTTAGAGGGATGGGACAGGGCGGGTCTGGGTGGGATGCTCCTCACAGGGGCAGGGTGGACTCAGTGGGCTGAATGGCCTGTTACCACACTGTGGGGATTCTGTGATTCTATTAATTATTACTCCAAGAATTCAAAATATTGGGCATCAGTATCCACTGAAAACAAAATGTATCATTTCAACTGTAGTTTGCAACAAAAATTACTCAATTGTATCTTGAGAAGTCTTGAGAATGGCTCGCGCAAAATTATTGAGACTTTGATAGGACTACTGCAGACACTGGACTAAGCATAACTCTTCTGGGTCAACTCTATTTCTGATTTACCCAAGGCCGTTGCAACTGAATTACAAACCCTGATTTTGATCTCTATAATGAGAATGTTTTTCATGAACAAATCCATGACAAAGAGAAAACCATATGATATTCTAGGCTTTTTTGGGGTATCTGAATCTGAACATAGAAAATAAACTACATAATCTCACTAAGGAAGCTGGCATTCCCTCACACTTAATTTTAATGTACCATGTCAAATACCTCAAAAATATTACTTTGCTCCAAAGAACACATCACATTTAAAGAATGGTCACTATTTGAAGAGTAGGCACATTGCTACAACTGCAGAATGTCACATATAATTAAGAGTCTAACAATGCCAATGCACTATATTTGAGGTACATCTGATTGTAATTCTCAATCGCCTACAAGCATTAAGTTCAAATCATAAGCAACGTTATTTTATCACCACTCTAAAGTTACATATTGAATAAATTTATCTTAGCATTATTTTTCTATCTACATCATCTTCTGAGGCAATCTCTCAAGATCGAGGATGACTTTCTTCCACTTCAGAATTGCAGGCCCCGAGGTGACTAAACAGTCCAATGCTGGATCCTTACAGACTCTAACCAGATTTCCTCACATGTTTTCCACTGTTTGTGCTTAGCCTCCTCAGAGTGTTAGAGATGACTGGCACCTTCATGGATTTTTCCCCAGACTGGGTGGCCACTTGGTACCAGATTAAAATTGTATCAGAGATAGTAGGAACTGCAGATGCTGGAGAATCTGAGATAACAAGGTGTAGAGCTGATGAAAGGTCTAGGCCCGAAACGTCAGCCTTCCTGCTCCTATGATGCTGTTTGGCCTGCTGTGTTCATCCAGCTCTACACCTTGGTACCAGATTAATATTGATAAGCATACTTTCTTTTCATGGAGGCCTTCAGGACATTCTTGAAACATCTTCCTTATCGTCTACTACAAAAATGCGTGCACATTTGTGCGCTAGGGTGGGGATTGGGGGGGGGGGGGGGGGGGGGGGGGGGGGAGAGGGGGGGGGCCGAAGGGACCAGAGCTTGTTCACTGTCCTTTTTCTC
>NC_063342.1:33753518-33787933 GCF_021869965.1 Rhincodon typus
CGGGGCGAGCGAGAGAGAGAAGGGTCCCGACCTGAAACGTCAACCTTCCTGCTCCTCTGATGCTGCCTGGCCTGCTGTGTTCCTCCAGCTCCACACTGCGTTATCTCTGATTCCAGCATCAGCAGTTTTTACCATCTCAAGAGACAACAGGGCTGAGAGAGAAGAGAGTGTGTGGTGGAGGAAGGGGGGATGGAGAGAAAGGGGGGAGGGGAGTGAGAGAGGAGGGGGGAGAAGTAAGGGGAGTGGAGCGGGAGGGGGAGGGGGTGGGAAAGAGAGAGGGAGATAGAGAGAGAAAAAAAAGTGTTGCGAACCATTGCCCTGGGTTCTGAATGCAGCAATGAATCCTTTGTTTTAACTCAAAAGAATGTGCTGTGGGTGATTTTAAATTGGACTTCACAAAGACATTTTCAGTCAACATCACCACCACACTTCATTTTACAATGGAAAAATAAGAATAAAAATAAAAACCACCCATCACGGACATAAAAGGTCAACAGGAAAGTAATTCAATTCACTGCTCCCTCTTGTTCACAGTAGGTCTAATAGCAAGTGCTGAGACCAGGCCATTGAACAGACATGCCTTATTAGCAGAGTATCTATTCAGAACTTGATTTCAACCTTTTACCAAAACATCACCTCCAGTGTCCCAAAAACACTCACTTCCATGTGATCAGTACCAAAGAACTCTAAAATAATAAAACAAATCAGCTTTCAACTCCAGCCTGAATTTGCATTGTATCTTCATATCATGCAATCGTTATTTTAAAGTGCACTTCAGGAACTTGCCTAACAGTGATTATTGTGTTCTGTACACACATCAACATTCTGCACTTCTGCAAAGGTGTTGAGAGTCAGTGATAACCTCCAGGATGTTGCTTTTGGAGGATTCAGCAATAGCAATGTCACTGAACATCAAAGTGAGATGATTAGATTCTGTTTTGTTCAAGATAGTCATTACGTGGTACTTGCATTGTCCAAATGTTACTTGCCGCTTACCAGCCCAATCCTAGAAGTTGACCATGTGTTGTGACTACTTCAGCAACTGAGAAGCCATAAATGGTCCTGAACATTGCACATCATCAATGAACAGCTCCATCTGCTGACATTATGAATGGAAGGAAAGTCATTGATGAAGCAACTGAAGATATCACAGAGTGAGCTGAACCAACATCTGTGATGCTGGGGTCCTCAAGAGATGGACAAGATTGATCAATCACTGGGCATCTCTGGCTTCAGCACTATCTTTGATGCACTGATATGCAGGGATCCCCCATCATTGCCCATGGGGAAAGATGTGGAGCTATCTCTTCCTGTTATTTTGCTAATTGTTCAAATCCATCCACAGCTGGATATGGCAGAACTGTAGGTTTTAGGTACATCCATTGGTTATAGGAGTGCTTAGCTCTATCATTTCTGCTTGCTGCTTGGCATGCAAGTAGTCCCGTGCAACTGACAACTTACATTTAGGTATCTTTGGTGCTGTGCTGGACATGCCCTCCTACAACTTAATGCTAATGGTAGAGTAGGGGGGTACGCTTGGCAACAACGTTACAAATTCTGCAAAATGCAATTCTGCTGCTGTATAGCAGCATATAGAGGTTGGAGTTGCTAGATCTGTTTAAAATCTGTGCCATTCAGCACTGTAGTAGCACCACACAACATACAAGGTATCATTAATATAAAGATAAGACATTGTATTTAACGGTAGTGACTTGTGGAGACAGTCAGGGCAGCTGTAAAGGTGGACTGAGGAGGTCAAATCAGATTTTCCCCCATTGGTCTGCTTACCGTCTGTCACAGATCCAGTACAGCTGCAACGTTCTTTAGATCCAACCATCCAGGTCAGTAGTGATGTTACCAAGACATTCTTGGCGATGGACACTGAAAACTCCCACCCAGAGTACATCTTTATCTTTGCTACTCTGAGTTTTTCCAAATATTCTTTAACATGGAGAAAAATACCGATTCATCAGTTAAGCGGGGTTGTAGATGTAATTAGTGGGAGGTTTCTTTGCCCTTATTTGACCAGAAGTCATGAGGCTTCAAGTGGACATTGAACACTTCCTGAGCAATTCTCTCCCGACTATGAATAAGTGACCACGTGAGTGACGAGAGAAATTGCAGATGAAAGACGGGAGCGCAGTAAAGGATGAGGGCAGGTCCGTATGGACAAGTGCAGGGGGAGGCAAGTAAGGGGATACAATGGTGAGTGCACTCACGCAAGTTTGCGCAAACAACAAAGCCAATACCATCTTGGCATAGTTACAAAAACTAGTCTTATTTGAAAATGATGAATTAAATATTATT
Organism: Rhincodon typus; assembly: GCF_021869965.1. Lineage (NCBI taxonomy): Eukaryota > Metazoa > Chordata > Chondrichthyes > Orectolobiformes > Rhincodontidae > Rhincodon > Rhincodon typus. Next base: position 33,755,826 of record NC_063342.1, read on the forward strand.
GTGTTTTGATAATCGTGAAATAAATTTCTAATATCTTACTTTTCCAAAATTTTCACTATCCTTGAATGAGGAAAAAAATTGAAATGTGGCCACTCATATGAAAAGGTTGGATAACTCTGACCTAATTGAAACAGGGAGCAGGTTTGAGGAGCTCAAAAGCCTACTCTTATTCCTAAATGGGTTTATTAAAAATAAGTAGAATCAAGACTGCCAATTCACCAAAAGAACAGAAATAATCATCTGAAATCCAAACATACTTTTGAGTCTAACAACCAAATTTTCAACATTTAAATCATCAAAATCAGTACACAATACATCTTTTTAGAATTGATCTCTTTCCTTCCTCCATTACCCAGCATTGCTTCCCCTCCCTTCTCCAAGTGGTCATCACTGAAGCATGAAAGGTGATTATATGCTCTTTTGTTTTGAAGTGTTTCAGAGGCCAACTTAATCCCGTTCAAAGACAAGTATTTCAACCAGATTTCAAGAAATCAGCTGATTTTCCCTCCAGACCCTAAAATATTCATACTAATCCTGAGCACTATTCTGGTGTTCAGCTAACTCAACATACAATGGAAATTAATATTGGAACTTTCGGTGTCTGTGTCAGTCAGCTATTCATTCGCTGGTTCACTACTTGGTTAAAAGAAATGATGGAATGTTGAACAATTGAATAAAAAACTCTTTCTGTACCTGTCATTGGGTCAAATAGTTGGTTTGCTTCCAGATCTGTGAATGTGTTGAAACAGGTGGGACATTTAAAAGAGGCCCTGTTGGTGGAATCGCGTTCATCAGTTTCAATCCTACGCCTCATGTGGTCAAGTTTGTACTTCACCACGTTGACGAGAAGGCGGTAGTTTATGAAGTAATAATTGTGTCTTGTAGTTTTACCATCTGGAGCAGTTTCAACTCGCATTCTACTTTTAATAAATTTGTCATTTTTCAATGTGTTCAAGACTGCTCGCAGTTGTTTGCGGTCGAATTTCAGCAGCTCCAGCATGTCCTCCTCTTTGACACAGGGGTTTCTAATGAGGATATCCAAGGCCAGTGCATGTTCCAGCCCATAAAATCCTCTTATAACATATTTGGCAAGACGTTTCAAAGCTGCAGGCACCTCAGTCACAACATCTGGATCAGTCATCTTTGACCTTTGGATTCACAAAAAGAAATTTCATTCAAAATTAGAAATTTACACATTGTAAATACACATACAATTATAAAGTCTGACCAAACTATACTGTCAGATTGTTAACTATATTATTAAGAAAATCAAGTCTCAAGGTTTGCATTACTGTTGTCAGAACTAGTCATCTGCAATGATGACTCAAACTGAACGCCACAACACTGGGAGTAGGCCCATGGCGAAGGCTGGAAACCTTTGCGGGGAGGCAATGGCCTAGTGATATTATCTAGAGACCCAGGCAATATTCTGGGGACCTGAGTTCAAATCCCACCATGGCAGATAGTAGAATTTCAATTCAATAAAAAAAATCTGCAATTAAGATGGAGCTAATGATGACCATGAACTCATTGTCAATTGTTGGGAAAACCCATCTGGTCCAGTAATGTCCTTTAGGGAAGGAAAATGCTGTCCTTACCTGGTGTGGCCTACACATGTGACTCCAGACCCACAGCAATGTGGTTGACTCTTAACTGCCCTTTGGGCAATTAGGGATGGGCACCAAATGCTGGCCTAGTCAGTGACACCCTCATTCAGTGAATGAATAAAAAAATTAGCAGAAACAAATAAGCAAAGATATGCATTATTCTTTAGAAAACATTGGCTGTCTCCAATAGTTTTGAATGTGATTTTTCTTGAGGAGTTGGTGCTAGCCGATTTGGAGAGTTCATGTCAGGCAGTTGCCCGGATAATCCACAGCAGTGACTCTTAACTACATGAAGTTTCATGAACTTAGATCAAAAGTGGACAAGGAAACCTGCTGAATCCTACCACACTCCCTCAACTGATGAATATGTACTCCTCCACAGTAAACAACACTTGGAAGAGGCACTAGGAGTAGCAAGGCCACAGAATGTACTATGGATGAAGAAGCTTCAATCTCTATCAGCAAGAGTAGTTCAGTAGAGCCGTAAATAATTAAACTAGTCAAGCCTTAAATAAAATATCTACCAGTGTCATACTGAGACAGATGGTGAGAGATCCGACGGAGGAAAATCTACTTGAACACATCTTTCCCAATCTACCTGTCATGAATGCATTTGTCCTTTACTGGTAGGAGTTATTTATTGCTGTTTTAACAGCTGAGTAGATAATTTGAATGAACCTGTTTGGACATGTTACAACACACCTCTGGACAGATGACACGTGAACCTTCTGGCCCAAGGAAAGGGATACTACCACTGTGCCAAAACAAGTTATTCTTAACAGCTGAGTATGTTTCAGTACCAAGCACTAGATGACCAATAACTTTGAATCCAAAGAGCAAAATGCCAGACTAAGTACATAAGTTGCCCTGGAATGCAAGTTATCAGTTCAAGTTAATTTTGAGACTTTCATGAAGTGAACCTATGCCACTTACCAATTCAATACAATAGTAGCAATTCTGTGTTAAGGAACACAAGAATTGACATGATGATCAGTAGCGATCTTTCTTAAAAATGAAGGCAGCGATGAAAACTTGAAGATCACAGGAAAAGGACTCAGACAAGACTTGAAATTACATTTACACTGGGATCCCAAAAAAGCAAGTCACTATTTAAACAATGGTGGCTAAACAATGAATACTTGGTTTTTGAACTGGCCACGTCAGTGGTCTGTGTGGAAGCAGATCAGTTCCAAGCTGAGTTTCAGAAGCTGCAGGGCCATTGAGACAACCTTGGGTGCCGTTCCTGTGCAGAATCAGAAAGCGCACAAAACAAAAATGCCTGAGCCACAGGTGGAAACAGTATAGGGAAGGATACAAAAAAAAGCACAGCAGCTGCGTTGTTGAATCATCACACAAATTAGGCTTTTACTCATGCTACTATAAATCCCCAGACATCTCTAATGTTTGTAAAAGACAGGGATCATCAGGTAGAGGACACCAAATTCCTAGCATGAATCAGAATGTCAGACATCCTATCAGAACTTGGCTTGTTAAGCAAAAGTGGGACCTTTGCTTTTTAGATTTAGCTGTTGCAAAACCTGATAAGCAACAGGGGTGAAAATGAAGATTGCCACTGGAAATGAGGGGTTTCAGAGTCAATATTTCAAGTCTCTGATGGGTACCAGAGAGAGCCTGCTATGAGAAATGCTGGAGGATCAGCTTCATGTACAAGTGATCATTAGAATTCACCTTCTAAAACTGACATCCTACAGTCAACAGTTATAGGAGTCGACTGATCAGTCTGTTAGTAGTGCTGTGACAGGAGCAAGGACTATCATATCCTAAAGGCTGAGCTATCCGAGCAGCTAATGAAGCTGGTTATAACTTTGATGATTAAGTGAAGGATTACTTGGAGAAAAAGGTCACAACATTGTCAGACTGCTAAAAGATGGCCAAAATTATGAAGCCAGTGTATCCAGACCACAACATCTACAAGCATTGGGTGCAATTACCAGTACTGGCATAGCAGCCACGATGCAAAAAGCAGGTCACGTGGGAAGTGTGCTGTGTTATACCCACTGAAAAACTGTTCTGTGTTCCAAGATCTTTTCAAGTCAGATGGCTCAAAATGACATTGGGCTCATCTAACCAAAAAAACTTGGTTCCAAAGGTAATACCAGAGGTTACAATAGGGCACAGGCAAATAAAAAGCATGTGCAGCATACTGGCAGCAACAACAGAGTATGCACCAGAGACTTGCATAAAGGGAAGCACATATACAAGGTTAGCAGCAAGACCGACCAGGGTGAAGATTCACAGTAAAAAGTGAACATGCTTTCCACATACTGAATATAACAATTCCCTCCCAGAAGCAGTTCACTATGCAAGTTCCCCTTCAAGTCACACACAGCCTATCTTGGAACTACATCGCCATTCCTTTCACTGTTGCTGGGTCAAAGTCCTGGAACTCTGATCCTAACATCTGTGATTGTCCCTATACCCCAAGGACTGCAGATCAAGTAGATAGCCCACCGCCACCTTCTTCAGGGCAGACAGGGATAGGCAGGACATGCTGGCCCAGCCTGCCACACGCACAACCATGCACAAAAAACAATGGACAAAGTCAAACAGTTTGAAGATTTTGCCACTATATGGTTGAAGAAAACTGGTAAACACAAGCTCTCGACCAAAGTTGACAGCTAATGAAAACATCCAACCAGTCAATCAGAATTTAAGGATATGTAGAAGGATTGTTGGAAGTCATTTATACAATCTACAACAGCAAAATTGACTACATAGAATGGGTTACTGCATATAATACAGTGGTACATTGATGACAAAGTGCAGTTATGGCACATGGAAATCACAAGTATTCTATCCAATAGACACAAATGGATCACCAATAGTACAGCCATCATTGTGTTTGGAACTCAACACTGTGAACATTCACAAAATCATCAATTAGATACAAATCACATGAGTTTAACCAGGCTCTACAACAACATACTCAGATTGATTTGATACCATAAGAAACTTCAAAGGTTATGCTGTTTTGCACCTCAGGGAAGGTGCAATTTCACTAATCCTCCTAGAAAGTCCAGGGCTGACATAAAAACGCTGAAGAGTAAGTTGGACAAAATGGAACATTAAGATAATATCCATTGTGTACATCACTACAGGCTGGTGCAATTAAATTACAGGAGCACTAAAGAAAGATGGCACAATCCAGGTACGTTTCAACAGAAGACATCTTCATCTTTAGAGAGAGTGATGCCCAGACAAAATTCCAACTTTGAAAAAATGAATCCCAAATTCACAAAAGCCAAGTTATTTTCTATGCTGGATGCCATGCATAGACATTGGTTGTCCATTTTGCAAAGAAACCTCAAGCAATCATTGTTTTTAAAAACACTATTCGAGAGATATTACATCCACAGATGAACCTTTAGACTGTCAGTCAGCATTTCTTCCAGAAGCATATGGACGGAATGACAAAAAGATTCCTACAGATGTATGTATTGGTGATGATATTGCGGTGATGGGTAAAACCAAAGAAAGGCAAACCAAAATCTTTACAAGTAATGATAGCCACTCACCGTGAAGAAGTTGACTTCAACAAACCGAGTGTCAGGCGAACATAGGTCAGATCTACTGAGGGGATGGTATCTGTCCTTAACCAGGCAAAGTTGAAGACGTACATCACATACCTAATCAAAAAAACCTCCAAAAATGCCTCGAATTCTTTTTAACTTCCTAGGCCATGCACACCAAACTTTCCCTAAAAAGTTTTGTGGTTAAGAAGGCTCCTAAGGAAAACACACCATATGTATGGCATCAGGACAATCAACACATGTTCAAATCAAACAAACATTGTCAGCAGAAATTTGCATCTTACAGTACTGCAACCCCTGAAAGATGACAATCCTGGAAGTTATATATCTCAAAGAAGTTGGAGCATGCATTGTCAAGATGGCAAGTCTACTGCATTCAGATCCAAAAGTCTATTGCAAGTAAAACCAAACTATTCCATTATAAAGCTTTAGCAATCAGTATTACAAGTTTCCGTACCAGTGTGGTAAGCAACTCACACTGAAAATGATTTGACGCAAACCACTGACAAGTACACCACTAGACTGCAACTACATCTAGTTGCCATGACTTCATCACTTGCTACAAACTTGGTACAAAGATCCTTATTTTTGATACAGTGAGCAGATTATTAACTCCAAATGAGAATGCAGAAATTTCACAAGATTTACAAATAGACATTGTTAATACCAAATTGGAAGGTGTACTTAAAGTCAACAAACTTTTAGAAGAAACAGATAATGATCCATGACTGAAGGCACTACGGGAAATTATCATAGAAGGATGGTGTGACATGATATAAGAAACACCAGTCACACACATAATTTTAGTTATCCAGAACTAGGATTTCAAAAGTTAAAATTAAATGCATCAAGCTCTTTGCTAGGAAATATCGTCAGAGCCCCATCAGGAACATTCTGGCACAGGGCAATTCAGACTGTATTCCACAGTATACAGTGTATTGGCCAGGGATCAACAATGACTTTGAGAACACAATGAGGATGTGCAATGATTTTCACCACTGACCTTTTAAAATTTCCAATTGTAGGACAATAAGAGATCACTTCAAGTGTATCCACAGCAGACACGAGTGCAATATCAGTGTATTTGATACGCCCAGAGCTTATATCATCCTGAAGGATTGTCAAGTCATTACAGGAGGTCCCCAATTTATGAACCCTCATGCTTATAAACACAATCTCGTATAGGGATGTAATTTTAAAGATTGACATACGAATATTATCTGTCCTTATGAACGGCTCCTTTATATTGTACTCTATTGCGTTCTGACTTAAAAATCAACTTGCAAACAGAATCAAGAACGGAACCCGTTCCCAACCCAGGGACTGCCTGTAAACATTATAGAGAATCTTAATATTGAAACTCGTAAACTGTTCAATTTTTTTTTTATATATTACAAATAACATATACGTACTCCCATTTTTAGTGCATATAATTTTATCCTGGAAATACTGGATTAAGAATCTAATGGTGACTATGCAACCGTTGCCAACGGTAGGGAAAAACCAATCTGGTTGACAAATGTCCTTTAGGAAAGGATATCTGCCATCCTTGCCCTGTCTGGCCTGTGCGACTCCAGGACCACAGCAATGTTGTTGAGTCTCAACTGAAATCTGGGCATTTAGGGATGGTAATAAATATTGCGACATCCATGTCCCATGAATGAATTTTTAAAAATTAACAGCTGACTATACTACTGAGACAAGCGTCAGGATGATAAAACATGACCAACATCTATGCGGTATCTACCATGTTATTGCTTGGATTGTGTACATAACATTCTCTGCAACTGCACAAAATAAGTTTGTCAGTTTAGCAAAACTATTCAAGATTTCGAAGTACATTAAACTTACATTACTCAACAATCCAGCATGACACTGATAATTCAGTGTTAAGAAACACAAAGGAATATGATTACCAGTCCTTGAAGGAGAAAATTCCAGCTTCACACTGAGGACATCCTCCAAGATGTTGGTTGACACCACACAATGGCCTAATAGTATTACAGTTAGACCGTTAATCCACATACTCAGGTTCAACTGAGAGACTCGGGTTTGAATCTGCATTGGCAGATCATGGAATATGAATTTGACAAATAAAAAGATCTGGAATTGGTGGAAAAACCCATCTATTTTAATAATTTCCTTTAGGGAAGGAAACTGCTATCCTTACCTGCTCCAGCCTACAAGATTCTTAACTGCCCTCCGGGAAAGTAGGAATGAGCAATAAATGCCAGCAAAACCCACATCCCAAGAATGAATAAAAAGAGGTAATCTGCACTACCAACAGCTGAAGTCTTGAGCTCCAGAACATTTTTCACTATTAGCCAAGTTGTAGCAGTACAGTTGTAGCACTGGCATTCATCTACCTATGTAGTAAATTGCATGTGCACACTCAAACCACAAAAAGCAGGGCAAATCCAATCCAGCCAAATATCACTCATCAATAAAGAAATACATATTAAAATTGATAGTGCTGTCAAGCAACACTTACACAACAATAAGCTGCTGACCAATGTTTATCTGGAGTTCTGCCGGACCACCTGACTTCAGAACTTATTACTGACTTGGATTAGGCAACAGCGATTACCTTTGATATCAAATCAACTTTTGATCAAAGGTGTCATCATGAGCCTTAGGAAAACAGAAGTCAACGGGAATTGGGGAAAACTCTGCACTGGTTGGAGCATTCAGTCTATGGATATTGGAGGCCAATCATCTCAGTTCCGTAGTGATGCTGTTCGACTGAGATTGTGAGGCGCCTAACTTGCTTCCTGATGGCCCAAAATCTGTCCACCATATACAAGGTTCAAGTTAGGAATGTGAGAAAATAACCTCCATTTGCTTTCATTAGCGCATTTCCAAAAATTCACAAGCAGTTCAACACCATTCAAGACAAAACAACCTACTTGGTTGGCACCACATCCATAAACTTTGATTACCTCCACTACTGCAAGTTCTTTTCCAAGCTACTCAGTACGCTAACTTGGAAATGTAATCGCTGTTCCTTCAGTGTTGCTCAGTCAAAATCCTGGAACTCCCTATCTGACAGCATTGTGGGTCTACCGGTACCAAATGATATGTAGTAGTTCAAGAGGCAGCTCACCACTACCTTCTCAGGGGCAACAGAGGTGTCAATATGTGCTGGCCCAACCACTAAATGCATCATCCAAGAAATGGGGATTTTTTGAAAAATGCAAAAGTAAAGTTAGAAGTGTTGAACAGAGCCTTGCTGGGTGTTAGGAGTCTCACCTAGTGCTGGAAAGCCAGCAAGAAGCCTGCACAATCACTTTCAGGGAAGGACAACTGAATCATGGGCTCACCAGGCAATGATCAGAAGAGCGAGCTGTGGTGTGACTCTCAGCAAGCAGTACCTTGCCAGACCTCCACTCCCTTGATCGGACACAGATCACCTTTGATCAAACCACTCCTCCCAGAGGTGATAAACTGCCCACAGTTATCCAAAAGGAGGATGGCAAAGGGAACAACTGCACTTGGGTTAATCCCAGCAGTAGTGGGCTAAGGCCTTTCAGTGGTTCTTAACTGATCACTTAAAGGCCTCAACTGATAGCGAGGCAGGAGCTAGATCATGAACCTTTCTGTCCAGAGCAGAATTTGGAGAAGGCGGGAAGGTCACAGGTTTGGGATATGCCTAATTAAGTGTAACTCCCATTTCCAAGCTCATCACCATCGGGAGCAGAAAATACACCTAACAGTTTAATTTTATTATTTAAAAACAAACTAAACAAATCAGGATGCCAAGATTATAAGGGAAAACAAAATAGTGCCTTGAAGGCTATAAGCATTGAACATTCCTGCAGGCACAGCTTCAGCTCTCAAATCAAAAAGCAATTATAGAAGATAAAAATGCTTTACTTCTCAGTCATCAAAAAAATAATCTCCAGGAAAGCAATGCAGCAAATGCCAATACAGATAGTAATATAGGAAATTACATTGAATAATAGGGCTGATTTTATGCAGATCCACTCAAGGCATGCCACAGATTCTAAACTTTAAAAACAAAGTTCATCAATATTTAGTCACAAAAGTAGGATATATACAGCAAAAGAGTTTTTCCACATTTCTATAAGAGTATTGTTTTGTATTCATTCAAAGGATGTGGGTGTCACCAGCCAGGCCAGCATTTATTGCTCATCCTTAATTGCCCAGAGGGCAGTTCAGAGTCAACCACAATGATGTGGGTCTGGAGTCACATGAAGACCAGACCAGACCAGACCAGGTAAGGATGGCGGTTTCCTTCCCTAAAAGTCTCTCGAATCCAGATTTTTGTTGAATTCGAATGCCACCATCTGTCAAACCCAGATGCCCAGAAAATTACCTGGGGTCTCTGGATTAATAGTCAAGCAATAACACCACGAGGCCATCACCTCCTCATAATTATAATCAACAAACTATCACTGCATCATATCAATGTATTTATGTAAATGGACATATATAAAAATTGTACATGGTGCAAAGCCAAACACGGTCCAACAAAATCCACAAGATAAACAGCAAAATACTGAAGAGTTGATATGTGTACAATGTGACTGGATAATGCAGATTTGATCAGTTTAGACAGTAATCCCAGAGAAAGTTCATGCAAGGTTTCAGCAACAGATAAAGGTTCTTGTCATTATTCAATATGAGGACATAGGAAATCTTCTTTCACCCCAAAGTCTATAGCAAATGGTTTTTTTTTTAATAAAACGAATGTGACAAATAACAAAAGGAAGAAATCTTCGTTCAACCCACCCCAGTTTTAGGGTCGTGCCACTTCAGAGGCTGGTGTATTTTCAGACACAAGGTTGCATCAAGATGGATACAGCAGACCAGCACAATGATAATTCACCTGTGGAAATTAGGATAATACTGTTTTTTTTGAAAATACTGAAAAGAAAAAGTTTTAGAAATACGAAACAACTGGACAAAAGCAGAGGCACAAAATACATCACTGAAGAATTGCAAATTTCAATACATGCAAGACCACCATAATTTGGTTTTATGACTTTAGAACCCCTTATTATGTTGTACTGCAAGAAAGATGTTAGCATTTAGTTTTAGTTAAGCGACAGCACAAGATGATAAAAGGTGAGGTTTGCCACGCTAATAAATTTCCAAGAAGGTACCATCTCTTTTTGTCAAGTAAACTAAAACAATTGCATGTATTGCACTGGAACTAGCTAAATTTTACTTTTGTGGGGCTTAAAAGACCAAAAGCATCTAGTCTTGCACACCCTATGGAATTTAAGTGCTTAGCAAACCAACACTTCATGTAAATTTGTTTTTCTGCTAACATTACATAATTATTTGATTCATTTTCAGAAACTCAAGTGGTTGCATTAAATTTGCATAGATCAAGTAATGTTTAAAAATGTTAGGACCCACATGTGAAATAGGAATATTTTGTAAACTGTCTTCCTTTTCATCTAAACATACATTAAGAATACACAAAAACAGTCTCCCTTCACAGAGGTAACCTTTAATGCTCAATTACAATAGGGCTGTTTTTCTACTTTAACTGTGCCCTTACATTTTATACAAGGGTTTTACAGCTTTTCTAAACTTTTCGGAACTCATGCTCTTAAATGTCTCTTTAAATTGTTTTGAATTTAAATAACTAGATGGTCTTCTCCTACTCTTGAAATGATTGGACAACTTCAATATTTCTTTCTCAATTAAATAAAAAAAAAGTTCCACATTTTAAGTAAAAATTACAATAGTTGCAATTTTGGGCATCCTACTTTAGGAAAAGTATCAAAGCAGGTCAAAAAATGCAACATAAATTCACTAGAACATTAATAGAGATTGTGGGGTTTATATTTGAGACTTCAGTGGAAGTGGGAGAGAGAATGAATTGTTAGGATATGATGGATCAGAACTGGTCTACAAGTCATTAGACCAGGAAGCATAAATTTAATATAAATGCTTTAAGAAACTATTAGCGTTTTATAAGGTTCTGTTAAAAGACAAAAGAACAGAAATTCTCAGAAGGTCAAACAGCAACTGTGGAAGAGAAACTGAGTTACCATTGCAAGTTTCTGGCCTTTTATCAGAATCCTCCACCTGTGCGGACCTGAAACAATAACTACTTTTCTCTCCACAGAGGTTGTTTGTTATACCTTCACAAAGCCATGCTGACTCTGCTTGATCATCTTATACATTTCTAATGGTCTGTTACCACATCCTTTATAGTAGATTCTAACATTTTCCCAATAATGGGCATCAAGCTAAATGGCGTACAGTTTTGTCTCTGTCCCTTCCTGAATAAAAGTGCTACATTGGCAGTTTTCTAATCCTCTGGAACTTTTCCAGTGCCTAAGGATTCCTGGAAGTTTCCTACCAATGTAGCCATTATCTCTGTAGTTACTTCCTTTAATATCTGAGGATTTGTCCAATCAGATTAAGGGCTTAGCAGTCTTTCGAGTCAGAATCACAAAGATATACTGCACAGAAATAGACCCTTCAGTCCAGCTCATCCCTGCCAACCAGATATTCTAAATAAATCTAGTCCCATTTGCCAGCATTTGGCCCACATCCCTCTAAACCCTTCGTATTCATATGCCCATCCAGGTGCCTTTTAAATTTTGTAATTGTACGAGCCTCCACCACCTCCTCTGGCAACTCATTCCATACACACACCACCCTCTGCGTGAAAAAAGTTGCCTCTTAGGTCCTTTTTAAATCATTCCCCTCTCATTTTAAATCTATCCCCTCTAGTTTTGGACTCTCCCACCCCAGGGAAAAGACCTTGTCTATTTACCCTATCCATGCCCCTCATGATTTTATAAACCTTTATGCTCCAGGGAAAATAGCCCCACTCTATTCAGCCTTTACCTATAGCTCAAACCCTCCAACACTGGCAACGTCCTTGTAAATCTTTTCTGAACCCTTTCAAGTTTCAGAACATCCTTCCTACAACAGCAAGACCAGAACTGAACACAGTATTCCAAAAATGGCCTAATCAATATCCTGTACAGTCACAACATGATCTCCCAACTCCTATACTCAATGCACTGACTAATAAAGGCAAGCATACTTCTTTATCCTATCTACCTGTGACTCTACTTTCAAGGAACTATGAACCTGCACTCCAAAGGTCTCTTTGTTCAGCAACACTCCCCAGAAACTTATCATTAAGCACATAAGTCTTGCCCTAATTTGCCTTTCCAAAACATAGCACCTCACATTTATCTCCTCAGCCCATTGGCCCATCTGATCAAGGTCCTGTTGTATTCTGCAGTAACGTTCATCATTATCCACTACACCTCCAATTTTGGTGTTATGTGTAAACTTACTAGCCATACCTCCTACGTTCACATCCAAATCATTTATATAAATGACAAAAAGCAGTGAGTTGACCCAGAACTGAACCTTGTGGCACACCACGAGTCACAGGCCTCCAGTCAGAAAAGCAACCCTCCACCACCAACCTCTGCCTTTTACCTTTGAGCCAGTTCTGTATCCAAATAACTAGTTCTCCCTCTATTCTGTGTGATCTAACCTTGCTAATCAGTCTACCATGAGGAACTTTGTCGAACACCTTAGTGAAGCCCATTGGTTTTCCTAGCACTTTTTCCTCAAGTGATAGTTATTGCATTTATTGTCTCTCCTCCTTTTGCCCCTTGAACACTTAGTAATTTTGGAATGCTATTAGTACTATGAAGACTGATGCAAAGTATTTCTGAAAAGTTGGCCTAGATCATCTAACATCAGAATTAACACTACTTCAGTACAACATATAGCTACACTTTGAAAACCTTAACTATTAATATAAAGGCACACACGACTTCTTTCCTATCATTTTAATCAGACACTTTCAGAACAGATCTCTGCACGTACATGGAGATCACGAACATAGGTCCTGAAGAAGGGTTTCGATCTGAAACGTTGACTTTCCTGCTCCTCGGATACTGTCTGACCTGCTGTGCTTTTCCAGCTCCACATTTTTCCGACCCTATTGCTATCACAGTTGTCTACTTTACAGTAAGTAGAGCATTAAAATTTACTTCAAGTTCCAGGTGAGTTGTACTCAAAGTTCATTCAAAAGCTGTATAATCCACTGGGTATTTGCTCTGGTTGTTTAGGAGATCTTCCAGCCCCCCGAGTGTTCTAATCTTTAAAAATAGTTTACTCCCCAGTAATTATATCACAGCCATCTCATCCAAGTCCGACAAATTACACCGCGCTTGAAACTTGTGTAAATATCGATGCCTTGATAGTACCTCACGGTATAGAAACAAATCAAATACGGTGCCCTCACATGAATAAGTAAACTTATGGAATAAATAAAACCAGCATCATTCAACAAATCTTAATGATCAATAATGTAGGTCTATTAAAGAACAACACATTGGCCGCCCAATGGTGTTAGCGAAGCGGAGCAATTTTGATGGTCACATTACAATGCGTTAATGACAGAAACTAATAAAATAGTTTTAATATTTAAATAAATACTCACCACCACCGGTTACAAGTAGAGACTCTCGAGCAGCAACATTACCACGTTACCCGGTTGACGCCGCGCAGCAGGAAGAGTGATGCGTCATCACGTACGGCGGTCCCGGATGTTACGTCGCGGCGCAGGGCTCTGTGTGTGATGACGTTAGCGCGCGGCTGTCGTTGTGGGCTGAGGTCAACCGGCGATTGACCTGGGCAGAGCTTCGTCGTCAGGTTTAGGTACCGCCTGGCGAAGGCTGACCGATTCCCTCCTGCTCGAGAAATATCCAAGCGAGCATTTGTTTAAAATCTCTGGCGGCAACCCGAGGGCTGGGTTGGGTTAGGTTGAACGTATTAGTGTGATGGCGTCCTTGGAGCGGGTGAAGGTGCTGGTGTTGGGGGATTCAGGTAAAGGTTTAGACTCAGTTCACCATCTAACAGTGACTTGGAGCTAGCCTCAACGTGGTTGCAAATTGCCCACGATGCATCCTCGAAGAAAACAATAAATATATTTAATGAAAGCAAGAAGTGCTGAAGAAACTCGGGTCTGGCGCACGTGTGGAGAGAGAAACAGAGTTAACATCTCGAGTTCAGTGAGACTCGAAATGTTTTCCTTATTCCTCAATCACGGATTCCTCACCCCTTGTTGATAGGCACTGACTTGTGTCCAATCTGTCTCCCGCAGTTTTACTTCCACTCCTTGCCCCTCTCTGTCAGAACAATGACAGATTTCCCTAGTCCTAACTTTCCTATTCCTACCACCCATCACTTCTGCATGAAAAGCATCATCCTCTTATATCTGCCACCTCTGGCAAGATGTCACAACCAAAAACACTTTTGCTTTCCCTCTCGTCAGCATTTTGCCAGTGTTCATTCTGAACATTTCTCAATGCCCTCCCTCCTTGTAATGGCATCGTCCCATGCAATTACAGAAGATGTAACACTAACCCCTTTACCTCTTCCCTCCTTACTATCAAAGTCCCCAAACACACCTTCGCAGTGGAGCTGTGATTTATTTGTACTTGCTACAATCCTGTTTATTGTAATGACTTTTCACATTGCTGTCCCCTTTACATTGGTGAGATCAAACGTTGACAAGGTAACTACTTTGTAGAACACCACCACCTTTCAATAAGAATGGCCCTACCATTCTGGTTGCTTGTTTAGCAATGCAGCACTGTCCTCTCATGCTAACATCTCTGTCCTAGGTTTGCTGCAGTCTTCCAGTGAGGCCTAATGCAAATTAAAGGAACAGCACTTTGTTTTCCACTTGGGAACTTTAGAGTCTTCAGGACTCTATATTGAATTCAGCAATTTCAGACCTTGAACTTTGCCTTCCATTTTGATTTAGCCACCCTCAAGTCTGGTTTGCATGGATTTGCTCTAAGTAGATCTTACCTTGTTCCTGTTAACACTGACCATTAATGCATACTCAACTATAAATTTTACCATTAGCACTCCTTTTGCTTTATGCTGTGGGCCATCTTTACCATCTGTTCCACTTGCTCCTCCTTCCTCCTTTATCTGCAACATACCACCCAACACTTTTCCAGTTCCCTTCAATTCTGAAGCATCACATTGTTAACTCTGTTTCTCACTTCACAGATGCTGCTAGACCTGCTTAGATTCTCCAGTATTTTCTGTTTTTATTTCTAATGTCTGTAGCACTCTTAATAAATATGTGGTGTTTCCAATAATTAAGAATTACTCTGTCATTAATATATAGAAACTATTTGTTAAACCTTTGGTATTATTGTGGGAATGTTAATATTGAGAATGATATCTCATTTACAAGTATTTCAGATATATGTTAGGAACCATGCTGTCTCAATTTGTTTTGGAAGTAGAATTAACTCTTCAATAGATACAATTTCATTTTTAAATGAATTTCTGATCTTCATGAGCTATAAAAATTGACAATATTCTTTTTGTGTTTGTGATCTTCAACGTTAGGTTCATCTCTAATGATGCGAGCTCTATAAACTGACCTATTTTATGCAATTCTGTCTCCTACAGAAATGTTCAAGTCTTACAAATATGCAAATTAGGAG
This sequence comes from Rhincodon typus, assembly GCF_021869965.1. Taxonomy (NCBI): domain Eukaryota; kingdom Metazoa; phylum Chordata; class Chondrichthyes; order Orectolobiformes; family Rhincodontidae; genus Rhincodon; species Rhincodon typus. Next base: position 33,771,471 of record NC_063342.1, read on the forward strand.
CAGGAGTAGGCCATTCATTCACTCAAATCTTCTCTGTGATTTGCTATGGTTACATACTTGTACTGCACAGTCAGTTAAGAGTTGTTGATAGAATGTTCCAAATTGGTTAAATGTGGGATATGCAATGGAAGCTGATTTTTACTTGGTTAATTTAATCTAGAACCGAAGAGAAAAGAATTGCGTTTATGTATCTCCTGACATCTCAAAACATTTACAACCAGTGGTGTTTTGAACTGTAATCACTGCTGTAATGTAAGAGAAGCTGTATCTAATTTGTTTACAACTACATAATCTGTTACCTAAGAATTCTTGAACACCATGGAAATGGGATGGAAGTTGAATAATTCTGTCTACACCTGTCAGTATTATGTTAACAGCAGTGCTAGGTAATGCACGTTCCACCCCAACTTCCATTTTCAGTTTTAACTTTGTTAATTTTCCAGGAGTTGGGAAATCATCTCTTGTCCATTTGTTGTGCCACAACCAGGTGTTGGGAAATCCATCGTGGACAGTTGGATGCTCAGTTGATGTGAGGGTATGTGTGAGAGAGGACAGAGTTTGTTCATAAATGTGAAAGTTGCTTTTTGTTTCAAGCAAATAATTGGTTCACAGGCTTACCTTAAGAAAGAAAACTGTCTTGATTCATGGGTCCTGGATGTAACTGTGCATTCTTACTGACTGCATATAACGGGAATGTTCTTGGTTTGGGCTAGTTTGCCAACATGGAGAAAAAGTGTGGATAAATGTTGGAAATATTCCCTAACACCACTACTTCTCAATTTGCATACAGAAATTAGTTTGTTTAGAGGGCACTAAATGTAAGTGAAAGGTTTTTTTTTGCCATCAAGGCCCAAGAAATCTGTTTCTGAATTATTTTTCTGACTCAAGTAAAACTGCTTGCATTAAACTTCCTAGAAGACAGTGGATGAAAAGCTAGACTTAAGAGACAAACCTATTTTAGAAAGATAAAGAAGTACATTTTTAAAAATGGTTTAAACAGTGACATGGCATGTGTGCAATGTATGCATACCTGAATACTGCATAGCATAAATACCTTTATACTAATCAAACAGTTAGTAGTTGAGTAGCAGTTTGTAGAACTTGAGAAGCATCTTAAAACATCACACTGGCTGATAAGGGTGGACAATGTCTAAGGCTAAAATTTATGTAATTCAGCCTTCAGCAAGGGATGACTTGGAGAAAGACTAAAAGAACAAAGATAAAGAATTGTTACAAGTTCAGTTTTAAGATTGTAATATTTTGGGGTTGCCTTTAAGTTAGGGTAAATTGGAGGAATGGAAGAGGACACGTGATTTTACCAGGAAGACGATACAATGTTGTGAGCTTCATAAGATTTAAGAGCAGAAATTAGGCCATTTAACCAATCGGGTGTGCTCCATCATTCAATCATGGCTGACAAGTTTCTCAACCCCATTCTTCTGCTTTCTCCCCATAACCTTTGACCCCCTTGACAATCAAGAACATATTTATCTCTTTCTTTAATATACTCAAATACCTGGCCTCCACAGCCTTCTGTGGCAATGAATTCCATAGATTCACACTGTCTGGCTGAAGTTTCCCCTCAACTCTGTTCTAAAGGGTCTACCGTTTACTCCAAAGCTGTACCGTTGGGTCCTTGTCTCTCCTGTTAATGGAAACCTCTTCCCAACGACCGTTCTGTCCAGGCTGTTCAGTATTCTGTAAATTTCAATTAGATCTCCTCTCCTCCTTCTAAATTCCATCGAGTATAGACCCAGAGTCCTCAAACATTCCTCTTATTTTAAGCCTTTCATTCCTGGGATCATTCTAGTGAACCTTCTCTAGACTCGCTCCAGGGCTAGTACATGCTTCCTGAGGTGTGGTGTCCAAAATTGCTCTCACTACTCTAAATATGATCTGACCAGAGCCTCATAAAGCCTCAGAAGAACATTCCTGCTTGTATATTTCTACTCTGCTTGAAATACATGCCAACATTGTATTTGTCTTCATAATTACCGACTCAACCTGCAAGTGTACCTGAAGAGTATCCTGGGCTAGGACTCCCAAGTCTCTTTGCACATTGGATTTCTGAATTTTCTCCCCATTTAGAAAATAGTCTATGCCTCTATTCTTCCAACCAAAGTGCATGACTGCACAATTTCCCATGTTGTATTCCATCTGCCATTTCTTTGCTCACTCTCCTAACCTGTCTAAATCCTTCTGCAGCTTCCCTTCCTCATCAATATTACCTGTCCCTACACCTATCTTTGTATTATCTGCAAACATAGCTGGAATGCCCTCAGTTCCTCCATCTTGATCATTAATGTATAAAGTGAAAAGTTGTGGTCCCAACACGGGCCCTTGCGGAACACCATTGGTCACCGGTTGCCATCCCGAGAAGGTCCCTTTTGTCCCCACTCTCTGCTTTCTGCTAGGCAACCAATCTTCTATCCATGCTAGCACCTTGCCTCTAACACCATGGGCCCTTATCTTACTCAGCAGCCTCCTGTGCGACATCTTGTCAGAGGCCTTCCGGAAGTCCAAATAGATAGCAACATCTGTTGGTTCTCCTTGGTCTAACCTGCTTGTTGCCTCTTCTAAGAATTCTAACAGATTTGTCAGGCATGACCTCCCCTTGATGAAACCATGCTGACTTTGCCTTATTGTATTATGCACTTCCAAGTATTCAGAAATCTCATCCTTTGCAATGGACTCAATAATTTTACCAATGACCAAGGTTCTGTCTTTTGCCCACTCCCTTTTTAAACATTGGCAATTTTTTCAGTCCTCTGGGACCCTCGCTGACTCTACTGATTCCTGGAAGATCACCACTAATGCCTCCACTATCTCTTCAGCTATCTCCTTCAGAACTGTGGGGTGTAGTCTGTCTGGTTCATGTGATTCATCCACCTTGAGACTTTTCATTTTTGTCTAGCACCTTCTGCTTGGTGATGGCCACTATACTCACCTCTGCCTCCCAACTCTTGTTGAATTTTTGGGATATTACTCGTGTTTTCCACCATGAAGACTGACAAAGCACTTGTTCAGTTCCTCCGCCATTTCTTTGTTCCTCAAACTACTTCTCCAGTGTCATTTTCCAGCAAACCAATGTCCACTTTTGCCTCTATTTTGCCCTTTATATATCTAAAGAAACTCTTGCAATCCTTTATATTATTGGCTAGCTTACCCTCCTATTTAATCTCTCTCCTTATTTCTTTGTTCGTTGTCCTCTGTTGGTCTTTGTAGGCTTCCCAATTCTCTGGCTTCCCACTGGACTTTGCCGCATTAAATGCTTTCTCTTTTGCTTTTATGCTATCCCTGACTTCCCTAGTCAGCCATGGTTGCCTCATCCTCCCTTTAATATGCTTCTTTTTCCTAGAAATGAATTTTTGCTGTGTCTCCTGAATTACTCCCAGAAACTCCTACCATTGCTGTTCCACTGTTTTTCCTGCTAGGCTCCTCTCCCAGTCAATTCTGCCCAGCTCCCCCCTCATGCCTCTGTACTTGCCTTTATTCAACTGTAATACCATTACATCTGATTCCATCTTCTCGCTATCGAATTGCAGAGTAAATTCTATCATTTTGCGATCATTGCCTCCTAAGAGTTCCTCACCTTTAGCTCTTCAACTGTTTCGCTGATGGCAGATAGACTTTTGGTCACCAAGATACAGGGAGAGGGGGGATTGTTTAGAATGTCAGGTGTTATAAATGATTATACTTTAAACTATTTCAATTCCAACATCAACTAGAGTTGAGGTCTAGAAGGTAGTTATTTAGCATTTCTACTTAAGTGGACTTTGAGAGGGGAAGAGTCCTTTGGAAACCATTGTATGATGCGTTGGCAGATTCTCCTAAGTATCACTGAACTTCTTGAAGACGGTCAGTCCACAAAGATCCAAGAAGGAGAAAAGAGAGGTAGCCAGTTGTTATTGTTCACCACCCAAAATACGGAAGGAGCTCCTGCTCAAATTGAGAAGACCAAGGTCGTGACAAAGAACAAAGAAAATTACAGCACAGGAACAGGCCCTTCGGCCCTCCAAGCCTGCGCCGATCCAGATCCTCTATCTAAACCTGTTGCCTATTTTCCAAGGATCTGTATCCCTCTGCTCCCTGCACATTCATGTATCTGTCTAGATACATCTTAAATGATGCTATCGTGCCTGCCTCTACCACCTCCGCTGGCAACACGTTCCAGGCACCCACCACCCTCTGCGTAAAGAACTTTCCACGCATATCTCCCTTAAACTTTTCCCCTCTCACCTTGAAATCGTGACCCCTAGTAACTGAGTCCCCGACTCTGGGGGAAAAAGCTTCTCGCTATCCACCCTGTCTATACCTCATGATTTTGTAGACCTCAATCAGATCCCCCCTCAACCTCCGTCTTTCTAATGTAAATAATCCTAATCTACTCAACCTCTCTTCATAGCTAGTGCCCTCCATACCAGGCAACATCCTGGTGAACCTCTTCTGCACCCTCTCCAAAGCATCCACATCCTTTTGGTAATGTGACAACCAGAACTGTACGCAGTATTCCAAAAGTGGTCGAACCAAAGTCCTATACAACTGTAACATGACCTGCCAACTCTTGTACTCAATACCCCGTCCGATGAATGAAAGCAAACTGTATGCCTTCTTGACCACTCTACCCACCTGCGTTGCCACCTTCAGGGTACAATGGACCTGAACACCCAGATCACTCTGTGCATCAATTTTCCCCAGGGCTTTTCCATTTACCGTATAGTTCGCTCTTGAATTGGATCTTCCAAAATGCATCACCTCACATTTGCCTGGATTGAACTCCATCTGCCATTTCTCCGCCCAGCTGTCCAATCTATCTATGTTCTGCTGCATTCCCCGACAGTCCCCTTCACTATCTGCTACTCCACCAATCTTAGTGTCATCTGCAAACTTGCTAATCAGACCATCTATACCTTCCTCCAGATCATTTATGTATATCACAAACAACAGTGGCCCCAACACGGATCCCTGTGGAACACCACAGTTCTCCATTTTGAGAAACTCCCTTCCACTACAACTCTCTGTCTCCTGTTGCCAGCCAGTTCTCTATCCATCGAACTAGTACACCCTGGACCCCATGTGACTTCACTTTCTCCATGAGCCTATCATGGGGAACCTTATCAAACGCCTTACTGAAGTCCACCTACAGCCCTTCCCTCATCTATCAACTTTGTCACTTCCTCAAAGAATTCTATCAAGTTGGTAAGACATGACCTTCCCTGCACAAACCCATGCTGCCTATCACTAATAAGCCCATTTTCTTCCAAATGTAAATAGATCTTATCCCTCCATATCTTCTCCAGCAGCTTACCCACCACTGACGTCAGGCTCACCGGTCTATAATTTCCTGGATTATCCTTGCTACCCTTCTTAAACAAGGGGACAACATTAGCAATTCTCCAGTCCTCCGGGACCTCACCCATGCTCAAGGATGCTGCAAAGATATCTGTTAAGGCCCCAGCTATTTCCCCTGTTGCATCCCTCGGTAACCTGGGATACATCCCATCCGGACCTGGGGACTTGTCCATCCTAATGCCTTTTAGAATACCCAACACTTCCCTCTTCCTTATGCTGACTTGACCTAGAGTAATCAAACATCTATCCCTAACCTCAACATCTGTCATGTCCCTCTCCTCAGTGAATACTGACGCAAAGTACTCATTAAGAATCTCACTCATTTTCTCTGACTCCTCGTATAACTTCCCCCCTTTGTCCTTGTGACGGTTTAAACAAAGCTGTAAGATTTGCTTAACTTTGGCTAAAGAGAGGGATCTCTAGGGAAACCCATACTTTGAAAGTCGGTTTAGGGATTAGAAGTGAAGACAGGCTTTTTGTAATAATGATAATGCCAAACTGTGATACATTAACAAAAGCTTTTTGAAAGCCCATTTATACAACATCAACTTCATTTGCCTTATTCATCCTCTTTATTACATTGTCAAAGACATTAATTTAGTTATTAAAACATGTCCTTAATAAAATTATGATGGATCTCCTCCATTATTCCATGCTTGTTTAGGTGGAATTAATGTACTCCTGGATATTCTTAAAGCTTCCCTTCCTCCAATTCTTAAACAGGCCCATGATTGCTAAGTTTGTTTGTCTCCCTTAATTTGACTAATTGTGTGTAACATTTGTAATCCTCCAATCCTTTGGCACCAGCTCCGTATTTAAGGATAAATGTTTGTCAACATTTTCTAAATCTGCCAAGACTTTGTATAATGATTTTACTATCATGAGTTAAGAATTGTTTCCTAAAGAATAGTCACATGCTACTAAGTGGTACTGTACCTGGATTATACTGTGTTTTCATGAAATGTTCATTGAAAAGTATTTTATGATCATGATGCTGGTTTTATTAGCTGATTTTAATGAATTCTTTTTGTAGAAATAGAAATTGGTGACTTTTATGAAATTTCTATACATTTTATTCTTTTTCTTTAACTCAGGTTCATGATTATAAAGAAGGCACGCCAGCTGAGAAAACCTATTACATCGAACTTTGGGATGTTGGTGGATCTGTGGGCAATGCCAACAGTATTAAAAGCACTAGAGCTGTGTTTTACAACTCTGTGAATGGTATGGAAGCAACTTTTGCTTTTCAATATTTTTGTCTGTAATTATGCATAAACTGAGTCTTTTTTTTACTCTGCATTATTTTGCATAAACTGTTCAAATCTTAAAATTAAAGAATATTAAGCAAAGAAACAATGTAATTCATCAAATCTGTGATGTTTTCTTTAACTGAAAACTTTTAAAATAATGTATGGATTCTACTTTACCAATTGTATTTTGGACGAAAAATTCCTATCAACACCAGACAAAATCCAATTTCTTACATTTCAATTCTATTTTACAATTCCTTTAGTGTTGCGATTATTTTATTGTTTTTAAATTGGCTATAAATGGTCCTTTACTATATATTTTGGAGTTAAATCGGTCTTAGATATTGGTTCAAGTCAGGATTGCTTTCTTTTGTCCTGAAATATGTTATGGACCATTTCAGTTATATCAATGTTTTGAAATGTCACCTTCAAACTCAAACCTTGCCCTTTGTTATATATAAAAAAAAAATTACCTGTGATATTTTTCATAGGAAGAGACTTAAAGTGAATGAATCAAAACTATTTCCTGCAGGTTTTCTGGTTAAGCCAACTGATTTAAGATTTTCCTTAAAGAAAGAAAATTACCATGTCCTTAGGTTTCCAAAACGTTTTTCATCTGTGTAACTTTTGATTTGCTGTCGCTGTAATTAACCTCTACTTCCCGTGCAGACAGGTTAGCAATTAAATATTGTGATGTCAAGAGTACCAGCTTGTATATCATACAATGCGTCGTGTATGACCAGATGGGCTCTTCATGAAACAGTACGTCTTCCAACAGTCTCCATTCCACAGGAGTTCTAGTCAGAGTATTAATGTTCTTTCCAAATCTATTCACATTTGAATTTTGATTTTTTTTTCAAATTCAGTTTGACTCCATTCCCGTTATTCAGTTGATGTTCTTTGACAAAAAAAGTTTAGTTTGTTTGGAATGTGTAAACATTCCCTAATAGAGCACAAATTGTTGCACTATACTCACGATGAGTATATACAAGCATTGTATGTATAAAATTCTGTATGAAGTTTGTAATAAAAACATTTGGAAAAGTCTTGGAAAATCTTTATACTGCAGGTGTACAACTGGAATTAGGTGTTTTTGACACTTGACTTTAAAAATGCTGACAACTTAGCGCAATTAGTGGCATTCTCATTTCTCAGGCAGCAAGTTGAGTGTTTGAGCCTCACTGTAGATACCTTCTTGAAATGTTGCTTTTTATCTGGTGTACCTCTAATACAGTGCTGTTAGGGATGGAATTCCAGGCTTTTGGCCCAGCAACATTGAAGGAACCATGATACATTACCGAGCCAGGATGATGTTTGACTTGAAGCACTTACCAGTTATGGTGTACCCATGCATGTGCAAGTTAAGATCACAGGTTTGTAAATGCTATCTAAGAAAACTTGGCAATTTGGTGCAGTTGGTCCTTTATAAGGTACGTACTGCTGCCAACGATTGTTTGAGGTGGGAGATAAGGTGCCAAACAAGCAGGCTGTTTTGTCCTCGGTGCTGTTGAGTGTCTTGAGCATTGTTGGATCCACATACATCCAGGCCGGTGAAGGGTATACCATCAGAATCCTAATCTCTTCCTCGTAAAAAAACAAAAGAACTGCAGATGCTGTAAATCAGGAACAAGAACAGAAGTTGCTGGAGGGTCCAGTGACCCTTCCTCTGTTCTGATTTTTATTTTTCCTTTTGCAGTTGGTAGACAGGCTTTGAGAATTAGTTTTTTGGTATTTACTTTTCTACTGCAATATTGGTGAGATCTACATGAGTTCCTACAATAAAGTCCCATCCCTCAGCACATTTAGTTTGACAATAGCATTGTAATTGGGTGACTGAACCAGTCAAAGGTTTTGTCTTTCTAATTATGGTTTTGATGTTTTATCTTTTTTGGCTTTTATAGGTGTAATATTAGTGCACGACTGTACAAACAAAAAGTCATCCCAGAATCTCTACAGGTGGTCATTAGAAGCTTTAAATAAGGATTCATCTCCTACTGGAGTCATAGTGACGAACGGGTACGTTATTACTTCTATTATAACCTGAGTTCTGCAAGAAATAGCAGTAGATCTACTGAAATAAACCTTTTGATGACTTAAGAGTTTTATGTGTACTGTTGAATCAAACCACAACTTGATTAAGAGTAAACAGGCAATACTCAATTAGGTTGATTTTTGTGTAGTTTTGCACGTGGCTAAACTCGATTAAATTGCTTGTTTTCGGGTCAGCTTGGTTTGCTGGGGAACTGAAATCCATCTGAAGGGACGGACGGGGATTTTGAGGTATGAAATTGGGGAAAGAGGGAAGCGTGAGTAGAAGGAGGAAAGATGGAGTGGAGAGAGGACAGTGCAGGGAGTAATGGGAGAATTGCCTCCCTTGATTGGGAAATCCTGTCAAAAGGATGAGGAAAGCCAATGATCAGATAATTCAGACAACTGAGCAAAAGATAACAGAAGTGAATTCTGATCAGTGGGGTTATGGAGGTTGAAGCATTGAAGCCATTTATTGTTGAGACTACTAATAAGTCGGAGGGAGAGACAAGTTTGGACGGCGACTAACCATAACCAAGGGGAAACTACAGCCAGTGCAGAGTGTTGGATGAAGGGATTTGTCATCAGAGGGTAAATTAAAATAAGAAATACAGTCAATGGATAGAGAAGATGCACCCAGTGATATATGAAAGCAAAGTTCAGCTACTGTGGGATGTGGGGAAAAACTGAATGCAATCCTTTCACAGTTACTACTCAGCATCGAATTTAGTCTTTCATTTTTGTAATTCCAAGTTTACGTGAGCCATATAGAAGCCAAAATTCAACCTTTTTGTTTTCAAAGGGACTATGATCGTGAACAGTTTGCTGATAACCAGATTCCGTTATTGGTCATTGGTACTAAGTTGGACCAAATTCATGAAACTAAAAGGAATGAGGTTTTGACAAGGACTGCATTCTTGGCAGAAGATTTCAATGCTGAAGAAATTAATCTGGTGTGTCCTCTTTATACTTTTGATTCAAATTCTTATAGGAGTGAAGATAGAAAAGTATTCCATTATATCAAGTTTACATTCAATGATTCTATGTTTAACAAAATCATGTAATTATTATATAGTAATGGGTGGACTGGACTAAATTGGATTTCTGACATTGTGTCCAAGAAGGCTGTGATGGTTTGGTTTGGTCTTCAGCTAAGAAATTGAAATGATAATGCTCTGATATAGTGTGAAGATTAGAGTTGATTTTGATTTCTTAATAATGGCGTTCATTATATTAAAACATTTCAAATTTAAAATTTAACCATCAACAATAAGGTGAAAATGCATTCCAATGCAGTATCATGTTTGTTTCATTCTTGTTCTCTCAGGCAAGACCATCCATGTCCCCATTCATATTTTCTAGCAGTGTGATCACTGCGTTGTGTTTTGTATCAGACACCCTGCTTGATTTTGTTTTACTCTTCCTCTGACTGAGGTCAACTTTACAGCCTTCAATGTTGTCGCAGTTAAAATCGGCTAATCATGAACCATGTTGTAACTCAGGACCACATGCTGGGTTGCATCAGGACATCTTGGCTGTCAGCAATTTCATATGGAAATATGTTTATACATATGTTGAATTAATATACTGTGATCGAAATACATTTTTCTTTAAAAAGAAAGATATATCCCAAATAATAAAGAACAGTAGCTACTTTCTGTGCTCCCAAAGAAATTCAGTGTTATTAAAGTGGGAAGTGAGCATGTAGTATAAACTAATTTGCATAAAGTTGGATAATTGCTGGCAGCATCACCAGAGATGAAGAGACAGAATTAATGTTTCGGATTTGTTGCCTTGCATGAGAAGCTTAATTAAGGGTCACTGACTTGAAACATTGTGGTTTTTCTCTCCACAGATGCTGCCAGGCCTGTCACTTTTTCTTCTTCCAGTACTTGTTTTATTTCAAATTTCTAGCTTCCAAAGTATTTTGGTTTTGCTTAAATAATTACTGTTGGACTGCTGGTTTATTGATGCATTTTCTACTATTTGTTTTAGGATTGTACCAATCCACGATATTTGGCTGCAGGTTCTTCCAATGCTGTGAAACTGAGCCGTTTTTTTGATAAAGTACGTTTTTTAAATTCTTGCTGTAACTAATCTTAATCCTGTATAACATATGAATGATCAATGAATTGAAATTCTTATTGAGCAGTTATTATTTGCTGAAAATTCCAGTAAAATCATTCACACCCTTTTAGGAAGTCTCAGCCCTAAGAATCAGTTTTTTTTTCACAAGTGATGTGGGTGCTGCTGGCTGGGCAAGTATTTCTTGTCCATCCCTAGTTGCTCTTGAAAAGGTGGTGACAAATTGCCTTGAACTGCAGCAGACTTTTTGTTGTAGGTAGACCCACAGTGCTATTTGGGTGGGGGTACCAGGACTTCGACCCAGTGATATAGTGATATGTTTCCAAGTCAGGATGGTGAGTGGCTTGGAGGGGAACTTGCAGTGGTGTGTTCCCATGTATCTTCTGCTCTTGTGCTTCTAGATGGTAGTGGTTTTGGATATAGAAAATGTTGTCAGAGGCCCTTTGGTGAATTTCTGCAGTGCATCCGTAGATAGCACACACTACTACTGAGTGTCAGTGATAGAAGGATTGAATGATGTGAAGTGGTACCAGCCAAGCAGGCTATTTTGACCTGGATGATGCCAAGTTCTTGAGTATTGTTGAAGCTGCATATATCCAGGCAAGTTCAGAGTATTCTATTACACTCCTGACTTGTGCTTTGTAAATAGTGGACAAACTTTTTTAGTGACTTATGAGGTGAGTTGCTTGCTGTAAGTTTGAAACAACATTATGGGAACTTCCCACAGAGTGTAAGCAGTAATGCATAAGGTTCAAAGAGCCACTGACCACGATCAAAATCTGCTGTGACTGTGAGACGTAGCTTGCCAGTTGAACAAGAAAAATTTGCAAATAAAGTCTAGTACATAGCCCATGTACTGACAGCAAAAGGCCTCACCCAAATTCCAAAACACAGCTGTAGCTGCAACCAACAGATGTAAAAGCAGTGCAACAGTTTGACATCTTCAACTATTCAGCAATATTCTTCCCTAATTTGTCATCTGAGTGTGAACCATTATGCCAACTCACTGCCAGTAGTATTGGGACATAGAACAAGTTTTACTCACTAACATCAAGCAACTAATGATGACAGTGCCAGTCTTAAAATTCTATAATCTAAGTGAAGAAGTCATTCTGCAATGTTATGCCAGTGAGACAGGAGTTGATTGCTCCAATGCAGCAACAGCTGGTTGCGTTTGCTTAGAGGGTGTTAACACAAACAGAATGATACTCTCTTGATCTGAGCATAGCGTCATTGTCTTTTGCTTGTGAACATTTGTGAACAGTTAAGCCCAACCACAAACTATTTCAAAGCATTTTTCTCAAGTTGCTACTGCCTACAAAGTATTTGCGAAGAATGTTACTCCTATTTCAGAAATATCATCTCGATGTTATGTATAAGCAAAGGAAACAGTTGTACATTGCTATGTTGATAAGATATTTTGTCAAGAGCAGCACTCCGTATGTAGAAAGTAGAGGATGCACCCACACACTCTGAACTCTCATTTCTCCAAGTACTGCAAGATATAATGATGCAATGGTGACCCTAAATATCTAGGGCACTCCTGTGGTCATAGGAACATATTGGGCATAAAGAGATGATTTGTTAACCCAAAATGGTGTACAAAGGAATTGCAATGAGTTGAGAGAAAAGATTCTAAAATGCATCTATGCAACCCACCAAGGAATTGAATCAAGACTGAGGAAGGCAAGAAATATACTCCATAAGTCAAACCTAAGCAATTAAATCGGGCATCATATCAGCCAGTGCTGTGTTTGCACTTTGTACCAAGCTAAACACAGTATAGTGTAGCTGATGTCGTGGGGCATCTCGGACAAATGATAGATGAAGCTGGAAGTTGATCTGTTTACTTTTGCGGAGACTGATTATCTATGCCCTTATACAGCTATTCTGACAACTGGGAGGTGAACCACCTGACTTTAACAACTCTTGGTAAGATTGTAGAATACCTGAAAGCATTTTTAGCCATTACAGCATTCCTAACATTGTGATGAGCAACAGTAGGCTTCAGTTCACAAATGAAGAATTCAGCCACTTCATAATGAGTTGGGAAATTCAACACTACATGTCATCTCCACACTATCCCAAGTCAAATGGAAAGGTAGCAATGAAACCACAAATGAATCAAGGAAGTTGAGCAAATCCAGTACATACTTATACAAAACAATCCATATGGTATGTCTGGGAGCATCTATCTTGCAGCCAGTTTCAATAAGTACACAGTACAGGCAATGTGTCATTGGATTAAACATGCAGCGATATTATTTAATTTTAGATTTTTAGCCAGTGAAACAAGTGATTTTGTTCAGATTAAGATGGAAGCTTAAAAAATGAACTTTTCAAAAGTAAAAGTTTGGTTTTTAGTAGCCGTATAGAATTTCTTTCATTGCATTTATGGAAATTGCTCTGTACAAAAGCCCCATTTTGTGTTAATATTCTGGATGTTAATCATTATGACGAGTGATCTGTTGTTGTTCCTGTCTGCTCAAACTATGAATTTCACTGCTGCGTTGATGTAATGTTAAAATGAAAATGTAAACTTGTAGGATTTGTTGCAATTTGTAATCCTGCATCAAATCATTGGCTGTGTTCAAATGCACTGTCCTACTGTCATGAAAATATATTTCTTCCTGGGAGAGACAGTGTACTGAGGATGTCTGTATAACTAGTGAATAATTTAATCACACTGCAAACAATTTTCTGAAACAGTCACATGATGCTGCATCTTTTTAATTCTCAAGTGATCAAAGCACGTTATTTCCTCCATTCTGTATCTCCATCTACCATTGCCCTGTGTGTAATGATAATTGCTCTGTTTCATGTTTTCAGGTAATAGAAAGGAGGTATTTTTCACGCGACGGTAATCAGGTATGTACATCTTTAAGTTTATATTCTTCTGCCAAGCCAGAATCTACCTGCTTCTTTCCTCCCCAGTATAGTGGTTCAGCTAAATTTAGTAACTCTAGCAATTGTTTTTCAAATTCAGGTGTTTCAATCAGTACCAACTTCAGGATCAAACCAATCTGCTCAGTGTGATTTTGTTTGAGAGCAGAGCTCCAGCGGTGTACGTCAGCTTCAGAATAACATCCAATGCTAGATCACATTCCATGCTTTGGCACACCTAGTCACATATTTAACCGTGTGTCAAAATGTTGTTAACAAAGTGCATAGTTCAGGATTTGTGCATATGATCTATACTTACATTTCAGTGCGGTGCCCAATGAAGGTTGCATTTTTACAGTACCTTCTCTCACTTACAGTACAAATCCAAGTCTGCCTGTTCATTAAAAGACCCTGTGCCATTTTTCAAATAAAATCTGTACTTTTAGATATGCTAGCTATTATCCATTTTTTTCAACTAATTAGTCACTTTTCTCATTTGCCATTTGCAGAATCTTGTGTGCAGATTGGCAGCTGTTTTTGTATACATCACAATACTTGTCAAATAATTTACTTGTGAAGCACTTTTGAACCTCCTGATGAAGATAAAGTTTTTTTTCTTTATTCATTCATGGGATGAGGGCATCACTTTTTTAGGCAGTATTAATTGCCAATCCCTAATTACCCAGAGGGCAGTTGAGATTCAGCCACATTGCTGTGGGTCTGGAGTCACATGTAGGCCAGAGCAGATAAGGATGGCAGTTTCCTTCCCTAAAGGGCATTAGTGACCAGATGGGTTTTCCCAACAATCGGCAATGGATTCATGGTTATCACAAGGCTCTTAATTCTAGATGTTTATTGAATTCAAATACCACCATCTGCCGTAGCAGGATTTGAACCCAGAACGTTATCTTGGTCTCTGGATTAACAGTCCAGCAATAATACCACCAGGGCATTGATGTTATACAAATGCAAGTTCTGTCCACTTTTCCTGATACTTTATCAGCTTGTCTGTAATTTACTGGATTAAAGTCAATCAATAGTTTTGCCTGAGCCCAGCAATAACTTGGAGAATCCCGCAATTGCAGCCGATTGTCTGTCTGGCTGGATATGAATGCAAGTCTGAAAAACAAAGCAGTACAGAGCAAAGAAGTTTGAATGCTAAAAAAACCACAATTCACTTTAGCTTCTAGTTTTTGTCTTAAACTCAACAATTGAGTACCATCTTTTTCTCTGTCTTTCTCCCCTCCATAGGGGCGGCACGGTGGTCCAGTGGTTAGCACTGCTGCCTCACAGCGCCAGGGACCCGGGTTCGATTCCACCCTCGGGCGACTGTCTGTGCGAGTTTGCACGTTCTCCCCGTGTCTGCGTGGGTTTTCTCCGGGTACTCCGGTTTCCTCCCACAGTCTAAAAATGTGCAGGCTAGGTGGATTGGCCATGCTAAATTGTCCGTAGTGTTCAGGGATATGTAGCTTAGGTGGGTATAGTGGGATGGGTCTGGGTGGGATGCTCCAAGGGTTGATGTGGGCTAGTTGGGCCAAGGGCCTGTTTCCACATTGTAGGGATTCTATGATCCCCTCCTCTCCATCGCTGTTTCTTCCTACTTTCCAGCCAATATAACATTGCTTTTTGAATGAAAATTCCTGAAATTTATATTGGAACATTATAAAATAGCAATATGTTAGTTCCAGTAAGGCACTCCTAGATTAGATGCAAAGCAGACAGTCCTAATGAAGCTCTGTCAGCTGTGCCCCAGCACTGTTCCTAAATTCCTGTATCAAAATGTTCCTACTTACACAAGGTTATGATTTTTCTGCTCTGTCCAGTAAGTTTTTCCAGTAAGCTAACTATAAGGTGTGCTGTAATTATGAGCAGTTCAACCACGCTTCTGTTGAGAGTGCCACTTGCTAAGAGTGGTAATCTTATGTTTAAACAATAGCTCAGGAAAGCTACAAATTCTTAAGTGAATTAGCCCTCCTACCTTCTCAGCTAAGCTAATATATTACCTATGTATGTGATTGGTTTGGATGAGAGTTAAGCAATTACTAACTTCCAACAATGCTGACTTGAATTTTTTGTCCTTTTCTAAGGCCTTTTCTGCATCTTGGCCTTTTTAATTCAGCAAAGAAAAGTTGTTATTTACTTTATTATAGATGATTTTGGTGATGTTCTATTTGGACAGGCAAATAATGTGATATAGATAACCTCTCTTTGGGTAATCAGCAAAGTACAGCATGTCTTCATGGGTCATGTCAGAGGGAGTTCAGTTTTAATGATTGAGATTAGCAACTGAATTCAGAGTGCACAGAAACCAAGAGAACACTACAATTGTAATTTGCTTTTGTTTAAAAGATGTACTTTTTTTTTAAACAGATTCCTGGTTTTGCTGACCGAAAGCGATTTGGAGCAGCAGGCACATTGAAGGTTCTTCATTATGATTGAGCAGAATTGCCAGTAATTTGCACGTATGACAGCAAATGCTTTCTGCTCAGCTCACGACATCACACACTGATTACACAGTTAAATATTTGGGAGAATTTTCTTTAAGGAATGGTTTCTTACTTTCTCTTTTTCTATAAAAGACAGTGAAGATTGAGCAGTATGAGGTTGTTGATACATAAATATGTTTCCATATATTTGGTGGCACAGAAATCAAGTATTGCTGAAAAAGGAGACTTTTTTTTTTTTGAAGCTTTTTGTGATTTGCCTTGAGACAGCAATGCATTGACCAGAATCAATCTGCCTGATTTTAAATTTAAACAATGTTTGATAGTTAACTATCAATCATCATCTAACTGGTGCATTTCCATGGCACAGTCTCTACATACTTTTGTAACGAAAAACAGGAATGGAAGGCCCTTGAGAAAT
>NC_063342.1:33787943-33876576 GCF_021869965.1 Rhincodon typus
TTCTGGCTGCCGGTCCTGGAAGCCCAGATTTCAGAGCTGGAGCAGTGATTGGTAGAGACTGTGCCATGGAAATGCACCAGTTAGATGATGATTGATAGTTAACTATCAAACATTGTTTAAATTTAAAATCAGGCAGATTGATTCTGGTCAATGCATTGCTGTCTCAAGGCAAATCACAAAAAGCTTCAAAATGCCAGTATAAAGTGTTGTTTCCCCCTTTACATTGGTGATCTTGTGAATGTCCTGATGGGTGCAAGATGAAAAGCATTGACATGTGTGACATTTTTCAGCAAAACTATCTTGCATTATCTGAATTCTTCATTATATTGCTGAAAAGGTGCATGTTTCAAGTATCCTCTTCAATCCGTAAATTACACTTGTTTTTGAAATATTCTGTGTTTTGATATGGTGAGAACACTTCAATCAAATGAAAAACAGTATGAACTTATATGCAGTATAAGGGTCTTATTCAAATTAATCAAATTAGATTGAGCTCTTGAAGCTTTTATGCAGTCACAAAAATGTGAGGGACACAGATTTAATTGTTCCGATCTTTTTCTTGAGACCTTCAGTCTCATTTGCAAAAATTAATGTGCATCTGGAAACATCTGCCTGAGCCTGTTACTGTATTTATCTAGAATTGTCTCGAGACCTCTTCACTCATAATTCCCAGGGACCACTGACACTCAAAATACATGTTCCTCAGGTGTTTGTAGGCTGAGAAAAGGGGTAAACGTTTATTAGAGCTCTCTAATAAGCAACCAAAGCTTTTCAGAGTGGTGGATTCAATGTTATTTGAAGCATGCTGTATGTAAACACGTTCACAAATATAGTTTTAAATCTTGCCTTGGGCAATAGACAATCACTTAATCAGCTAACTACCTTCTTAGACGTGGAGCACAGCATCATCTGAAGTAATTGCTCTTCCTGAGTAACAAAATATCTTCAATATTATGTTTATGAATTGTCAGTGATTAAATGGCCTGTAAGTTAGCATCTTTTGCCATTATTTTGCACTTTGAAAATTTCAAAAGCAAAAAGGCAAAGCCACAAATCTAATGAATTTCTTTGAACTTTGCAATTGTGTATTTTCAGCTGTTTTCCAAATTACTGTCCCTCCATCATTGCCTTAAAGGTGTTTCGAGGATGGGCATTATTGCAATCCCCATCAGAACTGCATTATCAGTATGGTACTAGTGAAGGGTTCTTTTCTATGCTTTTTGTTATGTCTTTCCCAACACCAGCTTCATTTATCTATCCTGTGACTAAAACTGGTGGAGAGATATTTTGACCATAAAATGGTTACACTGTACAAGAAGTCCATTTCGCCCATTGTGTATGCAAGCTCTCCTTTATATTAAACATTGGATAATTAAAGCTATTGGAACTCCAAAACACTTGATATGGTTCCTTTAGTACAGAAGGAATATTTGGGAGCCCATGTTTTGAAGCCTCATTTCAACAATTCTAAGTTTAATAGGGATTCTCTATCTATTGTAATTGCATGAACTGATTGTGCAGTTCTTTTTATTGACTACATATAGTTTCTAAAGTTTTTCCTTTCAAGCATAAATATATATTGTAAATTTGTTTTTAATACCACTACAAATTTCTTTGAATGCACGTGATGTGAAATTGAGATTTATTCTATTTCTAAAGCTGGAGTATAATTTTGAGTCATGGTTTACAAAAAGAAAATTTAAAACTTGATGCTTGTTTCATAGAAGCACATTGTAAGTAAATTACTTATTAACTATTGTTTGGTAATGCACATTCTGGAGTTTATAATTAAACTTCTTAAAGTTAAGATGCTATCTTGAAATTTATATAATTTGAAATCTACAAAAATACTCAGTTGAAACAAATCAAGTTTATTTTTCCAACAAATAGCTAGAGTGTGTTTGTGTGTATTTGTACACAGGGGGATGAAATGTTTTCCATTTCAGCTTTCTAGTTATTAGTGCCAAACATTCCTAGGTCAGCCAGCAGGACAAAGTAACACACACACAGAGCTTTAAATACTCTTCTATAGGAATGATAAGACATTAACCTGATACTCCCCATGTTTCTCCTTCATGCCCCCACAGCTTTATTTGCAACCACTTGGGAAAGTGAGTTTTAATCATCTCTACATTAACAGTTGAGAGAGCATTGCTAACAGAAGCATGAAATGGCTGCTTTGTTCTTACAGCATCATATTTTTGTTGAACTTGGTATTCTCGGAGGAATGAGAACAAAGCAGCTGCAAAGTACCAGTTCCTTGGTTTCTGAGCCATCATTAAAATCAAACTTATTGAACTAGACTATGAACTAGATAAATTATGAAGTCATTTTTATTTTATTATCTGTAATATACTACATGCAAATCAGTATTGATAGATCGATTAACCACTTTTCTGAAATCAGTCTTCACACAAATTGATAGAAAACAATGAATGAAGACTACTGGAAACTGATTTGGGCTACACTAAATTATTCTGAACCAATCTTAGAGGGTGAGTGTGCACTGGATACAGGTAGTCCTCAAGCCAGTGTACAAACAGATCATGGTTAAAGCTAGAGAGACCAAGAATATGAGGTAACTTCAAAATCACCTAAAGGATGAAGATTGTTAGATCTCATTTGGGATAGATCTGCAAGGAAGCCCAGAGTTATTGAGATAGGAATGTGGAAATAAGGCCACAGTCAGATCAGCCATAATCCTATTGAATAGTGAAGCAGGCTCCATGGGCTGAATGAAGTCCTCTTGCTCCTATCTCTTTTTAATCAAAAGACTTGATTTAAGTAAGAGAGCTATTTCAACCACTGGAAAATAAGTAAATAAAGCTATTTAACAGCCAGTGTCTAGAAATATCTAGAAATGGTCTTGAAACAAACCTAACAAAATGAAAAATTCTTTAAAGCTCTCTCCCCTGCCCCTTCCAATCATGCCACCAATGTAGAAGGAGACCATCCATTCAGCCCTTCCCCTTGCTGACCACATCAAAATATATCTCCTCCCCTACCCCCACCTGTGAACCTGCATATTTGTTTGCATTTCCCCCTCAATAATCTTGTGCTATCTGAGCTCATCTCCTTGAGGTTCACCACCTGCTCACAAATCTATAGGTTCAAACTTCATTCCTTGTGCTGATAATACTTACATCGTAAAGAGTAAATAATTCTCTCTTTGCTTCCCACATAAATATATTGCTATTATCATCAACATCTCTATCGTAAGGTCTCATTTCCAATCTCCTTTTTCCATTGTCCCTTCCCAAATCCATGAACTTTATTCACAGTCACCAATGTCATCCTACTATGACTGTGGTCTTGGTGTACTGTTCTTCCAACCTCCAGAAAACCAGAGTGTTCTTGTCCTGCTGCAGGAATAGAGGCTCCAAGGGAAAGAGTGATTGGTAAGTAATAGGTAAGATCAGCTAAATATTTATAACTTTTTTATCACAGTTTGTAATGTCTGTTTCAGAGTTTATAAATTCTAAAGGGTACATACTTTTGTAACGAAAAACAGGAATGGAAGGCCCTTGAGAAATTGATATTTTTTGATATTAAGTATCTCCTAAACGGTTTAATTTAAAGGAGTAGGTCATGGCAGGAGAGCTGAAAGTCATAGTGAGCTCTTCCTGCTTTGTGGGAAGCCAGGAACATTTCCAGTGCTGATGACCAGCATGTGTGCAGGAAGTTTTTCTGGCTGCCGGTCCTGGAAGCCCAGATTTCAGAGCTGGAGCAGTGGCTGGGACAATGGAGCATCCACAAAGCTAAAAGAATCATGGATAACACATACGGAGAGGTGCCACACTACAGGTTAAGACTCCAGAGGCAGAAAGGGAATAGGTGACCAACAGCCAGAGTAAGAGGACTAAGCAGACAGTGCAGAAATTCCCTGTGGCCATTCTCCTGAAAAACAGATATACCACTTTGGATATTTTTGAGGGGAATGGCCTCGGGGGAAAAAGCAACAGCCAAATTGTTGGCTGATTCTGGTATTAGCTGTGCTGCACAGTGGACGAGCAAAAAGTGTGGGAATTAGATAATTGTAGGGAACTTATTTGTATGGGGAACACACTGGCCTTTCTGTGGCCACAAATGAAACTCCAGAATGGTATGTTGCCTCTCTAGTGCTAGCGTCAAGGATGTCAGAGTGATTACAGGACATTTTGAAAGAGAATGATGAACCGCCATCAGCCGTGATACACATTGGTACCAGCGATATAGGTAAAGCAGTGGTAAGGTCCTGAAAGCAGAATGCAGGAAGTTAGGAAACAAGGGTCACTGTTCTTTAAAAAAGTAGAATGAGAAAGGAACATTAAAAAGATAAGCTTTAAGGCTTTGTCAGTGACACATAAAGTGTTCAACAAAAGGTGGATGAATCAATCACAAAAAGGGGATGCACGATGGCTCAGTGGTTAGCACTGCTGCCTCACAGTGCCAGAGACTTGGGTTCAATTCCAGCCTTGGATCCATGTCTGTGTGGAGTTTGCACATTCTCCCCATGTCTATGTTGGTTTTTGCTGGGTGCTCTGGTGTTCTTTCACAGTCCAAAAATGTGCAGCTTAGGTGGGTTGGCCATGCTAAATTGTCTGTCTGCAGTGTCTAGGAATATGCAGGCTAGGTGCATTAGCCATGGGAAATACAGGGTCACAAAGGTAGGGTAAGGGGCTGGGTCTAAGTGGGATGTTCATTGGAGGGTTGCTGCAGACTTGATGGGCTGAATAGCCTCATCTGCACTGTAGAAATTGTATTATTCTAAATAGATGTAAATGGGTATGATAAAGTTTGGATTATGGAGACGTGTGTAGAGTGACCAGGAATGGGGACTGAACATTCAGTATTTAGGAAGGACACACAAAACGGAAAAGGGAATGGCGTTGCATTATTGGTTAAAGAGGATATAAATATAGAGGAAAGGTATTAGCTCAGACAATGTGGAATTGAGAAATGCTAAGGAGTTTTTTTAAAAAAACACTGTTGGGGGTAGTGGTGATGTTGGGAACGGCATTAAACTGGAAATCAAGAGATGCATGTGGTAAAGGAACATTTGTAACTATGGGAGACTTCAATCTGCATGTAGATTGAATGAATCAGATTAATCACAATACAGTAGAAGAGGAATCCCTAGACTGTAGACAGGATGCTTTTATGGACTAATGCATTGAGAATAGTCCATCTTTGCCTGGGTATTATGCAATGAGAAAGGAATAATTGATAATGTACTTGTGAGCGATCACAATATGATAGAACTCTTCATCAGGATGCAGAGTGAGGTAATTAGTTCTGAAACTAGGGTCATGAACCTCAATATGGGAAACAACAATGGTATGATGAATGAATTGGCTGACTTGGATTAGAAAATAGGAGTAGGCCATTAAGCGCCTCAAGCCTGCTGTGCCACTCAGTAAGATCATTGTTGATCTGTGGCATAATTCCATATGGCTGTCTTGGGCCATATATCTCGATGTCCTTAATGAAAAATTTGTCTATGTCAGATTTAAATCGAACAATTAAATTTGCATGTAGAAGTGCTTTCTAACATCTCTCCTGAATGACTTGGCCCTAATTCTTAGTGTATGTCCCCTGGTTCTACAGTCTTCAACCAATGGCAATAGTTTATCTTCATCTACCCTTTTCTCTCCTGTTAATATCCTGCAGGCCTTGAGTAGATCACTGCTTACCTCTGGAAATTCTAGAAAATGAAGGCTTAGTTTGTATAATTTCTCTTCATAAGATAAATGTTACTGAAAGTAATGACAGTGGCTAGGCAATGGCAAACATTTGAAGAGTGAACAAGTAATCTACAAAACTTATTTATTTCTGTCTGGCGCAAGAGTGCAAAGAAAACAGTGACAAAGCCATGGCTTATGAGGGATAGAGATAGTGTTAGATCCAAACAAAAGGCAAAATCGGCAAGAAAAAGCAGTAGGCCTGAGGATTGGGAACAGTTTAGAAGTCAACAAAGGAATTGATTAAGAAGGAGAAAATAGAGTGAGAGTAAACTTGCAGTAAACCTAAGAACTGACAGTAATTTTTTCCATACAAATATAAAGCGAAAAGATTGGTATCTGTGTTAGTAAAGAAATGATGATGTTGGAGAAATTGATGAATTGAAAGCTGATAAATCCCCAGGACCTGATAATCTGCATCACAGACTACGTAAGAAAATTGCTCTGGAAATAGTGGATGCATTGGTGCTCATCTTCCAAGATTCTTTACATCAGTTCCTACAGATTGGAGGGTAGCTAACATAACCCCACTATTTAAATAAGCAGGTAGAGAAAAAATGGGGAATTATAGACCAATGAGTCTGATATCAGTAGTGGGGAAAATACTACAGTCCATTATCATGGATTTTATAGTAGAGCACTTTGAAAACAATGGTAGAATCAGATAAATCAGCATGGATTTACATAAGGGAAATCATGCTTAACTAATCTACTGGAATTCTTTGAGGATGTACCTAGTGGAGTTGATCAAGGGAGCCAGTTGATGATGTGGTTTATTTGGTCTTTTAGAAAGTGTTTTGACAAAGTCCCACATGAGAGATTAAGGTGTAAAGTTAAAGTGCATGGGATTGGGAGTAATGTACTGAGATGGATAAAAATTGGTTAGTAGACTGGAAGCAAAGACTAAGAATAATTGGGTCTTTTTCTGAATAACAGTGACGAGTCGGGTACCACACAGATCGGTACTAGGGCCCCAGCTACTCTCAATATATGTTAATGGTTTGGATGAGGGAACTGAATATAACATCGCAAAATTTGCAGATGGCATAAAGCTGGGTGGAAGCATGAGTCATGGGAAGGATGCAGAAATGTTGCAGTGTGATTTGAATAGGTTGAGTGAGTTGGCAAATGCATGGCATATGCAGCATAATGTGGATAGATATGCAGTTGTCTGTTAACAAAAATAAGAAGGCAGAATATTATTTGAATAATGTAAATTCAGAGGGGTAATGTTTAATGAGACCTGGATGCCCTTGTGCACCAGTCACTGAAAGTAAACACACAAATGCAGCAGCCAGTAAAGAAGGCAAATTTTATGCTGGCCTTTCGTGAGAGGATTTGAGTACAGGAACAAGGATGCATTGCTGCAGTTATACAGGGCATTGCTGAGGCCAAATCTGGAATATTGCATGCAGTTTTGGTCTCCGTACCTGTGGAAGACTGTTGTTGCTATATAGTGAGTACAGTGAACATTACCAGACTGATTCCTGACGGCAAGACTGACGTGAGGAAAGTTTGATTGTATTCACTGGAGTTTAGAAGAATGAGTGACGGGTGGGGAATCTCATAGAAACCTGTAAAATTCTGACAGGACTTGTTTTAGATGCAAGAAGGATGTTCCAATGGGGCGGAGGTGGGAGTCTGGAACTAGGGATCATAGCTTAACGTTAAGGAGTCAACCTTGTAGTACTCAGATGAGAAGTTTCTTCACCCAGAGTGGTGAGTCTGTGGAATTCACTACCACAGAAAAAGGTTGAGGCCAAAACATTATGTGCTTTCAAGGAAGAGGTAGATACAGCTCTTGCAGCTCAAGGGCTATGGGGGGAGAGCCGGATCAGGGCATGGCGCTCAATGAGCGGCCATGATCATAATGAATGATGGAGCAGGCTCAAGGGGTTAAATGGCCTATTCCTGTTCCTATCTTCAATGTTTCTATGATGCAATTGATCTCCAGCTGCCTTGACCTCATTCAACTCTTAGCTATCCAATTCTAGCATAAGAATATCTGATAATGAGATATTTCCTGCCCTGACACCATTGTTTCTGGAACCTCCTCGGTTTTTCCTCAATGGTTCCTCTCACTGCCCAAAGATTGTTTTTTAAAGTATTCGATTATCAATTCAGTGAGTGCTTAAGTGCTGTGAAAATGACACAAGCTTTCTTCTAATGTTTACACAAAAAAGAAATATTATTTATTGTAGCTAACACCTGATTAAAGAATACAATAGATGCTCTAACTCGCACCAGAACACACCACAAAGTTACAAATACAGAATAGATTAAGAATCCCAAAAGAACATCAATCATATGCAGAACCTAGAAATTGATGACTCGCACAGTTTCACACCGGGTTCTTCTAGATTCTGTGTTGAGATAATTTAAAATGTTAACAGATGATCTCTATCTTTATGCTTCAGTAACTGCTTGGTTTATATTGGAGACACTGCGTGGTGTTTGTGCGGTCAGGTGCAGGCAAGATAAATGAATGGTTGGACAGAAACAAGGACTGTGTGTTCTCTCCTCAGTCAGGTACCTGCACATTCTTTCTGCCTCTGGCTCTAGAAAAGCAGATTTTATAACACAACATACAGGCTTGCTGTCTCATGACCTTGCTTCACAAACTGGCAACTTGCCAAACATGGTCATCATAAATTCATTCTGGATTTATTGTTTGTAAAGGAATTAGATAAAAGCAGTTGATGACCCACTTCTCAGCCAAGGTCCAATGCCCAAAGTGATCAAGTATAATTTGTTAGTCCACCTCCACTTTACTAATCAGATTACATCTGAATATCTTTGACCCAATCAGGAGTTGGCAATTCAAGCTCAATAAAGTTTAATACCTTTGACCGGCTATCCCCAGACAATCTGTCTCTGTTCTAATAACTTTGTAAATTTTCAGTTGTAATACAAATGTTCAACCATTTTGAGACTTGAGTTTTAGAAGAGTTATTCTGTGGCTTTAGACCACTTGATACACAAAGAATGAATTGCCCTGGGGTGTTGAGAATAATGGCGTGTGTGATCACTTAATAGAGTGAGATCACATTTTTGCCATCGAGTTAAACAATCGCAATTAAGTCCTCATTCCTTCAATGGCGAGATCACATTCTCACCATCAGGTAATGAGAAGCCTAGCTATATATTCTTGTATCTCATAAGTTATCCACTGAAATGAACTTACCCTCCCTATTGAGATACCTGATGCTTCAGAAGTTCAAAACCTTAAGTTTATGATCCCAGCTGATGTGATTACTGGGCAAATCATATCCTGGTCTGAAAGATGAAGGGTCGAGGCCCGAAACGTCAGCCTCTCTGCTCCTATGATGCTGCTTGGCCTGCTGTGTTCATCCAGCCCTGCACCTTGTTGTCTCGGATTCTCCAGCATCTGCAGTTCCTACTATCTCTGATAGATAGTATTCTGTTTTTGTTTTCATTTTTAACAAGGTGATCTTCCATTTAAAAAAAATCAGTTTTAACAATAAACTATAAGTTTAGTGCACAAAAGAAATGTTAAAATGTGAAGGGTGTGCTTGAGCAGGTAAGGCCTTCATGGCAATGTCAGCCAGTATGGGAATTGAACTCATTCTGTTTGCATCACTCTGCATTGCAAATTAGCCCTCAGTCAACTGAGTTAACTGACTGCCACAGGTACAGTCCCGTTAACACCAATAACCCTCCTTCACAGTGCTCACACCAGAGTGAATTCTCTATCACACTGGTAGGGATTAATTTAACTAATGTTTCACATTCCCAAGAAGGGGAAATTGAAAGCTTTTCCCTCAAGTCTACTATTGAGCTTAGACTTTCTCAACTTCAAATAAACCCTTGAGGGTTTTAGCCAAATATTTCTGGTCTGGAACTTTCAAACTAAATTGCATAAATGGAGCTAACCTATATTTTAATAGTTCTAAGTTATTTCCCTTATTTGGGAGCAAGAAGCATATCCAAATCTAGCTAAGTCTTCTGCAAAAAATCAAATAACTGTAGATGCTGGAAATCAGAAGCAAAAACAGAAATTGCTGGAAAAACTCAGCAAAGCTGGCAGCACCTGTAAAGAGAAAGCAGAGTTAACATTTCAGACCCCTTGCCCTTTCTTCAGAACTGTTTTTGTTCAAGACTTCTGCAATACAGGAACGAAAAGGACTTTCTTTAAGCTATTGGTGTTTCCCCTATGCCAAAAAAACAGTCCATTCATCCTGGGACCTTCAACCTAATGCCTAATAATGCTTACACTGTTTGCTTATAAAATTCACCTAATAAAAACAAAGCCTCATTACTCTCTATGAAATCTCATCCCGTTTTGAAAGAAATGGCCGTAGCTAGATGAATACTTAGAAGTAAATCATTAAACCCCTTCGTAGACGTCGACCAAACTCACCGCACTAGTTCAAATCTAAATTCTATTATAAATTATATATATGTGTATTTATCATGTATATATATATAATAATTTTATATGTCCCATACCTCTTATTATAATAGAATAAGCATATATCTAGTGACTTGGGTTCTCGGTCTCCAGTCTGGATAATTACACAGATTTTCATAGACTCCCTACAGCGTGGAAACGGGCAATTCAGCCCATTGAGTCCACCACAGAGCATCCCACCCAGACCCACCCCATCTCCATATTTCCTATGGCTAATCCACCTCGCTGGCACATCTTTGGACTGTGGAAGGAAACCACACCTGAAGGAAACCCACACAAACATGGGGAGAATGTACAAACTGCACAGGCAATCTCCCAAGGCTGGGATTGAACCCAGGTCCCTAGCACTGTGAAGCAGCAGTGCTAACCACTGAGTTATTGTGCCACCCAAAGGCTTTTGTTGCTGCTACTGATACCTTCTCAATGCCCATTCACTGAAATTTGATCTGTTATAACTGCAGTAGGTGCATCCATGTCGATGAAGGCACATTCTGCCCATGGACTATAGCTTCACTGAACTGGATGACAGCAACACACTTACGTCAACTTCTCAAGTGGTACCTTAGAAGACACAGGCAGCAGTTTTGATCTGAGAGATCACAGGTACAATCAGGCAGCAGCTTTTACTTCTCAGATGATAGTTTAGCAGGCAGATTCAGCCAGCAGCTTTTATATCCTATCTTATGCATAAGGAAAGACTTATAGCTTATGGCTTAGAGACTTTAGCAGCGAAGGAATGGCATGAGAATGTGGGTAAAGGAAACCATGATGAGTTAGGATAAAAGAAGGGATGAGTCAATGCATAGCACAGTGTCAATGTCAAAAGTGGTGCATTTATCAAAAGCTTATACAGCAAACAGTGCATGTGCTTGAAGAGCTGGCAATGGTGAACATTCAAGAGGAGGCATGCTTAGTTGGACAAGGGTGGACCCAAGTTAACTAGGAGTACTATCACAGTCAATCCCAGGGCTGAGCCATTTTCAGTCCATCAGGTTGCCCTCAGCAAAACCTGGCAGTCCAGCAAAATCAGTTTGGGCCTGATTAGCTGCTCAGCCTTGGTCATCAATCCAGTTCAGTCCAGGACATTGGCTGCAGTCAGTCTGGGTTGTCATGTAATATCTGTTCATGGCATGGGGTACGTTCAGTAAGTGAGTTAGGGCATACATAATCCACGGGGGTCTTTGGGTCAATCCATGACATCCTTGAGACTGCAGGAAGCACAATTCTGGGGATTGGACTGATTGTGACTTAGAGAGTGGTCACAGAGATGGGAGGTAATTCTAGATAATAGGATAGGAGCTAGTACGGTTTGGGAGGGAATTATATCATATCAAAGGAAGGTCAAGGCAAGTCGCAGTCAACACTTAATGCAGGGAAGGTGCAGGTCCAGCAAGGATGTCAGTGCCTCAGTAGTCATAAAATCTGGGGATAAAATGGGAAGATTAATGCTCACATAAAGGGGTTCAATCAAAATGTGGGGAGGGTTACAGTTCATCAGAGGCAAAGGGAGCATGACACGGTAGGGGATATGAAAATTAGGGGCTATGTCATGATCAAAGGTGGAGCCTGCAAGTTACTGCAGTGAATGCAACTTCTAAACATCACTGTATAAATTCAAAAAGGCAAGTGAGTAAATAAGGTTTCAATATTGACAAAGCAGAATCGGAAGTAGGAGTAGTAAATACCTATTGCTTTGATTAGGGCAGAATTCAATGTTGGAATGTGAGACCACCTAAAGGTCTACTTTATAATCCTGAGTCCAGCAATTACACACTGTTGTATACCTGTCTTCAAACCACAGTTAAGCAGTTAATTTCCCACCTGCCCAATGGGTGTGTCATGTCCAAACGTTGATTAAAAGTAATATTTATTCCCCTTATAGGAACCAATTTGCACCTCATCTCCTGAAGTACTGAAAGAGAGCATCTTGTGCCTTGTTTGCTATGTTACATAAGGACAGAAGAACTAGAAGAAGTAGTGGGTAATTCAGTCCTTGAGCATGCCATGCCATTTGATATAATCATGGCTGAGCTCAGCTTGGCCTGAACGTTATTTTCCTGCCCACTCCCAATAATCTTTTCACTTGTTTCTAATTAAAAATCTGTCTTTCTCCTCCTTAACCTTACTCAGTGTCTCGGCATCCACCATACTCCAGGATATTGAATACTGTGGAATTCACTACCCTTTAATTCCTACTCTTCTCTGCTTTAAATCTGCCACACCTTAGCCCAAAATTATGATGTCTTGCTCTAGATTGGCACACAAGGAGAAATATCTACTCTATGTCAACTTATATACCTCAACTTATATACCTCTTCTTACATGCCTCAAATTCATGTCCTCTCATTCTCCTAAACTCCAGAGAGCGAAGTCCTAAACTGCTCAATCTCTCTTCATAGACAAACCTTTCAGCTCTGGAATTAATCTAGTAAACTTTCTCTGAATCACTTCCAATGCAATTACATCCAACCTCAAGCAAGGGGACGAAAACTGTACACAGTGTTCCAGATGTAATCTCACTAATGCCTTATACCATTTTTGCACCACTTCCCTACTTTTATACTCCGTTCTTTTGCAATAAATGCCAAAATTCAATTTGCCCTCCTTATCACCTGCTGTACTAGCTTTCTACAATTCAAGGACAAGGGCACCCAACTCACTCTGTGCCAAAGCATTTTGAAGTTTTTCTCCATTTACATAATAAATTGCCTTTCTATTCCTGATCAAAATGGATAACCTCACACTTATCAACATTAAACTCCATCTGTCAACATTTTGCCCATTTACGTAACCTATACATACCCATCTGTAAGTTTCTTATTTCTTCATTGCAGCTTACTTTCCCATCTATATTAGTGTCATCTGCAAATTTGACTATAGTACATTCTACCTCTGCATCCAGGTTATTAATATAGATTATAGATAGTTGGAGCCCAAGGACCAAACCTTATGGCACTATACTAGTTTAATCTCACCAATCAGAGAAAGACTAATTTATCTTGACTTTGTTTTCTGTTGGTAAGCCAATCTTCTATCCAAACTAATATCTTACCCCTAACCCTGTGTGATCTTACCTTGTGTATTAATATTTTGTGCAGCACATTATCAAATGCCTTTTGGAAGTCCAGATATACTACATCCACAGGACCCTTATTGCTTGTTACATCTTTGAAGAACTCGAGTAAATTAGACCCTAATTATCCCTGTAGTGCTTCAGAATGAATGAAACTTCACAGTACTCTTGTAATGCCTTAGCATCATGACTGACAACATCTCTACTACAGTGAACTGTGAAGTGTTCTGTGATATGTTCCTTCTGTTCAGCTCCATAATGATGGCGAATTGATGTGTGAGTTACCCCATTTCCCACATCACATTATTATATGTTATCATTTACAATATATAATAATATAATTGCTGGAGAATCCTAGACAAAAGACAGACATCTCCTTCTATGAGACTGTAAGCACATGACAGACTCAGCCATTACACTCATAAGGTGCATATATAGACATCCAGGTACTAGCTCCTCACTAGGTCCTTATTGCTACCCTCAGTGTCCTTAACATTTATCTGTAGTGCTTTGACACAATCTGCAACTTCTACGTGTGTGTGGTTCCCTGACAGATGAGGTTATCTTCAGTCTATCCTTTTGCTGGTTGAAGATAACCTGCTCCAGTCCCATTGAAACAACAACACCACAACAAACACCTTAGATAGATGATGGCCTATTGGATGTGTGCAAAGTAGGAAATGAACAAGAAACCACAGCCAGAGGATAGAAATGGTGATACAGAGGGTAGGGAGAAGATTTAAACACAAGGTTGAGAATTTAAAATTTGAGGAGCTTGGGAAAATGGAACCATTGGAGTTCTATAAGTAGGATGAGTTTGCAGAGAATGAAGAATAGGATCCTAAACTGCAACGAAATGACCATGTGTGAAAATGATAATCATGGTAAAGATCTCAGCTGCAGGTGGGCTAAGGTAGATTCACAGAAGAATAATTTACAAGGTTTGTTCTAGACAGTCTCTGTAAAGACAATGTATGCACCTGAAGATCAATTTAGTATCAAACAGAATACTGAGGTAGTGAATGCTCTGATTTAGTTGGAGACTGTGGTTACGGACAGTGATGAGATTAGTGCTAAGTGTTCAAAGTTTGTGGTGGATGTTGTACTATGAAAGGTAAATGGAAGGGACACAATTTAGTAATTAAACTCTCTCAAATTTAAAGCCTTTCTCTTTTTCCACTCCATTTCATTGCTATTGTATATTATTTTTGCTTACTTACTTTTTGGTGGTTTGTATTTATCAATTTTTAGTCTCCATTCCCCCTCCTCTCTCTACCTCTCATTCTGTGACTTTGTTTACTTTTTTAAAATCAGTGTGTTGCATCAGTGCTGGAGCATGCCTAATGCGAGCCCTGCTGTATAAAGTTTGTTGCCCTGGTGCTACAAGGTTCTCTTTCATTTAGGAGCTTAATTGCTTTGGTCCAGTTGCAGTTTAAATCTGCCGTACATTTTTTGAACAAAAGAAAAGAAGCGTAGAAATGGCATCACTCAAGGTAAGAACTATAAGAATATCTTTGTTAGACATAAATGTGTTTTATTCATTACAGAAATAAAATTTCATAAACATCCTGTATAATTTTTTGTTCATCAATGTTGAAATAATTATTGTTATAGTTCTTGGTTCCAGTTTACTAAAAGATAAAACCAAATTCATGATATATATTCCATTTTCTATTGTCTCCCAACTAATTGTACGAACATTTCTAACTTTCTTTGGCCAGTTTGATTTATTACAAAAGTACTATCCTCCTAAATAATGTTTACTTATGTAGTTATTATCAGTTGCTGGTCTTAGTGCTGAAATTCTACTGCATTTTATTATTCTCTTTTAAATACATACTTTTCTCCAATATGTCAATATTTATTATTTTCATTCACAAAAAGTTGCTCACTATTGGAAAGAAATACATAGCAGTGTGTTTTCGGTTAAAGATCAGTAGTCTGTGACTGTCGACTGCACGACTTTCAGACTTTGATCACAAACATATTTTGAAATTTAGGTATTGCAGGAACAAGAGCCAATAAGCAGGAGGCTGAATGTAGCTGCCTACTGACAGAAGGTCACAGTCATCATGGGGACATTGTCCTGTGCCTTCTCATTATTATGGAATATATTGAAGCCTTTTTAAGCAGTAATGCTGCCTCTTTCAAACTTCATAATTTTAAAAATATCATTTGCAATTATATAATTCTGTGATAATCCTGTCTTAATTTCTACAAAAATGTTTAGCAAAGGAGCACAATTTACCAAAAGAATTGCAGAGGCAAATAAATGATGGCAACATGTGCACAATATTCCTACTTCCACAAATAATTAGGAATCCTTCCAGAAAGAAGAATGTACAGGCATAGGAAAGGTGGGCGGTATCTAGATTATATAACTACCAACAGACTTGCAAGGATTAAACATTGTCAAGGGATTAAACAGATTGTAGAAGGTAGCCACAAGGCTGGTATTGACTCAAAACCTGAGAGATTTTTATGAACTAGAGACCTGGAATAATTACGGAGATCATAGGAAGAGGGAGAACTGTAAGGAGGTATTTACATGAATGCCAAAAAAAATAAGAAATGCTGGAACTGGAGGTTGTTGCATAAATCATCGAAACATAGCTAACTCCAGAGGGTGAAGCATTCAGGAGCAGAACAGTTTTTAGATCAAAGAAAGTGGATTATATTTATGTAGTCCTGTGTGTCAGAGATACCTGGCTAAGAGACATAACTGATCTTGTGGGAGATAAAAAAAATCTTCAGAATGAACCAAAATAAAACCAAGAACTGCAAATGCTGAAGATCTGAAACAAAAACAGAAATTGCTGGAAAAACTCAGCAGGTTTGGCAGCACCTGTCCAGGGAAAGCAATGCTAACTTTTCAAGTCCAGTGACTCTTCTTCAGAATGAATCATTCTGTTTGGATAACTACTTTGTACATTTGCTTAGTAGTTATGATATGGACTAATAATCCTGAGGTTAAGGTCAATATTAAAAAGAACATGAGTTCAAATCTCACTACAGCAGATCCAAATTTTGAATTCAGTTTAAAAATATCATCTGGAAGTCAAATCTTATGTTAACAAAAATAAATATACTGAGAAAAATCAAGTAATATAGATATCTTTCACATGTGATTCTTGACTGAATGCAGTGAAGAAGCCACAGGTTCTGATATTTCTTAATAACCCGATCAATGTAAATGAAATACATCATAGCAACACTTCAGTGGAAGATAAATAGAACACTGTTAAGGGTCCAAGGCCATAGATGAAAGTTAAAATCAATAATCTCAGTTTAACTAAATATTGACCTAATTAGATTAACAAAGGTGAGACAGAAAAAGAATAATTTGTGTGAATCGTGCAGGGACAAACAGGGAAGGGCTCAATGTGAAGAATAATACAGTCAGAGACACTTGGAAAGGATGATCAGAGAGGATAGGGAGACCTGGGAATTGGTATCATAGCTGAAGCTAAGTACAACAGTAAAATTTCTTTCAGACTATAACTATGAACAAGCAATCAGGGAAGAGGTGAAAACTGTACACGATACAGCTTGTACCTCACAGGAAGGTATGATCAACCACAAACTCTCCAAACAATCAATGATTTCACTCTAAATCAGATAGAAACATAAAACCGGTTGAATGGCCTCAAAACAAATGGATCACAAAGGTGTATGATAGTTATTGCACGCTATCAAAAGAAAATAGGAAGGAGACTTGTAATATACTAATATTCATATGAACAGAAAAGGCAGCAGTATTTTAGAAACAGGCTGATGTGGTGTCTATATCAAATAAAAAGGATAGACAATGAAAAACCCAGTGTTCTTACTTCCATTCTTTGTAAAATAATGGAATTGATTATCAGGAGTAAACTGTGCAGTATCAGCTTATTTAATTATAGTCTCTGTGGATTCAAGGGTGAGATACTGCCTGACCATTTTTGTTTTGATTTCCTTGTGGACTGTTATGACCAATAACTTGATCTCTCAAAGGCTTTTGATACATTTCCACATTCTTGCCTCTACCACCCTTTTAGGCAGTGAGTTCCAAATACCCAGGTATTTCTGGGTGAAATTATTTCCTCAAATTCCCTCTACTCCTCTATTTACCTTAAACCCATAGCACCTGGTTATGGACTCCTATACTAAGGGGAAAGGTTTCTCCCTATCTACCCTGTCTATGCCCCTCAGAACTTTGTACACTTCAATCAAATTCACCCCTCAGCCTTCTCTGCTCTAAGGAAAACAATCCCATCCTTTCTAGCCTCTCTTCTATCAATAGCTGAATCCTATCAACTAAATTCATATCTGTGAGTCTAATCTAGAAAAGGTACCCACTGAGGTGCCAGCCTCTGTGCTGGTGGATGGTGCAAGGGAAAGCCTTGATGGTACATCCTCTCAGGGTTCCTGTCGTCAGAGGCGGATGTGAACCTAAGAGTCCTGGTTTCTACCCAGCCAATGTTTGTTGAGTGTCACAAATGTGTGCATAAGGGGAGGGAATTAGTTGTTAACGATGTATAAAGGCTTCTGAATATTAAGAATGGTTAATGCAGAGGGTAATTGGAGAGCAGTACAGTTGGTCACGATGATGTTTACAGAATTGGTTGGTTATTGATGTCTCTCTATCCCTACATAAGCTGTCATGCTCTTTGCTGCCTGGATTAATTCCTCCTCGTAAGGAGTGAGCAGCCTGATGTCCAGCACTTCCTGCTGGTCTTGGATCTTTCAGCCTGATTGTGGGTCAAATTTTCCTCCCTTGGGGCAAACAGAGAGAATCAAGCGGATGGAAGAGAAGTTTCTGGAGTTGCAGGCGCAGGGGACATGACAAGATGTCCCCAGTGAGTGAGTAGGAAGTGCAGAGGGCAGGAAGGGTTTGTAGTTTGGGAGGATGAGGTGGATGAGAGCCGTATCCACATGCTGCACACAATCCTGCGATTTGTAGTCCATGAGTCTTGGTGAGACTTGTGCATAGTGGTAGTGCAAGAGTGTGCACAGGTCCTATGGGTGTGAGCTAGCAGGAAGAGGATGGTGGCATTTACCCTTGTGGAGCACTGGCTCAAAAAGGACTGTCTTTCTTTCTCTCCAATACCCCATCTGCCAGCACTTCCAGATCCTTCTCTGAAGCAGAGGAATGAGGTTTCCTTTGCTCTGGGCCATGTATTCATTAGTAATGATTGAGCACCACACTGGGTCAGTCTGAGCTTACAACCTCTAAAACAGCAAGCAGCTGGCCTTGAAGTATGACACAAGTAGCATGAGCATTGCAAAGTCCCATCAGTGGCAAGCACGTCAACCTCTTGTGCTGCACAATGCCCACAGAAAGGCCGAGGAACCCTATTCCATTCCATAATTAATGAGGTGAAGAGCAGAATCAGAAAAACAGAAAAGACACTGCGAAACACTGGTGGGCCAGACTATCACTTGACAAAACCCTCTGTCTTAGCTTAATTCTAGTCCTTTGAATAGTTCTGTAATAGTCCTCATTGTACTCTTGTGTTATAGAGTCATAGACATTTTACAGCATGGAAAGAGGAATTTCAGCCCATTGCGTACTCACCAGTCATAAAACATCCATCTAATCCCATTTTCCAGCATTTAGCCTGTAGCCTTGTATGCTACAGCATTTCAAGTGTTCATCTAAATAGTTCTTAAATGTCTTGAGGGTTCTTGCCTCTACCATCCCTTTAGGCAGTGAGTTCCAGATACCCAGGTATTTCTGGGTGAAATTATTTCCTCAAATTCCCTCTACTCCTCTATTTACCTTAAACCCATAGCGCCTGTTTATGGACCCCTATACTAAGGGGAAAAGTTTCTCCCTATCTACCCTGTCTATGCCCGTCAGAACTTTGTACACTTCAATCAAATTCACCCCTCAGCCTTCTCTGCTCTAAGGAAAACAATCCCATCCTTTCTAGCCTCTCTTCTATCAATAGCTGAATTCTTCCAGCCTAGGGAACATTTTGCATCCTCTCTAGTGCAATTGCATGTTCCTAATTATTCATGAGAATGTGAAAAAAAATCTTCAAATAGTCTAAGTCCAATACATTGAATTACTTCACAAAAATAGCTGGGACACATAGTTATTTATATTCCACAGTTGCCTCCTCCTACCTAGAACTACCAGCATAACTGTCTCTTCCTTTTGCTCTAATGTGTTGATGTAGCCTCATCTTAAATGCACTCCCACATACTAAAAATTCTCTGGGATAAGATATTTCTTCCGAATGCCTTATTGGATTTATTAATGACTATCTCATATTCTTGGTTTCTAATTTTGGATTCATCCCGTGACACCAGAAATGGAAACACCTTCTCTATATCTGCCCTAACAAACACAATCAATAATTTTAAAGTTATCCTTCAGCCTTTAGTTTTTAGAGAATAGAATCATTTGTTCAAATGTCTCTGATTAATAAAGCCTTTCACTTCTGATGTTATCATTGCCCATCTTTTATTTGGTAGAAAAGAGGAGGAGATCCATACTTTGAGCTTATCCTTACTCAGGCATGACGAACGAGCAGTGCTTCGAAAGCTTGTGACTTCAAATAAACCTATTGGACTATAACCTGGTATCTTGTGACTTCTGACTCAGGCAGGATAATAATTAGAATTGGTGGAAAAATAAATTTAAATTACCATTGCCTTAAGCCTGTATTTCCAGATAAATATACACACCTTCCAAAAATATATATTTAGCTTAGAAATTTCAAAGCATCGTTATGAAATATTAAAAAAAATTTCAAGTTATATAACTGTTAAATCAGGTGTTTGCATAAAAAAAAACCAAAGAAACAAAACAAATACATTTTCTAATCAGGCATAGAATTTGGTGCAACAGGCTATTTTCATCAGTTGCATACAAAAATACTGAAATAACAGTAACTGCTCACTGTCTATTCTTTTCCAGTACATGACAGGATTTGGCAATGAATTTTCGTCAGAAGATCCAAGCTGCCCTGGGTCCCTACCAAAGGGTCAGGTAGTGTACAACTCTCCCATTTGTCTTGTGTATGCGGTAAGTTTAATAGGAGCAGGTGTAACCCACAGGCCTGCTGATTCACTGGCATTTTTCACTCAGTTCTGATGGTTATCTGCACAGCCAGTTTGATGATTCAAACCCTACTTGTAGGCTTGATCTTATTAAAAATAACACTTCAGTGCAGTTTGCAAAGCCCTGCTGAGGCACCAAATCAAATTTCAGTGGTAAAAATGATCTCCATAGTATACGTGCTTGAAACATGACGTTTTCTTTGAGCTGCCCACAGAATGACACAGAGTGCATATCATTTTCTGTTTTTATTTCAGATGTCTAACATTTGCATGTTTTTATTTTTATTCTTACCACTTTCAAAATGAAAGTGAGATTGCTGATGCTGCAGTGATGCTGTTTAATTTTGTTACCTATTAAGAATGCTACACCCTTGTTCTCTTTTGACTTCTTATTATGGTGTATCACTGGTCCATATTAATAATAGAATTCTAAAATGATGGCCATACATGCTTTCTTTAACTACAGAGTGTTTTTTCAAGATTCCTTTCCATTCACTAGATCCGCAAATGAAAGGAACCATGAACAATTCAGGCAATATGCGATATTTTATACACCTGAATCTCCAATAGGGAACCTTACAATGTATTTTGTAAACTGGGTGGATGCTTCTCATGCTTTTCCAATAAAATCAAGTTCAGAAAATAACAAGCAGTCAGTTTGAAAATGCAATCACAGTAAAAAAGGTACTGTGCTCATGGGATGATAAAAACAAACTAATACTAGGTTCTAGTTATTGAAGAAGTGTTTCAACAGATGTTCCATCAAATCTAAAACTTCCCCCTGCAATAAGTGACCTGCTGGGCCATGGAACATGCTGTTATCTTTATCTCTACTCTTCAGGAAAGTGAGAAAAAGCTACAAACCAAATGGCTAATGTGAAACAAATTTTACACCTACTTTCACTGACTCACATAGCTTTTCTAAATATGCGATAGTGCCCAGAAATCATATAATGTAAAAGTTAAAAAAGTGTGGATATCTGAAATGAAAAGAGACACAAAAAAATGGTTGAAATATTCAGCATTTATTGAGAAAGCATTGGAGTTAAGGGTTTGGATATTCCCAAGGCTGTAGAGGTGGATTTGGAGGTGGAGTGCAAGTTTATTTGGAAAAATGAGCATGAGATCAGCTGTCCAATACTTCCATGTCTCCAAGTACTTCTCCCAATGACACACCAGCAGGTCCAACAGGTTGGAAGCAGCAGGAAGCCAATTAATGATGTTATCGTCAAACTTATCTTCACTTTGCCAGGCAACAAGAGATTTTATTGACAGTACATGAGCTGTGTCAGGGTCCAAAAAATGGACCAGAGCCAATTTTAGCAGCTTTTTTGAGGGATTAAATTTATTTTCTGGCAGTAATTCACAAAGGGGATTGATCCCCAGACCTGCCCTTGCTGCCACTTCGCGGAGCTTTGTGTCTCTTTACCCAACCCAGACTATCCCAGTCCACTGGCACCTCTCTCATCTGACTCTATCCCCTTTCCCATCTCATCATGTGCCATTCCCGGATGGACTGACTGCTCACCAGATATTGACTGAAAAACCAGCACCCCTGCTCCCTGCGCCATCTTTAAAAGGTTGCTGCACACCAGAATGAACACTGGCATTCCAAAACTGCCCTGCCCAGAATGTCAGAACGCGGAAGGGGAGACACAGTTCTTCAACAGTGACCTGGAAGTCCAGGTGGACAGGATGTGGCAAAGGAGGGACATCCTTTTCCAGAAGGACTGGCAGAGGAGGCCACACCACTAGACCTGGGAGCCGGGTTTAAGGATTCCACCTAGTTCCATGTGGCTTCTGCAGACTGGAGGAATGGCCATCAGTGCTACAAGCAGGTCAATGAGCACTTCACCCTGCCAGGGTAAGTGCCACACTCTTCACTCTCTGCTACCCTATATTCACTCTACCTCTGTTACTGTACCCACGCTCACCAAGGCCCATGCTCTGCCACTCCCACTATTGCATGCATCAGTTGCCCTCACTTGTTCTCATGCACCTCCCACAACAATAACCCTGCACAACCTCTGTACCGCCTACTCATTGCTACAGAACACTTCGCTATTGTTACAGAGGGGAATAGCCCAACCCCTCTGATAATTAAACTAAATCACAAGCCACAATCTCTTATGACAGGAGTAGGGGTTCCCCTCTAATAATTACTCCTGAAACACCCAGAAAATGCTCGCTTTTCCCTTTGTAATCCATTCAAAGAGTGCTTAAAAGAAAGAAAATCCCTGATCTCCACTTTACAAGTAACAAGAAACAATTTATTTATTTAACCCAACAATGAACAAATTAACAGAATTACTAACAAACTGTCAATTCCCCAAATTACTTCCTAATTGGTCTAGATTCTACTGGAATACTGTTCAAATAAACACAAGTCCCACTTAATAAATCCAAATAATAAGAGAACAATAAATTATAACTTAATCTCTCCAAATTCACACAGTCTGTCTTCTGAAATATTCTGTCTCCTCAACTCTCTTCGCAAATGCTATTCCTGCTAATTCTGCTGTCAGGGATGTTTTATCTCTATAATTTCTTCAATGAGGACTTTCAACTAAAATACCGTGGTACCTTTGATTAATTAATTTCTCTGAGAGCTGAATGGTGCTAAGTCTGGCAGGTGGTGGATGGCTCTCTCTTTCAGATGGCAGTTGGCTCTCCCCAATTTTCCAAATTCCCTCGACTTATATACCCGTAATGACATAATCAAATTCTTATAGTAGGTTTGGTTTCAGTTGTCAACACCATCAGATTTAAATTCAATTAACTTACAATTCAATTAACTTATCTAGGTGCTTCGTTTAAATTAATTGGCCAAATTCAAACTTGTTGTCTTGGAAAAATTGTTTCTTGGCGGTTCCATACAAAATGTTTCCATTCAAGCACTCTCTGCATTTATAAACTTCCAAGCACAAGCTCTTAGAGGGACCACGGTGCTTTTCTCCCCACAATCATATTTACCAACAAATTCTAACTTCCTGCCTTTCAATTCATGAATACTCTACCAAACATTGTAACACTACTTTCTGAACATCAACACCATCACTAGCAGCCAACACAAATCACAATATTAGATAAACCAGTGCCAACATTATGCTTGTTTGAAAACACAAGCTTTCGGAGCCTCGCTCCTTCTTCAGGTGTTAGTGACAGAGGTGGTATCAGACACAGAATTTATAAGTAAAAGATCAAAGGCTCACACCACTGATGAAGATGTATTAAACAAACCTAAGATGCTGTTAAATCTTTAATCACCTCTCTCTCACTCTCTTCCCCCATTCCCCCATCCACACACACACAAACACACATCACTCTCTCTCTCCCCCCTCAATGCACATACACACATGCACTCACTCGGTCTCTCTCTACACCCCCCAAACACATACGCAGTCACACTCCACTGTCTCTCTCCACACCCCCAACGCACACACATGCACTCACTCAAGTTCTCTTCCCACCCCCTGCAAACACACATGGACTCACACTCTCTCTACCCCAACACACGTGCACGCATACACTCTCTCTCTCCTCCCCACCCCACACACACGAGACACACACATACACACACACACACAGTCCACTCTCTCTCTCACATACACATACACACATACACTCCACTCTTTCTCTCTCCCCCAACATACACACACACTCCACATTCTCTCTCTCCCCTAACACACACACGCACACACACATATCTATGGGGTGAATTTGTATTTCCAGATACATTCTATTTTGTTCAAAAAGAACATAATTTATAGACAGTCAGTCAATGTGGCATTTTATAAATTCCTACTTTAGAAATAAAACCAGTCTGACCCCAAACCAAAACACAAACAGTTTCTAAACAAGGCCTCACACCTAACATGCATTGTCTGGCCTAAAATGTCACCTCTTTTTTACACTGATAAAACCTTTAGTTCTCTCAGGGCAATGACTTGAAAGAAATTCGGGGATTTGCATGTACATATTCATCAATTAAAACCTTCTAACTGATTAAAGATTTAACAGCGTCTTAGGTTTGTTTAAAACATCCTCATCAGTGGTGTGACCCTTTGATCTTTTACTTATAAATTCCGTGTCTGATACTACCTCTCTCACTAACACCTGAAGGAGGAGTAAGCCTCTGAAAGCTTGAGTTTTTAAATAAACCTGTTGGACTATAACATGGTGTTGCGTGATTTCTAACCTTGTCCACCCCAGTCTACCAATGGCACCCCCACGTCATCAACATTAGGCTTCTCACGCACCATGAGAAGAGAATCCTGTTCTTCACAGGTGAAACCAGGACCACTCCTGTGAGGTTGCTGAGAGAACCATGCCCCGTCAACTGAGTAAGTATCACTCTCACAGTAGCCCTGCTGTCAGTGTCATTCATTGCACTTATCCTCTAAACAATGACCACCTTGCCTTCTCTGTCTTGCGTTGAAGGTACCAGCAGGATGTCCATGGTCCCAGGCTGAAAAAGGCTGCTCCACCAGAAGCTACCTTCACAACCTCTGAGGCTGAGTGTATGGAGGCACCAGCAAGCATGCCTCCTGCACCCCAACCCAGCTGAGATACTAACCCCTCATGCAAACATCAGGTTTAGAAAGAATGTGGGAGTGCAATTTGGTGAAACATCTCACTGTGATATCGCCGCACAGGCTAAGGAAGAAATGCTCCAGATACTTAGAGAAGTGTCGGAGACTAGACTGCACAATCACAGATGGGAGAGAGCCCCGTGGTCTCGACAATCACAGACTTCACCCACATTCACAGGGAAGAATAGGAGTGGCAGACGCATTGTACATGGGTCATAATGACCCTCTTAGGCCAGAGGCTACAGGAGCTACAACTACACTGGGAACCCAGCTATCTCAAGCATTTGATCATCTGGTTATTTCCGTAAGACCATAAGAATTGGAAACAGGTTTAAGCCATTCAGTCCCTCAAGCCTGCTCCACCATTCAATAGAATCATAGCTGATCTCATCTCAGCCTAAACTCCATTTTCCTGCCTTTTCTTCGTAATCCTTGAGTCCCCGACTGATCAAGAATCTATCTATCTCAACTTTAAATATACACAAGGACTCTGCCCCCACAGCTCTCTTGTGGAAAGGAGTTCAAATGACTCTCAACCCTGTGAGAGAAGAAGTTCCTCCTTATCTCAATCTTAAGTTGGTGCCTATTTATTCTGAGACTATAATGTCTGGTCCTAGACTCTCCGATGAGGGGAAACATCCTCTTAAAATTTACACTGTTAAGCCCCTTAAAAATCCGATATGTTTCAATAAGATCACCTCTCCTTCTTTCCTTGAGTAGAGTCCCAACCTGTTTAGTCTTTGCTCATAAGACAATCCCTCCAAAATAGAGACCATCCTAGTGAACTTCCTCCAATGAAATAATATGCTTCTTTAAGTAAAAGGACCAAAACTGCACACAGTACTCCAGATGTGGTCCCACCAGCGCCTTCTACAGTTGCGGTAAGACTTCCAATCCCCTTGAAATGCGGGCCAACATTCCATTTGCCTTCCTGATTACCTGACCTAATAGGACAGCCGCAGACAGGATGTGTCCATGATCCTGACTGATGGCTGTTCACTTCCCTGACTGTATTAGCCCTACTGCCCAGACTGGGCACTATGGAGCCACAAGACTGACTGCAACCAGTTCATGGGCAGCAGAGATACAGACCACCTGATTGAGAACTCCCCAGCTGGATGCCTGATCGTGTTTACTGCATCAGTGCTAGCACATGGTGCGGGTGTGAGATTGATGTTATATAGTGTCATACAGCAGGGGTGTATGCCCCTTGATGAAAGATTGCTGACCTGCAAGGCAAGACTACGTTTGTGTGACTGCGCTAATAAGGACAGCAAGGCAAGACATGAATGCCGTGAGCTTGCAGGTTGGCTCTAATTGAGTGACTGCTAAGAGAGCAAGTGAGCAGGCTGGAGATGCACCTTGATCAAATCTGTGAGCTGGATTGGATGTGTGTCCCCTGCACACAAAATGCTCTTGCAGCAACCTTTCAACACTAGTTGCTGGTGCACCTTGCAATACAGGTCTGTGTTTCCTAATATGCTGCAGGTTGGTCAGTGAGGTGCCATGAGGATCCTGAGAAGTTGGCAAATATTGGATGCCAATATGTATGGATGAGGTGTACTGGTGGGTGGTGTCCATGCATCATGTCCTGAGATGCTGTTGTGTGATGAGCAACGTGGAGGCTTTTCACAGCAGCAGCGAGCTGAAGTTGCCAGCTACCTGTTCTGAATTTCATGTCAAGAATTTTTGATGTCTAGTTTGTTTATAGTGGGTGGCAGAATTGGAAACTGCATGTTAATGAGGTGGGATCTGCAGTTAATAAGATGGTTAAAATGGCAATATAGATGCTGTGGACCATAGGGCCTCTTCTGTACTGTATGATTTTATGATTCTCAGCCATAATCCCTCTTAATAGGCAACTCACCATTCCCTAGTGAGAATCATACTTCAAGGGGAGACAATGGCCTAGTGGTATGATCGTTGGACTGTTAATCCAAAGACCCAGATGATTTTCTGAGGACCTGGGTTCAAATCCCGCCACGGCAGATGGTGGAATTTGAATTCAATAAAATATCTGGAATTAGGAATTTAATAATGACCATGAATCCATTGTTGATTGTTGGAAAAACCCATCTGGTTCATTAATGTCCTTTCAGGAGGGAGAGTGCCATCATTACCTGGTCTGGACTACATGTGACTCCAGACCCACAACAATGTAGTTCACTCTGAACTGCCCTCTGGGCAATTAGGGATGGGCAATAAATACTGTCCAGTCAGCACCACCCTCATCTCCTTAATAAATATTAAAAAAAACACCTGGAATTTAGCTAAAAGATGCAGCAAATTGGTCCTAATGTCAAGCTAGGTATTGCAGGACCTCTCTCATAACCTAGCTACATTTTTTTCCATAGCCCATGTGTCATAAGATTCCACCTTTGATCCCTAAATGCCACACCAATTTAATTTGTTTCACAATTACTACAACACAACTAAATGTTTATTCCGCAATGGAATGTTTTGTGATCAGACAGAAACAAAACAAATTGATGATACATATCTTTAAAATTCAGAACAATCTGGGGTTTGTTGATGTGAGTGATGGAGGGAGTCCATATCTATTGACAATGTGTTTTTGTGCATGAAAGGATACTCTTCATTGATCAGAAATGGTGTAGATTTCTAATTGTTAATAGCAGCCACAAAGGGAACAATCTTTTTAAGTAAATAATTAAATAGTGACATTTCTGATTTTTTTAATGTATATTTCAGAATAATCCACAGGTTTGTCCTTATGGTTTATATGCTGAACAGCTCTCTGGTTCAGCCTTCACCTGTCCAAGATACAACAATAAGAGGAGGTAACATTGATTTTATGGTACAGTTAAGAATATTACATACTCATCATATGGTGACATTAATTTTCTCATTTAATCAACATAAAACTGTTATAAATAGCTGTTTGGTAGAACAGAATTTACGTTTTATTGAAAAAGACACAGTTTGTAGAAAATTTTCATCATGCACCCATCAAGTCAATTCACAAGAACTGAGAATTTAAGGGGAAAACATCATTAATAACATATGAGAGAAGGGTACTGGTTATTCAGCCAGTAGACACCGATTGGTAAATGTATTGACAATGTGAATGCATTAACAATGATTGACAGTTAACTTCTAGGCTTGTTTAAATTTTAAACTAGGCAGGTTGCCTCTGATTGATCAATGCCCTTTTCTGATTAATGAAACAGCGTAAGATTGACATCTATTTTGTTGAAACATGTATTGTATCTGTTTCAGCTCAAAAAACTACACAACTGTCATTCAATTCTTTGTTTTGTCACTTGTCATTAATTGGTGCATTTTTCATGTGAATACCTCTATCAGGCAGAGTCCACTAGCCAACCAATGAGCATTCTCCTGTCATACAGTATTAATGTTGTTTTTTCCCTTTAAATTGATATTCTTGTGAATTGCCCTGATGAGTGGTAGGCAAAAAAAATTAACAAAATGTGTTTTTTTTCAGAAGATCTAATATAATCTTACAAATGTTCTAATAGACAGATTCTA
Source organism: Rhincodon typus (assembly GCF_021869965.1). NCBI lineage: Eukaryota > Metazoa > Chordata > Chondrichthyes > Orectolobiformes > Rhincodontidae > Rhincodon > Rhincodon typus. The sequence continues at coordinate 33,816,321 of NC_063342.1, forward strand.
AACTTCCAATTATTCAAATTGTTAAAAAAAACTCCACTAATCATGCAATATCAGCACCTCAATTTAGTGAAGCTTCCAAAGCAAGTACTACATCCTCACAAGAGGCCTTGAAGAAGTAAAAGAAATCATTATGTATTTCTGATACATGGTAATTACAAAATTGTATTTGTGCTTTGTTGGATTAATAATATTACCTCACTGCTGAGATGATGAGTGGGAGTTTGGTCGTATGTTCAGAGACAGAACCAAAAATAAGGCAGCAAGGTAACTTAATGCTTAATCAATTTAATATTTAATTTAGCGAACATGATGAAATTAATCCCAAGGAAATTAATCATGAAAAGGAACAAAATAGAGTTTTGGTAAATAGCTTATGGTTGGAATAAAGTAATGCTTGTATTAATCTAACAGTTTTTTTCAACATTTTTAAAAATAGAAAAACATTAGGGTGATGACTCTTAGGAGATCATGACTGTTCTCTGCATTAATGGCTAATAACCCCACTGGAAAACCTCTTAATCTCAGAGAAGAGACTCAAATTTATTTCATAACCACCACTTCCAATGGGTGAAAAGAATACTATCCAGTTTAACAACACAAGATCTATGTTAATCTATAATGGTACTTCAACAGTAACTCACAAAACACATGGGAGCTTTCAACCTGGGTATGTATCAGTTCTGGTGAGTTTAACAGGAAATGTGTGTTTGTTAGGGGGAGCCAATTTATATTCTCCTGCTTCTTGACTAGCGAGCCTTTTGATCATTTGAAGTCAGTTATCGGGAGTCATGATGACCGCATTGACCTCTGTCCAGCTTGCAATTATGCTTTAAGTGCAGGCAAGACTTCAACTGCAAATATGGCTTTATTCCTTCGGTATACCCATTGTGGGAGATTTCCAATTTTTGCCTTGAACTGAATTACTATTGCTCACGATTTACAAACAGTTAAATTATTTTTCTTCCTCCAGTAACAGTGGCTCTATAGTGAAATATATGGCCCTTTTAAACACCGCTCTTCATTGGTGCTTAGACTCTTCCATATATTGCAGAACAAATTAAATTTTCTTGACTTACTTATATGTCCCAGTCATTTAGTCAAATTAACTAGAGACATTGGAAATTTGGCTTACCTACCATTTGGGTGAACCTACCTATAGGTCAAATTAATTTAATTTTGATCATGTTTTGCAATTTGGGACCTAAATCATCTACACATTGATTCAATTTTAATTAGTTTCTTTCTATTCTTTTCCATGCAGCTGGCTTTATCGTATTGTACCTTCAGTCCTTCACAAGCCCTTCACTTCCATACCCCAGGGAAATTTGTCCTATAATTGGGATGAAATCAACCCTGATCCCAACCAGGTAACACTATTTCTTCATGAAGTTAAAATAATCCACTCATAAGAATATTGGGCCACATTTTTAAAAGATTTCAGCCTTTCTATAAAAGGCATAATCTATCTTATAAATCAAACAGTCTCACGTGTTGCACATCATAGCTAAATATTGGCAAAGACGTATATTCAATATTTTCAACGTGATACCAGATTTGTTTGTATTGATGACCCAGCTAGGAGCTAAACATTTCATGTTGTTAATATGAATGAAGGGAGACAAATTGGCTGAGGAGAGACCAATTGGTTTGCACAAGTTAATAATACGTTAGTGCAATGACATTTAGGTTAATGCCACCAAAACCAATTAGTTTTTCTATTTGTTATGTTTAATATGAGAATGGGGAACTGATTTGTTAAATAGAAGCTCCTGATATTTACTAAACCCAAGAAATTTCTGGTCCTTTTAATCAGCTGTTGAGTTAGAAGGTTTTATTTGACACTAAAAAACACACTTTTGATTCCTTTGATCTTTGCAGAACTTCAAAGTGTTCCAAGGAATGTTTGAAAAAGTGGCATATCACCTGTAGTGTACATCCTCAGCTTTGAAATAAAACCTGTCTCATACAATTTCTTTTATCTTGCTTCTAGCTCAGATGGCTACCATTTAAAATTCATAAAACATCAGAGAAGATGGTTGACTTTGTATCAGTAAGACTGATTTTATTTTGCTTTTGACTGTCTCTCTGCCTGCAAATATACATAATGTCATGTCAATAAAATTTAGAGTTGAGGGGAGTATCTTTAATAGGTTGGAAACTGGAACACACTGGACTGACAACATGGACTGGGAATGGAACAAATGCTACTCAGGTTGCTGAGTTCTGGTTGGGATTGGGTTTGGGCTTCATTTGAATCATACCAGTGAGCTGCAGGTGCCTGCTGTGTGACTTCAGGCAGATTTCAGCAAGGTTAGAACAGCAGCTGTCAAAAAGGCCCTCAATTATAGACCAGAGAGATATAAGGTTTTAATATTATGTAAATAGAATCCTGCAAATTATTACCCACTCATGTTCTCCATCTCTCTCAATTTATTAAGAACAATGCACTTTAATTAAAGAATATATGTGATGATGGTTATTATTTATATTCTTAGGAGCAAGTTATCTCAGCATGAACAAATTCCTCCGTAATGATTTTATCATTCAGTCAGTTATGAGCTTGTCCTTATGCCCAGGAATAAACTGTCCATTCCAGTGTACCATCTATTTCCTTTGGGCAGCACAGCTATTGAATGGTACTCTTTTTCAACAGGGTTTACATACATTATGTGGAGCTGGAGATATCAGGTCTAGAAATGGGTTGGCTATTCACATCTATGCCTGCAACTCATCAATGGAGAATAAGTATGTTACTACCTTTAAGAACATTTTCTGTCATATACTTTTTTTCTGCCTTTTTCGGTGATATTAAAGGAGATAAGACCTTGTTTTTGTTATTTCTCACTCTAACTGTTGTTTGCTACCATGCCATCTTTGTGGCATTGAATATTGAGGCCTAGGTCATGGTTTTGACTAAGGGTTTCACACAAAAATACCAGGCAAAAAATCATTTGTTTCATTGGCCTGACAGTAAATACAATTCTTTTGTCCCAACCTCATTTTAAGCTATCAAAGATTTGTAATTCGATGTAATTTCCTACTTAAAATAATCAGATTCTCAGATAATCTAATGTTTATGTTTTGCATTTCAGGTCATTTTATAATTCAGATGGGGATTTCCTTCTAGGTAGGTAAGACCCCTCCCCCACCCTTTGAAAAGTCAGTTCATACACTTTACCAACTTATCATAACTTGAAAGAAATGATTTTGCCATGGATTCCAATGACACCTCCTTCGAAACTTAACATTAAAACATCTGCATAGAAAATAGTATCAGTCATGCATTCCATGAATTTGAGCCTTCTATTTGCGGGACCATAGAACAACATTAATGTTAGAAAGCAGCATTGCTGTGACTGCGGGAAATGAATTTAAGTGGCAGCGTTCCAGTTGATGAGTAGCAGAATATGAATCTAAGAAATAAATCAAACAAGGCATGCATGTTTCATTTCGTTGAGGACCAAATAACTGACTTCAGTCTCCAACATCCCTAGATTCACTGTGGAAATCGCTTAGCTCTGCCTCCTTCACCATTAACACTTGGATTCATATTTAGCCAACAAGGGAAAGGAAGTTTCTCAGCAACAATCAAAGCTGGTGCGATCTTTAAGAGAATTGTTCCATCAGTTTTGAAGTCAAACCTTATATCTAATCTGACAAATTGATGAAAAACTCTGCAAAGTCATATAAAGAGAATGAGAATACTTTTATCAAGGTAAATTGAACAAGGAAGTATAAAGAGATGATAATAAAGTGGCCATGGTTACAAAACAGAGACAGACAGCCAAACCAGCTTCCATATCCCTGTATTCACAACACAGTAAAATTAAAGCTTCAATGTCCATCACCAAGAGAGACTCAGCAGAACCATTACAGGTCAAGCTGGCTGAGCTGATGTAAAGGACATAGCTGCCAAATTGGGTCTGTGGTTAGTGGTGAGAGAACCAATGAGAGGAAAACACATGTTTGATCTCAACCTCACCCATCTGCCTGCCACAGATGCATCCATCCTCCATTCATGAACACATTGGTAAGAGTGATTAAAGCATAGTCCTTGTGGAGACAAGGTCCTGTCTTCACATTGAGAAAACCCTCCAATGTGTTGCAGCACAATCAGGGTGCTAAATGGGATAAACTCTGAACAGATCTAGCAAATCAGGACTGGATATCTTAGGTGCTGTGAGGCATCGCCAGCAGCAGAATCATACTCCAGGACAATTTGCAACCTCGTGGCCCAGCTTTACACTTTGGTAGAAAGAATTATGGAGCTAAATATTACTTAAATGGAGAAAGATTACAGAGGGTTACGGAGCAGATGGATTTGGGAGTCCTTGTCCATGAAATCACAAAATAGCTAGCATCCAAGTTCAGCAGATAGTAGGGAAGACAAATGGAATCTTGGCCTTAATTACAAAGGCCAAATAAACACAATGGTAACAAGAGCAAAATCAGAGGCTAGGAATACTGCAGCAAGTAACTCACCTCCTGACTATTCAAAGTTTGTCCACCATCTAGAAGGCACAAGTCAGGAGTGTGATGGAATACTCCGAGGTTGCCTGGATGGGCAGCTCCAACAACAACAAACTTGACATCAACTAGGACAAAGCAGCCCTCTTGATTGACACCACGTTCATAAACATCTACTTCGTCTACCACCAACACTGAGTACCAGCAATGTGTATTATCTATAAGATGCACTGCAGAAATTTACCATGGCTCCTCAGTCAGCACCTTCGAACCCCACATACACTACCATCTAAAAGGACAAGAGCAGAAAATAGAAGGGACTATCACCACCTGCAAGTTCCCTGCAAGCCATTCACCATTCAGACTTGGAAAAATATCCATGTTCTTTCAATGATAACAAGGTGCAGGGCTGGATGAACACAGCAGGCCAAGCAGCATCAGAGGAGCAGAAAAGCTGACGTTTCGGGTCCAGACCCTTCTTCAGAAATGGGGGAGGGGACAGGGATTCTGAAATAAATAGGGAGAGAGTGGGAGGCGGATAGAAGATGGATAGAGGAGAGGATAGGTGGAGAGGAAACAAACAGGTCAAAGAAGCGGGGATGGAGCCAGCAAAGGTGAGTGTAGGTGGGGAGTTAGGGAGGGGATAGGTCAGTCCAGGGAGGACAGACAGGTCAAGGGGGTGGGATGAGGTTAGTAGGTAGGAGATGTGGGTGCGGCTTGAGGTGGGAGGAGTGGATAGGTGGGAAGAAGGACAGATTAGGGAGGCGGGGACGAGCTGGGCTGGTTTTGGGATGCAGTCGGGGGAGGGGAGATTTTGAAGCTTGTGAAGTCCACTGACACCCTCATCTGCTTAGCTGAACTCATCCTCACCCTTAACAACTTCTCCTTCAATTCCTCCCACTTCCTACAGACAAAGGGCGTGGCCATGGGTACCCGCATGGGCCCAAGCTATGCCTGCCTCTTTGTAGGATACATGGAACAATCCCTCTTCCGAAACTACACTGGCCCTATCCCCCACCTCTTCCTCCGTTACATCGATGAATGTATCGGCGCCACCTCGTGCTCCCACGAGGAGCTCAAACAGTTCATCCACTTCACTAACACCTTCCACCCCAACCTTAAGTTCACCTGGACCATCTCCGATACCTCTCTCTCCTTCCTGGACTTCTCTGTTTCCATCTCTGGCAACCACCTGGAAACCGATATCCATTTCAAGCCTACTGACTCCCACAGCTACATAGAATACACCTCCTCTCACCCACCTTCCTGCAAAAATGCCATCCCCTATTCCCAATTCCTTCGTCTCTGCCGCATCTGCTCCTGAGATGAAGCATTCCACTCCCGGACACCCCAGATGTCCTTGTTTTTCAAGGACCGCAACTTCCCCTCCACAGTGGTCGAAAATGGCCGCGATCGTGTCTCTCACATTTCCTGCAACTCATCCCTCACACCCCCTCCCCGCAATAACAATCAAAACAGAATCCCCCTCATCCTCACGTACCACTCCACCAACCTCTGGATCCAACGCATCATCCTCCGGCACTTCCGCCATCTGCAATCTGACCCCACTACCAAAGACATTTTTCCCTCCTCACCCTTATCTGCTTTCCGGAGGGACTGCTCTCTCCATGACTCCCTTGTCCGCTCCACACTCCCCACTAGCCCTACCACACCCGGCACTTTTCCCTGCAACCGAAGCAAGTGCTACACCTCCCCCCTCACCCCCATCCCAGACCCCAAGAAGACTTTCCACATCAAACAGATGTTCACCTGCACATCTGCTAATGTGGTATGCTGTATCCGCTGTTCCCGATGTGGCCGCCTCTACATCGGGGAAACCAAGCGGAGGCTTGGGGACCACTTTGTGGAACACCTATGCTCAGTTCGCGACAAAAGACTGCACCTCCCAGTTGCAAACCATTTCAACTCTCCCTCCCACTCCTTGGACGACATGTCCATCCTGGGCCTCCTCCAGTGCCACAACGATGCCACCTGAAGGTTGCAGGAACAGCAACTCACATGGGAACCCTGCAGCCCAATGGTATCAATGTGGACATCACAAGCTTCAAAATCTCCCCTCCCCCGACCGTATCCCAAAACCAGCCCAACTCATCCCCGCCTCCCTAACCTGTCCTTCCTCTCACCTATCCCCTCCTCCCTCCTCAAGCCCCACCCCCATCACCTACCTACCAGCCTCATCCCGCCTCCCTGACCTGTGCATCCTCGCTGGACTGACCTATCCCCTCCCTAACTCCCCACCTACACTCACCTTTACTGGCTCCATCTCCGCCTCTCTGACCTGTCTGTCTCCTCTCCTCCTATCTTCTCCTTTATCCATCTTCTATCCGCCTCCCCCTCTCTCCCTATTTATTTCAGAATCCCCTTCCCCTCCCCCATTTCTGAAGAAGGGTCTAGGCCCAAAACGTCAGCCTTCCTGCTCCTCTGACGCTGCTTGGCCTGCTGTGTTCATCCAGCTCTACGCCTTGTTATCTCAGATTCTCCAGCATCAGCAGTCCCCACTATCTCTGACTGTTCTCTCAATGTTGCTGCATCAAAATCTTGGAACTGCCTCACAACAATATTGCAGATTTACCTGCAGCACATGGACAGCAGCAGGTTCAAGAAGCCTGATCACCACCACCTTCTCAAATGCAACTAGGGAAGAACAATAAATATTGACCAGCCAGAACTTCCAATGTTGTGTGAATAAGTAAAATGAAAAGTAAGCCAGTCAACCCCTTGAACTTTTTCCGCCATCCAGTAAGACCATGGTTGTTCTGGTTACTCCACGTTCCCACCTACTCCCAATAAATTTTCACCTCCTTGCTTATCAAGAATTTATATATGTCTGCCTAATAATATTCAAAGACTCTGCTTCCACTGCTTTAGAGGAAGTGAATTCTGAAGATTAATGATCCTTTGTGAGAAAAAAATTCTCCTTGTCACTCTTATTTTTAAGTAGTGGTCCTCAGTTCTAGATTCTCTTACAAGAGGAAGCATTCTTTCCATATGGACCCCGTCAAGATTTCAGGAGCTTGTAGGTCTCAGTCAAGTTGTCTCTTACCCTTCTAAACTCCAGTGGATACAGGCCTTGCCTGTCCAACTTCTCCTCATAAGACAATCTGCCCATTACAGGTATTAGACCAGAAAATACTCTCTGAACTGTTTCCCAGGTCCTAATGGACCCCATCCTAAGATCTTAGGATCATCCTTCTAAACTCAAGTGAATATGGGCTCAGTCAAACCAATTTCTCATCATAAGACATTTCTGCTATCCACAGTATTAGCCTAGTGAACCTCTGTTGCACTGCCTGCATGGCAAGTTCTACCATAGAACAATGTCACAGTAGATTTACCAGTACGTTTTATATTTCTCATTGATTTCTTTTGTCATCCCCAATATTTATTAAATGCCTTTTTGATCTCATGACAATTATTCCGTGGAACCCCAGTCTTGGTGCTTCCTTTTATTCCAAGTCAGATTCCATTTAACTGCTAATTTATCACACTAGCATGTAAGTAATTTTTACATCTAGTCTAATGTTTACTTCCTGCCTTTCCCCCCACATTAATCTTGTGCTAGTTTAATTTATCCCTTTATCCCTTTTCATCCCATAGAATGTAGCTAACATTCAGTCTATTTTTTTCTGTGATGACTCTACGCAATGATACAAGGGGGAAATGGTAGCATAGTTGAAATGTCACTGGACTAATAAGCCCAAAGCCTAACCTAATCCTCTGAGGTATATAAAGTTTGTCTTAGTAATGATGACCATGAAAACTACCGTTGAATGCTATAAAAAGTCATATGGTTCACTAAGGTCCTTTAAGGAGAGATAATCTGCTGTCTTTATATGGTCTGGGCAGCATGTGACTGCAAATCCACAGCAATGTCGTTGACTCTTTCCAGAAATGGCTTAACAAACCACTCCTCTGAAGGGATGGCAGCAGATGCTGACTTTGCTAGTTTTCCCTACATCCCATGAAAGAATAAAGAACAAAAATAATTTTTGTAATTATTTTCCACATGTAATCCTACCTCTCACCCATATTTAGTACCTGCCACTGAATATTAATCACCTGTGTGATAAGTGAAGGGAATGGTATGACAGGGAATGACAATTACAAGAAAATATGCAGGCTTTACCATTCCACCTTGCTGGTTTCAGTTTTCTCAATTTTTCATTTTCTGTGATTGCTGAATGACACACAGGAAAAGAAAATGGGAGTCTTTGAGGACAAAATAAAATAATACTGATTTTAAAATTAGGGATCATCCTTTAAAGACAGAGATGAGGAGAATTTTTATTCTCTGAGTGTTATGCAACTTTGAATGTCTCTGCCTTCAGAAGGCAGTGGAGACAGGGTCATCGAATATTTTTAAGATAGAGGTTGAAAGGTTCCATTTTGGCAGGGGTCTCAAGGACTGGGGCGGAATGGTGGCTCAGTGGTTAGCACTACTGCCTCACAGCGCCAGGGACCCCAGTTTAATACCAGCCTTGGGTGACTGTCTGTATGGAGTTTGCACATAGTCCCCATGTCTGCATGGGTTTCGTCCATACAGTCCAAAGACGTGCAGGTTAGGTGGATTAGCCATGCTAAATTGCCTGTTGTGTCCAGGGATGTTTAGGTTAGGTGGATTAGCCATAGTGGAAAAGGCGTTATAGGCTGGGGGAGGAGGGGGTGAATCTGGATGGGATGTTCTTTGGGGAGTCAGTGTGGACTTGTTGGGCCAAACGACCTGTTTCCATACTGTAGGGATTCTTTGACTATGGGGGTAGACGTGAACATAGAATTTAGAACAGAAACAAACCAGCCATAAGCTTATTGAGGGACTGATTGATGTCCATCTGCTCCTAATTCGTATGTTCATATTTCTCCAAAACTGACAATAGGAAGTATCTTGTAGGCTTTTGTCTTAAAGCCTGTTGATTTTAATTGGATACCTGTTTGATTGCAGTGCCCCAGGAAGGGAGTCTGTTGATTACAACGGAGTTTGGCAAAATGCTGGTTGAACCTAAAGAAATTTGTGTCATTCAGGTAAGAGAGACCAGAGGTTTGACATCCGAATGATTCTCAGCCTAGCTCCATGCTACTCCAACAACACCAGTATGAAATGTAAATGCCTTAATTGGCTAGAGCTCATTTCATGGTGCTGACAATCTCCAAGAGATAGGAACTGCCTGCAGGAGGTAACTAGCAAAGCCAGCCGTGATGGTGAGAGTAGGTGGTGCCTTGGAGGCCCGGCAGCATCAATGCTTATAAAAGTGAAAATGCAGGGCCAAGTAAGAGGTGCTGCAAACGCTCTAGTGCAAGATTCCCCAGGTCCCAATGCAATCACTGCACAGAAAATACTTCCACATTTCCCTGTTTCGAACCCAACAGCTACGCACATTCATGCATCAGATTGTATGAGTTTACTTTTGAAAATTGCATTCTTGTGCTCCCAGACCTGTTAACAACAGGAGCCTAAGGGGCCATTAAATGAAGGTGAGTGTGTTTCCCGCTCCCTACCTCCTGCCCTTTGTAAATCAGAGCACATCCTGAAATTCGTGGAATTCACAGATGCCCTCATTCCCAACCTAGTTGACAAATAAAAATCCACTCCCAATTGTTGTTATTCCACAGAAAGACACCATTCAGCTCATCAAGATCAAGTTGGCTCTCTGTAAAACAACCCAATCAGTTTCATTCCCCCTGCTATTCCCATAGCCCTGCAGGTTATTTCCCTCAAATACTTAGTTGCTATTTGAAATCATTGATTATCTCTCCTTCTGTTTTACAAGCACAAGTTTGAAGTCATCACCAGTGTCTGCATAAAAGACGTTCATCCTCATATGGTCTAGCATCTTTTGCCAAAAAATCTTAGATCTTTATCCTATCAAAATCTTGTTTATCACAATCAGAGCTCCCCTTCGTTCCAAGGAGAACAACTGTACCTTCACCAATCTACCTTATAGCTAAAATCCTCATCCTTGGAATTGTTCTCTGCACCTTACTGAAAACCTGCATATCCTTCCTACAATGTGCTGATACTAACTAGATCCAAAAATCTAGTTGTAGCTGAACCAGTATTTTATATAGGCTTACTTTTGTACTCCATGTTTTTATTCATCAATTCCATCTACCTTACTACCTACTCTCTCAGCATGTCCTATCACCTTATAGGTCTAGGTACATGAACCCCAGCTCCTTCTGTCTCTATGCACTCTTTAAAACTGTATTATTCTGTTTTTCCTCCTCTATCCTTCTGCGAAATGCATCACCTCATACTTCTTTCCACTTTGCCCATTTTTCAAGCCTATCAATGCCCTGTTGCAGTTGATTGGCATCATCTTCACTGATTGCCACACTTCCATTTTTGGTGCCATTGGCAATTTTTTAAATGTTCAATGTCCGTGTCATTTTTATATATCAAAAAATAATACATTATACCATTGAGCCTTCAGGAATAACACAGTCTATGCTCCTCCAGTCTGAGAAACAACCATTTAATTTTTAAAAGATTTGAATTGGCAACAAATTGCTGCATTTAAATCCAATGTAATTCAAAACCCCTAATAGAAGTAGCCTCCTTCACGATTGTAGTGCTTTTATCTGTAAAGTCATGGGGCTAGCTTTAGGTGTTACTCACACTACATAGATAAATCATGTTAGTAACATAAAAGTTAAAAAGTATATTTCACACACAATTCTAATTTTAAAACAATTACCTTAGTTGCACCCTTATGATTCAAGAGGCATGTGATGACAAGCTCCTTTTGCAACCTTTTCTGTTTTCACAAAGATTATTCATGATTTTTTAAAATTAGAAATGTTTATCTGCATGACGTACATATTAAGAGTTTATACGAACAATAACTAATGACATCTAGAAAAGATAATGACACATTTCTGATTTTTTTTTCTTTCAGCAAGGGATGCATTTCAGCATTCAGGTCTTTGAAGAGACACGAGGTTACATCTTGGAGATCTTTGCAGGCCATTTTGAGTTGCCTGATCTTGGACCAATTGGTGAAGATTTTTCACTGCAATATATTTAGTTCTAGGCTTTAACAAAACCCATTCTCAGTGACATGTGACACTTGTACGTGAGTCTGGAGAGGATTCCTTTAAACAAATCAACAAACATACCAGGGTTGTAGTTGGATCTTGGAAAAGTTAAAAATACTCATCAAGTTAGGCTCACCTGATATTCCATTAATCTTAAATGTTAAGCAAAAACAGAAAATGCTAGAGAAACTAAATAGGTCTGGCAACATTTGTGTAGAGAAGACAGAGTTAATGTTTCAAGTCTGATGACCCTTCTTCAGAATGGGTCTGAAATGTTAACATTGTTTCTCTCCACAGAGGCTGACAGATCTGCTGAGTATTTCCAGCATTTCTGTTTTTATTTCAAATTTCCAGCATTCACAGTATTTCACATATGTTTAGATGGAATTCATTGGTTTCGTTACTGATTTTAGAAATCATTAAAATTGATATTTACAGATTTCCAGTGGCCTATTCCTGGACATTTCTGTGTTAGTGGATCAGTTAAAATCAGTTTCTGACTGTTACTTATCTCCCAGGAGCCAGATTTTTCTCAGTCCTTAATAAAAACTGAAAGAACTGTGGATGCTGGAAATCAAAAACAAAAACAGAAATTGCTGGAAAAGCTCAGCGCATCTGGCAGCATCTGTGGAGAGAAATCAGAGTTAACGTTTTGGATCCAATGGACCACATCTCTCCACAGATGCTGCTAGACCTGCTGAGCTTTTCCAGCAATTTCTGTTTTCTCTGTCCATAATGAATCTCAAGACAAACAAATCCTGTGCTAATAATATCATCAACATTACAAAAAAATATTGAATTTAAGCTACTTTTAATTGCATCCTCCGCCAACTTTAGTGGGATGTCACATCTTTTTCTGATGAGTTGAGGAAATAGAAATTGTCTTTAAAGTACAAGTAAATTATTACATCATGTCAGATAACTTTTTCTTCTACATTCTCAAAGATCCATGATATTAATCCTATAAACTCATTTGATTTGCTTTACTAGGAGCCAATGGTCTTGCCAATCCCAGGGATTTTAAGGTTCCAGTTGCATGGTATGAGAACCGAAAGATTCCAACTGGATTCACTGTCATCAGCAAGTTTCAGGGCAAGTTATTTGCTGCCCAGCAGGTGAATGGGCATTTTATTCTTAGTGTTAAATACTGGGCATGTAATAAGGATACACAGAAACAGATCAAACTAAATTTTAAGCACAAACTAAAGTTACTGAAATAGTCTACTAATAAGTTACTTGGAAATTGTACTTCCAGTGTAACGTTGAATCATATGGAGCAGGAAAAGTCAATGTTTACACAGTTGTCTGCAGTGTAACATGTGGATGTGGTTAATTTGACTTTCATAATGCTTTTGATAAGGTGACACGCACGAGAGGTTAGTAAACGAAACTCAAGCACATAGGATATGGGTTAATATATTGGCATAGATTGAGGATTGCTTCAAGGGCAGAAAGAGTAGAAATAGGTTCACTCTCAGGTTTCCAGACTACAACCTTTGGAGTATCACAACATTTAGTGCTTTGACCCAAGATATTCACAATTTATATCATTGATTTAGATATGGGGAACAAATGTAATATTTCCAGTTCTGCTGATGACACAAACTGAGTGGTAAAGTGAATTGTGAGGATGATATAGAGTGGCTTTGGGGGATTTGAATGGTCAAGAATATGACAGATGTAAAACACAAATGCAGTGCATTCCTTAAATGGGGAGAGATTGGGAAGCGTTGATATCTAAAGGGACCTGGGTGTCCTTGTTCACAATGAACTGAAAGAAAACATGCAGGTGTATTAAGTAATTAGGAAGGTAAAAAGTATGTTAGCCTTTACTCCAAAAAGATTTGAGTACAGGAGTAAAAATTCCTTGTTGCAATTGTATCACAAGTAGGTGAGAGTGCACTTGGGGTGTTGTGTACATTTTTGATTTCCTATGTATCTCGTGGGAGTACAACAAATATTCACCAGACTGATTCCTGGGATGGTGGGATTGTATTATGAGGAAAAATTGAGCCTAATTCTTGATTAGTAAGGGGATCAAGGGTTACAGGGAGAAGGATTGAGAAACATATCAGCCATCGTCGAATGTGGAGCAGACTCAATGGGCCGAATGGCCTAATTCTGCTCTATTATCTTATAGTATTCTCTAAAGATAAGAAGAATGAGACATGATCTTATGCGACATCCAACATTCTTAAAGGGCTCAGCAGTGTAAGTGCAAAAAAGGTTATTTTCCCTAAAAGTGGGGGGTGGTTTATCACAAGGGAGCACTGTTTTAGGATAAGGGACATGCCATTTAGGACTGAGATGAGTCGAAACCTCTTCACTCAGAGGATGGTGGATCTTTGGGTTTCTGTACCCCAGAGGGCTGTGGATGTTCAGTCACTGTATATACTCAAGACAGAGACTGATAAATATCTAGATGTTAAAGACATCAAAGGAAATAGGGATAGTGTGTAAAAAAGGCCCTGAGGTGGAAGGCCTGTCATTGGGCTGGCATTTATGTGTGCCCATTGGCTGCTTTTATGACAGGGGTAGGCATGTAAAATTGGTCATTTGGCTCACCCATCCCAAAGCTCCCCTTGTAATGTGGGAAACCATCAACATCATATTTTCCTCAGTTTGTTACTAAGACCAACTTAAAATCAATTGTCAAAATCACAGGGAGAAATTTTTCTAGGCATTGGCAATAACATTAGGAAAATCATGTGAGAGGCCATTAAGGAGCTTCTTGATCCAAGAGCAAATAGTCTCATTTCCTAACAAAGTGGTGGTGAGATCAGCTTCTCACTAGTATGTGACCATAGGCCTAGTTTCATGCCCTGACATGTATTGACATCCTCATTATTACACAATCTTACCTCATTGATACGTAGTTCCCATTCTCCCAAATGCCAGATGGTGGCAATTTCCAATATGTAAGTCAGAACGGTAACGTGGTGACTCCAACTCGCTACCTGCCCCTGGGGACCTTCCATTAGTCACCAGCATCTAAGGGTGTGCCCCATTGGGCAGAGGCCGCTCACACACCCTGGGCAGCAGGACCTCCAGGTGCCAATCTATCCAACATGTCTGGGGCAAATAAAACAAACAATTCAGGGCAGCTGCACACTGCCAGCTCTTGAATGGATGCAGAGCAGTACTTTAAAGATGGCACCAGTGCTAGGAAACCTGGAAGCTCCCAGTACTGGTTGGTACTGCCAATTGTGAGGGAGAATAGAGTGCCATTGTCACACAGTTCATACGTGTGGAGGTGAGTTTGGGAAGGTAGCATGACAAAAACTCGCCAGATCTCACAGTGAAAAAAAAACCTCCATGAAGCTCACCAAAAATTATACTTCATCGATTTCTGATAAGATTCAACCCACAGGTTCTGTCTTCAGCAATTCCTGCAGATGATTGTCACTTACTCCATAACAGACTGCAGGTTTCTGAAACCTACTTACATGCCTGCACAAATGATGGAGAAGCATGTTTGCAATGATTCTGTCGTAATGCGGTGTAAAGTATGTCAGCATCCTTCTATCTACAAGAGATTATAGACACATGTGCTAAAGATTATCAAAAGACCTCACCTGCTTGCCATATACATTCTTTGATTCATCAACCTCGCAAAAGTCTATTAGCCTGGTTCTAAGTATTTAATTTGATTCGGCAACCACTACCTGGTAGTGAGTACAAGATTTTCACTGGGCTTTGATTTACTCCTAACTAAAACCAGGTAGCATAATTTTAAGGTGAGAGGAGAAAGATTTAAAAGGGACCTGAGAGGGAACTTTTTCACACAGAGGGTGCAGGTACAGTTACAACATTTAACAGACATTTGAACAGGTAAATGAATAGGAAAGGTTTAGAGGGACATGGATCAAATGAAGGCAAACAAGATCGAATTGCTGTATGACTCTATGACTCTAAATGCTTAACTCTAAGATTACTCCAATAAAAACAAAATACTGTGGATGCTAGGAATCTGAAATAAAACACTAAATACTGAAGACACTTAACAGATCTAGTTCTGTTTCTATTTCTGCAGATACTAACAGTTCAAGTTTGATATGCCTCTTCTTCACAACTGAAAGGGAAATCTCTGTTTTTCATGCTGTGGACAGAGGGGGAGGAGGAGCAAGAGGAACAGATTGTAAGAATGCTTAGAGCCAAAGGCAAAGGGGTTGTTAATGGAAGTGAAGGAGAGATAGAGATGTAAAAAGTGCATAAATTAAGGTCTGAAAAGGAGTAAATAGGCCCACTCTGCTGAGAGGAAAGTTAACAAATTACAAATTAGACTCGGCTGTGTGCGTGTGTATTCTATAGGAAGGAATTGGTGGGGGATGGTGTTGGAGGGTGTCAGAAAAATAGAAGATGACCAATAGAGGTGATGCTCTAACTTTGTGGAATTCAATATTGAGTCCTAGAGGTTGTGAGGTGCTGAAGCAGAAAATGAGGTGCTGTTTCTTTAGCTTGCTTTGTGCTTTGCTGGAACATTTTGTAGCAGGCCCAGGATAGAAATGTCTACATGGGAACTGCTCACAGTGTAGTGTCCTTTACAACTGGCAAGACCAAATGCAGACAGGTGACTGCTTTGTGCAATACCTCTGCTCTGTCTGTAGGAATGACACAATTTTCCAGTTGTTTGCCATTTCAATAAATGTACTCTCATGATAACATTTCCAAAAAGTTAACTTTTATTTCTCTCTCCACAGATAATGCCAGACCTTCTGAGCTTCTCCAGTGCTTTCTCTTTTTATTATCCAAGATTGCTGCCCCTTGTTCTGGGTTCCACACCAGAGAAAATCATTTTTCGATACCTACCCTATCTAATCTCTTTTACGGTTTAAAACAATTCAAATAGATTACCTATTACCTTCTAAATTCAAAGGACTTTGAGTAAAGTGGTTGCCTCTTCTCATAATACAATTCACTCTAGTATCATTCTGGAGAATTACTGCTATACCACTCCAAAGATAACATATGTTTTCTGAAATTTAATGGCCAAAGTTGAATGCAGTCACCGAGCTGGGACCTGACCAAGGTTCTGTACAATTGAAGCATCACTTTCTCACTTTTGTTTTCTCAGTCACTTGAAGTAATGGCAAATGTACTTTGATTATTCTGAATTACTACATAATGAAAGGGCAATAGATCCTCAAATCAAATTGCTCAGAATCTCAAACGTCATTCTTCAATTTCTAATTTTGAAGCAGATTAAGAAATTCAATATATTCCTTTCAGGACTTCTCTCCATTTAATGTTGTGGCCTGGCATGGAAACTATACACCTTACAAATACAACCTGCAGGACTTCATGGTCATTAATTCTGTTTCATTTGATCATGCAGTAAGTAATTTTCTTCATGTATTTTTATTGGCACATAAAACACAGGTAATATATCAATTGCTCTATAGTCTTACCAATGCCTAGTATAACTAAAACAAAACATTTCAATTTATGTTCAATTCCCCTCATAATAAAAGATAGCATGCGATTAGCCTCCTTGATTACTGTAGCTGCTGTAGCTGTATACCAAGCTTTTGTGACTCATACACCAGCACACCTAAATCCCACTCCACCTCGGAATTCTGCAGTTGTTCTCCATTTAAGTGATACACTGACTTTATATTCTTCCTGCCAACATGAACAATTAGACATCTTTCCACATTATAATCCATCTACCAGACTTTTGCCCACTCCCTCAATTTATCTATCAGTCTGCAATTTCTTTATGCTTTCTTCACAACATACTTTCCTACCTATCTTGGTGTTATCAGCAAACTTAGTCATCATGCCTTTGCTCCCCTCATCTAATTCATTGATATGAATTATAAAATGTTGAGGCCCCAGTACAGACCCCTGTATGATCCTACGACTCACATCCTGCCAATGAGACAAAGGCCTATTTACACGTACTGTTTTCTGCCAGCCAGCCATTCTTTTATTCATTCTAATATGTCATCCGTGACACAATGAGCTTATTCTCCACAAGAACCTTTGATGTGACATTTTACAGAAATCTTACAGCCTTCTGGAAATCCAAGTACAGTACATCTACAGGTTTCCCTCAATCCACAGCTCTTGTTATTCCTTCAAAGAACTCCAACAATTTGACTAAACGTGATTTCCCTTTGTTAAAACTATCCTAACTTTTCCCAATTATCTTGAGTTTTTCTAACTTTAATATCTTTATTGATCAATTTTAAGACATTCCTCATGACAGACATCAAGCTAACTGGCCGTTGTTCCGGTTTTCTGCCTTTCTCCATTCCTGATAGTTGCTACATGCCAATCCTGTGGAATCTTTCCTGGATCTAGAATTTTTTTTGACAATTAACATCTATGCATCTACTACATCATTAGGAACCTTTTTTAAGACCCAAGACCCAGATATTTGCCTGCCTGAAGCTCTAACAGTTTGGCTAGTACGACTTCTCTCTTGATTGTAATTTCAGTAAATGCCTCTCTTCCTTCCACCTTCTTATTTAGAACCATTATTGGATTTTTTAATCATATCTTCTATTGTGAACATAGAAGTAAAATATTTAATTCCATCTGCCATTTCCTTAGTATCTACTGTTAATGGCCCATTCTCACCTCTAGAGGAACAACATTCACTTCATGTACTCGTTTTTAAATACTTGTGTAAACTCTTGCCATGTATTTTTACATTCCTATCAACCTTTCTCTCATATTTTAAATTCTTTCTGTTGAATAACGTTTTAATCATTCTTTATATTCTGACTAAGCAGCTGACCTGCCATTCATCTGTGCACTATGGTGTTTTTTTTCTTAAGTATTAAACTTTCCTTTACTAATTTAGTTAACTGTGAACATTGGGCCACCCTGTTAGAATATTTCACTTTGATATCCCACATCTTTTTACATTGATCCCTTGCCCCAATGTTAAAACCCTCTCTACTTCCCTACTTACATGGTTCACAAGAGCATTAGTCTCAGCACAGTTCAGGTATAGACCATCTCAACAGTACAGCCTCCACTTTCCTCAATACTAGAGCTAGTGGTCCATGAACTGGAACCTACTCCTTCCACAGCTCTTTGAGCCATGTATTCATCTCTTTAATTTTATCTACCCTGTGCAATTTGCACACAGTTTAGGTAATGTTCCAGAGACTAAAACCTTGAGGTTCTGCTTTCTAATTCAGTATCTGGCTCCTCATGTTGTCTGTATAGAACTTATTTCCTAGTTCTGTTTGTGATTAGTATGCACACAGACCCTAACCTCTGCATCCTCCTTGTCCCATTGCAAATACCTTTTCAGTCCTGAATCCTGGCACTGAGGGGTAACAGTCTCCTGAACTCTCACTCTTTGCTGTATAGAATAGTGTCAATCTCCTCAGTATACTATCACAATGACTACAACATTCCTTGTTGCTCTTCCCCCACTCAAATGGCATCCTGAACCATGGTCAGTCTATACATTCACCCCGCAGATCTGATTTCATCCAAACAGACTGAGCAAACCTCAAACCTATGGAACAATTGCAGAGGTTGTCACTCCATCTCCATGGACAGCACTATATGTCTCACTCAGTCACAACCCTCTGTTCCTGACCACTGATCAGATCAGAAGACCCTATTCTAAGTGGTGTGACTGCCACCTGATACAAAGAATCCAGATAAATTTCCCCCATCCAGACGCATCCCAGTGTCTGTAGTTCTGCCTCCAGTTCAGACTGAACCAAAGCTGCTTGAACTTCAAACGCTTACTGCTGACATGTTTGCCCTGGGTCGCAATGGTATCCAGGAGCTGCCACATGATCCAGCCTTGACACATTACCCAAATTGCCATCCTTAATGAGTTTCAATTATTTAACAATATTATTTACTTACTTATGTTGCCAATTTTATATTTTATTAACTTCACAATTTGTATATTACATTAAAATTGAAGAATAAAAAAGGACCTTAACCACTTACTAGAACTTCACCAACAGCTACCTCCTTTCCCTGTAGTAGAGGAAGACTAATTCCAGTCTGGTTGTCTCTGAATGCTGCCATGCTATCCTTTTCTCACCTGCTCCTGCCTATTTCAGAGTCCTCCACTGACCTGCTCTTCTTGACAAAATGTATCATTTTCATTTCATTGGTAGTTCTGTACTACCAACAACTATTTTGCTTGTGGTGTAAGCAGACTGAAACCCATTTAAACTCCTTTCTTGAGAGAAGGAATCATTAGAAAAAAAAGAATCCTCTTCAGGGGACAGGTATTTTGCCATTTTTTCTGGTCTAATTTTAAGTATGTAATCTGCAAAACAGGTATTATATAAATATTAAAGTATCAAGGTATTAAAGATGAATTTTAAGAATCCTGCACTCTGTTTTCTTTGAATATCCAAACTTTCCAGTTAAAATTTAAAGTTTACATATAATAGATTCCTGTGCAAGGGAAAATTACAATAGAAGAAACCAAATCTTGACACTTCTGTATGATGTTTGTACTATGGATCACCAATCTAATGATAGCCCTATGTGTTTTCAGGATCCTTCGATTTTCACAGTGTTAACTGCTAAATCAACTCGTCCAGGCGTGGCTATCGCAGACTTTGTCATCTTTCCACCACGCTGGGGAGTGGCTGATCACACATTCAGACCCCCATACTACCATCGTAAGATATGGAAAATCCATTATGTCTTTTTTTAACATAGTAATAGACATATTATATTCAAAAAGGCAAATACACCGTTCCAATGAATTCTGTCTAGTCTTTGGCACTGATTTGAAAAGATCTTGGACAGGTGATGTAAAACATTAGAAAATTAATCTGTATTAATCCCCAGCAGTAAGATGGGAGAGATATTGTAATTTATTGACTGTTTTTAAGTTAGACCAATTATTTATATTCCATCTTACTTCTGTATATAGAAATATAGGACACCATAGGGCATTGCTTGTGCACAAATATGCAATTGGATGAGCTATAATGATGTCATTGCCATTTGTAGTATAACCTAAGGGTTACAGGGATAGGCTAGGGAAATAGGTCTGGGTGGGAGGCTCTTCGGAGGGTGAGAATTGCCTGTTTCCACACTGTAGGGATTCTATGGATTCCAATAATTTTCTGTGTGATTAAAGTACTTTATCATTAGTGTGAGGGTGCTGGCTTAAAAATTTTAAGACAGATGTCACTTCACCAGAAGGGTAAATCATCCATGTGCATTTCCCAAGTCTTCAACCGTTGAGTTTTGAGTTGTACCAAGAAGGCAACAAACTAGTAATGAAAAAGAGTCTTAATATTACTGAGCTATTAAAGAACTGAGCCTTAATTTTAAATTCCAATATGTCTCTAGTCAATAGGTTAAATACCAAAGGGAAAATGTAAAGCAGGGTCTGTAGTTTGCAAAATAAAAGGTTTTCATGTTTCCTTTCTTTCATCACCAGGCAACTGTATGAGTGAATTTATGGGGTTGATTAAAGGTCATTATGAGGCAAAAGAGGAAGGCTTTCTACCTGGCGGAGGTAGTCTGCATAGCATTATGACTCCACATGGACCAGATGCAGAATGCTTTGAGAAAGCAAGCAAGGCAGACCTCACACCAGAACGAGTAGCTGATAAAACAATGGTAAGTGAAAAAGGAACCTTAAAGACAGTGAGGTGCACTTTCTATGCAAGAAGACACATTTTCTTGATCACCAACTACATACCCTGAGCAATGCCTTTACTCCTAAACACCATTTTCTATTGCAATGGGAACTATTTGTTACTATTTGGCAGATGAATAAAAAAAAGTAGATGTTGCAGCTATAAACTACCTAATTTATATTGTTGGACATGATAAAAATATGGTCACTGCCCTTGAAAATCAGTTTGATGGCAGATAACAAGCATAAGGAAATGCTATTTTATATTTTTGAGTTAATATTTTGTCCTGCTCAATTTTTGATCTCCACAATGAAATTAATGTGGTCCATTACAATTGGGTGCAACAGGAAGAGCAACCAGTAGGTGGAAGCCAGGAATGTTATCTGAAAGGACTGACTTGAAGTATGACCTTAGGTTTATAAAGTACTTTTCACAGGAAGTTCCATAGCACGTTTTAGCCTCTGAAGTGCTTTTGTGAATTGTAGTCACTATTGTAACGTAGCAAAATGTGAAAGCCAATTCCTCCATAATCAAGTTCCAAAGGTAGCATGGAGGCGATGATTTGATAAGCTGCTTTTCAGTTATTTGGTTGAGGGATGAATACCAGCCAAGCAGAGTTCACCTGATCTTCATCAAATTGTGGCAGGGGCATTTTTGCATTACTTGTGAAGCAGACAGCACCACTGACCCAGGAGATGCGATCTCTGATAATATAGCACTCACCCGGTAGTACACAGAACTAGGTGTTCACGTCTCTGAGTGAGGCTTGAACCTACAAACGTTGGTCTCAGACCTGACAGTACAGCTACTAAACCGAGGGGCTGATCCATAATTCACCAACATGACCAACTTTTAAAATTCAGAAAAAATAATGCTTAGCCAAAAGTTGTATAAGACAGACAATAAACAACATTTTCACCCTTGATAAATTTTGGAAAATAACTTATACATCTGATATCATCACCACATATTCTAAAGGATATGAACACCCTTTTAGTTTGTCCAATTACCTAAAATAATTTGTCCAATTACCTCAACAAATAGTTTACATAATAAACATTTGCAGAAAAATGACAATTCACTGATGGGTATTTGTTTACAGAGGAGACCCAAAGTGTTATGTGATGTCAATGCCAGACATTGGTTCTGGAAGATATGTAATGTCTTTGGCATAATCTTATTCCATAAAAACAGCTTATGAAATTTATTCAGTCAAGAGTATTAGAAATCAAACACTCCCAATCATAAACTTCTCAACTAACATTAACAGGGTTAAATTAAAATAAGTGAAAATAATTATTTTTCAAAATGTGATCATGAGAACTAGAATTATCATCTAGGTATATGCAGCAACACTTCAAGTTAGTTACAGATGCATAAGCAGTTTGTATTATTGACAAGTACTTCAGCACTGCAGATCTTCGTAAAACACGATTGCTCATGGCTCAGAGTATTGCTGGACAATGTGCATCATCCAACTGAATATCACTGCCAAGTTTGTACAGACTGAGAAATGTGCTGTTCTTGGAACATACTCATGTTATGTTACTTATCTCAGTTGGATTCAGTGTTCACTTGTTTCTGTTCAAAACTGCATAATACCCCATTCGTTGTTAAGCTAATCTATTTATTAGTTCATTTTCTATTTCATTTGACAGGCATTTATGTTTGAGTCCTCGTTTAACATGACTGTCACCAAATGGGGCCTGGAGACCTGCAATTGCCTAGACAAAAGCTACTCAAAGTGTTGGCAGTCACTGAAAAATAATTTCAATCCGAACTGGAAGCCAAATGCCAAGTGAACATGGGATCCAGGATTCCTCTAACATGGTGAGATAGTCCAGGAAACCCAATCAACTGAGTTGTTAAAAGGGGAAAAAAATACCTGGAAAGTCAGAGTATTAGGAAGATATAGATGATGCAGGAAATTGGGATTAAATACACAAGAGTTGCTAATAAAACAAAGTTCCCTTTGATTGGCCTTCATATATACACACACACATATATATATACAATTGGAAGCTTTACCTGGCATTTCTTGTTACACCTGCAAACATATAAATAAACCTCTCTTTCCATAATCTCTTTCCATAAAGGCAGATCCCTAGAGTCAGCTGAAATATTGCATTAAGGTTTTGAAATTGTTGCTGTAAGTAGAAAGCATGCTCATGGAGAAACATGTTAAGAAGACCTCTATGAACTAATAGGAAATTTCAAAAGATTATGAATTGATAGTTCTTTACAACCTTGAGATAAATCACCACTAAAATTTGAGTTCACCAATACAATGGAAAGTTAAAAGATACCGATACACAATAAGTACAGGTGACAAGATATGTTGTTTCTACTCTACCAGTGCATTGCATACATAAGAAAGCTGAGAATATAAGAACTGTTCACATTGGATATCCATACCTGACAGCATTCTCTCCAAAGTGTAACCATCAGACATTGGAATTCCCAGCTGTCACAATTTGGTGGGTGCCAAGACACACTTAAGTGGTGAATGTGCCTTTCTGAACACAGAAGTGGCGATCTATCTCACGTCCTGTGACTTTGGCAAGGACATTGGCAGAGCTCCCAGGCAGAAGCAATCTGGGCCCTCTTTCCAGCATTATAGATTTTCAGGGCAATGATTCAAAACCAATCTTAAAAGTTTTGACACATGGCACCTTTCTAGACCAGCAATTTTCAGGATATTTGAATGGCTTATTGATTCTGAATTAGAGACAGTTTAATTTTATTTAGTTTGTGGTACATTGTTTGTACCTGATTTTGTAAGACCAATCAGCAGGTGCAATTCAAAGAATCAAATTATGAAAGGTTGTTCCTATCACGTTTAGTGCACTATAACATTTTTTTAAAAAGTACTTGTTCCAGGGTAATGTTTAGATTTCTATTTCCAATTGATGCTAGCTAATGATTTAATTCATTATTTTTGTACTGTAATTTCAGATCAAACTTTTGACCACTGGGAGGAAATCATAATATTTCCATATACACCAACTGGACCGATTATTAGGTCTCTACAGAAATGTGATGTTAATTTCTATTGAAGTAAGATTGATGGCAGTAATTAAAAAAAAGTATAATTTCAGTTACATAAATGACTGCATTTGACGATGAGTTTAATCAAGTAAAAAAATTAAATGTCAGCTGTTAAGACTTATTGACCTGTTTATCTGAAAACAATAAAAAATACAAAGCTTCACAACATGGTCATCAAAACTATGTTTATACCAACTTGCTAAACCCTTGGGCAATCTACCTGTTATAGAAAGCTGAAACTAAATTTCTGCAACTGATTTAATACAATTCTTTGTAGAATGATATATGCTCAGTTATTCATCACACAGCAAAACTAATTTTGCATTACTGAACACCGTTTTATCAGTTCAGGGGAGTAAACATTATGAAGGCAATGCAGCTATGACAGCTCCAACTTTTCACAATTCTGAAGATCACAGAACT
Source organism: Rhincodon typus (assembly GCF_021869965.1). Taxonomy (NCBI): domain Eukaryota; kingdom Metazoa; phylum Chordata; class Chondrichthyes; order Orectolobiformes; family Rhincodontidae; genus Rhincodon; species Rhincodon typus. The sequence goes on from NC_063342.1 coordinate 33,840,905, forward strand.
GGTATGTCCAATGTTTCCCTTCACAGCCATCTCTGCTGAATATTTTCACAATTTTCTGCTTTTGTTCCGTCTTTCTTGTCTTTATTCTCACAAATTATTGATTATCTACAAACTCCTTTCTTAGGTCTCACATTAGTTGATATTACAAACATACAAATAAAGAGCAGCAGCCCTTTGAGCCTCCTCTATTTTTCAAACAAATCACGGCTGATCTATTCATATTTCAAATATCACGTTCCTATCAAACCCTGCTCCCCAACCAGATAACATTTGATTCCCTTGCTTAACAAGAAACAACCTAGCTTTGCCTTAAAAATATTCAATGACTTTCACAAGCAGGGTTTCAAAGTTTCGCAATCCTCAGAAAGAAAAATTCTCATCTGTCCTAAAAGGACAACCTTCAATTTTAAAATAATGAACAGTTCTCACTCGTCTGTTACTAACCCACACTCCTTCAAATTTAGCATTTGTGCCTCTAATTAAAACAAAAATCCCTATTCCCCGAGATAGATTATTGACTAACAGGGGAGTCAAAGCATATTGAGGTAGACAGGAAGGTGGGGTTCACATCAGATGACAGGGCAAGCTTGAGGGGCCTACTCCTAATTTGTTTGGTCTTATGTTTGTGCAAACCACTGGTCCATCTTCTTCCTTCCCTTCCTTTTGTAAGTCCTTAATGTGTTGATGCCTCCCAAATCTTGCCCGTTCTTCCTTTAACTCCATGATATAATCTCTCCAACTGTGTTTCATGCTATAGTACCAAAACATCAGTGTCAAAGTTAAAAACTATAACAATGAGAAAGTCAAGCCATCCCTTCCCATTTTCTTACATGAGAAAATTTACAACCTTTGATATAGTTGATTATTCCAACACCTCTCAACTGCCATCCACTTGGATGGGATTGCAGTCACCCAGTTACATTCTTTTCTAATTGCAGCCAGAGAATTACCGACATTTCTTCCCACTACCATACCATTAAATTATGGTGCCCATAAGGACAGATTCTTGACCGTCTCATTTTTCATTCACTTGTTCCTAGGCAACGTCAATAAAGTGTCAATTTTCATATACACTGACTCTGCATAGCTGCAGCACCTGAACGATCAGGCTGCTCTTGTTCATTTGATACTCAATGCAGAATGGTTCTCTTCCAAATGTTGGGGGGAAAAGAAAATCAGTTATTATCTTCCATTCCCAACAAACTCTGTCCCCTTTCTATAGGCTCCATTCCTCACCTTAGCAACTGTTTTGAGGCTGAAACAGACTATTTACAATCATCGTGTCGTATCCAACCCAAAGATGAGTTTCCAACCACCATCAAGTTCATAAAAATTGTGCTGCTCAGCTCATCAGCTGCTGATACCCTATTGTAAGTCTTTTCTAACAATAGTTGATCAACGTAAATGCATAGTCGGGCTCTCATGCTACTTTCATCAAAAAGTCATCCAAAATTCTGCTAGCTCTATCCTAACTCGCACTAAGTCCTGTTCATATACCACCTGTGCTCACTGACCTACATTGAGGCACTGGTCAAGTGGAAATCTATTTTAAAATGTTTATATGCTTGTTCTCATCCCACCCAATCTTTATATAATCTTCAGACCACAAGTGAGAAATTAGTGAATCTCTAATTCTGGCATCATGTGCATTTGATTTTGACATCAACACACTTTTAGTGGCTGTGCCTTCAGCTGTCAATGCCCTAAACTCCAGAACTTCTTTCTGAAAGCTCTCTGTCTTTCCACTCCTTAAATTAACCTTTTTATACAAGGTTTTGGTTATTTGGCCTATCTCCTTCTGTGACTCAGTGCCAAATTTTGTTTGCTCATGATGGTAGAGCATGTTAAGGTATTTTGTGTTAAAAGGCACCATATAAATACAAATTGTTGAGATATTCAACATCACACTTCTGCGAAATACTTTGAGCAAGGAGTAAAACCTAAAGAATCCTTCGTGACTGGTTTCAGGAAAAGACAGAAACAACAAAAGAAATATAGCAATACTATCCAAAGTCTTATTCAGGTAATGAGAAATTGCAAAGAAAGATCAAGGAAGTTAGAATTTAAATCATTTATTAAAGCACAAAGAGGTTTTACAATTTTTGCATCATATACTGTACAATTATTAATCATGTTTGTTGTCGCTGCTTTGAGCGTTCACGATGTTAGATTAAATGGTCGCTCCATTCCCTCCTTAATAAGTTTTTCTTTGCGGTCCTTAAAAGAAAACAGAATCCACAAATTAGATAAGATTTCAAATGGAAATGAAATGTAATCAAACTGCATCAAAAGGTGACTGTTCTCAGTTTAAAAGAATTACATTGAGTGTACAGCATGGAAACAGGCAATCTGGTCTTAACTAACCTTTTCAGTATATCTTTCCATTTATCAGTTATTTGAGATTTTTGTCCATCACCTTACATAGTTAGAAGGATTCCGACAATGATCTTAAGAGGATATAACAAGCAAGGTGGATAAAGGTGAACCAGTAGTTGCAATGCATTTGGATTTCCAAAAGGCAATTGATAAGATACCACGCAAAGACGTTCCTTCTGGCACAGGAGAGACTACTGCATGAAGTTTAGGTATCTATGCTTATGGATGGATAAACTAGCTTGGAGACAATTCAGAGAAGATTCACTAGGTTGATTCCTGAGATGAAGCATTTGTCTTAAGTGGAATAGTTGAGCAGGCCTAGTTACATTCTTATCTGTCTAATCATTGGCAGAGAATCATCTGCAATGCCTCTCTTCCTGCTCTCAAGCTGTTACCTGATAACCAGCATTGGATAAGGTTTCTCTGCTCTAAACTCTATTCAGTAGCTACTGGCTTAGTTCTTACCCTTGACAGCAATCTGAGGTCATCAGTCTGCATTCAACTTTACTGTTATAATTGAGATTAAGATGAGCATCTAACTTCATAATCGCACCAAGGTTTATTTTCAACTTCATCACATGGCCTGACATTACCTTTCCTCAACTCATCTGTTGTTAAATCATCAATCAAGCCTTTGTCAAATATAGACTTAACTAGGCCTCCAGTGCACTCCCACTGGTTTCTCACATGATACCCATGTTGCAACCAAGTCTAATTCCACTAGCGCTCCTGTGTTTGTTGGCCTACATTTGTTCCCTGTCAAGATATTTCTCAGACTAATGGATTGATTGCTTGAGAAGATTGGACAGGCTAGGCTTGGATCTGCTGCAGTTTAGAAGAAAATGAGGTGATGTTAATGAAAGTTTTACTACCTTGAGCAGTCTTGACCGGATACACGTGAACAGGATGTTTCATCTTATAGGGGAGTCTAAAACTAGGCGTTGAAATTTGAAAATAAGAGATCACCCATTTAAGGTGGGGAAATTTTAGAAAAAAAAAGAGAAATTCTTTCTTGGGGGTTGTGGATCTTCGAACTCTTCCTAAAAAAATGGAGTGAAAGAAGAAGGTTTTTAAGGGAGAGGTACATAGATTCTTGATAAGCAAGAGAGTGAAAAGATTATTATGGGTAGCAGGGAATACAAGGTAACCAGATCAGTCAGGACGTTACTGAATGACAAACCGGCACGAGGGTCAGAGTGGCCTACTCCTGTTCCTAATTCATATGCTTGTAACATCAATTTTAAAATTCTCATCCTGGTTTTTAAATCTCTTCTGCTCCATATCCCAATGAAATATCTGTGCTTCTACAATCCTAGCTTCTTGAACATCCCCAATTTTAGACTGCTCCACCACTGGTGGGGCATGCTTTCAGTCGACTTGGCCTCAAGTTTTGAAATACACCTCTAGCTCACTTTACTCCTTTAAAAGTCCTCTGCTTGGAAAAAGCTCTTGTTCGTAATCCCCATTACCTCTTTGTGATTTGGTGTCATTACTTTGTCTATAATATACTTTTGTAAAGCGCCTTAGATGTTTTATTATTTAGAGGCTATGTTGCCAGGGATGCCAATCCCAAAGAATAACAATAGCCACCACCACTGCTGCCAGTGAATGCAAAAGGTTTGAGAAGTGCTGCTTTACTGAGCAGCTGTCTTCTTCTTTCAAAGGCTAAGATCATGTTCTTCATGGGTCTATGTTTCTGAGGTCCTCCTTTGTCATATCACAATCCTCAACTGAAATGTCTTTAAATTGGTGAGCTCTGTCCACTGAAGACGCACCAACCTTACTAAGCCACATTGTTAAATATATTAAACTACTGCCCGACCCTTTCAGTTGCTGCTCCAGCACTGAACATTTCCACAAAGGAGAGCTACCTATGGGGCTCAAGGATTGCCCCTAGTTCACAACACAGTTTAATGAAAATATATTGAGGAATATTGGGCCAAGTCTCCACAGTAAAATACTGGCAGATGGAAGTGAAGTTCTAGTTCCTAATTGACAAAATTCTCACCAGTTATGGATTAAAACCTGAAATCTCACATTCTCTAATGTTGGATCAAGTTGGACAATAGCCATATGAAACTTTACTTCATTCATTTATTCTCACTCTTCTTACCCTATCTGTTTTGAAGACATAGTACAATATAAATAGAGGCGCTACTCCACAGACAAATCCTAACAGTGACGTCTTAGGACTTGGACGGAAGTTGGGATAGATGTGGTTCAGACTGCGAGCATATGTCCAACGGGTGAGGGCTGGGTCTTCCTGTAAAATCCAAATAAATAGTATCAAATTATTTGCTAGAAAGGACTAGAAGCAAACTTGGAACAAGTTAAAATATAAACTGGATTATAGTTAATTTTGAGCAATAAATGATCAAAAAATGTACACGAGTTTCAAATAAAAGATTCTCATTGAACACTGAAAAGCACTGATCAAATTAAGCATCAATGCCAACAATTTCTACAGTCACCCTGAAGAAACATAGAAAGATGCAGAGTTATCACCTTATTCATGCTCCAATTCTCTAATGCAAAACACATCATGTAGAGATATGATTTCATGAATGGGTAGTTGAGCTAAGGTAAGATGAAACGTCACCATGACCTCAGTAGTCATTTGCTAGCATTCTGCTGGCAAGAAAGTAAGACCTTGTACATCTTGGAGCAGGTTGCTGCATCCTCATCACATACAGTGAAACCATAAACAATATTAATCATCGCAAACAAGTCTTGCCTGAGCTAGGACCCAGAAGACCTACATTAGAACCTGATTCCATTTAACACTACAATTTCTCACAATAGCCAAGTTCGTCACTTGAAATAACCAGCCTGTAAAAAGCTGCAGGCAGTTTTGTGATCTGCACTCATTAAAACTTATTTAAACAGTTAAAATTAACTTCATGCTGAATGAGGAAACTGTTAAGCAACTTCTAATCTTGCTAAAGATGTGTTAAGAAGTATCATTCACAATTTTGGGAGTTTTTCCTTTTACTGGCTGCCAGAATATGGGGGACTATATACATGCTATCTGTTGCTAGCAATGGCAAGTCTGCATTAACTGCCCACTCAAAGTTCCCCTTTAATGATGGTGGACTCTGCAGCAGTCCTTCTGGTAACACTGCTCCAAAGTGTTAAGAAGCAGAAAATTCCAGAACAATGATTTAGCAAACAATGGAGAACGACTAATATTTATCCAAGTCAACATGTGGTCCAACTGCAATTTTCACTCTGTCCTACTCTGTTCTGCAACGTGACCAATTTAAGTACTTGGGAGGAGAATAAAAGTTTGGAATGCCTGAAAACATACAATTTATTTTCTAACATTTAAGTCGCAAGACATTGACAACTCACTTTATAAACTATTCTTCTTAAAGAGTTGAAGAACATAATATTTTTTACAGCACATTTAGCTTAGCAAAATATTTCAGGGCTCAAAATGTTGTGGCTCATTTTGACTGAGTTTCTGAAGATCTCAGAATAAATGAGCAGTAACAAGCATCAAAAAAGTATCAGACTAACAATTCAATTCAGGGATTGAATGCAGGGTCAGGAATTGGATGGTTGGAGAGATCTTGAAAGCCTCATATGGTCATTCCTCTCTATACAAGTCACCCTCCGGTGACTGTCACCCTACAGTCCTTCTCCACTTTTAACCTTCACCTCACATATACTCTCTCTCCTCCAATATCCCATCTCTCCCACTCCTCACTATCACCCGTTCTCCATCCTTTTTCAACCATCCCCTCACGCTCACCACAACTCCAGCACTGTTTCTTTTCCTTTCATCAAATATCCTCCCACCACTCATTTCCACACTCCACAGCCACAGGATTGAGGATCCTGTGACAGGCGGTCAACATCACTGACAAGAGTTGGCAAGATGAGGACACAGAGAGGCACTCAACATCAATGAAAATAGCAGGAAATCCGCACAGAGAAGCAGAGAGACTGGCAGTGGACTCAAGTGAGACTTGGGTCATAAACAGGAGTATGATTTTTTTCTAGTTTATACTTAAGTAGGAGTAAGGGTAAACTAAACATAGGAAATAGCAAGAAAACAGTGCAAATATGTTCCTGTAAAGACAAAGAGTGGAACCAAAACCAGAGAACCTTGGATGTCAATGGACACAAAGGATGGATTAAGAAAAAGAGAAATTTATGATAGATACTGAGGGCTCCGTACAGCAGAGTCACTGAAAGCAATATAAAATGTACAGAGAGGAGAACCTAAAAAAAACTAAGAAAGCAAACAAAATGCTTGAGAAAGCTTTGACAGACAGAATAATGGAAACCCAAAGGGGTTTCTTTAAAATCTATGAAGAGCAAGAGCTTCAACACTTTGTGTTGGTCTTCACAATCTAAAAGGACAGGTATAGAAATCAGAATGGAATACTGTGTAATATTAGAAGAAATTAACATGGACAGAGGACAGATGCTAGATGGTTTAGCAGCCTTAAAAGTGAGTAAATCTGCAGGCCATAATGAGATGTACCCTAGGCTGCCGAGGGAGGCAAGGGCGGAGAAATCGGCAGTCCTGGCAGTAATTTTCAAATCCTCTCTGGCCACCGGTGAGGTGCTAGAGGACTGGAGGATTGCTAACTTTGTCCCATTATAAACAAAAGGGAGGAAGGGATTAACCAAAAAATTCCAATCAATCTAACATTAGCGGTGGGGAAGTTCCTATAAAGAATTCTGAGGGTTGGAAAATATCCACATTCAAAGAGACATGGATTAATTAGCGATAGTCAACACAGATTTGTTACAATGTGGTCACATTTGTCAAACCTGATTGAACTTTTTGAAGAGGTAACCAAGAGTGCTGGTGAGGGTAATGCAATTAGTGTGTTTTGCATGGAAGGCTTTTGGTAAGGTCCCTTGTTTTTCCCGACAACTGACAGTGGATTTGTGGTCATCATTAGACTTTTAATTGCAGAGTTTTATTGAATTCAAATTCCACCATCTTCCATGGCAGAATTCCAATCCAGATCCACAGAACATTTCCTGGGTCTCTGGATTAACAGTCCAGCGATAATACCCCAGGCCATTGCCTCCCCTTTATCAAGAATTTACAACTGACAAAATAAATTGATATCCTCCTCATTATTTACTATCCTAGCAATGAGTGGTCAGATGCGCAGAGCAGTGGCAAATGGAATTCAATTGGGAAAAATGAGAGGAATGCAACTGGGCAAGGCTAACAAGGCAGGCAAGTACATTATGAATGTTAAGACCCTGGAAAGTACTAAACATCAGAGGAACTTTGGTGTGCATCTTCACAGATCTCTATAGTTAGCAGGATAGGTAGAAAAGGTGGTTGGAGAAGGCAGATGGGACACTTGCCATTCTTAGACAAGGTATCAAATACAAGAGTAATAAGGTTATGCTGGAACTGTTAAAAAATAAACACTGCTGGTTAGGCAGTAATAGGAGTACTGCATGCCGTTCTAGTGACAACATTACAGGAAGGATATAACTGCATTAGAGAGAATGCAGAGTAGATTAATGAAGATGCTGCCTGGGCTGGAAGGTCTGAGCCATGAGGCATGAGGAAATCTTGGATAGGCTGGGGTTGTTTTCCATGCAGCAGTGAAGGTTGAAAGGGAACCTGATAGAGATATCTAAGATTATGAGGGTCATAGCTGGATGGATAGGAAGGCACATTTTCCATTAGTAGAGCAGTCAATAACCAGAGAGTATAGATTTAAGATGAGGAGGGTAATGAGAATTTTCACTAAAAGGATAGTGGGAGTCTGGATCTCACTGCTTAAAAGGGTATTTTGGTCTGTGAAGTATTGTGTGCAATTTTTTGGCTCCTGTGTCTGAGGAATGGTTGTCTGGCTAAATATTTACCAGACTGATTCCTGGGAGGGCAGGACTGGCATCCTGTACGAAGACAGGCTGGATGAGATAGGACTATCTTCACTGGACTTTAGAAGAATGAAGGGAGATGTCACAGAAACCTGTAAAACTTTAACAGGACTAGACTGGGCAAACACAGGAAGGAGTCCAGTCTAAGGATACAGGGTAGGCCATTAAAGGCTGAGCGGAGGACAAATTTCTTTACCTAGAGAGAGTGGCGAGCCTGTAGAAATCTCTGCTAATAAAAGCAGTGGAGCCCGAAACATTGAATATTTTCGAGGAGTCAGATAAAATTCTTAGGGATAAAGAGTTCATAAAGTATGGGGAGAAAGTGGGAACAGTGCACTGGGTTGGATGATCAACCATGATCACACCGACGGATGGAGTTGGCTCGAAGGGCCAAATTGCCTTACTTCAGCTCCTGTTTTCTGTGCTACAAAACTCTCGAAATGGTTAAAGTATTCAGGTATTCACTTGCTTTGCCATAGCCTCCAAGGCTATGCGCCAAAAGCCTGAATGGACACAGGTCAGATCTGAGAAGTGTGTACATTACAGGCTGAATGTGCTGTAAACACCTGAGTCAAAACACCCAGACTTCGACTTCGACTTCTTCTTCTTCTTCTTCCTCCTCCTCCATCACCACCACCTCCACCACCCAGCCTCGCTCCCTCCCCCCCCCAACCACCACCTTCCTTCCATCCCTCCCTCACTCACTATCCGCTCAGTCCGATTCGGGTTATTGAGTTGGCTCAGATACTGCAGCTTGAGGCGGGCCCGGATGGCGAGTCTTTCCTCCTGGGCCCGGCGCTCCTCGGGGCTCAGCTCTAAGTACTCGCGGGGATCAAGAGTCTGAGGCCGGGAGGCAAGCGGCGCCTCTTTATAATCGGCCATGACTTCAACAAAACCTCGATCAACAACCACCCAAACGCCCCGGCGTCCTTCAAATATAACTTTATTGACTGCTCGGTACAGCTGCTGAGCATGCGCGCTGCCTGTACCCTCCCTCCCTGCAGCGACCCCCACGGGTTGGAGGTGAAACTGGAGAAGGAGCTGGGACAAGGACAGCAGCAATTTACAACATGGCAATGAAAGACACATGGGTGGGGGGTAATGGAAAGGTGAAAGACGCAAGCTGGAAGAACAACACCTCATTGTCCGCTTGGGCATCTTGCAGCCCTCCAGACTCAATATCGTGTTCAATAATTTTAGGGCCTGAACTCTTGTCCCAGCCCCCTACCCCTGCACCAGGCCTTGTTACCACATAATAAAAACCGAAAGAACTGTAGATGCTGTAAATCAGGAACAAAAACAGAAGTTGCTGGAAAAGCTCAGCAGGTCTGGCAGCATCTGTGAAGAAGAAAGTCAGAGTTAATGTTTCAGGTCCGGTGATCCTCAGGGACTACTGATCCTGAGGAAGGGTCACCAGATGTGAAACGTAAACTCTTTTTTACCTTCACAAGATGCTGCCAGACCTGCTGAGCTTTTCCAGCAACTTTGTTTTTGTTCTTGTTATCGTTATCACATAGCCTGCCATTACACACTACCTATTGTTAGTCACAAACAGTCCCCATTAACCTTCCTAGCCAGATAGTTATTAACTCCCTTGTCTATCCAACTGCTCTTATCTCTCTTCGGGCTCTATCCTATCATTTATTCCCTACCCCATTCCCCTCCCTATTTTCTGCACATAAACCAACATTTGCCCTGCTACCATCAGCGCTGAGAAAGGGTCACCAGACTCGAAACGTTAACTCTGATTTTTTTCTTCACAGATGCTGCCAGACCTTCAGAGCTTTTCCAGCAAATTCTGTTTTTGTTGATAAATGGGAAGGTATTTGGAGGCTTTGTTAAAATAAAAGTGTCCTATTTCAATGTTTATCTGATTGTCCCTGAAGCTCACCAATTACATTTAGGACAAGAAAGAAACCTAAGCAGATAATTGTAGAATTTGCAAGGAAACAAAAAAAGAAATGCTATGAGATAGAGATAGTAGGAACTGCAGATGCTGGAGAATCCGAGACAACAAGGTGCAGGGCTGGATGAACACAGCAGGCCAAGCAGCATCATAGGAGCAGAGAGGCTGACGTTTCGGGCCTAGACCCTTCATCAGAAAAGGGGGAGGGGAAGGGGGTTCCGAACTAAATAGGGAGAGAGTGGGAGGCGGATAGAAGAGGGATAGAGGAGAGGATAGGTGGAGAGGAAACAAACAGGTCGAAGAGGCGGGGATGGAGCCGGTAAAGGTGAGTGTAGGTAGGGAGTTAGGAAGGGGATAGGTCAGTCCAGGGAGGACGGACAGGTCAAGGGGGCGGGATGAGGTTGGTCGGTAGGAGATGGAGGTGCGGCTTGAGGTGGGAGGAAGGGATAGGTGGGAGGAAGAACAGGTTAGGGAGGCAGGGCGAGCTGGACTGGTTTTGGGATGCGGTGGGGGGAGGGGAGATTTTGAAACTTGTAAAATCCACAATGCTATGAGATAAGTGGGTTCAGTCACTTAAGTTTGAGAAATACCTTGAAAATGTGAGGGAAATTGCAATTATGGAAGAATTTCAAAATAGTAATACATTAACCCTCAAGGCTCATTTAGATAAGTGTCAAGAATCAAAATCCAAGAATCAGCAGTTCAGGCAGATAACTATGATACTTCACACATACAGTTACACGTGGGGAAATAGATATATGGGAATCAATAAGAAAAATGGAACAGAAAATCTGGGGATAGAAAAGGTATTAGTTTTAGGAAACAAACGGAAGAACAAAAAGCCTAGAACCTAAAAATTATATAAAGAAAATAATACACTTCCATTGTAATAAGAGTGAACACATTAAGGCGGATTGCTGCAAGTTAAATTGGGTGATCTATGAGGGAAGCCACAGAAAATGTGGAAAATAAATGAGTCTTAAGTTAAAGCAATGGTATAGGTAGAGTGTGGTTCCCTCAGAATATACTAGAAATAGAGAGACCACTCAGGACAGTCAGGAAAATTCTTCCACAATTATTGCTGAAGAGAATCAGACCCCTGGAGATTCTGAATATTTTATATCCAAAGATGTATTTCCTTATTCTTTTAATCAGTAAGACAAGCTTTAAAAAAACATTAAAGAGTCTTTGGAGCAAGTCTGATGCTGGCTGATGATACAATTTGTGTTCCAGAGGTGTTTGTGAAGGGAAAAAAATAGTTGGAGCTTACAAACCAGTCTCATTGTAGAGTTAAACGAAAGAATGACTTTGTCAGTGGAGAAGTTGTATCAACAAATTCTCATAGATGAAACTGATTTTATCTTGGGTAATGACCTGGCTGTTTCAAAAAAAAAAGTGGCCTCATTGAATGTGCTGAAACAACTAGTGGAAGTGAAAGAAACTGAAATGCTACAGGAGGAACATCCTGGATTATTTCCTGAATATCTCGTGATACGATCTCAGATTATAAATGCTTTCTCTTTCTTTCTAGTCTATCAAGAAGAGAGATGATGTGGAAATAAAGTTATTTGACACTATTTTCAAAAACATAAGTATAAAGGGAGATGGTAAAGAGAATGAGACCAACATATTTAGCCCATCTTCTAACAGATGAATCCTGAATTGAGAGAGTTATATCAAACAGTCGACTCAGAAACTAAATTAGAACCAATACCCAAATGTGAGATAACAAGGTGTAGAGCTGGATGAACACAGCAGGCCAAGCAGCATCAGAGGAGCAGGAAAGCTGAGATTTCGGATCCAGCTTTACACCTTGTTATCTCAGATTCTCCAGCATCGGCAGTTCCTGCTATCTCTGTAACAATACCCAAATGTTACTGTTTAGGAGAAAATGTATTAATGAGGAAATGGAGACCACCTCGAACACCAGCCAATGTGGTATGGGCAGTAATCCATCAGGTGATAGCTCCATCCGAGTATTATAATGAAATTTTATGAGTGGCTCACAAAATTCCAATGGCAGATCACTTATGTATTAGGAAGAAGCAAAGTAAAATATTAACATTTTTATTGGCCAGGGTTATATAATGGGGGAAATTTATACATGTACGCATTTATACCTGTGGTGAAATTTTGCCAGACATGCCATTTATGTCTGGCAGTAGGGAAACACTAACCATTAATTAAACCCGTACCTTTAATTCTAATACCAGCTTTCAACAAACTGCTTTGTTGGGTTTTAATACATTGTATAGACTGTTTAAAACTAGGTGCTGGAATCAGTATCTTTTAACAATTATGGATGTAATAACAAGATTTCCTGAGGTAGTGCCTTTGTGGAAAATTACATATGAAATGGTAGAAAAATTTGTTCTTTTATTTTGAAACAAGATATGAATTATCCAAAGAAAAAAATTGAACAGTAATCTGATCATACGTAACAAATATCCAAAGAAATAGTGAACAATTTGGGAATAAAACAACTATAGTCTTCAGATTATCATACACAATCTGAAGGAGCTTTGTAAAAACAGCATCAAACTTCAACAACCATGATTAGAGATTATTGTTGAGAATGTCCTAGTGATTAGGATAAAGGAATTCCTTTGTTACTGTTTTCCATTAGAGATGCCACTAATGAGTCCACAGGATTCAGTCCTTTCAAACTGATGTACAAATGATGTGGAAAGACCTCTTAAGTTAAAGGAAAACTTATAAACCAAAGCTCACTCACTACACCTCCATTGTATTTGTCAATTTTCCAAGAAAAATTAAGCAAAGTGTATGGATTGGCCATTAGCATTTGAAGTGTACTTGGCAGACCATGAAAACTAGGGCCAAATTTTGGAACTTTGTTGCGAGAGAAAAGGTGCCAGTTATTGTTACTGTTTTTGGGGAACCATTAAAAGAAATGCTCAACGGATCTTATCACATCAAAAAGAATCTCAATGACATGAATTATGTACTGAGTATTCCAGAAAGGAGGAAACAGCATCATACATGTCATGTTAATTTGTTAGAGCAATACTAATGATAGGGAGGATGGTCAAAACATAAGTGTACTTGCAGGTGGTTTAAGTTGGGAGTGAATTAAAAATCAGAATGATTCAAAGGTGATTCAGAAATTGAAATTTCTGAAGTTGATCTTCTAGTAATTAGAATGGACAATAAGGAGGTGCTTGTAAAGTAGAAAGAATTACTTTGCTGTCTCCCAGAAAGCCAAAGTGATGTGCAAAAGCTATTACATACTCAAAACAGTTTGTGTAAATAGGTCAGAAAAGTCATTTTTGGCTATATATAATGCTAATATAGGGGATGTTTCAACCATAAAACAACATACTTATAAATTCAACCCAGAGAAGTTAACCAAAGTGAGAGAAGAGATTACGTTCATGATGGACAATGAGATCATTGAACAGAGTTAGACAGTTGGAAATCACCTATTGTGATGGTGCCGAAACCAGATAGATCACTACTGTGCATAGACTATTGCAAAGTTAAAATGGTAATAAAAGCAGATTCATATCTTATTCCTCAGTTAGAGAATTATATTGAGGGGATTAGACAAGCTGTTTGTTACAACAACTCACTTGCTAAATGGATTTTGGCAAGTTCCACTGACTGATACAGCCAAAGAAATATTAGCTTTTACAATTGTAACCTCAGATGGTCTCAATGTAAAGTCACTCAGAGATAGCAAGAACTGCAGATGCTGGAGTCAAAGTCAATAAAGCGTGGAGCTGGAGGAACACAGCAGGTCAGGCAGCATCAGAGGAGCAAGGAAATCGATGTTTCGGGTTGGGACCTTTCATCAGTCCTGATGCTGCCTGACCTGCTGTGTTCCTCCAGCTCCACACTGAATTGGCCTGAATGTAAACTCATGCTTTCAGAATTAAAAATACACCAGAAACATTTCTGCAAATAACCAACAAGGTAATTGAAGGATAATGCAATTGTTTTGTATTAACAATAAAAAAGGATGGTTGTATTCAGCCAAATGTGGGAAAAGCATTTAGAACACTTGAACAAAATGTCTGATTGATCACCAAGAACCAATTTTGTCATAAATATCACTAAAAGTGAACTTGCCAAAACAAGGCAAGAGAAAGAAGACTAAGATGAAAATTGAGGAGAATTTCTTTTCACCCAGATTGTGCTGGGAGTTTGGAACTTGCTGCCAGAACAAATGATTGAGGTAGGGGTTGTATAACATTTTAGCAGTATTTAGATATTCACTTTTGTTGCCATTACGTCCAAGGCTATGGGACAAGACCTGCAAAATGGAATTATCGTATTTATATCTTTGTTGTCTGATGCAGACATGATGGGCCAAATGGCCTCTTTTAGTACTGTAAATGTCTATATGTTCCTAAAAGTGGATTATTTGAGCTATGGTGTAGGTAAAGACCAAGTTGCACCTTGAGAAGCAAAAATAAGGGCCATCTTGGATTTTCCCATGCCTGAGACAAAATGGACATTTTGTGATGTATCGGAACAAGTGGATATTACCAGAAGTTCATTCTGAATTTCAGCATTATATTGATTTTGTTGACAAGGCTGTCAATGAAAGACAAGAAATTTGAATAGACATGAAATTTAAATAGAACGTCAGTGAGTGGTTCAACAACTTCAAAGCTGTATTGACTACTGCACTAGTTTTAGCAGGATCAAATTATGCAAAATCATTTAATTAGCTGTTGATGCCAGTGGCATCCATGTTGGTGCAGCACAGCTACGGCAGGATGAGATGGGAATGGCCAGTCAGTAATTTTTCCCACACAAACTAAATGTACATCAATAGAAATATTCAACTATGGAAAAAGAGACTGAATTTGCTATTGGTTCTACAACATTTAAGTCTTCATATCTAATACATCTGGGGAGATGTTAACTTATTACACACCATTACTCTTTGGTTTTTCTATCGCGATTCAACACCAAGAATTTGAGGCAATTTTATTGGAGTTTAATGCTACTACCACATAATTTGAAAATCATTTGCATCAGGAAGAAAAGAATATTATGATGGATACTTTATCAAGTGCAAGCACAGAAGAAATGTCGTAATCAAAATGGATTTGTGTAGGATATCATTGTTATGGAAATTTCTTGATTAATTAGTGGAATATTGTTACTGCCAAAGTGACATCTTGTAAAACTACAGCAGCTATAGTGAATGAGGAAATTATAATAGAAAGATGAAAATGTCTCTGAATGATAACATTTCATCTTTTCCTCTGCAGGGAGGTGTGCTGACAGTTCATGATATTTTATTATTTGGAACCTGTGGATATTATTTATTTGGGTACTGAAGTGGTCAGAATAATATACAGCTTTAAGTTTGATTTGTATTTCAATATTGCGTGTGTTAAGGGAAATGAAACCCACGGCTGAGATCAGATACATGTCCGTTTTGACAAGTTTCATGGAGGGTTCCTTTTTTTGAGCCCTCGCAAAATTTCTCATACTATCTTCCCAAACCTGCCTATTGTACCCCACTTGACATATCCTCCCTCTCACTACATGCACATGTACAGGCCACTGCCAGGATTTCCTGTGATTCCTGTTGCCATCTTTGAAGCCTGGCATACACCTGATCAAGCAATGTACAAGGCAGCTCTGGAATTCCAGTCATTATCGATTGCCCCAGACATGCCGAATGGCAATTGGCACCTCACTTTATAACTGGGAATTGGAGGTCCTGGTGGATGGGTGTGTACGTGGTCACTGTCCATGATGAATGCCCGGAAACATTGGTGACTGCTGTACAAGGTGGACCGTCAGAGGACCAAGGGTATAACTGGAGTTCCCAGGTTACCACTCAAACTTCCATTATCAGGAATTGTTGTCATCTAGTTATGTTCCAGTGGGTGGGAGAATGGGAAAATGCAAACACATGAGGTGTGATGAACTAATAATGAACTGCTAATGCACACAAACAGTCCCCTCACCACTCACTATCAAGAATTCCATCTTGGCGTTCAATGCTTGGTTGGAAAATAGTACTTTCCGCTCTTGACATCAAGAAGCTCTTACCTGGCAATCCCTTGGGATTTTCCTAACTTTCTTGTCAATCCCACATTTTTCAGTGTTTTGTTTCATTTTACATTTTGAATTCCAAGAATGCTGTAAGGTTGCCTGGAGTTTATTCATATGCATTTAAATAAGATCTTTGTTTTAAAAAAGGCTTGCAAATGAATAGTTCGATGCTTTTAAAGTTAAGATTGGAAGAAAAAAATGTTTTTGAAACTTCATTTGTGTGTTTTCCCTTTTATAAATTGCGATGTTCTTCAGTTAAAGTATGTTGGCAGACTCCTGTGAACATGTTCGGTGACTGACCACCTTTGTAAACAAATTGTGAAGTGAAATTCATGATCTATCAAGCCAGATTTCACTCCAAGATCTGACTTGTATTACTATCAGCTGGGATCATGATGTTTGTGTGGAAAGTGATGTTACTGCAGGGTTGGGTAATCAAGATGGCACGCAAGCACCAGTGACAACTCAGATCTTTCCACACTAATTTAAGCCGAAGCATTTTTCGGCCACAAGGGTTGAGCCCCCACTTGGCCTTTAATCATAGAAATCATGGAATCCTTACAGTGAAGGAAGAGGCCATTCGGCCCATCCAGTGTGCACCGACCCTCCGAAGAGCATCCCACCCAGACCAAGCCCTCTACCCTATCCACTGTAATCCTGCATTTCCCATGGCTAATCCACCTAGTTTACACATCCCTGGACATGATGGAGCAGTTTAGCACAGCCAATCCACCTAACTCGCACATTGTTGGTGTGGGAGGAAACTGGTGCACCCAGAGGAAACTCACAGTCACAGGGAGAACATGCAAACTCTACACAGGCAGTGGCCCAAGGCTGGGATCGAACCTGGATCCCTGCCCAGCGCTAGAGGTTCTGAGAAGCACCAATGGAACAGAAATCACTCGCATGGAATCTCCAATCCTTTTCCTTGGAAAGAGACCATAATGCAGAGATAAGCAGTCCACAAGAAACTAAAATAGGTTCAAATTAACAAACAATTAGAAAGGCATGGATTAAATCAAGGATTCACTATGAACTTGTAAAGGAAATATTCTGCTAGAGTTATTTCAGTGACTTGGAAAAATTATAATTAATGTCAACTACATGGATTTTTGGAAGAAATTTTAAACATTTCATAAAGGTATTTAGGCACATGATATTACAAGTATAATAAAGAAATTGATGGAGGGATCATTGTGGACAAAAAGTAAACACTAGAAATAAATCAGAAAGATTGGAGGGATATATGCTCTGTTAGGTCCAGGTATCTCTTCTTTTTCCACACATGAAAGATTTTGACATAACACGAAAAAAACTACAAATTTTACTGACTATAGATACCAAATTTACAAACAGACATTGAAGCTTCCAGCTCCAATCCAGTATTTGTCTGATCAGGGAGACAGAGTAGGCCATTCAGCATCTTGAGTTTGCTCCACCATTCAGTATGATCGTGACTAATCTGACTGTTCTAGGAAGGGAGATTGAGGTGCAAATATAATTGTTATCAAGAAGTGTAAATGTTAGTGGAACAGCCCATAAAATTTTATACATGGACACGTCAATTAGAAAAACAAGGAAATTATGTTGAACGACCATATAACTCCATCCATCAAGATGACTTCTTCAAGCTCCAAGATCAGATTGAAAATGGTGAAGACTGCTTTAAGTAGGACTCTATCACAGCATTTACTGATACAGTAAATTACCGAAACCCTATCATGATCATTTTGTTCACTTACTTCTTAGAATCTAATTTTATAATGCTTAAAATACAGGACTTTAAAACGATTTTGCTAAGATAAGTGATAACAACCTTATTCAGCTCTGATGTTGAAAAGATCTTTTATTAAAATTAAAATATTTCAAAGTTACAGATGGTGAATATATACAAAACGCTAATGGAATGCATCACATTCATTTGAAATACTCCATTGGATGATTTATTCAATTGAAAAGATTCTTATGTGCAGTGCAATCAAGTAGTTGGTACAACTGTAACAGTTAAAAAAAATCAACAAGTATTACAATAAAAGATTCTCTATTTAATCAAATATGTAATAAAAAATTACTTATCTTCAATGTTCGATAACACACTGGAGTTTTCAATTTTAGCGTGAGTGTAGAATGATTGATAACAAATTGATTACCTGTTAGATGCCTCATTTGATTTTTCTTCCTTTTAAAACCAATGGAAAGAAAAACTGGGCAATGTGTGTAATTGACAATCAGACAGATAACATACCTTTCACCCCCATCAAAAGTAAAAGTTTGAGGAAATGTACTTCAAATGACCTTAACAACTCAATTGAAAGTATCAGTGTTATACCATTTAAAATGCAAGACAATGAAGGAAGACATGCAATTCAATGTTTTAACAATTAAACTGAAATAGCTTGCCAGAAAGCTTTGATATTGGTTGCAAAATTCCATTTCCTGTTTGAATATTTATAATATCTATGCAACCTATTATGAATTTAAATCTCACCTTTGGGGTTAGAACACTCTAATAGTTTCTCCCCCTGACAGGCAAAAATCAAACTCCCAGTGGCTTAGCAGCATCAAGTTGACAAAACTATTAGACACATTAGTGCGTTTCAACATTGGAAGCCGGGTTACCCAAGACTAACACAAACAGCAAATGGATTTTCTACCTGATGGCGGTTAGCCATTCGTTGTGACAGAATTCTAAGAAGTTGGACAAAAATTAGTTTTTTTAGTTTGTTGCACAGTCCTGAAAACTCCTGGTCATTTCCAAGTTAACTTCATCTGGAAAGAAAGTTTCATACTTAAGATAAAGACCTTTCTGCAGCCAAAACGTAAATGTGTGTGCTTCCTCAGATGCTGACTGACCCACTTTCTGTTATTGTTTCAGATTTACCACATTTCATTTCTTTAATGTACTAAGTTTCAACTTTGCAATAACTTCCAACTTAAAGCAGAAGCATTCATCTACAATCGAAATCCAGAATTGTGTATTTGAATGCGATCCATATGCTACACATACAGGTTTAGAAAGCCATTGGTAGTTCAGTGCGATTGTTAATTTAATGATTAAGCTACTCAATGACCATCATCAAAAATTGAATTAATGTATTGAACCTCTGTGCCTGTTGATATTTAATTACGGAGATTCTAATTTAGAATTAAATTCCTCCTGGAAATCATTAATTTGATTCTTTTAAAACATGCACCTACTCTCAGTTCCTTTAAAATATTACACTCCACGATTTGCATTAGATCATCTATTATGCACATGTAAATATACCTATCTTAATTTTGCATTTTTCTCAATAGCCAGGAGCCTGGAGGTAATCTGTAAAAGGAAAGAGAAAAAGAGACGAAAGTTGTTCTCCCAGCAGGGAGGCAGACAAGTAGTACAACAGAGAGAAACGTACAAGGACGAATATACAGTTGCACAGCTAGGGACAACTTAATGCATCACTGCAGAAGATCATAATAAATCTGAGGTTTCTTGGTTTCAGTTCGGAATTGTTCCACCTTCATTCCAACTCGGAAAAGAATTGCTTCATCCCACCATTTACCCATAATCTGAAAGGAAGCATCAGAGTGATTAAGTTGCAATTTTTTAGGGCAGACAATGTGATTCCAATGCAGTAGTGTGACAATACACAGAGCACAAAAGGCTGGGAACACAAGGTAGAGAATAAGAAAAACAGTCTAACAGAAGATAGCTTCTAATCATTTGTACTAATTTCTACCGTTTCATAGATCATATTGTGTGTTTCGGCATATGCTAATACTGAGTCTGTCTCAACTCATGCTGATCGACCCCAATTACAACATATTCTAAATCTTTCTGGCTCATATCATTTCATGTACGATAGACTGTAGTTTCACTTTTGCATAATAGAGTCTTCTTTCACATAATGGAGTCATAAGAACATAAAGAACATAAGAATTAGGAGCAGGAGTAGGCCATCTGGCCCCTCGAGCCTGCCCCGCCATTTAGTAAGATCATGGCTGATCTTTTTGAGACTCAGCTCCACTTACCCGCCCACTCACCATAACTCTTAATTCCTTTACTGTTCAAAAATTTATCTAGCCTTGCCTTAAAAACATTCAGCGAGGTAGCTTCACTGGGCAGGGAATTCCACAGATTCACAACCGTTTGGGTGAAGAAGTTCCTCCTGACCTCAGTCCTACATCTGCTTCCCTTTATTTTGAGGCAATGCCCTCTAGTCCTAGTTTCACCTGCTAGCGGAAACAACCTCTCTGCCTCCACCTTATCTATTCCCTTCATAATCTTATATGTTTCTATAAGATCTCCCCTCATTCTTCTGAATTCCAATGAATATAATCCCAGTCTACTCAGTCTCTCCTCATAATCCAACCCTCTCAACTCTGGAATCAACCGAGTGAATCTCCTCTGCACCCCCTCCAGTGCTATTATATCTCTTCTCAAGCAAGAACACCAAAACTGCACACAGTACTCCAGGTGTGGCCTCACCAGGACCCTATACAGCTGCAGCATAGCCTCCCTGTTTTTAAACTCCATCCCTCGAGCAATGGCAGACAAAATTCCATTTGCCTTTTTAATTACCTGCTACACCTGCAATCCTACTTTTAGCGATTCATGCACAAGGACACCCAAGTCCCTCTGCACAGCAGCGTGCTGCAATTTTTTACCATTTAAAACATAATCCATTTTTCTGTTATTCCTACCAAAATGGATGACCTCACACTTATCAACATTGTACTCCATCTGCCAGACCTTTGCCCACTTACTTAAACTATCTATATCCCTCTGCAGACTTTCAGTGTCTTCTGCACACTTTGCTCTACCACACAGCTTAGTGTCATCTGCAAATTCTGACATACCACACTTAGTCTCCAACTCCAAATCATCTATGTAATATCAGATCAGACAACAAATGGGTACACACACCTATGACCTCAATCAAACCATTGCCTTAAATCAGACATAATGAAACATTTTTGCCTCATTCATTTACAATAACATTTCTGGCCATCTGCATCAACTTTGAGAGAGTGCAAGATTACCTGAAGGTTTATGGGTAGTCTGGAGGAGCTGTAACCAACAGGGACTACAAGAGAAGGAATTCCTGTCAAATTCGCAAGCTGCATATATCTGAGATGAAAAATATATCACCCAGTTAGATTAAGAATTTTCACAGCTAAAACAAATGTTCATCTGATTCTGGTATTTTTGTTTATCCAATCATGAAGGACTCCTACTTATTTATCTTCCTGTTGGTACATCAGCAACTTGATTACCCAGTATTCCCTAATATCTCACTATATACCTGCACAGGGCAGCATGGGGGCCTCACACCATCAGGAAACTGGGTTCAATTCCAGCTTGGGTGGCCAACTGTGTGGAGTTTGCACGTTCTCCCTGGGTCTGTGTGGGTTTCTTCTGGGTGCTCTGGTTTCCTCCGACAGTCCGAAGATGTGCAGAATTGGCCATGCTGAAAGCAAATTGCCCTGTAGTATCCAGGGAGGTGTAGGCTAAGGGGATTGGCCACAGTAAATGCAGAGTTACAAAGAACAAAGAAAATTACAGTACAGGAACAGGCCCTTCAGCCCTCCAAGCCTGCACCGACATGCTGCCCGTCACAACTAAAACCCCCTACCCTTCCAGGGACTGTATCCCTCTATTCCTATCCTATTCATATATTTGCCAAATTAAAAGTCACTCTAGTATCTCCCCTGGCAGCGATTTCCAGGCACCCACCACCCTCTGTGTAAAAAACTTGCCTCGTACATCACCCTTCAACCTTGCCCCTCGCACCTGAAACCCATGGTCCCTGGTAACTGACTCTTCCACCCTGGGAAAAAGCTTCTGACTGTCCACTTTGTCCTTGCCCTTCATAATCTTGTAGACCTCTATCAGGTCATCCCTCAACCTCCGTCATTCCAGTGAGAACAACCCAAGTTTCTCCAACCTCTCCTCATAGCTAATGACACTATACCAGGCAACATCCTGGTAAATCTTTTCTGTATCCTCTCCAAAGCCACCAAATCCTTCTGGTAGTGTGGCAACCAGAATTGAACACAATATTCCAAATGCCGTCTAACTAAGGTTCTATATACCTGCAAAACTACCTGCCAATTTTTAAACTCAATGCCCCGGCCGATGAAGGCAAGCATGCCATATGCCTTGTTGACTACCTTTTCCACCTGCGTTGCCACTTTCAGTAACCTGTGTACCTGTACACCCAGATCCCTCTGCCTATCAGTACTCTTAAGGGATCTGCCATTTACTGTATATTTTCCAACTGGATTAGACCTTCCAAAATGCATTACCTTACATTTTTCTGGATTAAATGCCATCTACCATCTCTCTGCCCAAGTCACCAACCGATCTATATCCAGCTGTATCCTTTGACGGTCCTCATCGCTATCCGCAATTCCACCAACCTTTGTGTCATTGGCAAGCTTATTAATCAACCCAATTACATTTTCCTCCAAATCATTTATATATATTACAAACAGCAAAGGTCCCAAGGAACGCCACTAGTCACAGCCCTCCATTCAGAAACGCATCCTTCCACTGCTACCCTCTGTCTTCTATGACCGAGCCAGTTTTTTATCTATCTTGCAAGCTCACCTCTGACCCCGTGTGACTTTATCTTTTGTATCAGCCTACCATGAGGGACCTTGTCAAAGGCCTTACTGAAGTCCATGTAGACAACATCCACTGCCCTACCCTCATTGATCATCTTTGTCACTTCCACAAAAAACTCAACCAAGTTAGTAAAACACGACCTCCCCTTCACAAAACCATGTTGCCTCTTGCTAATATGCCCATTGATTTCCAGGTGGGGTAAATCCTGTCAATCGAAAAATCCTCTCTAATAATTTCCCTACCACTGACGTAAGGCTCATCGGCCTGTACTTAGCTGGATTATCCCTGCCACCCTTCTTATACAAAGAACTGCATTGGTTGTTCTTCAATCCTCTGCGACCTCTGCTGTAGCCAGTGAGGATAAAAAGAGTTCCCTCAAGACCCCAAAAATTTCCTCCCTTGCCTCTCTCAGTATTCTGGGGTATATCCCAACAGGCCCTGGGGACTTGTCTACCTTAACGTTTTTCAAGACCCCCAATACCTCCTCCCTTTTGATCTCAACATGGACCAAACTATCTACACACCCTTCCCCAGACTCATCATCCACCAAGTCCTTCTCTGTGGTGAATACTGACGCAAAGTACTCATTTAATACCTCATCATTTCCTCTGGCTTCACACATAAATTCCCTTCCCTGTCCTTGAGTGGACCAACCCTCTGTCTAGCTACCCTCTTGCTCTTTATATATGTATAAAAAGCCTTGGGATTTTCCTTAATCCTGTTGGCCAATGACTTTTCATGACCCCTTTTAGCCCTCCTTACTCCTTGCTTAAGTTTCTTTTGACTTTCCTTGTATTCCACCCTTTCTTCGTGTGCTCCCAGCCTCCTAGCCTTGATAAATGCTTCCTTTTTCTTTTTGATTAGGCTCACAATATCTCTCGTTATCCAAGGTTCCCTAAACTTGCCATACTTATCCTTCATCCTTAAAGGAATGTGCCAGTCCTGAGTTCTCACCAACTTACACTTGAAAGCCTCCCACATACCATATGTTGATTTGCCCTCAAACATCTGCCTCCAATCTACATTCTTCAGTTCCTGCCTATGGAGTTATGGAGATAGAATGGGATGCTCTTTGGAGAGTCACTGCAGACTTGATGGGCCAAATGGCCTCTATCTGCACTGTAGGGATTCTCTGATTATATCGTGAATGTCACATTCCATTATGTTAATTATTCCGTGAAGTGCCTTATGATGTTCTATTACTTTAAAAGGCAGTATACAAACACAAAGTTGTTGCGGAAGAAAACGAAGATTTTGCCATGAACAAAGGCAAAGGTGTGGGTATTGTTGAAGATGATTAATAAACGCAGAGGTACCACACAAAATGAAACATATGAGGATAGGAAGTCTGAGTTTGAAAATTTCGTATTTACTGACTTGAAGTCAGTGATCAGGAAAAGTTCCAGTGGAAAAGAAGAAGGTAACAGGGAAGAAAGAACATGTGAGTGATGTGGAAAATTAGAGATAGACTGGTGGGAAGTTTGCTATAGTTGAGAGAATTCAAATGGAAGGTGGAACGTAGGGGTGCAAATTAATTCAGAAAACAGAGTACAAGGGGCAAAAACGGAAGTTGCTGGAAAGGCTCAGCAGGTCTGGCAGCATCTGTGAAGAAAAAATCAGAGTTAATGTTTCGGCTCCGGTGATCTTTCTTCATAACTGGGAACTGAGTACAAGGGGAATGGAGTTAGAAATCATCGAATGAGGAGTCCCCCAGTACAGTGGCTGAGGTGGGTGGCGGGGATGGGGAGAGAAAAAAAAGGGAAGAAGCTTGCTGACAGGTAAGGGTTAAACGCTTTCACAAATTCAGATCTCACTACTTGATGTTTAGGAGGCACAATAGCAACATTGGAAGCTAGGCTGCTGTCCCCAAATCCATTTCCACTGACCATTCACATCTCTTTCTTTTGATATCGTATTCATATCTTTCATAATTACACTGTCCTTTCCGAAGTTCCTGTAGCCTGAAACATTTATCTTTAAATCCCATGTAGTTTGTAATCTGCTGTTTGTAATGGCTATCAGGAATGCACTACCTGGGAGGCTGGAAACCTTACAACTTTTAAAAAATATTTGGATCAGTACTTCAAATATCATAACATTCAAGGATACGGTCAAGTGCAGGAAATTGGGATTAGCGCATTTTTGGTGGTAATTATGTTGATGCAGACTCATTGGACTGAAGAGCCTTTTCTGCACTGTATGAATCTATGAATCTATAAAAGCAGACCTCCACTCAACCCACCTATATAGTTACATTCCTCCCACACTGCATCACAGTTTGCAAAACTGAGCCTATCCTACTTACATCTCTCAAAGACAAAAACATGGTGCGAATGTGGGTTGCAGGTTGGCTCAACTGTTCAAAGCTGTAAGACAACCCAAGCTGTGTTTTCCAGTCTGAAACAAAAATCCATGTCCATATTTTCAATTTTCTATCTAAATACAGCCAGTATTTAATTGTAGAATGTGGCAGGATCAATAGCTCATTTGATCTTCTTGTGGTTTTGTTTGTTTGATGTTCCTCATTCAAAAATAAAAGATACAAAAATTCCTCATTCTTACCTTATTGTGTGGAACAAGGTATGAAAATCACTGCACCCTGTGACGAAGTCAGAAGGTTCAGCAGGTAGAGCAGTACAGGGTATAGCTAGAGACACAGATAAGAACAGTATAAAAATATAACAGTGAATACATCTGCCTACACACTAAATCACATGGAGACTGGATGCTATAGAGTTAGTGGCAACTTACTATTACTACTTATCATGTACACATTTTTAGCAAATCGCCAGCTATACTTAATGAACATTAATATCTCAAATTGCATTCAATTTTAGTCCAGGGATTAGTCTCATTCACCTAAATAGTTTAAGTGCCTGTGATTCGCATTATCAAGTAATTGAGGATACCATCAAAATGAAAACTCCTGCCTTAGATGTCATACTGAAGCTCAGCTGTTATTTTACATCTCCAAAATTGCCAAAGTAATAATTAAACACAATAGTTGCTACTGTTGCTTGTGCTGACTTTCTCACACCCAGCACCCCCTCACTCCCTCTTAATATGTATGCATTCGTCAGAGATCAACTTACAGCATTCTTGAACATTTTTGAGACTGCAATAATCATAGTCTTTCTCTACTGAACACAATGACTATTCCTAAAATATTAAAAGAATGTTTATTTCGTTCTACTAGAACACTGACTAAATTCAAGATCTATTGTGAAATTACTCCTTTGCTGATATAATTTGGGTGAGAAGGAAGAAACAAATTAGTTAATACCATAAGAAATAGGAAATAGAAACAGGAGGTTAGCCACTTGAGGCTGCTCTGCCATTCAACAGGATCATGGCTGATCTGACATTCCTCACATTCACTGTCCTGCATTTTCACTGTTGACCAACACTTACTTTTTTCTTTCTTAAGTCCTTTTATTTGTTCTCAATCTAGATTATTTCAGCTCCCATTTTACACAATGACCACGTCCCAATATTTCAGTATTTGGAAAGGTTCTATCCCAAAAATAAAATTGCTATGGCTTCTCTTCTTTCTCCTAGAGTGGTTACTGGTATTCCCACAGATCCATTCATCACCCTATTCTACTTCTTGTCTACATGCTGTCCCTTGGTGACATCATCCAAAAGTAGAATGTTAGCTTCCAAGTGGACACTGACGACATCCAGATTTAACCCACCATCACCGCATCTGTTTACCCAACATCTGTACTGAATGAATAAAAGTAGGTAATTAGCTATAGTCCAAAAAGGACCACAGGCATCTCGTGAATATCCTCCAAATAAATATTGGGAAGATTTAAAATGATTGTTTTCAGTCCTCACTCTAAACTCTGATCAGCAGTCACTGATTCCATCCCTCTCCTTGGCAACAGGTTGAGATTAATCTAGTCCATGTGCAGCCTTGGTATCACATTTGATCCTAAGAGGAGGTCTGGATTTCATGATTCTGCAATCAGCAAGACTGTCTATCTCCATGTCAGCAATATTATTCAATCTCTGCCCCTATTTTAGTTCACAACTTCCCTCTACATTATATGAATTTAGCAAAGAACATTGCAAATGCCATTAAATTCTTCCCAAAAACTTCAGCCTTCTGTCAGTGTCTTTTTTTATAAAAAGTCAGAATTGATATACTCCATTCACTGTGCTCTTTAATTCTATCTCAATGAACAATATGTATTAGCAATGCAGATTAGTATTTCAAAATTCCATACCACTCAAAAAAAGATTGTAACCAGAAAACCATAGCACGTTAGAGTCCAGACTAAGGGACATATGTAATTAAAGTGATTATTAACATTATAAATATTACAGGTTCATTCCAGTTAATAACTTGTGAACACTGTAAAAAGTATTGAAGATAAAATAATTATGCATTATTGGGAAGGACTGCTCTTAATGCAGTTAGCTCATTAGTTGATAAATCAGAACACTGAGATCTGTTGGTAAGGACATGTTAAAAGATATACAAAATTAACAGAAATATTGATTTCAACTTTACTTGTGGCGCTCCCACTTGAATGCTATGTGTCAAAGTGGCTCATAAAGACAAAGGTTTGGATATTTGTGGATTACAGAATCTATATTAAAATTACCAGTACATACCTAATTTAGAACATTAGTTTGTTTAACACTGCTTTAAACAAATGTATAATTTTACCTGGTGTGACGATGCATTGCACATCATTAAAGATTTCTTTTAGGAACTGCATGGTCCGTGATCGCTGTCGATTAGCCTGTGCAAAAGTGTAAGATACAAGAAATTTGTAGCTTAAGAGACTGTCCTTCTCTGAAAGTGAAAATATACATCAGAAAGCTGCAGAGGAAGGACAAAATAGATGTAGTGTGACCTGAACAGAGAGCACCCCTTATACCCCTTTCACCATATTTCAAATCCACTCTGAAAAGTAGTGCACACTTTCAATTTTATAATTCTCTGGTGTTATAGCTGCACTGTAAGGTTTTCATGCAGATGCGAGGATGTGAACTCTTACAAATGAAGTTATGTTAGCAAGGAACTGAGCAGAAATTGGTTAAGCAATTGTTACTTAGTAGCCAGCAAGAGAAAAATGGGCATCTTGTCATTTAAAGGACAAACACTGACAGAAGAAAATAAGCAGTTCAGTAGTTGCAACTGCCTACTTCAAGGAAACAGCTCCTAGGAGAAAAATTGAGTGGGTGGGGGCAGAGGGGACAGAAATAAGAGACTAAATTATGCAGTTAAAAACCAAAATATTAATTATACGAGCAAAATCTACATCTCTGCATGATGGCATACCTGTATATAATCCAGCACAGAGAAATTAGAAGCAACAGCTAGAGTTGCTCGGGTGTCCAGATTCTGTCATAGAAAATATTAATGATATGGTTTAAGAAAAGAAACATGATCTGCATTGAGTGCCAAAAAAATGAAATTGGTACGACAGGACATTGTTGTAACAAGGAAATAACAAGGAAATATAATGCTTTCCATGTATTATCAGAGAGCCAATGGTCAACAGAACCCAAACCAGGATAATATTTCAATATGTAGTGAGAACAGAAGTTGCATGCAGAAACACGCAAAAACTGACAAGCATCAAATCTATGGCATAGAATGAAGTTGATAAACTTTATTTTTGTTGTCTGTTATTTTGCTTCTCAGCTATTATATTTTGAACAAACTTTTTAAAAAGTCTTTAATCTTGTAAGCAGTAGAAACATTTTTAAAGACAACCAGATGCTTGTAACCTCATGTTGACAACACAAGGAATTCTCTGCCTTGCTTCAGGACTGTCAAGTGTTATGCTGTTAATTCTAAGATGCAAATCCAATTGATAACAACTATAAAAGGCCTCAGACTACCTATCCATTTTTAAAAATCAAGATGAACATCAAAACACAGGAAATCTCTCTCATGGTATAAATGATCATTAAATAGTAAAGAAAGTTAATAATAAATTGCAGATGGATAAATATTTTTCTGTCTTCAGCAGAGAAGATACAAAAAAAAATCTCAGTAATACCAAGAAGTCAAGAGTTTGAAGGAAGAAAGGAACTTGGTGAAATTACAATCACTAGGGAGGTGATGCTGAGCACATTGCTGGAGCTATGGTTTAATGAGACTTTGGCTTCACATGGATTTCATCAAGATGCTTAAAAGAAGCAGCCAATGAGGTAGTAGATGTGTGGTGTTAATTTCCCAAAATTTGTTGGGATTGTGGAAAGGTCCCATCTGACCGGAAAGAAGTAAATATAACTCTTTTATTCAGGAAGGAAGGGAAGCAGAAAACAGGAAATTGTTTGTCGGTTGACATCAGTTATGGGAAGGTGTTAGAATTGATCATTGTGGAGAT
Organism: Rhincodon typus; assembly: GCF_021869965.1. Classification (NCBI taxonomy): domain Eukaryota; kingdom Metazoa; phylum Chordata; class Chondrichthyes; order Orectolobiformes; family Rhincodontidae; genus Rhincodon; species Rhincodon typus. The sequence goes on from NC_063342.1 coordinate 33,870,060, forward strand.
TACAAGCAGTTGTTTTAGGGAAAAAAAAAACTCAAGGCATAATGGGAAAGAGTCAGCCTGGTTGTGTTAAAGGGAAATTGTGTTTAACCAATTTATTGGAATTCATTAAAGGAGTAGAGGTTGAGGGGTGACTTTATAAAGGTATATTAAATCGTGAGGTGAATAGCAAAGGTCTTTTCCCTCAGATGGGTGAGTTCAATACTAGAGGGCATATTTTTAAGGTGAGAGGAGAAAGATTTAAAAGGGACCTGAGGCATAACTTTTTCCAACAGTTTGTATGTGGAATGAATTGCCATAAGAAGTTACAACATTTAAAAGACATTTGATTAGGTATATGAAAAAAAAAGGTTTACAGGGATGTAGGCCAAACACAGGCAAAGTGGGACTAGTTTAGTTTGGGATTATGCTCGACGTGGACAAGTTGGACTGAAGTGTCCATGCTGTATGACTCTATGAGTAACATGCTGTGGATAAAGGGAATCATGCTGGTGTACTGCATTTGCATTTCCAGAAGGCAAGGGACAAGGTGTCACATAAATGGTTGTTGAATGAAATAGATAGGGAGTAACATACTAATATGAATAGAAGATTGTTTGAAAACAGCGCTTGCATTTTTGGGTCTTTTTCAGGTTGGTAGAATGTGACAAATGGTTTCCTCCAAGTGCCTATGCCAGGTTGTGTTGTGCTAGCTCTCACCTTCTTACCATTTATAACAACGACTTGGGTGAGGGGAACAAATACCAGTGGCTAAACCTGCAGAGGACAGAAAGATGAATAGAAACGTATTTTGTGAAGGTGGCACAACAAGGCTGTAGACCTATACAGATGATGTGAGTAGGCAAAAAATCTGGCAGATGGAGTACAATATGTGAAAATGGGAACATGAGAAGAACTGAACATAAAGGAAGGATGTTACCCTTCAATTATAAAGGGCATTTGTGAGGCCACATCTCAAATACTGAATATAGTTTTGGTCCTGTTATTAAGGAAGGATATAAATATATTGAAGGTGGTTCAGAGGAGGTTTACGAGGTTGATCCCTGAATGAACCGATCATCTTGTGATTAAAGATTCGACAATCTAGGCTTGAGTTCACTGGAGTTTAGAAGAATTACAGGTGATTTGATTGAAGTTTATAAGATCCTGAATGTACTTAACAAGGTGGTGCGGAAAGAATTATTCTAGATGCACTGCTTTAAAATTAGGATCGGTCACCCTTTTCACACAGAGGTGGAGATGAGGTGACTTTTTCTCACTCAGAAGACTGTGTAACTTTAGAACTCTCTGCTTTAGAAGATGGTGGATGTGGGGTCATTGAATATTTTAAAGGTGAAGACAGATTCTCTTGCCTAACAAGAATCAATCTCACGTTAGCAAGGGTAGATGGGAATAAGGAATTTGGAAAGCAAACAGATCAATCAGGATCCTACTGAATGCCAGAACAGGCTTGAAAGACTAAATGGTCTAATTCTGCTCCTAATTTCTATGTTTATAAATCAGGTGAATTAATCAGTAGTGTTAATTAAGAAATGACGGGCATCTTTTTCCACTTAATGTAAGCTTTTGAATTGTTTGCAACCAAGTCCAATTATTTTCTTACCATCTTGTTGTACTGAGTATTAAAATCCACGTGCAAGGCCTGCCGTATCTCACTCAGAATGCAAACAGTGTGAGAAACTCTTATCTCCTCCAGTTCTGGGATGTGTACGTCTACCAGTGTTGCACCAAAACCTTTTAGGTACTGCACCGCTACACAGAAGGGACAAAACTAACAATATTGAATCCGAAAACAGTCAAATAGTTAAATTTGTACTTTATGCTTTTAGCTCCCGTTTTATAACACCAGTTTCAATTCCTCTACAAGACAATGGGATATTACATGGTGAGAGGCCTCTCACAATGAGCACTGAAATTAAGGGGTACATTACAATGGCACAGGTGGCAATGACAGTGTTTACATCCCTCTTGTCCCTTTCAAGAATACAATATTGCTGAAAATCACCTAAATAGCAGCCTAGATGACATGTGAAACATCAGTTTAGGATGGTACATTTGACTGAATTATTGAATTTTTACTATTTAATATTAAAACTTGATTACAATTGAAAGCAAGACATTTTGTCAAAGGTTTTCATCTGTCACTCATCAGGACACTCTCAAAAATAGCAATGCAAAGAGGAACAACATTTTTATGCTGTGTGCAAACGGTGTGCTGATTGATTGGCAAGTGGACTTTGAGTGGTAGAGCCAATTTTTCAGGTCAATGCCTTGGCCAATCAAAGTCAGCCTGTCTAGTTTAACTTTAAACAAAATTTGGCAGTTAAATGTTATTTATTATCTCACTGTGATATCCTTGATTAGGGCAAGGCAATATAAGGTGTCCTTTAAGCAATACTCAAGTTCTTTACTGGCAAGAGAAACGCTTTAAATACTCAAATACATTTTTTGACATACTATTTATTAAAACAAGCATTTTTACTGCGGTCCTAATTTAACCTCTTCAATTTATTTTCTTTTCTCATAAAACTCTACATCTATCTACAAAGTGAGCAGCTAACTTGCTTCTCTACCAATAAAATTTGATCGAGCTGTTAACCGTGTGTTGGAGCAATATTTTTCTCTTTCTTTCTTTCGCTGGGTTGTGAATGGCTGTGATTAAGAATTGACCATGTAGGAAGCCACTGTTATAAGACTGCATAACTAACACACTGATACTGGAGTGAAGATTACATTTACACTGCTATCACTCAGTGGGGACATCTTTCAGTTGCCCAGAATCTGACTCTGAAGTGGCTGCTATATTAAAAGGGTGAATTTTCCACTGTTGTGCTCTTTGCAATCAATTTTTTTTTGCCAAGGAACACACATCAGGAAATCTCTCAGATACAAGTTGTAATTTTCTGTTCATTAAAAATTAAGTGGATAGAAACTGGGGTTTATCCCTACAATTTCCTGTGCTAGATTCTCTCCTCTCTCCTTACCCCTATAAAGGTGACTGATTAGCAACATTTGAAAAAATATTGGATGTGTACATGGATGGGAAGGGTTTAAAGGGACATAGACCAAATGTGGGAAATTGGAAGTAGCTGAGCGGGCACCATGGATCAGTTTGGGCCAAAGGGCCTGTTTCCATGCTGTATTACTCTATGACTCTATTAGCTTGTAAGAGTATAAGCTAAAACTCTTCCAGTCTATTGGGGTCCGGAATGTCCTGGCAGAGAACAGATAGAGGCTCTGCTGTCGATTTTCAGCCCTATTATACAGAGTAAGACATTAAGAAAGGAAATTTTCAGTATCCATACCTTCCTGACAAACACTCAAAACTTCAGGGTCACAATCCTGTTAAAATTCAAGACAAGGAGGAAATTTAGAAGAGCACAGAATTTCAAGTAGCAAAACTACCTATCATAATTACAGGAAAACAGTGTTGTAGTTGCCCATGGCTGAATATGACAAAATAGTTATTAGGGATTTTTTTATAACTGACACAATTGAAGGAGATTTTAGCTGATGTAGCATTTCATATAGCTCAAATCATGGCCTTCACAGACAGACAAAATGTCTCTGAGACTTTGTAAGATAGGACTAGAATGCAAACAGCAAGACTCTGATAAGGCAGCTCAGATGAAAACCATCTGATTTGAGATTTCCGATTTTTATATGAAATAGAAAAGAAAAGCTTGACTGACCTGAGATGAGGCTTTTTAAATAATTATAATTAGATATTAGAATAGACACATATTTGTTCAAGAACAGGAGTTTAAATTTATTAGATACTAGGGAATTAAATTTCTGAAGGTGGTTAGCCTTGGATGCAGAGGCTAATTTCGATAAACATCCTTGAAGAAACTTTTTTCTCCGTCAACAAGAAGATTAGAACAACAAAAAGGTATAAACAAGATAATCCTGTAACAGTACCAAGAGACAAATAATGTAGCAAGGCGGGGGGGAGGGCAGAAACAATTTTGAAACAGGGTCACAATGACCTCAACATAATAAACAACTGCTGCTTTGTAAGTTGGATAAGAGGGAAGCTATTCCCAAAAGTGTTAGCTTTGTCACAGAATCACAGTATTGGATTTAACTATGTATAACTTTATAAGTAACTTTATATTAGAGCTGATATTACAAATATGATAATAATTGGTAGAAATTAGCATCCTTTTTAATCTTCTGTACTAAGATCCACAAGGGATATGAAGTGCATGACTGAATTTGAAAAGTCATTAGTAATAAGCAGGTATTTGATGCAGCTGGCAAATGTCTATGAAGAGACATCACAGTGTTCGAATGTGATCAATAATCATAAGAACCCAAGGACAGGCACTCGGGGGTCTGGCAAATTTCACAAGATGACAGGAGGCCCTAAGATGGACCATGAAGTTGTCCACCTTTGATTGTGTATTCACAGGGTTGGATGTGTAGTTCAGAGGGAATGTGGCAAGCACTGATGTCAATGTTGCATGTAACTATTGTAACGCGGTATATATAAATATCTTGTACTTTACTAGGAAAGGTAGAATAAGAGTGACCTCTGATCTGAGCTGTACTTCAGCGGACAACCAGGCCCCAGATGAAAGCCAGACTCAGAGTCCTCCCACACTTGTGGTAAAGGAGATCAATAAATGGGACTTAGACTCCTCTTTAAAATGCTTCTCCAACAACAGGAATCTGGAAATACAGATGCTGCAAACATTTAGGTTGCAAAAGGTCCCACAGCTGGAGATGGAGGAATTGCAGCTTGATTCCAGTCAAGCTGGTGAAGTTGCAAACTATGGGAGAACCGCAACTCTCAGAGTTTATGGCTTTGTGTGTCTTCCCCTTGATATTGATTTCTTGCAAAGGAAGATACTTCCTTCATCGTGTGCTATTTGTGTGGCCTGGCTGGGAATTCCGCCCAGTCCATTATCCCACCAACCCAACAGTTCCTAAACCGGCTAACATTCTGTGCAGCTTCCCTTATGTGTCTTCAAGATCTGAAAATGTGTCATAAAGCCAAAGGAGCTCTTTAAATGATTCCTTCCCTCCTCTCTCCACCACACATAATTTTAAGCAGCTTGTATATCTCCGCTGCCCTTTCTAAGGCAGGGGAAATATTCAGACATTTATGTGGTCATATCCTCCTTGACAGGGGAGTCACCAGCAAGTTAAAGAGGTATATGAAAGTATTGCCTGGACTCACTATCACTGCACACATTCTTGTATATAAAATTTACATTTCCACACAACCTCATTCTGCCACAGACCAGGCTTGGCTTTACCTTGAAGAACTTCCAATCTATCCCAATTTTTATGTTCTTCAGATCAGGACTTCCTATGTTGTTGAAGTTTACTACAGGCTGTTGCAGACCTAAAAGAAGAATAGGAATACGACACCAATTTATATTAGACCTGCTGTGCGACAGTCACCAAGAACTGTTATTACTGATTTGAAAGTAACATTTGCATTCAGACAAGGCAGGTGAAATAAAACAACCTTGGAGCATTGGACCACATTTTTAAAAATAGTAACTTCTCTGCAAATAGAATTAGCCATTTTTTGTAATGTTCTCGTTAAAAGTGTGCAATGTTTTGGGAAAGTTAACGTCACTCTCATTTTTGCAATGTGGGAAATCATTTACAAGAGTTTTCTCACAGATCATTCCAACTGATCTGAGCTTTCTTTTGCACTGGCAGAGATTTTCAAAACATTACATTTCTACATCTTGTAAATTTGAAGCATTATTTAACCTATTTTAAAAATTAAATTCACACGGCAGATAAAAAGCAATAAAATCTAAAGCAAACATTCAGTTAAACTGACAGTGAAGAAAAAGGAGGCACAAAAGGTGACTCCAACTCAAGAGACAGTGCTGCTGGAGACTGTGAAGGGAGGTGGAGGAAATAGATTTTATTTAAATTCTTGCAGGTATAAATTCCTTTATTTTGTTAGCTTTGAATTTGCATCACAAACAACCAAGAAATAAAAGAGACACACTCCTCTCAAACAGTTGCTAACACTGTCCTTAAGGGGAGGGTGTGCAACCAGCAGTCATGATACACATCGGTACCAAGGATATAGGTAGAAAAAGGGCAGAGAATGTGAAAAACGAGTACAGGGAGTTAGGTTGGAAGCTGAAGTCCAGGACAAACAGGGTAGTTATCTCTGGATTACTACCAGTGCCACGTGATAACGAGGTAAGAAATAGGGAGACAGTGCAGCTAAACATGTGGCTACAGGACTGGTGTAGGAGGGAGGGCTTCCATTATGTGGATAATTGGAGCACATTCTGGGGAAGGTGGGACCTATACAGTAAGGACGGGTTGCACCGGAACGGAAGGGCACAAGTATCCTGGGAGGGAGGTTTGCTAGAGCAGTACAGGATGGTTTAAACTAGTTGGGCAGGGGGTGGGGAACCGGATTTATAATTCAGAGGATGAGGTATTCGACCTTCCAACAGACACAACAGGGAGTGAGAGACAACAAGGTGCAGAGCTGGATGAACACAGCAGGCCAAGCAGCAGCATAGGAGCAAAA
>NC_063342.1:33876676-33904690 GCF_021869965.1 Rhincodon typus
TTTTGCTCCTATGCTGCTGCTTGGCCTGCTGTGTTCATCCAGCTCTGCACCTTGTTGTCTCAGATTCTCCAGCATCTGCAGTTCCTACTATCTCTGATTCAACTGGGAGTGAGGTGGTTTATAAAGAAATGCGGTCGATGGAACGTAATTGCGGACACCAAGATGGTTTGAGATGTGTATACTTCAATGCTAGAAGTATCAGAAATAAAGCGGATGAACTTAGAGCATGGGTCGGCACTTGGAACTACAATGTTGTCGCCATTACAGAAACTTGGGTAACTCAGGGAGAGGAATGATTGTTGGAAATTCCGGGATTTAGATGCTTTAAAACAAAAAGGGAGGGTGGAAAAAGAGGCGGGGGAGTGGCCTTGCTAGTCAGGGTGAGTATAGCTGCTACTGAAAGGCAGTTCGAGAATGAGATGTCTACAGAGTCAGTTTGGGTTGAGGTCAGGAACAAGAAAGGAGCAGTCACTTTGGGGGTTTTTTTACAGACCCCCTAATAGTTGCAGAGAAGTAGAGGAGCGGATTGGGAGGCAGATACTGGAAAGGTGCAGAAGTCACAGGGTTGTAGTCATGGGTCACTTCAACTTTCCAAATATTGTTTGGAAACATTTTAGTTGTAACAGTTTAGCTGGCGCAGATTTTGTCCAGTGCGTTCAGGAAGGATTCCTGACGCAGTATGTAGATAGACCAACACGAGGAGAGGCCACTTTGGATTTGGTGCTTGGCAACGAATCGGGCCAAGTGTTTGACCTGTTGGTAGGAGAGCATTTTGGCGGTAGCGATCATAACTCTGTTTCTTTCACGAAAGTCATGGATAAGGATAGGTACATACGGCAGGGTAAAGTTTATAATTGGGGGAAGGGTAATTACAATTCAGTTAGGCAAGAACTGGGTAACATAAACTGGGAACAGATGCTGTCAGGGAAGAGCACTATTGAAATGTGGAGATTGTTTAAGGAATCCATACTGCGTATGCTCGATATGTTTGTCTCTAGCAGGCAGGGAAGATGTGGTCGAGTAAGGGAGCCTTGGTTCTCAAGAGAGGTCGAACAACTAGTTAAGAGGAAGAAGGATTCTTATATAAGGTTTAGGAAACAAGGATCGGAAAAGGCTCTAGAGGGATACGAGATAGCCAGGAAGGTGCTGAAGAAAGGGCTTAGGAGACCTATAAGGGGTCATGAGAAAACCTTGGCGGATAAGATCAAGGAAAACTCCAAGGCTTTTTACACGTATGTACAGAACAAGAGAATGACCAGAGAAAGGGTAGGGCCGATCAAGGATTGTAAAGGGAATTTGTGCACAGAGCCTAAAGAGATAGGAGAGGGTATTCACAGCTGAGAGGGACCTAGTTGTAGAGGAGGACTTTGTGAAACAGGCAGGCAGGCTACAGGAGGTTGATGTTAGCAAAGAAGATGTGCTAGGAATTCTGAAGAAGTTGAAGATAGATAAGTCCCCTGGGCCTGATGGGATTTATCCAAGGATTCTATGGGAAGCGAGGGACGAGATCGCAGGGCCTTTGGCGATGATCTTTTCGTCCTCACTGTCCATGGGTATAGTGCCGGAAGATTGGAAAGAAGCAAACGTCATTCCCTTGTTCAAAAAAGGGAACAGGGATAACCCCGGAAATTACAGGCCAGTTAGTCTTACGTCAGTGGTGGGCAAATTATTGGAAAGGGCTCTGAGAGGCAGGATTTATGATCACTTGGAAAGGCACAGTTTGATTCGTGATAGTCAGCATGGATTTATGAGGGGTAGATCATGCCTCACAAACCTTATTGAATTCTTTGAAGAGGTGACCAAACATGTGGATGAAGGTGGAGCAATGGATGTGGTATACATAGATTTAAGTAAGGCGTTTGATAAGGTTCCCCATGGTAGGCTCATGCAGAAAGTAAGGAGGCATGGGATAGGGGGAAATGTGGCAGATTGGATTCAGAATTGGCTGACCCTTAGAAGACAAAAGGTGGTAGTGGACAGAAAATATTCAACATGGTGCTCAGTTACGAGTGGTGTACCACAAGGATCTGTTCTGGGTCCTCTTCTATTTGTGATTTTTGTAAATGATTTGGATGAAGGAGTGGAACGGTGGATTAGCAAGTTCGCGGACGATACGAAGGTGGGTCACGTTGTGGACAGTGCAGAGGGCTGTTCTAGGTTACAAAGGGGCATTGATAGAATGCAGAGCTGGGCTGAGAAGTGGCAGATGGAGTTTAACCCTGAAAAGTGTGAGGTGATTCATTTTGAAAGGACAAACTTGAAAGCAGAATACAGGGTTAACAGAAAGATTCTTGGCAGTGTGGAGGAGCAGAGGGATCTTGGGTTCATGTTCACAGTTCCCTGAGAACTGCCACCCAGGTAGATAGAGTTGTTAAGAAGGCATATGGTGTGTTAGCTTTCATTAATAGAGGGATTGAGTTCAAGAGCCGTGAAGTTACGCTCCAGCTCTACAAAAGCCTGGTTCGGCCACATCTGGAGTATTGTGTCCAGTTCTGGTCACCTCATTACAGGAAAGATGTGGAAGCGTTAGAAAAGGTGCAGAGGAGATTTACCAGGATGTTGCCTGGAATGGAGGGAAGGTCTTACGAGGAAAGGTTGAGAGAGTTAAGGCTTTTCTCTTTAGAACGACGAAGGATGAGAGGTGACTTGATAGAGGTGTACAAAATGATCAGAGGTATAGATAGAGTAGACAGCCAGAGACTTTTTCCTAGGGTGGAGGTAGCTTTTACGAGGGGACATAGTTTTAAAGTGAAAGGAGGTAGATATCGGGGAGACGTCAGAGGTAGGTTCTTTACTCAGAGAGTGGTTGGGGCGTGGAATGCATTGCCAGAGAGGGTAGTGGAGTTGGCCTCATTAGGGGCATTTAAGCAGCTATTAGATAAGCATATGGATGATAGTATAAGGTAGCGGTGGAGGTTAGATAGACCTTAGGTTTAGGGTAAAAGTTCAGCACAACATAGTGGGCCGAAGGGCCTGTACTGTGCTGTACTGTTCTACGTTCTATGTTCTACTGTCAATTTCTCATTCTCCAGCAGTATGCATTATTAGGTGTGCAAATGGGCCTTCATGATCTCCTTTGGCTCCAAAACATGCATGCAAAATGCCTTTATTTCATCATACCAAAAAAATGGCAATGCAACAGGTATGAACCTGTTTTACAAAATGTCTGCTAAACTGTAGGTTTGAATTTTCCACAATTTATCCAAAACAGCTGGAAATACCTATAAAACAATGCAAAGATTTCATTTAAATTGTACAGAATGTATTGCTCATGTATTATTATGCTGTAATGGTGCTACTTCTACATAATCATTACCCAATCTCTTCTGGGATCAGCAAAGAAAAAAGTAAAATTTTCCTTAGCTTAATTTGAAAAAAAATTCTCAGAAATTCTGCTTGGACTGCTGAATGCAGCTAGGTATGTTTCAGGAAACAATGGTAACTAAGGTACACATATGATTAATGGAAAACTCCCCTCTATATTAAGGCTACACATTAGTTCCCTTCTGAATGTTATCTGCAAATCCTATTCACTACATGTTCCAGCAACTTATTCCAGATGTTGGTAACTTTTCAAGGAGAAGAATGCTTCAATATAAATATAATTCTTTGGTCCCTAGTCCTCTCCAGTTTGCTTAGCATATATATCCTATCTTGATGCACTACAAGCATTCTCTCACCTCAAAAACTTAAAATCAGATTCCTTCAGTATAGCAGTGGGAAAAGTTAAAAAGTGTACACTTCTCTAAAATATGAAACACCAGGTCTCCAAGCATATCTGTTAATTAAGGTCTATTTAAAGTCAGTTTCAATCTAATCAAGTCAAGTGACCACCTTTATTCGGTTCCCATCCTGGGGGATATAATGATCATCTCCTCCAGAGAGAGGAAATCAATGCTGTGTTTCTTTTCTAACATTTTATTACAAATGTGCTAGCTGCATTTTTCTCAGATGTAAAATAGTCTTGTTCTCTGTTGATTGAATCATAATTAACGATGCCAACAATTATTCAACTCCAATTTACTTAAAATGTTGTCAATATATTACAAAACTTACCATATGGATAATCGGGATCTGGACCTGCCAGAATTGCATAAGATATAGCTGCATCTTTTACAGAGGTACAAATTGGACCTGTCAATACAAGCATGTTATTCAGAATATTCAGCTTTGTCCAATACAGCTTAAAATGATACAGCTCATTCCTACTAACTCTGGGGACAAATGAATAAATTGAATAAGAGTGGAGACTCAGCTATTTTGTTACGCTTTTCTGCATCATTATAATACATGAGGGGTCAGTTGTTTGGACAGAGTGATGCCAACAGCATGGGTTCAATTCCCGCACCTGCTGAGGTCAGCACAGAGGACTCTCCTTCTCAATCTCTCCCTTCCCAAGATTTGGTGACCCTCAGATTAAACCACCACCAGTCATGACTCTCTCCAATGAGTCAGCAGTCCCTATAATACACAAACAGAAAATATCCCTACATTCCTTTTGGAAAACAAAGATAGATAAACTGAAAAGTGATCCAATTAAATATTGCAGTTCTACACAGAAGTTTTCTTTTGATCTTCAAGTGCAGTTCCTTGGACTAATAGGTGATAGACCAGGCAGAGCTTGTATTATCATTTTTGCATTGTATTGTGGTAGGAATTTGGAAGCACAACATCACTTAGATTCCTTGGAAGTTCTGAACGGTATCACTGGCATCATTGTAAAAACCAGCATTTGTTGACCATTCATCTGGTGTAGGTACACCCACAGTGCTATTACAAAGGGAGTTCCAGAATTTTGAACCACCAAGAAGGAACGAAAATATAGAGCTCACTCAGGACAGTGGGTGGCTTGAAGGAAACTTGCAGGTGGTTGGGTTTCCATGTATCTTCTGCCCTTGGATTTCTAGGTGGTAAAGATTGCAGATTTGGAAGGTGTTATTGGAGGAGGCTTGGCACGTTCACTCTGCCTTTTATACACATTATATATGTTCCTTGCTGATCCATAAAATTGGACTTATGTACGTAACTTAATGAAGCATAGCAAAATCTTGTCTTACCTAAACTAACAGTAGAGTAGGAAAGAGGATAGGACCCAATGCTGCTGATTCGACCAAATGTAACTGAAAGGAATAGAAACAAAATAAAGTTATCAGACTTTGTGTTTAGCAATAATTAAACTGACAAATATCCAGACCGTATGGCATCAGATGTTCCTTAGACAAAGTCCATGATTTTCTGACCAATTACACATATTGCATATGCCCCAATTTACACTGTGCAAGGGGCCTCACTGGGAGGACAAAGTAAGAAATCATCGTTTTCATAGAATCTCTACAGTGAGGAAACAGGTCCTTCGGCCCAACAAGTCCACACCGACCCTTGGAACATCCCATCCACACCCAACCCCCTATAACCCACCTAATCTACACATCCCTGAACACTACGGGCAATTTAGCGTGGCCAATCCACTTAACCTGCACATCTTTGGGCTGTGGGAGGAAACCGGAGCACCTGGAGGAAACCCTCGCAGACATGGGGAGAATGTGCAAACTCCATACAGACAGTTGCCTGAGGGTGGAATCGAACCTGGGTCCCTCGTGCTGTGAGGCAGCAGTGCTGACTGCTGAGCCACCGTGCTGAGTCAATTTTTACAGCCAATTTTTGGAGTTGATGGCCTGAATTTGAGCCTGGACCAAGTTGCACAATGGGAGTGGGAGAGATGGGCTGCAGCTGTGAAGTTAGGAAACTCAAAAACAGGTCTTCCAAATGCTCTGAAAATTGTGGTAGGGTTCACTTTCACAGTCAGCTTGAGTGAACAGGCTGGGAGGGCAGTCAGTCAAGAAATTGGCTTACAGAGCCAAAGATTGAGACATTAGGTAATGGGGGAGTGGCAGATAGATCTTCAGGAAAATTGGAGATAAATCTTGGCAGCTTGTTGAGCCTGGATGAAGCACTCCTGTTTTTCCCAGCTCAAAAGGGACTTACTTCAGTCCCTTCACATCTTTTAAACATCTCTGTTTTCCAAAATCCAGTTGCTCGTGGTTAAAAAAAAACAGAACACTTATTAAAACAAAGGCACAGACCCACCACCACATTTAATAGACCAACCTGCTTCCCACAATTTTAACTTGGAGTTGTCTGGTACAAGGTGGATTGCTTCCTATACCAGAAACTTTGCATTTGTATCCTATGACATTAGCCCCAAACTGCTCGTTTTAGAGAATTATGATTCAACTTACTATGAGGTAATCTCACCTGACGTAGTTCTAGAACAAAGCAGTCAGGATTCCCCAAAGTATTTTAGGATGTCTGCATTTTTGCCATCAGACCTTAGCCTGCAACATGGATATCAATTATCCCAGGCACCTCCATAAAGGAACTCTGAGTTAAATTGAAAAGGAAATGCACAAAAACCTACAAATAAGCAGATGTCAGGCTGGACACTGGTTTCTGAACGTTGCAAAAATTCCTCACTGCAAGAACGTTTATCAAAATTAAACTACCTTTCAGTCCTACCACACCACAGAATGATGCTGGAATTCTTACTGAACCTCCTCCGTCACTCCCAATCGCCAATGGGCAAAGACCTTTAAAGAAAATGTTACTACAAGTTAAATCCACAGTTAGAACTGTAACAGAACACCAGTAATAAATAGTGTTTTACACATTCTCTTCCTTCTAGAGAATATATCTTTTAATTAAGGATACTTAGACAAGGTTTTCTGATGGATCAGCAATTTACATGGCAAGTAGATAAGCCACAAACTAGACAGGTCTCAGGTTTGTCCTGTCCACGGTGAACTAGTCTATCTGGATGGTGATGGAATACCATCACATAATACGTGCTCGAATGCCAAGTCAGTGCAGAATTGGGCCTGGCTGCACACCTATGAACTCTGACAAGTGTGGTCACTTGCTAAGGTACTGGCCAGCATCCAGCACAAATAGATGCATGTTCTAGTTGCAAAAGACATCAGGAAGACAGAGGAGGAACAATAAACATTCACATTTGGCTTTCAAGTAATTCTTCACTGCAGCCAAACTCAACCCGAGAGATGACAGTGCCTTTACGTGTGTCAGCATTTATTTCGCTCATTTCTAAAAATATTAATCTTTTGGAAACTGTGAAATATAGCACATCCTTATTATGATTCATTCTGATCTGTACTAGCTACAGTTAGCCAAGCAATCCAGGAGCTTCATGTGTTCTAGATAGCCAGCATGGCCTGAATTCTGGCAGTTAGCATGAAGTAAGGCCACTTGCCACTGACGAAGAAAGTTGCACTGAGATTGAGAGATCAGGGATGAAATTATAAACTTTCTCCATGTGGAATGGTTTGGACTATAGTTCAATGGGTTTTCCAATATACAACTGCAATGATGTCGTCAAGCTGCCCAAGCAGCAAATTGCATGAATAGAAAATTCTCACTGCATTCTCCCAGCTTTCCAACTAGGAAATGGAAAGCACCAAAATCAAATTATGTTTACAAAGTGAAATAATTGGAACACACACACATTAGGTTAAGGAAAAAGCTGAAATATCATGAATGATTTTTTAAAAATGTGGTTTAAAAAATTTAGTAATTAATCACAGTGGAGTCATTTAACAGCATTCCACAAATATAAAATTATGGTCAGTGCCAAATCAGGTATTCAGCAATAGTTGTTACTCAGATCAACATCAAACGCTCAGTTGCACTTCATTGGACAAAGCTTTTGTATGAGGCAAGGGTTCCAATAGTGATTCGAGACCTGGAAAAGAACAGGTTTGAAGCAGATCAGTTGATTTTGATAATTGCTGGTACTTGTTGGGTGTTGAGGGTTTGCGACTCTCAGATGACAACTAAAGGATGTCCATTTAATTGTGTGACTGCAGTAAAACCTGAAGCTGGGCTCAGTATGACAGTTTGCTGCCAAAAAATCCACAGACCTTCCAGGCCATTACAGTTACTTAGCTTCCTTCAAACATAGATGTAATCAGCTCATTATCTCTACTACTAGCTACGTGAGCTCTGCCTTCAATACAAACAGATGTTACTACCAGAAAATTTAATTATTTCTATATTCTTCAATAAAATGTTTTTTCTTCAAAAAACCAGATTCATTTTAAAACTTGATGCCAAACAGTTGAAGGAAAAAGTAAAGTCACCGCAGGTCCAGAGGACCATAGGGCTGATCTCTCATTAGAGAGAGACAACTGGTAGTGCCTTACTCTGAAGTTCACCACACCTCAAGAGAGGGGAGAGATCGAGAGGGTAGGTCCTACATGGTAGCCTTAGCCAGTACAGGAATTGAACATGCTGTTGATGTCATTCTCCATTTCAAACTGGCTGTCCAACTACCCTCTGCCAGACAGTGTCACATTCTTGGAAGATTTAAATTCTTACCAGCTGCTACAGCTGCCCCTGAACCACTGGAGCTCCCTCCTGTAAAGCAGTGAGGGTTGTAAGGATTTCTGGGAACACCATGATATCTGTAATGACAAAAGAGTTTGTAATAAATGCCTCCCAGTAGCAGACATTTTTAAATGTACATTTCCATTTTCTTGAGAACACACTCTTTCGTTGCTACGTCTTATGCTGTTATCTTTCAGTACAGATCATCCTAATTCTGCTCATTTGCTGTTTGGAAATGCATTAAAAGCAGAAAGTGCTGGGGAAACTCAGTAGCTCTGGCAGAAGCTGCGGAAAAGAGAAAGAGTTAACGTTACAAGTCCAATATGACTGCCAAATTTTACCAACACTTCCTGTTTTCATTGTAGACCTCAAAAATCATAGATTGTGTTATCTTATCATGTTGATACCGATCTTACTGGAGTACTAGTTCCAGTTCCTGTTTTGTTCTGTCATGTCCATGCACCCTTTTAAATATTTCCTTTTTGTCAAATGTTTATCTACTACCCACTTAAACACTGTTGTGGATTGAGTGTCCATTGCTGCTTTGATTATACAACAGGCCTGATTTTTTCACTCACTGTGTTCAGAATGTTCAGATATATGCTTCTATCGACAGCTGTAAAGGTACTGAAAGTTGCAAGGAGTCAGTCATGCTGGAACAAGGAACTTGTGGTTCATTAGAAACGGCTTCACAGGTCTCAGCCAATGGAGCTGCTGGGATCAACTTGGACAGTTTGCCTGACACTTAAACTGTTATTTACATATTTACTGAGGGTTGCTCCCAGGAAGTAAGGAGTACATCCCTGTAATTCAGAAGGTATATCAAATCATGCCAGTGGTTCCCAGCCTGGCCACACTCCAACAGCATTGCTAATCTCCTATCACCTTTCCGAGGGGTCTATTCCCACCCGTGAAGGGATGGTGGGAGGGGTGAACAGTACTGGGGGGGGAGAAAAGGACTTTACAGGGCTTTGCAGAAGAGGGAGCAGCAACAAAGTTAAACCTTGGAAACACTTATATTCGTTTAACAAGTGACTTCAGACGCAAAGCAATGTTAGTGACTCTTAGCTGCCCTCTGAAATGGCCTATCAAGTCACTTTAGCTGTATCAGACTGCTGAAAGTCTCAAAAAAAGAATGAAATTGGATGAAACATTGGACAGTGACATAGGCAGTGGAAATGATAAATTCAGCCCTGTCGACCTGCAAATTCCATTTGGGGGTTAGTGCAAAACTGGGAGAGTTGTCTCACAAACTAATCAAGCAGCATCCCAACGTCATAATCTTCAGCGGCATCACCAACAATCTTTTCTCCATAAAGGTCAGACATGGGGACTTTTGCTGATGATTGCACAATATTCAGTATCATTTGCAACTCCTCAGATACTGAAGTAAACCATGTCCAAATGCAGCAAGACCTGGACAATATACAGGTTTGGGCTGACATAGAAAGCATGCTGTGTCACACAAGCACCAGGCAATGACCATCCCCAACAAGACAGAATGTAACCAGTGCCTCTCGACATTCAGTGGCATTACCATTGCCGAATCCCTCATTATCAACATCTTCGGGGTTACCATTAATCAGAAATTCAACTAGCCACATAAACATTGTGGCTACAAGAATAGGTCGGAGGCTAATAAGTAACTCACCTCCTGACTCCCCAGAGCTTGTCCACCATCTACAAGGCACAAGTCAGGAATGTGATGGAATACTCCCCACTTGCCTGGATGGGTGCAGCTCCAACAACATTCAGGAAGCTTGACACTATCAGGACATAGCAGCCCGCTTGATTGGCACCACATCCACAAACATCCACTCCCTCTACCACTGATACTCCATATGGATCATCTACTAGATACACTGCAGAAATTCATCAAGGCTCCATAGGCAAGGCATTCCAAACCATGACTTCCACCATCTAGAAGGAAAAGTCCAACAGATATATGGGAACACCAGCATCTGTAAGTCCCCTTCCAGGCCACACACCTTTCCAACTTGGAAATATAACTGCCAATCATTCAGTGTCGCTGGGTCAAAATCAGTGAACTCCCTCCCTAACAGCATTGTGATAGCACCCATACCAAAGCAGCAGTTTAAAAAGACAGCCCTACCTTCTGAAAGTCACTGATGGACAATAGATACAGGCCTAACTGGTGACACTCACATCCCATGAATTAATTTTTAAAAAGTTATTGAAGTCTACAGAGGGATATAGCCAGATTAAGTAAGAAAATGGGAGGTTATGCAACGTGACAGGAAGATAAGAGGAGCTGAATATTATTTAAATGTGGAAAGACTGCAAAAAAGCTACAACACAGAGGGATTTGGGGCCCTTGTGTAGCGATCACAAAAAGCTAGGAGCTAAGTTCAGCAGGTATTAGGAAGGTAAATGGAATGTTGGCCGTTATTTTAAAAGGAATGGAATATACAGATACTATACAAGGCTCTAGTCAGACCTCAGCTGGAATACTGTGAGCATTTTAGTTCCCTTATCTAAGAAAAGATACACTGACACTGGAGGCATTCCAGAGAAGGTTCACTGGGCTGCTCCCAGGTATGAAGGGATTTTCTCACGAGGAGAGGTGAAGTAGATTGGGCCTGTACTCACTGGAATTTAGAAGAATGAGATGCAACCTTATTGAAACATTCAAGATTCTTAAGAGGCTTGACAAGTTAGATGTGGAGAGATTGTTCCACAATGGGAAACAGTCTTGGACCAGAGGGCATATCTCAGAGTAAGGAGTCACCCAATTAAGACAGAAAATAATTTTTTTTCTCTCAGAGGGTGGTGAATCTGTGGAGTTCTTTATTGCAGGGTTGTTAAGTAAATTCAAGGCTCAGATAAACAGATTTTTAAACAGCAAAGAAATCGAGGGTTATAGGGAAAAGGCAGGAAAGTGGAGTTGAAGATTATCAGATTAGCCACGATCTCATTGAATGGAGGAGCAGACTTGTTGGGCTGAAAAGCCAACTTCGACCCCTAAATTATATGGAATTATGGCCTAACTGAAGACAAAACATGTAGCCAACTTTGCAGTCACAACAAAAGGGCAGGGCTTCACCAGAATTACAACTAGCCATGAGCTCTTCATACTGACCCTGCCAGTGCACAAAAACACATTCCTGCTGATGGCATGGACAGGGTGTAATTCAAAATGCAGCCCGAAATTTATAGCACAATTTCACGGCTGACATGAGGATTGGGCCATTTATCATGTCAGAATCCAAATAATCCACATAATTTGCAATTATGTTAATTTTCTACCAAAAATGTAAAGAAGGAACAGCAGTCATCATGTAGTTTTTTTCCTATATTCATTCATGGGAGGAGCGCATCGTTGGCTAGGCAGCCTTTATTGCTCATCCCTACTCGCCCAGAATAACATGGCTAAGCATGTCAGTAATGTAAAAAACAAAAAATATTTGTATTGTACTTTTTGGCAAAATATGGCAGCCATAATGTCAGCTGCCTAGGCCCTACCAGCTGGAATTTCCCCCCTAAACCTCTGAAGTTCTTTTTCATCCTTTCACTTTTTAAAGTCTACTCCTTTGACAAAGCTTTTGATCATTTGCCATGCACCCCTCCCCCACTTCTGTAACGTGCATTGGGATGTTTTACCATGTTCTATATGTGCAAATGGTTGTTGTTTTTGTTGATTACAGCATATGGCCCATAGGGAACAGAATTATGAAATAACCTGCTGTTTGCATATGGAGTTAAAACTGATACAATTATAAGTTAGGGATCTCATAGTTTCACCTGTTGACGTTGCAGCCAGTTACACCTAACCCAAGCTCATGCATGTTGGATACACCAATAATAATCGCTCCAGACTCCCGCAACTTTCTTGTAATTGTGGCATCCTCAGTTTCTTGCTCTTCACCAAGATAAAGAGTTCCCACCCGATGATGAAATGGAACCTATACAGACATAAATAATGTTACCAAAAGAAATTTCTTAAGCAACAAGTGCTTCTCGTTATCCAGCTAAGGCAAACACATTAATACAACGATTGCAATGGGGCTTTGAATGTAACAGTCAAATGTAGGAATGAGCATCTGAAATCTTTAAATTTCAACAGCAAATTTACGATCTATAGCAATTTCCAAATGGCTCCATTGAACAGAAAAGTGAAAAGATCTAGATGGTTTATTTGAGCTGTATCCGGAATCAAAGTCCAGATCTCTAACCACTAACCACTAACAGGTATGGTTTATTCACTAATGGTGATTCTACATCAACAGAAGCAATTTTCAAAGACGAAGAAGCCCACTGCACAATAAACAAATTTGTTTAGTAACTAAACTCGCTAAACATGACAGAAGTTAAAACATTTAAAATTTTATTCATTCATCAGTTATGTGCCCTTATATAGGTCAGTTAGTTCCCAAGCAATAAGACTTCAGTACAATATTATAGGCTGCCAAATATAATACATAAAGCATTACAAATTCTCCAATCCAAAAATACAAACTCCAGAAACATCAGTTGTCTTAAAATATTCTGAGCTAACTCAAGCAACACACAGACCCACCACGCGATTTTTCAGGCACTGCAACAAATCAAAAAGACAACGATCATCAGACTGAGGGTGGAAAAATGGTGGCTGATGGTGAAGAGGGGGTGTGACAGTGACTATGTAGTCACATTATTGGCAAATAGGCAAAATGCCACATGACATTACAAAGCCACTTGATTTCTCTTACTATGCAGTCCCTGACTTTCTCCATCTCTCTACTTCTCCAACTTTTTCTGTTCCAAACTTTTTTCACCATCTTGCTCACCCTCTTATTCGTTCTACATCTGTCTATTTCTCCATTTCTCTCTCAACCTCTCTCTGACTAGGGTAGCATGGTGGCTCAGTGGTTAGCACTGCTGCCTCACAGCGCCAGAAACCCAGGTTCAAATTCCACATAAACATTATTCCCGCGTCTTCCAGCATGGGCTTGATGGGCCGAATGGCATGCTTCCACACTCTAGGGATTCTATGATTCTATGACTCTCAAGCACAAACATGGAACATACAGTACCTGAATAAGTAAAACCAATTTTACTAGTGCTATGTAATATTTTATATTGCAGATAACATAGAACATAGAACAGTGCAGCACAGTGTAGGCCCTTCAGCCCACGATTTTCTGCCGACCCTATCCTACTCAGATCAAACTACCCTGCATACCCTACATTACACTATCATCCATGTGCCTATCCAAGAGTCGTTTGAAAGTCTCTAAAGTATCTGACTCCACTACCATTGCCGGCAGCGCATTCCACACGCCCATCACTCACGTTTTATATCTACAGTATTTTCCAGTTTTCACACTTGCGATTAGGCACTCTAATGTAATATTATAATCCACAAAATTCCACCATCCATGAATAACTTGATTCCTAAGAATTTCAGACTGGAGAGATTATACTGTACCGTAAAATGACTTTGGACTGTTATGAATGGGTAGAAGCAGAATGATAATTTGCATTTACATTGCATCATTAACAAAGAAAAATGTGCAAAGGCTCACCACAGAAGTGAAATCTGACAAAAATGATCACAGAGCCCAATAGGGAGCTATTAGTAATGGTGATTGGAAGTTTGGTTAAAGAGCTAGATATTCGGAAGGTTTTTAAAGAAGGAGATGAAAAGATGGACATGTGAAGAGAGGAAATGCTTAAGCTCAAAGGTTTAGACCATTAAGCTATTGTAGGGCAGACAGAATGGGGACATGAAAGAGGACAGAGTTCAAAACATGCGGAGCTATCAGATAGTTTAGGGCTGAAAATGGTCATTTAATGGAATTTGATGTTGGTTAGCACACAGGATATGAATGACAAAAAGTAGAGAATGCTGGCCAGGAGAAAATTCAAGCCACAAAAGCATGGATGAGGGTATGAGTAGTAGATGAATTTCATTACTCAGTTTGCAATTCTATGTAGCATTTCTGTAAAGAGCAATTTTATTAATAAATGAAAAGGCAAGGGGTATTATTCCTACAAATCATACACATCATCATGCTTTCTGCCATCTTCTTCAATGTGATAAAGAGCACAAATCTTATATTCTCCCACAATGAAAGAAATTACTAAAATTTCGAATTAAAAATGAAAAATCCAACATTTTTGGAGGTATCATGACAGTAAAGATATCTGAAGTAACAAATGTAAATTCTCTGGTACCTGGGAGTCGCATGTCAAAACCTTTAATGGCAACTTGTCTTTAAGAGAACAATATAGCCTCACATTACAGCTTTTAGATTTTTTTAAAAGATAAGACTTACAAGTGCAAACACTAACCAGAAGAGTAATTATCCAATGATTATGACCTGACGTTTTGCAATAATATGTGAAGTTTGCGTTGTTGTAACATCTCTCAAGGCCAACCTCAGTGGCCTCAACATTTCAGTGAAAAAGCAGCCTCTTAATACACATCTAATTGCGAAGTGAAAAGTTCTTTTGGGAGGCACTAAAGCAGTCCTTCCACCCCTAAATCCTCTTAAACAATAGGAATGGGTTCTACTGTGAGATGTTCATTCGCTTTCAGCAAGGCGCTAACACACCACTAAACAAAAATTGACTTCTAGCTACCTCATCCTTTGGAAAGAATTTTGTATATCATACCCCCAACATTGAGTAAATATGTTACTGCAGTTCTGCTTTTCTCCCTTCTTGCACATCCAAATGCCCATTATTTTCCTACAAAAATCTAAAAGTGCCAACAGCACTTCTGGTCGCCACACTACCAGAAGGACGTGGTGGCTTTGGAGAGGGTACAAAAAAGATTTACCAGGATGTTGCCTGGTATGGAGGGCATTAGCTATGAGGAGAGGTTGGAGAAACTTGGGTTGTTCTCACTGGAACGACGGAGGTTGAGGGGCGACCTGATAGAGGTCTACAAGATTATGAAGGGCATGGACAAGCTGGACAGTCAGAAGCTTTTTCCCCAGCGTGGAAGAGTCAGTTACTAGGGGCCATGGGTTTAAGGTGCGAGGGGCAAGGTTTAAAGGTGATGTATGAGGCAAGTTTTTACACAGAGGGTGCTGGGTGCCTGGAACTCGCTGCCGGGCGAGGTAGTGGAACCAGATACAATAGTGACTTTTAAAGGGCATCTTGACAAATATAGGAATAGGATGGGAATAGAGGAATACGGTCCCCGGAAGAGTAGGGGGTTTTAGTTGTGACGGGCAGCATGTCGGTACAGGGTTGGAGGGCCGAAGGGCCTGTTCCTGTACTGTAATTTTCTTTGTTCTTTAGCACAAAGACTGTTAACGTTTAAGAAGTCCTGCTGTACACATTTTAAAGCAACTACAAATGAGCAATTACTGCAGTATTGACAGCACCTCCCATATGCTGAAAGCAAATAAAAATGAAATGCTGAACTCAAACAGACAGTGGATACATTGCCAAAATACAAAACTCAGACCTAAACTAAAAACAAAATAAATTTTAATATACAATTTAAAGTTTTAGACATTCAAGAAAATCAGCAGATGGATTAAGAATTTGACTTAATTTGCTCTGATATTTTAAATTATTCAGTTAAAAATAATAAAATTGCCACATGAGGGTACCAATTCTGAACAGGAGGCATCAGAGTGAATCATTATGTAGTTGGATCTCACACATCAGTGGGCCAAAAACAAACAAGAGATCATACAAAGGGCAGTGGGCTCAGTGTTTGGAACACACCTAAATTAAGAAACAACATTTCAAAACAACTTAATGAAACTAAGACATTTTGTATAAAAGAATTTTCACAGAATGACAGAAATTAAAGCACAGAAGGAGGTTTTTCGACACCCTGGTGCTTGTGCCGATGCTGACACTGTTTTCTGTGATCCCATTCACTAGATCATGTCATAGTCCTTCTTTTCAACTATTTGCCCCACTCCCATTTAAATAACATTATTGTCTCTTGCCTCTATAGCCAATTTATTTGCCTGGCACTTTTGATATAATCAATTTCAGTCTCCTTGGGCTGCTTCTTGCCAAGTTTGTCTGAACCCCAATTCTGAGCTCAGTTTCAAAATGGGAATCCAAAAGTGACTATGGCAAGATGTTGGTCACAGGTTGGCCTGCAGCTTTGTATCTAAGGAAGCAGAAAAGTCACTTTTGGCAACAGTTGAGCTTTGACCTCAACAGGATGCCCATTCGAAAGCTAATGATGGCATTACCAATTACTCAGCTTACAGGGGATCCCCGATTTCTGAACATCCGCCTTATGAACATTTGTACTTACAAATGTGACCCCCTACAGTAGTGTACTAATAACGCATGAGCGTTTCCTTGTACTTATAACCTTCTAGGTTATATCGTCCTGCACTGTGTTCCAACTTGTGTACAAATCGACTGGTGAACAGACTCAAGGGTGGAACTTATTGCCAACCCAAGGACTGCCTGTAATTAGCCAGCCACCATAGCTCAGCAGAAACTGATACAAGTCATGTTCCCATGGTTCACCCTATCTTATTCATTGCACCCCTTGCAGCTTACCAAGGATAATTAGGCAACACATGGTGGAATTGCAGCAACACACACATCCCATGAACAAGTGAAACAAAGTTCCAAGATAGTAGGAACTGCAGATGCTGGAGAATCTGAGATAACAAAGTGTAAAGCTGGATAAACACAGCCAGCCAAGCAGCATCATAGGAGCAGGAAGGCCGATGCTTCGGGCCTAGACCCTTCATCAGAAATCTCTGAAATCAGAAATTTCCGATGGAGGGTCTAGGCCCAAAGCGTCGGCCTTCCTGCTCCTATGATGCTGCTTGGCCTGCTGTGTTCATCCAGCTCTACACTTTGAAACAAAGTCCTCCCTTGTCTTCCTTCCCTTACATCAGCTGTCGTTTACTTTTAGCACCTCACCTCTGAGTAAAAGGTTGTGCATTTAAATCCTATTCCAGGACTTCAGCACAAAAATACCCTACAATATTGAGGAAGCACTGTACTGTTAGAGATGCTATCTTTGAGAAAGACAGATCATATGATGGTAAGAAAGAGTAAGGCATTATGTGGTCAGAGTAAGAAGGGCCGCAATAATACTCAGATTAGCTTTACAGTGCATGTATGCAAACGCATGGAGCGTGTTAAATAAGATTAGTGATCTGTAGACAGTTCGACGTAAAGGATAGAACGTCATGGCGATAATGCAGATCTGACTCGAAAAGGAAAGTATAGAATTGGATATTAAATGACCCTGGAAAGAATGTGTTCAGGAAAGGTAGGGAGGGAAAGAAAGGATGGTGCACCCTTAATTAAGGGCAATATTACAGGTCTGGAGAGAGAGAGAGGATAAAATTGAGGACTGAATCTATTTGGTTAGACAAAAAGGTACCATTACACTAAAAACTGTATTCAATAGGCGACAATTAGTAAGAAATATAGGAGGGACAAATTTGCAACAAAATTACAGGGAGGTGCAAAAGTCATAGATTTTTGGTCATCAGGGAATTTAATTATCCTAATTTATATTGGAATAGCACCATTCTATAGGGCAGAGAAGAGAAAGAGTTGCTGAAGTGTAGTGGTTCAGAAAGGCAGCTCAACACACCTTCTCAAAGGCATTTGCGAATGGGCAATACATTCTGGCCTAGGTAGCAATGTATACATCCCATGAATTAATTAATAAAAAAGGGACTTCAGTTATGTAGGCAGATTGGAGAAGCTGCAGCTGAGCTTTTCGAAGAGAAAGTGAGGACATTTTGTAGAGTTGTTCAAAAATCATGATGTGTTCAGACAAAGAAGAAAGGGAGAAACTCTTTCCATTAGCAGAAGAACTAGAGCACACCGATTTAGTTTAGGGGCAAAAGGACCAAAGACAACATGCAAGTGGTTAGGATTTGAAATTCACAGTTGGAGAATGTGATTCAATCATGAAACATGAATTAGATAAGTAACTCAACAGAGTGGTGAAATTGTAGGAATAAAGGAAATGGCAGGGAAGTGGAAATGGCGGAGAAGTGGAACTGGCTAAGCTGCATTTACACATATAGGCACGCAGGACTGAATAGCCTCCTTCTGTGAAGAAGCTGTTAGCAATCTATTCAAACAGTATTATACTCACTACTTTTATTTCCTCCTTCAAGCAGACAGGAATTCCATCCAGTGGGGACAGAGGCTCATTAGCTTGATATCGAGCAGTGGAGGCTTCTGCCATCTACACATAGGAACAGAATGTCTGTGTTGAAATGTGGCAGAAAATTACGTCAGCCCAAGTGTTATGTCATTTCAAACATTTTTCTGGCATTGCCAATTTCAATGACGCATCAGTACAGGGATTGCCAAGAAACAAAAGGTGAAAAGTCTATGACACATAAGCAGAAGTAGGCCATACAGCTCATCCTGTCTGCTCCACCATTCAACGAGATCATGGTCTGAAAATCCACAAATCCATATTCCTGCCTCGTCACCATAACCTCTGATTTTGTTAATAATTAAAAACCTGATTTTCTCAGCTTTTAGTACATTTGACAGCCTTCTGCACTGAAGGCCTCTATAGATTCACTATCCTCAGAGATGAAATTTCTCCTTTTCAGTTTTAAACGGGTGACCCCTTAATCTGAGATTACCTCTGTTTCTAGACTCTCCCACAAGTGAAACAATTTCTCCTTTCAAGTCTGCTAAGAATCTTATTTGTTTCAATAAGGTCTCCTTTCATGCTTCAAAACTCCAGAGTACAAACCCAATCTACTAAACTTCCCTTCATGAGAAAATACCTTCATATTTAGAATTAATCTTATGAACCTTCTCTGAATTGCCTCCAACGCCAGCATATTTTCCCCTTAGGTAAGGGGACCAAAACTGTTCACAGTATTCCAGATGTGATCTAAATAGTGCTGTGCGTAGTTTTAGCAAGACCTCCCTAATTTTATATTCCACTCCCTTAGAAATGAAGGCCAACAGTCCATCTACCTTCCCTATTACCTGCTAATTTTGGATGTTAGCTTTTTGTGATTCACGCATGAGAACTCCCAAACCCCTTTGTCCTGCAGCCTTCAGGCATCAGTAACTTTTCCACTTATATATGTATTTATTATTCTCTATAACAAAAATATATTCACATAGATTAAATGGTAACTTGAAGGACAGAGTGAAAACTAAACGTAACAGGACCCACTGATGGGGGAGGATGGTGCTGCACCAAAGGTGGATAAGCACAGAGTGAATAGATCAGAGGAAGTTAATAGCTACGTAGAAATAGCTGCTATAGGTAAGTTGCAAGGAGAGTAAAGTAGAAAGAAACTTTTACAAAAAGAAGATCAGGACACAGCTTAGCACACAGTCTGTTTATGCAATTTCTCCCTTTGAGTGATGGATTGGTTTCTATTATTTTCATTTACGTTCATTTATTGAGCATGTAATACATCAGAAATTGGCCCTCTCTACATTTTGCATTTGTGTTTAACTAGTATCCCAGGCAATTGTTTTTGTTACTACCAGTCAAAGGTACAGCAGGTATTATTCTCAGGAATGTAAAGTAGAACAGTGTGTGATCTGTAGAATTTGCCACAGTATTTATCCTTGCAGTGAAGTAGGACAGAAAGGTCTCTATTTTGCTAGGTATTATTCCTCTTCTGGCTTTGAAAGGTACACAATCGTACAAGAACAGCTTCTGGCGACCTTACAAGCAGAAAGTTGGAAGAAAGGTCCATAGTTTTAAGCAAATTCCTAACAGTGTGCTGATAAATTAGAGTTGCTGCTAAATTATTACAAGGTTTGTTCCTTTCATACTCAAGTTAAATATAATTCTTTTCTGCAGCCAATCTATTACTAATCACACCGTTTCAAAATAACTGTCAGTAAAGGTCACATTAAATGAACATTGTAAAAGTTGGTTCTGCGACTGTATTCCCAACCAACAATTGCAATCAAGCTTGCTCTGCAAAACATACATAGGTTAGCTTTGCACTCCAGAAAATTAAAATCAGCACCGAAATACAGACCTTCATTTTGTCCAGTTCTGACCCCAATAAAAGAAATGAAAATGATAGCATTTCTGTGACTCACGAGAAGTGCCAATTCCAGTGAGCATGTAAAATATTGAATTGTGTACCTGCAATTTCTTCAGCTTTTCCCATTTGGAACACCAAATCATTGAATTACCCACACTTTCACCCATCCTGTTCTAAAGCCAAAGATTTTTTTAAAATTATGAAGTGCAGAGTAAAAATGAAATGACATGAAAGTTGTTGAATGTGGAGGCGAGTAGGGGTCGTTAGCGCATGTACAGCTCCTGAAACAGCTTAAAGTAAAATATAACTGAGACACAGATTCAAACCCTAATTATGCTACATTGAAGGATAAGAAGAGATTGCTACAATCAGCACCCCTTTGTTAATGAGAAAATCAAGATTCCCACTCCCAACAGCCATTAGGCTAGAAAGAGCACTTTTAGGCTTGAATCAGAGATAGTAGGAACTGCAGATGCTGGAGAATCCGAGACAACAAGGTGCAGGGCTGGATGAACACAGCAGGCCAAGCAGCATCATAGGAGCAGAGAGGCTGACGTTTCGGGCCTAGACCCTTCATCAGAAAAGGCTTGGTCTGGCTTAGGTGAGTTATTCAATCAGTGTCAGTCTTTTGCCAATCTTACCAACCACCATTGGCTGGGCTTATAAAAACAAACACTTCAAATGAGGCATTTTGCAAATTTCTCACACCAATAAAAACTTGTCCAGCAGGGACCAAGTGAGAAGCAGAAACCACAGAGATGAGGAAAGAATGGTGCAGGGACTGAAGAATGAAGAGAAATTCAGATGTGCAGTGAAGCATGCAAGAGAAAATTTTAGACACAGAGGAATAGGGATTACTTTGATGTTAATTCTTCAATGAAAATGTGTTCCAGACATCTAGAATTTTGCATCAACAATTGTACACGTGTGCACTGAGACAATCATTGACTGAAATATTAAAGTCAAGATGCTATGTTGTTTAATAAATTGAAAGCAACATACTTCAGATCACCGGTATTTGAAGTAAAACCAAGCTGCTGGAAAACTCAACAGCTACAACAGCATTGCTAGAGAGAGAAAGAGACATTCTTCTCTCCATAGATGCCACCCGACTTGCTGACTTTCTCTAGCACTTTAGTTTTTACTACTACATTCTTACACTCATCGCTCATAAAAAGTTCATCACACATTCCAGCCATTAAAATCTCCTTAGTAAACATCGAAGGCTCCACAGTGGATGTAAGAAGAATTACTATTATTCTTGATATATAAAATATATTACCAACCTTCATTATTAGGTGAGCCTCGTATTGCACAATAGCACGCAATGGGATAACTGCTTCATCAGCATCTTCTAGAGCGTTTATTACATTCGTAGCAACTTGGGTTGGAGTAATCTTACCTGACCTGTACAAGTACAAAACTGAATAGGTTAGAATAGTTTATTTAAATATATTGTTAATGAACAGATCAATTGATTAACTGAGACCAACATACTAAGCATTATAGACAAGTTACCCAACATATTACTTCTTTACCTGATACTAGTACTGGCAAAGTACCTGTTGTTGACAATGGGCATAGATGAGACAATGTTTAAAAACACTGTCATGTAGTTAAGGGGGTGGAAAAAACACATTTTCAACTTCACCCTTGAATGCACTTCAGGCCAATACAATGAAAATTGGACTTTCAGCTGCACTAGCTTAATGGGCGATAAGAATGAAAATTTACCAGTTCTTCTGTGCAGTTTATCCAGTTATCCATGCTGAATTAGACACAAAGTATCCAAAGATCGGTATTTTATAAGAGAACATAACATTCCAGTTTCATTTACAGAATGAAACAAAATTCAGAACATGAAGAGGGTCCTTGGCTCAGTGTTTCACATAATGTTCTATAGTGGGTTTCTCTCCCACATCATCTGTTAATCCCATACGTTTCCTTGTAAGAAAAATCGAAAGTTATTTAATATTGCTTTAATTCTAAATCTGGCTTCTCTGTAGTTATTTATTTTCAAATCACCCCTGAATCAACTTCATTTTCTCAGAATTTGTTCCACAAATCCATTAGCTTGTTGAAACAAAAAAAAGATTTTTCCAAACTACGCTTTTGAAAGTTTTTTTTTGGTGGGGGTCTTGAAGAGGCATTAAAGAAATAATTAAATTGCATTTTCAATTTACATACTTACTTGTATCCTTCCAGAAAATCAGAGATGGTGTTGAAGTTAAATCCAGGCCTTTCTTCAGTCATACTGCAAATTATATACGTGAATGTTACTTGGCAAATTAAATCAATTTATATTTTAAAAAAGGCCCAAAGATTAGAACTTTTAAACACCTTGACAGATCCTTTTGATAATTGCTTCTAACAGGTCTGTTGACAGTTACAATGAGTTTGACAGTAATGATATGTTATGGAATTGGTAAAAGTAGACAAAAAAGGGCACATTACCCCCACCAAAGGTAACTAGATTTACCCCAATGGTGTCCTGGAAACAGATTCAAGGGGTACCCCTGCTGTCCAAATGAATCCACAAAGTCAAACCTGCTCTTACCGAGTTTAATCTGTACAAAATCCCACTTCAATAGAGACAGTCGATCATTAGAATGGACAACTGCATTGTAAGACATGAATACGTGAAATGCAATCCTGCCAAAATGGGGAGTGGGACTTATAACCATAGGCCATTATGGTGAAAATCTAGGCACTAATTTCAGAAATGAAAAGCCCACATCTTTAATATATATTATGATATTAAAGGCTAGTGATCAACTCTGTGCATCTTCCCTAAACTGCCTCCAGTGCATCAACATTGTCCTCGAATCTCTAAAACTGCTAACTTGTTGGTCCCAAAAGCATGGTCTCCACCTTAAAAAATATCATCATCCTCTGAATATGGAGTCACTGGCAGTATTTATTTCCATTCCTGAGAAAATGGCAAAAGGACTCATCGGAATATTTTACAAATTTAACACAATTTCCTCTTTCTGAGTTGGTGGTTCAACATTTTGTTGTATCTGCTGTGTTGTATTGGTTCATCATGTTTAAAAGTAATATAGGCCTGGATTTTCCACACAACATTCATTATTGTTGAATTGCAAGTTCAAATGTTTCTGCACCTCAATGCTATTCTGTATTTCAGGCCAAGTCTTCAAAGCCCAGCTTCTTCAGAAATGCAGAGACATCAGCTACTATCTCTGATTCAGTTTATAGGAGGGCTTCAACACAGCTCTGTGGTGTCAGGATGGGGAGGACTGGATATGTCTCCTTTCCACAATACTATCTGCTCTAATGCTAGTTCAAACATTCATGTGAAGGTGTGAGTGGATTCATGAAAGAACAGATTGGATGAGTAGGGTAGACAAAGTGGATATTTGGCTCTGTTTAAACTTCTTCAGATTCAACTTTTCAGTGACAGTCAGGTCAAGTAGGAAACTAATAAGAGGTAGTCAGATCCAGGTTGAGAGGCTAGTCAGCAGTGTAACAAAAACAGAAATTGCTGGAGAAACTCAGCAGGACTGGCAGGGTCTATGAAAATAAAGCAGAATTAGCATTGAGGACAATGACTCTCCACGAGAACTGCTTTCTCCCCAATTGCTGTTTTTGTTTCAGATCTCCAGCATCCGCAGTTATATGTTTTATTTTAATGAGGGGTGTAGCTGTGTGGTTGGAGGGGGGCTGGTAATCAGGAGTTGAAAGAGGCAGTCAGAGGTGGGCTCAGTGAGAGTGACTAGGGTGATGTCTGTTGTGCAGTTACCCAAAAGGTGGACTAGGTTCTAATCTGTCTAACATTTCCCACATGACTCTTCAGATAGCATGAATTCAAACTTCCAAGACATTTCCAGCATAGGTCACCGCACTGGGACTTTCATAGGGTCTCAACATGCATTCAGAGTTGTATGTCCTGTCTCGGACAACCTAGAGACTGGAAAATCTGACCATGATGTCAGCCTCAAAACTCTACAGAAACTCTGACCAGCTAACTAAGTTAATGAGTGACAGTAACGTGGATATGGCTTGGTTGTAATTTCATGAAGATTAATTTTGTACACAAGTCCTTGAAAACATTAATACTTATGAAATTAAAGGAAAATTAGCTACCTTGTTTGACATTTGTTTGGCAGCAAAGGGCAAAAAGAGAAATCTTTAAAAAGGCTTAAAAGGAAAGAAATTGCTTCCTGTTTATATGAGGCATGTTACAGATACTGATAGCGGCAAGTTCATGACTTGCCAAACGGAAATTAACTGTATTCAAAGGAAGTGAGAGAGAAAAAAAAAACAATGAATACAGAAAATTAGCATATGTTAATATAATGTTTAATGTCCATAAATACAAAGATATAAAAAGATTGGGTCCTTTTGACAAAAGGGCAAAGAATAGAGATATCACCTTTGACACCCAGTCAAATCAGTTATGGATGTACCTATAACCACCGTTGAACAGCACAGTACTGTGGCAAGACAGATACTGCAACAGGAGTGCAAGCAATCTCTGCTGCCTTCTTATATTCAAAGTGATGAAAGCACCTAACATTCAGGCCAGCACCTTTTACCAATTCCAACACTGATTCCTGCAATAATATAATGTAGAGGTGACAAGGTCAGAAGTCACACTACACCAGGTTGTAGTCCCAACAGGTTTATTTGAAACAAGGAACAAAAACAAAGTTGCTGGAAAAGCTCAGCAGGTCTGGCAGCATCTGTGGAGGAGAAAACAGAGTTAACATTTCGGGTCCGGTGACCCTTCCTCAGAATGAAATGCTGAGCTTTTCCAGCAACTTTGTTTTTGTTCCTGATTTACAGCATCTGCAGTTCTTTTGGTTTTTATTTAGGTTTATTTGAAATCAGAGATAGTAGGAACTGCCGATGCTGGAGAATCTGAGATAACAAGGTGTAGAGCTGGATGAACACAGCAGGCCAAGCAGCATCAGAGGAGCAGGAAAGCTGACGTTTCGGGTCTGGACCCTTCTTCAGAAATGGGGGAGGGGAAGGGAATCCTGAAATAAATAGGGAGAGAGGGGAAGCCGAATGGAAGATGGATAAAGGAGAAGATAGGTGGAGAGGAGACAGACAGGTCAAAGAGGCGGGGATGGAACCAGTAAAGGTGAGTGTAGGTGGGGAGTTAGGGAGGAGATAGGTCAGTCAAGAGAAGATGGACAGGTCAAGGAGGCGGGATGAGGCTGGTAGGTAGGAGGTGGGGGTGGGGGTTGAGGTGGGAGGAGGGGATAGGTGGGAGGAAGGACAGGTTAGGGAGGCGGGGACAAGCTGGGCTGGTTTTGGGATGGGGACAGGGGAGGGGAGATTTTGAAGCTTGTGAAGTCCACACTGATACCATTGGGCTGCAGGGTTCCCAAGCAAAATATGAGATGCTGTTCCTGCAACCTTCGGGTGGCATCGTTGTGGCACTGGAGGAGGCCCAGGATGGACATGTTGTCCAAGGAGTGGGAGGGGGAGTTGAAATGGTTTGCGACTGGGAAGTGCAGTCGTTTGTCACAAACCAAGCGTAGGTGTTCCACAAACTAGTCTCCAAGCCTCCACTTGGTTTCCCCGATGTAGAGAAGGCCACATTGGGAACAGCAGATACAGGATACCACATTAAACAGATGTTCACCTGCACATCTGCTAATGTGGAAGGTTTTCTTGGGGCCTGGGATGGGGGTGAGGGGGGAGGTGTAGGGGCAGGTGTAGCACTTCCTGCAGTTGCAGGGAAAGGTGCCGGGGGTGGTGGGGCTAGTGAGGAGTGTGGAGCAGACAAGGGAGTCACAGAAAGAGCAGTCCCTCCAGAAAGCAGATAAGGGAGGGGAGGGAAAACTGTCCTTGGTAGTGGGGTCAGATTGCAGATGGCGGAAGTGGCGGAGGATGATGCGTTGAATCTGGAGGTTGGTGGGGTGGTACGTGAGGATGAGGGGGATTCTGTTTTTGTTGTTATTGCGGGGAGGGGTGTGAGGGACGAGTTGCGGGAAACGCGAGAGATGCGGTCGAGAGCGTTTTTGACCACTGTGGAGAGGAAGTTGCGGTCCTTGAAAAACGAAGACATTTATGCCTCATCTCGGGAGCAGATGCAGCGGAGGCGAAGGAATTGGGAATAGGGGATGGCATTTTTGCAGGAAGGTGGGTGAGAGGAGGTGTATTCTAGGTAGCTGTGGGAGTTGGTTGGCTTGAAATAGATATCGGTTTCCAGGTGGTTGCCAGAGATGGAAACAGAGAAGTCCAGGAAGGAGAGAGAGGTATCGGAGATGGTCCAGGTGAACTTAACTTTGGGGTGGAAGGTGTTAGTAAAGTGGATCACCAGCTTTCAGAGCACTGCTCCTTCGTCAGGTGAAGTCACTTCACTTGAGTGTCTCCTTTTAAATCTTTTGCAACTTGGTTTGCCCAAGACTCCACAATGGATGAGGTGCAAGTTATTATTGAGATAACCCAAACCATGTGACTTCAGCTGACAAAGGAGCAGCACTCCGAAAGCTTGTTCTTTCAAATAAACCTGTTGGGACTATAACCTGGTGTCATGTGGCTTCTGATTTTGCAACAATATAGCCTGTACTTTTTGATATGGTTTGGACTATCTCAGTAATAACTTGCACCTCATCCATTTTGGAGTGTTAAGCAAACCAATTTGCAAAAGATTTAAAAGGAGACACTCAAGTTTTTTGAAAATTGAACTTACAAATTCCTTGTTTTACTAGGTTTATAAACTACACATTAAAGCGCTACTTTCTTTGCAATTTAACTATACAGTCTTTATCAAACAATTCAAATGTAAATTATGCTGCAGATTGTATAAAGCACATGTTTATACAATCATGACTCATGTTCATTCATTAAAATTCACAGGTCTGGCAACAGTCTCAGAATCAAAGCATTAGTGGTTTAAGGTTTGTAAATATGTGCATAACTTTGGAAACAAGAACACCTATTGAAAACATCTCTGGCTAAACCTTACCCAGCCTTTATTACCCACCTCAATTGTACGACTTCATTTAGAATGCTGTCACTTGTCCTATCTCTTGGTGGTTCACTGTTTCCATCAGGAACAACAACAGGAATAAACACTGGGTCTTCTGGAATAACTAGGTGCCGCAACAAGGTAAGATTAGTCATCCTAGAAAGAGGAGCACATTTCTTTTTAAATTGATGTTAAATTGCTGTTCAATTCTTATATTTCTCTCCTTTCTGTTGGCCAGCGTCCAACAAAGGTCATTCTCAACACAGTCGTTGAGCCAAGTGATTGCTCTCAAAAGTACTATCATTCTTTTGTCTAACACAAGACTTTTCTCAAGTTCCTTGCTCAGATTTAGTTGCTTCTCCTAATAGGATATTATCTAAAAATACAACTAAATGGCATTGAGTTTCTGAATCCAGGTTGCAAATGTAAATTAGGTTGTTTGCATCAACATTAAATCTACATCAGAAGCTAAGTATAAACAGAGTGCTAAGGCTTGAATAGAATCCCAACTCAAGAGAATTTTGCTCAAAGTTATTATAATCAGGTTAAGTCAAGGTCAGACCATTTCTACATTGACTAGTTCAGCAAATTGCTTCACACTAAAGGTGTAAATGTAAATGACTATTAAAACCACGGGATGGTGTCCAACCTTGATCCTTTAGACTCCCAGTAGCTGAATAGACATAATTAAAATTACTGCCAAAATACACTACATGGTCCTTC
>NC_063342.1:33905090-33927866 GCF_021869965.1 Rhincodon typus
GGAAGTTGGTGCACTACATATCAGGCCAAAAGAACTGAGATTACTTTAATAGTGCAGTTTTATAATCACCAGTGAACCAATAACACTCATTGCTGATGTCAAGGAAAGTGACACAAAAAGATCTCGCAATTTGTGTGGTGCAGATTTAACCATTCCTAACTTCAATTTGGCATTAATATCAACACCCAGATCTCCAGCACCTAACAGCACTGATGTCTTAAGTAGCCAATCATATTGAAGAACTCTCACCAACGGCAAACCAGGAGGTTAAAAGTATTGATTATCTTGCACTTCTTAATCATTTTACAGGGAATGAAATAAAGATTGCCTCATGCATGAGTTTAATGTAGAAGTTGAAGTATAAAACTGTAAAAAGAAGAAAATCTATGAAAATAGCATACTGGAGAAATTCAGCATTACATAAATATTGAATCAGTTTTTCAAGACGAGAAATGTTGTTCAGCCTCTTGGGCCTGAAGAAACTAATGTTATACTGACGTACCATTTAAAATCCACTTATCTTCATTCAAAGAAGGTGCAGCTTTTTAAATGCTTCCTACGGCAAGTATACTGGAGGCTTACATGAAATTACATTATTTCGAAATTTTCCACCTATAGGGACTTTAGCAGTATATCATGTGGGGGAAGGCAGAATAAATGTCAGCAACTTCTAGATTTTCAAGTTATTCTTTGCATGTTAAACCAGCCGCTGCTTATCACTGTTGCACTTTAAACACTACAATTTCACTTTGACAGAGGCACTTTAAGACTAAATAAAAGCTAACCTCTTCATTATGCTTTCCGTGGCACTTTTAGATGATATGTTTGGAAAAATATGATCTCATATTATTCGGCCCACGTACTGGTGTTAGCAAACTCAGCCTTCTTTTAAACTGTGCCATGATGTAGCACCATCGGTGCTGTTATTGTGTTATCATTGTCCTTTATCTTGTACTGAAGATTTTCATAGAATCCCTACAGTGTGGAAACAGGCCCTACAGCCCAACTAATCCACACAGACCCTCAGAGCATCCCACCCAGACCCATCCCCCTATAACCCATCTAATCTACACATCCCTGGGCACTATGGGTAATTTAGCATGGCCAATCCACCTAGCCTGTACATCTTTGGACTGTGGCAGGAAACCCAAGCAGACAGGGGGAGAATGTGCAAACTCCACACAGACAGTCACCCAAGGGTGGAATCAAACCCCTGCTCCTGGTGCTGTGAGGCAGCAGTGCTAGCCACTGAGCCACCGTTATAAAACTAAAACATTTGGAGGCATTCTACGCATTTTGATTTTTGGTATAGTTGATGGGACAGTTGATTGTTTGATCCATAAACACATGATGGGCCGGTTTTGACTGTCAAAGTAACAACAAGACCAATAAACCTCAATTATTTAATCATCATTGCATCTGGCCAATAAGTGTAGTAGGGACTGGCATTCCAAAATATTGAACATGGAGCCAGCTTGTGTTTGTGGTAGAATCTCACTATCACGCTGGGGGCCTAATTTTCAATTCCTGGCCAATGCATGGCAAACCCTTCCTTCCATTCTTGCCACACTCAATGGTGCAGTGGCAGTGTCCCTACCTGTGGTCCAGGAGACCTGGGTCCAAGTCCAACCTGATCCAGAGGTGTATCATTACACCCATGAATGTATGTATACGAACACAAAAAAGTCTTAACAAAGAGTTGAACATCTGATAAGTTTTTTCTCAGGAACTTCAGGTACCGGTAGATCACTACTTAAAATGCAAAAAATCCAGAAGTTGCTATCCAAGATGTCCTGATCCAACATGACTTTCCCAAAACTGGTATTTTGCTAACTGACTCACCAATCAAACACAATGAATAACACAAAGCTCCTATGTAGATTAGAAGAAAATTAAACTCATGCACAGCCTTAACCATGTCACTTTAATTACTTCTTTTTGATGGCATGATAAGACTTAATTACTAGTAAACAATCTCTCTGGCACTAAAAGTCATCTTCTACATGAGCGAGTTGCACTCTTTCCGATTTTAATTACTGTTGGGTATTCTAGAAAAGCAAACTCTGAAAAACAATTACTTCCTATAAAAGGAGACCTCAATTACCTGTAAATACTAATAGCATGGTTGTGATATGTGATTTTAACTTTCCAAACACAGACTGGGACTGCCATAGTATTAAGGGCTTAATGGAGAAGAATCTGTTAAGTTTGTACAAGAAAATTTTCTGATTCAGTACGTGGGTGTACCTACTAAAGAAGGTGCTAAACTTGACCTACTCGCTGGAAATAAGGCAGGGCAGGCAACTGCTGTGTCAGTGGCGGAGTACTGTGGGGCCAGTGATGGAAAAGGATAGATCGGATTTAAAAGTTAAAGCTCTAAATTGGAGGAAGGCCAATTTTGACGGTAAAAGGCAAGAACTTTCAAAAGTTGACTGGGGGCATATGTTTGCAGGTAAGGGGATGGCTGGAAAATGGGATGCCTTCAAAAATGAGATAACGAGAGTCCAGAGACAGTATGTTCCTGTTAGGGTGAAGGGCAAGGCTGTTGGATGACTAGAGAAGTTAAGGTTTTGGTCAATAAGAAGGAAGCATATGTCAGCAGAAATCAAGTGATTCCCTAGAAGAGAATAAAAGCAGTAGGAGTATAGTTAAGAGAAATCAGGGGGGCAAAATGGGGACATGAGATATCTTTGGCAAATAGGTTTAAGGAGAATCCAAAGGGATTCTACAAATACATTAAGGATAAAAGAGTAACTAGGGAAAGAATAGGGCCCCTTAAAGATCAGCAAGGCCACCTATGTGTGGAACTGCAGGAGACAGGGGAGATGCTAAATGAGTATTTTGCATCAGTGTTTACTGTGGAGAAGGATACAGAAGCTAGAGAACTTGGGGAAACAAATAGCTACATCTTGAAAAATATCCATTTTACAAAGGAGGTGATGCTGAACGTCTTAAAACACAAAAAGGTGGATATATCCCCAGGACTGATCAGGTGTTACCCTAGAACAATGTGGGAAGGTAGGGAAGTGATTGCTGGGCCCCTTGCTAAGAAATTTGTATCATCGATAGCCACAGGTGAGGTGCTGGAAGGCTGGAAATTGGCTAATGTGGTGCCAGTATTTAAGAAAGGTGGTAAGGAAAAGCCAGGGAACTATAGACCAGTGAGCCTGACATCAGTGGTGGGCAAGTTGTTGGAGGGAATCCTGAGGGACAGGATTTATATGTATTTGGAAAGGCAAGGACTGATTAGGAAGAATCAACATGGCTTGTACATGGGAAATAGTGTCTCAATAACTTGATTGAGTTTTTTGAAGAAGTAACAAAGAGGATTTATAAGGGCAGAGTGACAGACGTGATCTACATGGGCTTCAGTAAGGCATTCGACAAGGTTGCTCATGGTAAACTGGTAAGCAAGGTTAGATCACATGGAATAGAGGGAAAATAACTATATGGATACAGAACTGGCTGGAAGGTAGAAGACAGAAGGTGGTGGTGGAGGGCTGCTTTTCAGGCCTGTGACCAGCAGTGTGCCACAAGGATCAGTGCTGGGTCCACTATTTTTCATAATTTATATAAATGATTTGGATGTGAACATAGCAGGTACGATTACCAAGTTTGCAGATGACACCAAAGTTGGAGGTGTAGTGGACAATGAAGAAGGTTACCTCAGAATACAACTGGATCTTGATCAGATGGGGCAATGGGCTAAGGAGTGGCAGATGACGTTTAATTTAGATAAATGTGAAGTGCTGCATTTTGGCAAGGCAAATCAGGGCGGGGCTTATACACTTAATGGTAAGGTCCTGGGGAATGTTACTGAACAAAGAGACCTTGGAGCACAGGTTCACAGTTCCTTGAAAGCGGAGTCAGAGGTAAATAGGATAGTGACGAAGGCGTTTGGTATGCTTGCATGTATTAGTCAGTGTCTTGAGTATAGGAATTGGGAGGTCATGTTGCGGCTGTACAGGACATTAATGTATGCAATTCTGGTCTCGCCGCTGTAGGAAGGATGTTGTGACACTTGAAAGGGTTCAGAAAAGATTTACAAGGATGTTGCCAGGGTTGGAGGGTTTGAGTTATAGGGAGAGGCTGAATAGGCTGGGGCTATTTTCCCTGGAACGTCGGAGGCTGAGGGGTGACCTTATAAGGGTTTATAAAATCATGAAGGGCATGGATAGGGTAAATAGACAAGGTCTTTTCCCTGGAGTGGGGGAACCCAAAACTGGAGGGCATAGGTTTAAGATGAGAGAGGTAGGATTTAAAGGGCCCTAAGGGGCAACTTTTTCACACAGAGGGTGGTGTGTGTATGGAATGAACTGCCAGAGGAAGTGGTGGAAGCTGGTACAATTACATTTAAAAGGCTCACGGATGGGTATATGAATAGGAAGAGTTTAGAGAGCAAACAGGACTAGATTTATTTAGGAAATCTGGTTGGCATGGACCAGTTGGACCGAAGGGTCTGTTTCCATGCGGTATATCTCTATGACTCTAATCTAATCTTGCTTTCCCTCTATTTGGCTTCGTGACTTGATATTTCATTCATTTTGAGTACAGAACAAAGGATTCTTGTTTTAACTTAAAGAACACTGGTGAGACAGCCTCAGCAGTATTGTGGACTGTTCTGGTCCCTTTGCCAAGAAACAATGTACTTTCCATGGAGGGAATACACTGGACATTCACCAGACTTATTTCTGGAATGATGGGACTGTTCAAGAGGAGGGACTGCGAGGAGATTGGGCCTGGATTCTGCTGTGTTTAGAAAAATGAGCGGCCATCTCATAAAAACTAAAAAAAATTCTTCAAGTGATCCCTGGCTGTGGGATCTAGAACGAGGGGACACTGCTTCAATTAAAGGCAAGCTATGCAGATGGAGATGAGAAGGAACTTCTTCATCCGAGGGTTCCAAACTTTTCTAAGTCTCTACTGAAAATTGCTATGGAAGTTCAGTCATTTAATTAAGTCAAGACAGAGACTGATAGATTTCTAGTTACTCATGACATCAAGAAGTATAGGAATATTGGGGGAATATGGCATTGAGTAGACGATCAGCATGATCCAAAATCGTAGAGTAGGCTTGAGGGGCTGAATTGCCTACTCTGCTCCTACGTGCATGTTAACAATTCTTTATTTGAAATGGTTAAGGAAATACATAATAGCTTGCTGTATTCAAGCAGGTCCTAATACCCTATACTGCACTATTTTGATATCCTACTTATAATAGCCTGATGGCAAAAAGCTCAATTAAAATGAGCAAGGGTGAGCCAAAGGAACAGCAGATGCCATCATTTCTCGGCACAGTGAATTCTAGCCAATTTTCAAAGTGATCTCAGTGATTAGGCTGTATAATTGACAGGTGGTTTCATTCATACTAAAGTATTAGAACATGTGCAAATAATGTACCTCATGATCAGTGGAATTAAAATCAGCTGTCCAAAGATCTGAAAAATAACCATAATAATATACAAAATTACAGCAATGATAAAGAGATTCATTCACACAAGTTTGAAGTTTGTTTTTAAAAAGAAATCAAACATAAACAAGCACTCTTGGATTAGGTGCTATGCAGACAGGCTACATTTGCTTTGTAATCCAGTGTGACAGCCACTACGTAGATGTTGAGCCCACTATTGCAGTAACCAATCTGCTTAAACAAGGCTATTATTTTTATAAGAAATAACAGCAAACTGCACCATAAAGATACCACTCATTAACAGCGTAACAAAACCTCACCTGAAAGTCATTTAATATGTGACCAATGTGGAAAAATATGTTTATTACCTTATAGTGCTCCCACAGGAATTCCAAAACCTTGCAAGCAGTTGTCTGGTGCAAAATAGGGCATAGTTTAAGAGAAAGCTAGTGTCAGACATCATCCCACAATGGAAATGGGCTTTTTTTTTAAGAAATGTTATTTTAAACATCTTAAAATGAAATAAACTGGAAAATAAAAAAAATCACATTCTAAGATGTGCTTGGTCACAACTGCTTCAACTGTTGTCAGTGAAAAAAATCATAACCGGTAGGTTATTATGTTGCTGTTATTATTTCTCAACAAGTCTGCCCTAAAAATAAACTGAAAGAACAAGAGTAGATTTCATTAGTTGCTTGATCCGGAGGTGGTTACAGGAGGGTAATACAAATCTGCCAATTGACCCATCTCTCTCATTTAACATATATATTGCAGACAGCACAGTCAAAACAATCTTGCCACTTAAGAAAGCAGATAATCCACAGAGATGTGCACATCTGAATCATTTTTGATGGCAGAATTCAATTTTACTCTAATTGTTT
This sequence comes from Rhincodon typus, assembly GCF_021869965.1. Lineage (NCBI taxonomy): Eukaryota > Metazoa > Chordata > Chondrichthyes > Orectolobiformes > Rhincodontidae > Rhincodon > Rhincodon typus. The sequence goes on from NC_063342.1 coordinate 33,911,382, forward strand.
TCTCGCTGTCACAACAGGACCCGCTCTTAAAGATCTAAGATTCAGAAACACTTACTTCTTTTCCTTTGACCAGTCAGAAGTATAAGTACAAAGTACGACATTAGTTTGAAGCAACAACTGTGTTTGGATTTGAATAGCTACTCAATCCAGTTTGATTTACTTTAAACTGGAAATGGCACTTAATGCAAGAGTTATTTAATCCAGATCATAGAAGTACAGGCAATAGGTAGCTTAATTGCTTTAATTTAAATCTTTTTGTCTCTAAATCTGGCTTTAAATGTACTGCAGACTGGAGAGTTGAAAGCAATTTCTTTTTGGTTGAGATCTTGGATTAAAGTATCTACAGTTCAAAATATGTCCTTAATCAGAAGTACTATTTCAATGATTATGTACTATTTACGCAACATCCAAACAATTTAAATAAGGAAAATTACAGTGATTGGTGTACCAGGCTCAGAATATGATACAACAGGCTTCCCAACACATTTAGAGACATGGAAACACTGCAGAAGATAAGATGAGCAAATATTCTTCAGATGACCCACAATGACACCTCACCCCTTCCATCAACCACTCTTCAAAACATTGAGACAAAAGTAATTTTGTCAGTTCACATTCCTGCAAGGAGCTTCAATCACCAAGAACAGATATATCAAATTTAGACACTCCTGTCATTAATTTAAACAAAGTTTCAATGTGATTTTCCAGTGGATATGGCTTCCATCCAAAACTGTGGTCAGAATGGAAAGTCACACCTTGTTGTGATACACAAAACTTCACCCGCTAAATGGATTTGGCTTTATAGATTAGGGAGATACTGTTAACATTTACATGTTTGTTAACATACTGTATTATTTAAGTGATAGGAATTTCAAGTTTATTTTTAAGCTTGTTCACCCCATGCCTCATAAGGGTACATGGAAAGTAATTTATATTCAATTACAGCAGTAAATTATAAAAGGCAGTTAAATGAAGAAAGAATTCTAAGTAGCACCTTAGGGGTCAAAATTGGGAGAGCTGTCTCATAGACTAGTCATTCAACAGCCCGACATGGTCATATACAATCATACCTTACAGACAACGACAACCATCTTTTTGTCCTAATCCACTGGCCTAATCCAGAAGTGGTGGCACAGCAGTGTACAAGCAGGAGGGAGTTGCCCTGAGAGTCCTCAACTTGATTTGGACCCCATAAAGTATCATGGCATCAGGTCAAACATGAGCAAAGAAACCTCCTGCTGATTGCCATGTACCATCCTCCCTCAGCTGATGAATCCAGTACTCCACCACGTTGAACACCATTTGAGGAAGCACTGAGGGTGGCAAGGATGCAGAATGTACTCTGGGTGGGTGACATCATTTTCCATCATCAGCAGTGATTTGGTAGTTACTGATTGACCTGGTTTCAAGTTCCACCTGTTTGATAAGTATGTCATAGAAAATCTGAACAGATTGGTTAAAGTTGTCTGGGAGGTGAATTAGCCTTTTGGGGGCTCTGGTGGTGCAGTGGTAGCATCCCTACCTCTAGGTCAAGAAAATATCTACCTCAAAGATGTCCTACTGAGAAAAAATTAAAAATCGAAAGACTAATGGAATACTGACTTTGAGATCTACAGGACTAGGATACAAGGACACAGGTCGCTCTTCAGCTGTACAAAGTCTTAATCCTACCTTAAATAATGTGAGTAACTTTGTGAAACACCTCATACATTGGCCTTTAAAGCAGTGTGGCATAGATCTAATAGAATAAACAACATCTACAGTTGTATAATTTACCAGGAGTGATTACAGAATATAGGCTTGTAATTCCTAAAACATTGAAGGTTAAGGCATGATTTAATCAAAGTTTTCAAGAGATTATGTGGGAACAGATGGGATACATAGGGACTATACTTACTGTTTAAGAAGTCTAGGACGAGATGACTATCTAAAAATTAGAACCAGTCCTTTCATGAATAAAATTAGGAAATACTTCTCCACGCAAAAGATAGGAGTCAGTGAGACCACATTTCAAATGTTGACTGCAATTTGGCCTCCTCTTTCATGGAGAAGGGTAAATGCATTGAGGCAGTTTACTGGTTGGATAAACTGGGCTTCTTCCCACTAGAATTTAGAAGAAAAACAGGTGACTTCACTGAAAGTATACAAGGTGCTGAACAATCTTGGCAAGATAAACATGGAGGGATGTTTACTCTTGTGTGCGAGTTTAGTACTAGGGGACACTGTTTTAATATTAGCTGTCACCCTTTTAGGACAGAGATGAGGAGAAATCTTTCCATCTGCGAGTCAAGAGACTTTGGGACATTGCTTCAGAAGTTGGTGAGGCAGGTTCAATGAATATTTTGAAGGCAGAGGGAGAAAGATTCTGGTCAGGTAACAAATCAAAGGTTATCGGGGGTGAATGTGAATGTGGAATTCAAAAGAAACAGATCAGCCATGATCTTATCAAATGGCAAAACAGGTTCAAGGGACCAATGTATTCTTCTACCTATATTTCACATGTTTGCATGTCTGTTTATAAAATGGAAAGGTTTTTGTTAACCTAAGGTATTAGGACACATAGGTCAAAAACATGCATACTGAGTTAGGTCACAATCAGCAACAATCTCACGTCTGAATGTCCTCCAGCTTCACATATTGAATGGTCCCTTGTTCCTAATAGGCCTTACTCTTTCACTGACTATTCTCTTCACTTTGATATATCTGTAGATTGTCTTGGGATTCTCCCTAATTTTGCCTGACAGTGTGCTCTCTTGCTCCACCTTTGCTCTTCTAATTGCTTTTTTTGAGACCCACCCCAGCATTTCCTATACTCCTCTACTGCATCGGTTATTTTGCTCCCTTTGTACCTGTTGCATGCCTCTCTTTTTCTTTTTATCCAGTCCTGAATACTCTTTGACATTCATGGTTCTCTGGGCTTGTTGCTCCAAAATTTCACCCAAAAGGGAACCTATTGGACCTGCATCTTTTTGAACTCCTTCCACTGTTCTGCTGTAATTTATCCTCAAGTAGCTGTTCCTAGTCTATTTTGGCCAGATCCTGTCTTATTTTAATAAAATCACCCATACCCCAATCCAAAACCCTTTCTGCAGACCATCTTTCTCCTTTTCCTTAGGGAAATTCATCGCTGCTGTTGGTATTATCAATAACTCTCTGGATAGAAAAAGAGGAAGACTGTTCTGCGACAAAGTGCATCAGCACAGCACACAACTGGAACTTTTATATCCTCACTCCTTACAATGTATTTACAGATACCAATAACTGAACAATGTAGGTTTGTCTGATGCTGTACTGAAGACACTATTCTCATCTTTAGATAGAGTAGACAGCCAGAGATGTTTCCTAGGATGGAGGTAGCTATTACGAGGGGGCATAGTTTTAAAGTGAGTGGAGGTAGATATAGGGGAGATGTCAGAGGTAGGTTCTTTACTCAGAGAGTGGTTGGGGCGTGGAATGCATTGCCAGAGAGGGAAGTGAAGTCGGCCTCATTAGGGGCATTTAAGCGACTATTAGACAGGCATATGGATGATAGTATAAGGTAGGGGTGGAGGTTAGATAGACCTTAGGATAAGGGTAAACATCGTGGCTGAAGGGCCTGTACTGTGCTGTACTGTTCTATGTTCTATTACATTTTAACTTCCCTACATAAATAAAAAGGTAAACATTAACATCAATAATGCTTTCAGCAACAAATATTGCTTGTTCCACAACAATCACGTGGCCAGAAAAATAAAGCTACACAGTTCATTTTGAATACCCGTTTTTTCAAGATCAGTTCCAATATGTTCACTTACTGTGTTTGATAGATGTGCCATTATTTTCAATGAAAGGCCAGACAGACGTATTGCTGGCTGAAAAAAAGTACAAAAAAACTATTTAATAACTTTAAGTTTATCTGTTTTTTTTTTCATTTAATTCTCAAGATTGATTATTGCTATTTGGGCTGATTAATCATATGAATAACTGTTGGGTTACATGAGCATAATTGTATCTGCTTTTTTTGTGTGTTTTGAGCCAGTCTATTTATTCTGTTGAATTTTTATTAAATTGAATATAATCACTAACAGAACTTTGAATCACTCACTTTTGTCCTAGTTTCTTCTTTCTGGCACGCATCCATTTGGCAATCAGTTGGGGCACATTCTTAACCCTCATAAAATAAACTACATAGCTTGTCAACTGGTAAGCAACTTATCTACCTTACCTACATGTCATATCTAATTTAATGTTAGAAAAACAAAACCGAAATGTAACTTAAAATAATTTTAAAATAAAGTTAAAAAATAGTTTGCAGGCCTTAGTAGCAGAAAGGGGTCACTAATATTTGGCAGGAAAAATAATCAAAACTTTAAAAGGCAAATAGAATTCTCAGTTTTGTAAATAGTAGCACTAGAATTCAATTCAAACTTCTACATTACCTTAATTTGCAATTGCAGTTGTTTTGGGCACCCCATTCTGGCAGTGGGTGATTGCTGCATTTTGGGGCAACATGGTGGCTCAGTGGTTAGCACTGCTGCCTCACAGCACCAGGGACCTGGGTTCAATTCCACCCTTGGGCAGCTGTCTGTGTGGAGTTTGCACATTCTCCCCGTGTCTGTGTGGGTTTCCTCCCACAGTCCAAAGATGTGCAGGCTAGGTGGATTGGCCATGCTAAATTGCCTGTAGTGTTCAGGGATGTGTAGATTAGATGGGTTATAGCAGGATGGGTCTGGGTGGGACATTCTGAAGGTCAGTGTGGACTTGTTGGGCTGAAGGGTCTGTTTCCACACGGATTCTATGATTGGTTATATAAAAGCAATGGAGAAGCTGCAGCACAAATTCACTGGATGTAACTAGCAACTAGGGGATATTTACGAAGAGAAATGTGACACATCCACTGGAGCAAATAGGTTTTCTGTTCAACAATACATATTCAAAAAAAACCCAACAAGTCTGAAGGTCGGTCACCACACCTGAAACATTAACTTTGATTTCTCTTCAGAGATGCTGCCAGACCTGCTGAGCTTTTCCTGTAATTTCTGTTTTTGTTTGTTTTCCAGCATCTGCAGTTCTTTTTATCTCATTATCTGTTGTTCTTTTGTTTTTTTTAAACATATATTGGATTTTTCTGCATTGGTAACATTTGATTTCTATCGGATTCTGGCCTATGATGGGAAGGATTTTCTTTGCTTTTGGTGGATTCAACAAAGCAGCCAGGTTGCACTAGGACTCCTTCACATAAGTTGTGGGATGTCATTCATTTCGTTTAATGCTTGTGAAGATATCACTGGCGTGATGTGTAAACTATTAAAGGTCTTTCAGAACCAAATTCAGCAGGAGACACGACTAGTCCTATGTTCAAGAACTGAAATGTGTGTGAAATTGCCAGTGCAGTCAAATTGAACCAAATATTGTACTTTATTATAAGAGATCAATTTGACCCACTTTTGGGCCGGCAGTGATGGTTTCACACCCGTTTCTGGCGCTCTCTACTATTGACTTTGACTCATTTTGCTTCCCTTGGTAAGGTTTATTCACCAAATTCTTCAAACCTCATAATTTATGAGATAACGACAAGTACGAAACCTAATCGGCTGTGTTGTTATCTTCCTTTTATGGTTTCGCGTACATGCACTGGAGGGGGAGGAGATGTTGGTATTTGACCATGTCCTAGAAAGGAAACTGAACCCGGAAAAGAAAGAAAGGACATTTGGGGGCTGGGCTGAATGAATAAAAAGAGAAAGACGATTGTAGAAATAATGCAAACGATGGAAATGCCAAAAAAGTTGAACAATCTAAACGTGGGGGGGGAATTGCAAGCGTGCAAAAAAAGTGTGGAGGGATTGGCCAGTAGCACTCAGCTGGGGTCAGGCTTGGATCACTTACCATGTCCTTCAGCCCATAATGGAGCGGGCAGTCCGCTTTCCCCTTCTCCCGAATCACAGCCTTTGTTGAAGCGCCAGTGAAGCGGTAAAGAAATGCAACATAAAAGACAATCACTAGAAACACCAACCAAACCAACTCCATGGTTGCACAGGACGGTGGGGGTTGGGGGGTACAAAAGAAAGCAGATCGCTAGCGCTGTCCGAGCCGAGCCGGAACGTTAAAGTCTGCAGCTCCGTGCGGGATGATCCCCCAATCGATCCGCCCCGGGTTTTCCACTCCCGCAGATTTCCTGTACCTGTCCCAACTGTTGTCATTAAAGGGGTAGGTCCTAAATCTATATTTACCCGACCAAAAGTCAACACACGAGGAAGGCATACATAGCAAGGACACTTTACAAAAAACAGAAATTGCTGAAAAATCTCAGCAGGTCTGGCAGTATCTGTGGAGAGAAAGCAGAATGAACATTTCGGGTCCAGTGACCTTCAGTTTTTGTTTTAGATTTCCAGCATCCGCAGTTCTTTATTTTTGTTTTGACTTTGTTTATAATTTTATTTTGCTGATGATGCTCAGGCAAACTAGTGTCTCCTCAAGGGTTTAATAAAAAGTGTTGCATATAATATCTCTGAATAGAATCATAGAATCCCTGCACTGTGGAAACAGGCCCTTTGGCCCAACAAGTCCACACTGAACCTCAGAGTATCCCACCCAGACCCATGCCCCAGTAACCCACCTAATCTACACATCCCCAAACACTACGGGCAATTTAGCATAGCCAATCCACCTAGCCTGCACATTGTTGGACTGGGGGAGGAAACTCACGCAGACATGGGGAGAATGTGCAAATTCCACACAGATAAGTCACCTGAGGGTGGAATCAAACCTGGGTCCTTGGCGCTGTGAGGCAGCAGTGCTAACCACTGAGCCACCGTGCCGCCTGCATAGCTTGTTTATAAAATAAATATGTTGATGCTGACTGTGGTAATGCCACTCTCTAGTCATTGAGAGGCCCAGGTTAATGCCCCAAAGGGCTTTAGTCGTACAGTGGTACTGTCCGCCAATGTACACTCCAGAGGTGTCTGATAAGTAAGTTGATTTTTAAAAATGTACAAGTTGGAATTGAGCCTCTAGAACAGCAAATGATCTTGATCACATCAACTCACTACGTTCACAAATCTCTTAATCTCTATTTTCTTCATCTACATATTTTGTTTTTGATGTAGTTTCCGTTAAAACCAAACACGAGGGAGTCCAACTCAGAGGGCTATTGTGCAGTGGTACTGTCCTCTTGTGCATCTCCAAATTTAATCTCATTGGCAGCCAAACCTTCAGATGCCTAGGCCCACAGCTCTGGAGTACTTTACCTAAACCTCTCTTTGTCTATCACTCTTCTTGCTTTAAGGTACTCAATAAAACCTATTTGACAAAATTTTTGGTAATCTGCTGAAACATCCCTGTGGCTCCCTGTCAAATTTGTTTGCTAAAGATCATTGGAAATGCCTTGGGATGTTTATCTACTTTGGCTTGTATTTATATATTGTGTTCAATGTTGTGATCCTAAAACTCTAGTCTTGATTTTTTTCTGGTGGGATTGAGGTTTGTTTGAACAGTCGGACTGGTACATGGGGAGCTTGATCATATGTAGAAACTCGGGTAAGTGGGGAATGTGGTGAGCTTGCCAATCTTAATGGCAGGGCTTGATTTGAATAGACCTGTTCACAGTTCCTATCTGACAATGGTCACACTGACCACAGGTTTGATAAGCTGGAATGTGAGTTTTTCAGCAGAAATCAGTGAGGAATGTATTGGGCATGATTAGCAGCTGAACCTCCAAGAATAATTGGGGAGGTTGGGGAAGGCTTTGATAAACATTAGAAAGGTTGTAACCAAGGACTCATCTATCAACAGATCCTCAGCATCCAAAAGCACGGCCATAATCCTCCTCCCTTGCGACCCATCTTTCAATTCCTGTCCTCTGATTCCCTACCCACATCCTCTGGACTCCTCCTCCCTCAGCCTGCTATCTACTCCCTTGCCCTTTGGTCACCCAAGATCATGAGAAATTGGAGCAGGAATAGACTATTCAGCCCATCTAGCTTGCTCCACTATTTCATAATATAATGGCTGATCTGATTGTGGCTTTACTGCCCCTTAACTACCTTGACTCAGCCTTGACTTCCTTGTGCATTAAAATTCTGTCTAACTCACTCTTAAATATATTTAATGATCCAACCTCCACTGCTCTCTGGTGAAGAGAATTCCAAAGACTAAAAGCCCTCTGAGAAAATAATTTTTTCGTCATCTTATTGGAAGGCCCCTCATGTTTTATATTCTCCCAGGAAACACCTCTCAACATCTACGCTGTCAAGTCCCCTCAGAATCTTATGTGTTTCATTAAGATCACATTTTTCTAAACACCAATGAGCACGAACCTGATCAGCTCAACCTTTCTTCATAAGTCAACTCCTTCTTCACAAAAAAATCAGCCAAATGAACATTTCCTGAACTGATTCCAGTACAAACCTATCCCTCTTAAGTAAGCAGACAAAAACCTAACAATACTCGAAGTATAGTCTCATCAATGCCCTCAACATCTGTAGAAACACTTCACTTCTTTTATACTTTATTTTGCATTGCAATAAAGACCAACATTTCATTTGCCTTCCTAATTAGTTAATTCTTGCAGTTGCTGTAACTATAGGCTAGCTTTTTGTGATTAATGAACAAGGGTACCCAGATTCCCTATATCTCAGTATTCTACAGTGTCTCTCCTTTCTGCTTGTATAGTCATCCTGCCTAAGTAGACACATTTTCCTCCAACTGCCAAAATTTAGGCTACTCACTTGATCGATATATATCCTTTTATAGACTGTTTATCTTCCTCTTACTTTCCTAACTATCTTTGTAATGACAGTAAATTTGACTGTAATACAGTCAGCCTCTTCCCTCGGGTGATTAATATAGATGGTAAATGAGGCTCAGCAATAGTGTGATGCTGCTGTAGTTACAGTTTGCCAAGTTGAATGTGATTCATTCGTCCGAACACTGTTTCCCATTAGTTGGCCAATTTACTCATTTGAACAGCTTTTAGATTTGTCCAAAAATTAACATTAATGAGACAATGATTTCTTTCATTGAATTCTTTTAAAAATAAATCACTTATTCTGTGAATGTGAAGGAAGCATTTATTATCCATTTGTGCTTGCCCTGAGGTAAATAGTGTATTCACTCTAGGAGATAGCAAGAACTGCACATGCTGGAAGTCAGAGTCAATACAGTCTGGAGCTGGAGGAATACAGCAGGTCAGGCAGCATCAGAGGAGCAGGAAAGTTGACGTTTTGGGTCGGGACCCTTCATCAGGACAGCAGTCACAATAAAATTGAATTCCATACTAAGTTTGAAAGTGAGATACACCAAGTACAAACAAGAATTTCAAAGTTAAACAAAGCCAATTACAAATCTATGAGTAGAGAACTAACTAAGGTTGATTGTGTAAGTTAACCAAAAACTACAATAGTAAATAAACAGGGGGAAGCATTTGAGGAATAATTTAGAACATTCAACAAAAATATTTTCTGTTGATAAACAAAAGCTCAGCTAAAAACATCCATCTATGAATTATTCAGGAAATGGGTATTAGATTAAAAGAAGAATCTTATAACTTGCAAACATTAGTTTCAAGTAGGAGGACTGGGAATGTTTAAATTACCAACAAAGGACCATCATAAAGTTGATAAGAAGGGGAAAGAGCAGAATACAACAGTAGCCGATCAGGGATATAAAAAAGATCTTGTAAAACAGGGTTATCCAATCTTTCCAAATGGCAAGGGGAGGGGATATTTCAATTTTTCTCTCACTTTATTTTGAAATAAATATTCAGCAGAACAGTAAAAATGAATTTCAGAAAATTCCAAAGCAATATGTTGTCAATTTAAATATTTGAGTAATTAATAAAAATGAGCATTAAAAACTGCCAAGCAGCAGAGCTTACTCATAAAATTTATCTTTTCCTTTAAAAAGCAGAATTACAGAGAGATAGTCTAGGCCTCAAGTCCTGTTCACCAGGGAAAAGATGGAGACATGAGCTAAACTAAGGAGTCAGGTAGAACTAACAATAACCCAATGGTTGTCTCTAGTGACAACTACTCTGAGTTGGTCTTAGTGGAGGTTCATACAAAAGTGGAGCTCAGATTTCAGTTGCCTCTCACCCTCGGTGTTTTACTCCTGCATCCTACTTTATTGGATAGTGGTGGGTGTATATCTTAATCATTCTCAATTTCAGGGTTTCTCACATTCTGTCCCTCAACCGCAGACTCCTTTTCACATATCTCCTCCCTCACTTAGTGCCTCACAACCCTCACTCCCTCATACTCACACCCTCCATCCTTCATAATGACTCTCTCCTTTGCACTCACCTTGTCCCTAGCTAAATCTCATATCCTCCATCCCTCACTCACTCACACACTCCCTATCTCGCACACTTCTTTTCTGTCACCTAGGGCCCTGTGGGTTCAATAGCCTGTTCTGTCATCTTGATTGCAGTCCTTTGGGGTACTGGCACCTGTGAGGGAAGGAGGGGGGCACTTCCTCCGTCTGCCCTGCTCCATGACTCAGTTCTGTTGCCTGTCTCTGAGAGACAACACTTAATACATAGATGAAGATACAGTGGAGACACTTAGAGCTCTATAAAACCATAATTCATTTATTAAGTACTTAAACAAATAACACACTTTTAACGACTAGAGATACCTCAATCACTGTCTTTCATTACCCTGATTTCTGTAACTAAACCCAAACATTACTCCCTGGGAGAGTTTGCAGCTGGCCAGACTGAAACTACTCGATATCTTCACCACATCTCGTGATATAAGGTACCTTCTTACAATGTGAGTCTTTGAAGTGTTGTTGAACAAAAGGATTTCTTCAGGCTGTTTATACACAAGTTTCTGTGCCAAGTACGTTCCTTACTTTGAATTATGTGTTCACATGACCAATCCTGAATGTTCTGTCCAAATGTATACATTATTTGGACTTACCGTGCACGTGAGCAATCACAAACGTTTTGTCCATTCCTGCAGTTTTAACACTTTGCAGATCTGACTGACTCAGCGTACTTCCATTCACAAAGCAACCCATTGTTAGGCCCCTTATCAGTTCGTGTTGTCTTCCTGTTATCTTCAGCCTTATCCAACAGTTCATCTTTTTCCCGCGTCCACAAGACAGGCATCCCAAGCCTTACAGAGTCTCCCACACCACCATCACCCCTCCCCCAGCAGACTAGCCATTGGTGTTCCTGATGCAGAAGCAACAATAAAAGGCATAAGTAGGCAGGAATAAAACTACTTTAGAGATAGCAGGAACTGCAGATGCTGGAGAATCTGAGATAACAAGGTGTAGAACTGGATGAACACAGCAGGCCAAGCAGCATCAGAGGAGCAGGAAAGTTGACGTTTTGGGCCTAGACCCTTCTTCAGAAACAGCTTTCCTGCTCCTCTGATGCTGCTTGGCCTGTTGTGTTCATCCAGCGCTACACCTTGTTATCTCAGGAATAAAACTACTCATGTTTGCATAGCTCACTGCTCCTCCAATCAGAGACAGTTTCCATCTCACTTCTGGTGATGGGCTCATCAGTGAACCTATCAGCAGTAAATGTGCAAGAGAAATGGAGTCTGAATGGGGGAGGACCTGCTGGTTAAATCTTCCAGTGTGCATCCTATTTTTCGAAAGCCTATGGTGGCTAGGACTGTACCCTCGATGCCCCAATAGGCCTCCTGTTGGACAAGCTTATTTTATTTTTTGCTTTTATTCCTCTTCATTTTCCAATGTAAATTTGGAAGAACAGGTTCAGCAGCAACAGAAAGATGAGGTCAGTGTGCTGTGTTTCATAAGAACTCCATCTCTTGATGGTACAAGTAGCGCACAGGCAGAAACTTTACCTGGCTTTATTACATCACCAGAAAGTGACACGTACAGCTGCTTTACAGCCTGAAGGATGGTCTATTTAGCCAGCCCTTGGGTGTTCAGTGAAATGGTGAGTGCTGAGTGCCTGTTGGGGGTGGGAAAGTCCTCAGTCCTGTCTCCACCACCTGACTCCACTATCAAGTCCAAATTGAGCCCAGAGTGCTAATCAAAAATGTGAGTTTGCCAAACCTAAGATTAAGTTTTAGGAACATATCATTCAAGACATTGGAATCACAACTGATCCACAAAAAAAAGCTATACAAAAATAATTTTACCAGGAATGCCACAAAAGCCTTATTGAAGGAAAACAAAGACCTCAATCTTGCTCTATTGAGTTATCAACCTTCACTTCTACAGTACAGGTCATCTCTGTAAGAAAGGTTAGAAGTTTCAGAACACAATTTCTATTTCTGTCACTTTCTGTCACACACATTAAAACCTAACATTACTGAGAACAATCACAAGACATAAGCAGCAAGAGGAAAAGCAAAGGGACAATCTCGTTCAAAAATTCAATATCAGGCATAGAGCATGAGAGTTATTAGAGATGAATCCTAAAGAGAGAGTGGAGAAGGGTGATGTTATTCATGTTGTTTAATAGAATAGAAAAGCAGATTTTTAAAAATAATATGTGGAACTTGGAAATATTGATGTGCTGAGAGACTTGGGTGTACTTGTTCAGAGAACATGAGCATACAGCTACATCAAGCAATTAGGATGCTGGCCTTTTTGGCCTTTATTGCAAGGGGATTTGAGTACAAGAAAAAAAGAGGTCCTGTTACAATTGCACAGGGTTTTGATGAGTTCACACCTGAAATGCAATATGAACTTACTACCCTAGAGGGTTATAAATGTTCCATTATTGAACACAGTTAAGGCTGAGATGGACAGATTATCGGTCTCTCAACGAATCAAGTGATATGTGGATTGACAGGGAAGTGTAGTTTAAGGTTTTTGCAAAGATTTGTAGCTCAGGTTGTGGATGAGGTTGTTGACTTGCTCACTGAGCTGGCTTGTTTTTGTTCTGACATTTCATCACCATACTAGGTTACATCATCAGTGAGGCCTCTGATGAAGCGATGTTATTCTACTCCGCTTGGAATTTATACTGTCCTGTCCGTTATGGTGACTTGTGTCATTTGCGGTTTTGTTCTGTTTGGGTTTGTATATGAGGTCCAACTCTATATGTTTGTTGATTGCATTATGGGTTAAGAACCGTGCCTCTAGGGATTCCCATGCGTGTCTACGTTTGGGTTGGGCTACTATGGTTACCTTGTTCCAGTTAAACTGATGGCCTTCATTGTCTAAGTGTACTGAGATTAGGGAAAGTTTGTCATGTTGTTTTGCTGCTGGCTGATGTTCGTGTATTCTGATGGCTAGTTTCCTTCCTGTCTGTCTGATGTAATGTTTGTGGCAGTCACTGCATGGTATTTTGTAAACTGCATTGGTTCTTTAATCCTTGTGAGTGTTAGTCATAGCGTGGTGTGGGTTTGTGTGCTACCATGATTCCTAGTGGTCGTAGGAGTTTCGTTGTCAGTTCTGATATGTTTTTGATGTAGGGCAGTGTGGCCAGTGTGTTAGGGAGTACTGTGTCCTGTTGTTGTTGTCTATTTAGTAGGCAACAAATCCGAGTTACAAATGTTTGCAAAAACCTTAAACACCTATGGGCGCAACACTCTAAAAATTGCCCAACAATGGGAAAACACCAACTGACTCAGTGCTACCCACAAACAACTTCACTTTCTCCACGAATGCCTCAGGAACCGGGTACTGCCATGCAGCATGAAATACAAACCTACACTCAACAACCCACAGGCCATAAAACAGCAGAACAGAACAGACACAGAATGCTATGGGTAATGATTAATGATGCCCATAATCAACTCTACAAGTACGCATGGGAAATTTTGTGCCAAAAATCACAGTATCTAACTACTACCAACACTAGAACAAGCCATCACCATCAAACAACACAGGACCAAAACAAAGAAGAGACAAGCTACAGGAGAAACATACCAACCTGATCCACCACAAAGACAGGGACAACAACAATCTGGACACATGGATAAGAAACCTATCCAGCAGATGACTCACAGAAACTGAGAAAGCTGTCCTATTACGTGGACTGAACTATAACCACAAAAATGCAAACAGAACAGACTTCATGGCTGCCCTGGAAACTACATTAAAAGACAACAGACTCATGGTCGAAACACAACAAGCCATCCGACAAACTATAATCCCCACACTAAGCCAAAGGAACAAATGGGAAACACTGAGTACATCAGAGAGAAAAACACTAGAAAAACTCAAGAAAGACAAGAACATTATAATCCTACCAGCAGACAAAGGGCACATGACCGTCATTATGAACAAACTGGACTACGTTGAGAAAACACAGGCTCTGCTCACAGATGCAACCACTTACCAACAGGTGGCGATAGACCCAACACCGCAGCTAAGTAATAGGATCACCCAGACACTGAAGAGACTAAAGGATGCAGGACAGATAGCCAAGACCAACTACATGAGAATGAAACCAGAAGACACGAACACCCCCCTGCTTCTATATGCTTCCTAAAGTCCACAAACCAGACATCCCCCTCAGACTCATTGTTTCCCTATTGGGCACATCATCACACAAACTGGCCAAGGACCTACAACAGAAACTGAGACACCTAGTTGATGGATCACCCCATTGCATCCACTCAACCCAAGAATTCCTCAATACCCTCAAGAATATAAAAATCAGCGACGACAAGATTATGGTACCCTTTGATGTCACAGCATTATTCACGTCATTGACATCCCACTAACCAAAGAAACACTGGCCACATTACTAGGGGAAGCAGGAACGCAGACCAGCAGCTCCATCAGCAATGACAACATACTCAAACTGCTAGACCTGTGCCTTACCACACACTTCATCTTTAACGGTCAAGTATACAAACAGATCAGTGGTACACCCACGGAGTCACCCCCATCTCAGGACTCATTGCAGAGGCAGTCATGCAAAGCCTAGAACACACCACCCTCCCCCACATTCAACCTAAACTATGGATCTGGTACGTGGATGACACATTTGTCCTCATTAAACGCACCAAACTAGAAGAAACCTACCACCTCATTAACAACGTATTCGCCGGGATTAAATTCATGAGAGAAGAAGAAAACAACAATCAGCTTCTGCTTATGGACGTCAGAGTTGAACATATGGCCAATGGAGTGTTCCAAACCTCGGTATACAGGAAAGCAACCCACACTGACCAAATCCTCAACTTTCACAGCAACCACCCCAATGTCAACAAACAAAGCTGTATTAGGACATTTAAACAGCTGTATTTAAATGGGCCACCACTCACTGCAACACGCCAGAACTATGCAAGAAAGAGGAAGAGCACCTATACAAAATCTTCGCTATGAACGGATATCCCCGCAACTTCATCCACAGGTGCCTACTAAACAGAAAACAACAAGAGGACACAGTACGCCCTAACACACTGGCCACACTGCCCTACATCAACAACATATCAGAACTGACAACAAGACTCCTATGTCCACGACGAATCATGGTGGCCCACGAGGAATCATGGTGGCCCACAAGCCCACAGCCATTCTACGACAAACACTCACAAGGATTAAAGACCCCATTCCCACAACATGCAGAACCAACATAGTTTACAAAATACCATGCAATGACTGCCACAAGCATTACATCAGACAGACAGGAAGGAAACTAGCCATCAGAATACACGAACATCAGCTAGCAGCAAAACAACATGATGAACTTTCCCTAATATCAGTACATTCAGACAATGAAGGCCATCAGTTTAACTGGGACAACATAACCATAGTAGCACAAGCCAAACGTAGACACACATGGGAATTCCTAGAGGCATTGTTCTCGACCCATAACGCAATCAACAAACATACAGAACTGGACCCCATTTACAAACCCAAACAGAACAAAACCAGAAATGACACAAGTCACCATAACGGACCGGACAGTATAAATTCCAAGCGAAGTAGAATAACATTGCTTCATTGGAGGCCTCACTGATGATGTAACCTAGCATGGTGATGAAACGTCTGAACGAAAACAAGCCAGCTCAGCGAGCAAGTCAACAACCTCAGGGTAGTGTAGTTGCAGTCCAAGATCAGTTGTGATCATATTGAATCTAAGGTTTTAGAGTAGATTTGTAGCTCGGGTTGTGAATGTTGTGGTTGGTTGGCTCACCGAGCTGGTTCGTTGTTGTTCCGCAGACATTTCATTACCCTGCTGGGTAACATCATCAGTGCAGCCTCCGATGAAGTGCTGTTGTGTTTTCCTGCCTGATATTTAAACTCTGGTGTCCGTTGAGCTGGGTTACCTCACTTCGCGTTTTCCTTCACAATGGAGTATATATAGGATCTAGCTCTATGTGTTTGTTGTTGGCCTTCTTAGTGGAGAACCAGGCTTCTAGGAATTCCCATGCTTGTCTCTGCTTGGCCTGTCCCAGGATCCTGGTGTTGTCCCAATTGAACTGGCGGTTTTCCTTACACATGTGGATGGAGATGAGTGAGTATTGGTCGTGTCTTTTTGTTGCCAGTTGATGTTCATGTACTTTTGTGGCTGATTTCCTTCCTGTCTGCCCAATGTAATGTTTGTTGCAGTCCTTGCAG
>NC_063342.1:33928266-33979644 GCF_021869965.1 Rhincodon typus
CTGCAAGGACTGCAACAAACATTACATTGGGCAGACAGGAAGGAAATAAGCCACAAAAGTACACGAACATCAACTGGCAACAAAAAGACATGACCAATACTCCATCCACATGTGTAAGGAAAACCATCAGTTCAGTTGGGACAACATCAGGATCCTGGGACAGGCGAAGTAGAGACAAGCACGGGAATTCCTAGAAGCCTGGTTTTCCACTAAGAAGGCCAGCAACAAACACAAAGAACTAGACCCCATATACACTCCATTGCAAAGGAAAACCGGAAGTGAGGTAACCTAGTTCAACAGACACCAGAGTTTAAATAACAGGCAGGAAAACACAACAGCGCTTCATCGGAGGCTGCACTGATGATGTTACCCAGCAGGGTAATGAAACGTCTGCAGAACAACGAAACAGCTCGGCGAGCCAACCAACCACATGGACATATTGAATGGTGGGACAGGCTTGATGGGCCTTATGCTGTACTCCTGCCCCTATTGCTTGTGTTTTTATATTCTTAACTTTAGAAATGATAAACGCCCATGTAATTTGACTCACAGCATTATGTAATATCTTCTAACCAACAGCATTCTTTAATCTTCCATAGCTGATTATCCAAATAAAAAGTAAAGTATTACCAATGCAGCAAATCTGAATAAAAAATAGTACATAGCAGAACAGTGAGTTCCTCAAGAAAAGAAAATTTCATGTTTCGGACAAGAGTCTTTTGAATAAGAAATATTTCATCGAAGGATTTTTGACTGAAATGTAACCATTATCTTCTCTCCGGAGCTACAGGCATGAGACCAGCAGCACAGCAGTTGCAAGCCTCCTGCTTGTATATGCTAGTACAGTTTGGGCAACTCAGTGAGAATTATAAGTGTAGCAGCAACTAGGATCAGCTGATAAAGGAATAAGTGACAGTCTTCGTGAATATTAATTTCTGAAATTGGGAGGTGATTACATAGGGATTTATTGTTTTGCAGTTCTCCCTACAGCTACAGTAGTTTCTCCTCACTGTTTCTGCTAAGGTTTGGGAAATGGCAAAATTTTATATCTCTCCGCCTACACCTTTTTAGCAGTTAGGAATTCTCAAGATTAACGAGTGTTTGCAATAAGCATGCTGCAGTGAGCCATTACCATAGAGCAATAGGAACACAATGTGCAGCAAAGGACACTCGGTGCTTGCTGCATGAGACACAGCAGCAGTTGTTATCGCTGAAGTCATCTTTCCTGTGACACAAACTCTGCATCAGAGACTTCTCTCTTTCTTCTCCTTTGCTTCTATTTCTTCAGGCTAATATTCATCATCTGAGTGAAAAAGTCAGCATGAATAAGCACATCGTATCCTGTGCGATTAACCTTCATGATAACAATGCGCCATTTTAGTGCACAGTTTATGTTAATGTAATCAGCCTTGTATTTTCTAACATGGTATATGACCTGGGAACTGACACATACTTTGACTTCACCAATTCTAATACATCTCCTAAAGTTCACTGAGGCCATGGAGCAACAGAAATGTTGGTACAGAAGCCTCATGGCACTGAGTGGACCCTCACTTCATGTCACTATAGGCAATTTGGTGGTACTTCATTTGTGCTACTGTCCTGAGAGACGGCAGTATAATGTAGCCATGATCTCCAGTGAGTCTCTTGGGTTTTCCTCTTCCTGAGCCATCCTTCGCTGTGGCAATCTATAGGACAGAAAGGCTGAAGATGGTGAACAATTAGCTCTTCACATTAAACAAAGACAAAAGTGGGCAAAAGTTTATCACAGTGATGCTGGGACAACAGTGGAAACTCAGTCAATAACCTGACTCTGGAAGATACCATCATCTCCCACTTCTCAGGATACGAGCTACATTTCTTTCCATAAGCCATATGAGTTTTGCCCTAAATTGCAATGTATTTAATGCTGGAAAAGGACTCTCTGGTTCTGTGCATAATGTAAACATCTTGTGCAAATTTACCCTGTAAGAAAATACAGGAAATGAATTTGAAAATAACAGATTGAGAGTGTGTAACAATTCACAAAGGAGCACTGAGGTAAGAGATGTGGTGACATAAGGTTGTTAATCTGGCTCAAGTTGTTTCAGGGTCATAAATGTATGCAATTGATGGATAGCTATAATTCAAGGTGCTGAATTAGAGACTGCAATAATCAGAGAGTGGAAAAGTTGTTTAAAAACCTTGTTCTGTTTTTGGAGTGGGCAAGGAAGAAAATGAAATTGATCTGCTAAGGCAGAAGTTGTAACAATGGTTTTTAGAAGGAGCAACCAGTTTTGTTTCTTTATTCTAGTGCCTTTTTTACATCCTGCAATGTTCTCTTATCTGTTGTTTGCCTGACGAAAGGATGATGCATGTCAATTATGAATTAATGTTGTGAAGCTTCTAAATGATAATCCGTAAGAGGATTAAGCACAATAGCGACTTCAGCTTATCATTGGAAATTTGACTTGGGTATGGCTATAGTCCTTTGAAAATTAAAAATGAGATGTCTTACACAGTACATGCTTAGGTTTAATTTCTGATCTTAAGAAACTACAAGGGAACTCACAAATATAACCTTGTTTCATAGCATCATAGAGTCAAACAGACGGAAACAGACTCTTTGGTCCAACTAGTCCATACCGAACATGATCCCAAAATAAACTAGTCCCATCTGCCTTCTACTGACCCATATCCCTTCAAATCCTTCCTACTCATGTACTTATCTAAATATCTTTTAAATGTTGTAAATGTGCCCACACCCACCACTTTCTCAGGAAGTTCATTCCATTCGCGAACTACCCTCTGTGTAAAAAAATTGCCCCCGTGTCTTTTTTAATTTCTGTCTTCTCACTTTAAAAATGTGCCCCCTAGTCTTGAAATCCCCCATTCCAGGGCAAAGACACCTACCATTAACCCTATCTATACCCCTCATGATTTTACAAACTTCTGTAAGGTTTTATGAAAGCCAGTTTTAAAGAAGAAAGAATTATAAACAGGGTAATGTAGGCACAGACGGAAAAATGAATTTCAGTCAAGATTCCAAAATGAATATCATGTGTCATTGAATCTAAAGAAGAAACTTGATCAAGGAATACACAAGTGAATAGTGTATTCAAGTGCTCCAAGATGTTTAGATTCTTATGAAAAACTATTTGTCAAGAAACTGTATTTAATATATAGATATACAATTACCAATTTTACACATTTTATGTTTAAAATACAATTTGCATTTACGTAGTATTAACAATTTTCTATTACAAAGTCATTACATATTCTTGTTACAGTTCCTTGAAGTTTCGGATATAAATGAAAAGAAATAGTTCCGGCTGCCAATCGTGGTCACAGCTTCACATGGCTCTAAATTCTCAATCTCTACTTTTCCTCTGGCTAACCTGATAATGGAAGAGCCACAGTTTCACTATCTGATCATATATTTATAAGAAACATCATCCAATTATATAGGGTAAATGTACTTCAGTTGACTGGCTCTTTGTTTCACCTTCTAAGTCAGCCTGTCTCATTGAGACATCCATTCTGTTATTTATCCTGTCACACCTTACAGATCTGAAATTGTCAATCTTCAGAAGCATTCAAAAAAACAGACATTTCATGTCATATTAACTCTAGGTGAAAGTGATAGGACAATTTTAATTTTACATTATCTGTTACTGTTGCGTCATTAATCTTACAAATGCCAACTATTGCATTCGCATCACCGAACTAATGTCATACCCCTCCATTACTAATGCTTCATTAATGTTAAACTGCTCTATTCTGCTGTCTTATCATTCTCACATTATACCATTACCATTGTCAGACTAACGTCACATTACTTCGATATCAGACTTGCATTGATGGAACAACATAATTGCCATTGCAGTGTTCAGCCTTTGAGTCACCACTATCATTAGCTGCTTTTCTGTTCCACGTTTTTTTATTTCAATCTCACTGAATCACGAACAACTTATTATCATCTCATCAGTCCTGTCTTTCTTCCACACAAGTTTGATGGGTTTTGGGATGGCTGATAAATCCAATACCTGATATGCAGACTCTGCCAAGCACAGGGCAGATAGTATGGAAGAGTTGAGTAGATAGGCTGTTTGGAGGTTTGTCTGCTCCTGTTGATGCCTCAACTTTGCCACGGCACATTCCCAATGACATTTGTTGACATATTCAGTGCTTTCCTGAATGAACTTTCCCCATTTTGATAAGTCACATGAGTCAATGGATATGTTTAACCCCTTCAGAGATGTTTTGAAGAAAACCCTGAAACATTTCTGCTGTCCTCCTAAAAGTCTCCTACCATGACTGAGTTCTAAGTGGAACAGTTGCTTTGGGAGTCTGATGTCAGGCATTCGAATGATATGTCCCTGCCAGCACAGCTAGTTCAAAGTGATTAATGCCTCTATACTGGGCATGTTGGCTTGGAAGAGGACTTTGCTGCTTGTTCACTTTTAGATTTGGAGGATCTTGCAAAGGCACAAGTAATTGTACTTCCCCTGTGCTTTGAAGTGCCTGCAATAGGCAGTCCTAGTCTCCAGACCAACCAACTATACTTATGGCCATTTTCAACTTCACACAAGCCCTTGACTCTGTCAAGTATGAAGACTTTTGGAGTCACCTCCTCAGACTTTACTGCCGTCAGAAATTAGTCATCATTCATCCTCCATCTACTCCATAATGTACTCCATAATGTACGCACCTCCATCTCCTACCGACCAACCTCATCCCGCCCCCTTGACCTGTCCGTCCTCCCTGGACTGACCTATCCCCTTCCTAACTCCCTACCTACACTCACCTTTCCTGGCCCCATCCCCGCCTCTTCGACCTGTTTGTTTCCTCTCCACCTATCCTCTCCTCTATCCCTCTTCTATCCGCCTCCCACTCTCTCCCTATTTATTTCAAAACCCCCTTCCCCTCCCCCTTTTCTGATGAAGGGTCTAGGCCCGAAACGTCAGCCTCTCTGCTCCTATGATGCTGCTTGGCCTGCTGTGTTCATCCAGCCCTGCACCTTGTTGTCTCGGATTCTCCAGCATCTGCAGTTCCTACTATCTCTATCTCAATGACAATTGTGTTTATACAAGGCTGTTTTATTGTACCAAGTATCTTCTCATTTTCTTTGCTCCAATATTATAACTCACCTCCAGCAAATTACTCTCAGGCATTAAGATAACCTACAGAACAGACAAGAAATTGTTCATACATTTTTACTGCTCATATCTTACATTGCCATGAAATTTCCTTCTTAGGCTCTCTTTACATCTTACTCTTCTTTTATGTTCTCTCTTCCTTTCTTGACATTACAACAGCTGACTTTACATTTTTAAAATGAGTTTTTTTCTGCTATCGACACTATTAGAATATCACAGGATCACAAATCTGTCTTTTCACTCGTAGGTTAAAGGCAGCATTGCCCTTCATACTGTAACTCAAAAATAATTTGATACATGTTGCAGGACTGTGCTAGTGTAGCAATCTAAAGTAATATTGCACTTCAAATAAAGACTTTCAATTTTTTAGAGACTGAAAATGGCCATCAATTCCAAAGCTAATTCTTTTTGAGATATCAAGTATCATCTGTCAGTATGAATTGCAGTCATAGAGTCGTAGAGTCACACAGCATGGAAACAGCCTTATAGTCCAACCAGCCCACACCAACCATGTTCCCAAACTAAATTGGTCCCACCTGCCTGCACTTAGCCCATATCTCTCCAAACTTTCCTTTTCATGAACTTATCCAAATGTCTTTTAAACATTGTAACTGTACCTGCATCCATCACTTTCTCTGGCTATTCATTCTCTGTGTTAAAAAAGTTGTCCCTCATATCCTTTTTAAATCTTTCTCCTCTCACCTTAAAAATATGCCTCCTAGTTTTGAACTCCCCCACCCTACGGAAGAGACCCTTGTCATTCACCATATCTATGTCCCTCATGATTTTATAAGACCACCCCTCAACCTCCTATGCTCTAGTGGAAACAGCCCTAGCCTTTCCAGCCTATTTTTATATCTCAAACTGTTCATTCCCAGCAACATCCTGGTAAATCTTTTCTGAACTCTCTGCAGTTTAGTAATATCCCTCCTATAACGACCAGATCTGCACACTCAATTCTATAGTAGAGGCCTCAGCAACATCCTGAACAACCTCAATATGGTGTCCCGACTCCTGTAGTCAAAGGTCTGAGAAATGAAGGCAAGCGTGCTAATAACCTTCTTAATTACCTTCTTACATACCTGAACCCTAGGTCTCTCTACACTACCCAAGGCCCTACCATTAATAGTATAAGTCCTGTCCTTACTGGTGCTACCAAATTATAATACTTCACATTTATCCAAATTAAACTCCATCTGCC
Source organism: Rhincodon typus (assembly GCF_021869965.1). Lineage (NCBI taxonomy): Eukaryota > Metazoa > Chordata > Chondrichthyes > Orectolobiformes > Rhincodontidae > Rhincodon > Rhincodon typus. Next base: position 33,934,606 of record NC_063342.1, read on the forward strand.
ACTCCTCAGTCCATTGACCTAGTTAATCAAGATCTTTTTGTAATCTTCGACGACCTTCTTCACTGTCCACTATACCACCAATTTTGATGTCATCTGCAACTTACTAACCTTCTTTATTCTCAACCAAATCATTTATATAAATGAAAAACAAAAGTGGACCCAGTGCCAATCCTTGTGAAACACCACTGTTTACAGGCTTCCAATCCGAAAAACCATCTTCCAGCACCATCTTCTCTCTCCTACCATAAAGCCAATTTTGTCTCCAATTGGCAAGCTCACCCTGAATCCCATGTCATCTAACTTTATTAATTAGTCTACCATGTGGAACCTTGTCGAATGCTTTACTATAGTCCAAATAAACAATGTCTACTGCTCTGCCCTCAATCTTTTTGGTTAGTTCTTTAAAAACTCAATCAAGTTTATGAATCCTTTCTGAACTTGAATCCTTTCTGTCTCCAGAAACACATCTTATTGCCTCTTGAACAATTTATGCTGTCTTCTTCAATGACCTTCCTTGGTAACTTAATCCACAACTATATTACCTTGAAAATGAAAAAGTTATTTCTTTTCAATTCTACCTTCTTAATTATTTTATTTGTGCCATCTTGTAAAAGATTCCCTTCACCATCTCTCTTCGTAATTTTGAAGACTTCAATCTGATCTTATAAAAGTTGCTTTTTTGTAAAGAAAATAAGCCCAACCTCTTTGGCTTCTCTTCATCACTCAAATTCCTAATACCCAAAATCAAATTTGTCACTTCCTGCTCCTTCAACAATATCCATGCTGTAACACTGAATATAAATGAATTGATATGTGTAACATGAGAACAATAACCATGGAAACATAATTTGATAACCCATCACCTACCTGTGACATTGTTTTGCTTCCCGAGTCATATTTCTGCTAAAACAATGGACCTCACTTCAGATGAACTTTAACACTGCTGTAGCATTTCCATAGCGTAACTGTCTTGATAATACTAAATAAACAACCTGCAGTAGTGCTATAGCATAGGTGCAATGCATTTTTGTAACAGCATAACTTTTCTTGAAGGATATCAAAAGATTCTTTGCATTTTTGGCACTCAATGTTTAATTATTTGGATTCCTTTAAATGTATTGACCCAATATATCATCTTGCAAATATACAGATGTTTACACAATCACAACTTTAATGACCTTTCAAGTATACAGGGCTCTTTATAATCTCTGTTATATGGCAAGCTTTGAAAGAATAAAGTTGTTAAATTGTGGATCCATAGGCCATTCCATTTTAAATGATTGTTGTCTTTCTGTTCCTCTCTCTGCAACTTCTTCTGAAGCGTTACTGAAAAAATCCAAATGCAAGCTTTGAAATGTGTATATCATTATTATGGAAAATCCAGGAACTGGCCTGCCATGACAAAACTGCTGTCCTAATATACCTCTCAGTTTCAGCAATACCTGAATGTTCTGAATTGCTGCTTGGTCAGTTTTCTAGGAAAATTTTTGAATTTTCATTTTTGGTGCAAACCAGAAAAGCATAATTTACATTTTGCATCACAATTCACACAAACATTGGAACGATCTGAAAATACTGCATTGTTAAGAATTTATAGCATTATCTACAATGGTGCCATCCACAAGGTTTCTTGAATTTATTGAAGTGTTGGAAGATATTTCTTCAGTATGTTTGGCATGTTCTTTGCTACCATCCAATGACTCAAGAGTTCCTGATCCATTGGTTCCCATTGTCTTGCACCATGTATCATTTCCTGTCTCATAGTTCTGAAGAGGGATCAAAACATTATGCTTTGTCAAAAAATCATCGCTGTATTTGGCTTCCATTGAGTTTCTCCTCCTCATGTTCCTGCTAACAGTTGCGTACCTTCCAGTTTCCTCAAAGCTCAGGGATAAAGTGACAGTTCCACTGCCAAAACTGACCTTCTGCTTGCTGCATCTCTGCATTTCCATGGTGATTCTCTCATCATGGGCGCTTTGGCTACAGATTGAAGATGTTGGAGAGGAGACAGTTGAACCACCAATACTATTAGACCTTTTACGAGACAGGGTGCTACGCCGCAAAGTTGCCTTTGCTGCCACTTTAAAAGCATGGGCAGCCGTACTGCATCTCACTTCTTCAATTGTATTTCTTGACGGTTTAAACAAAATTATGTAGCATTTGTTAAAATAAATGCATCCAAGTAACCCAAAACTTGATGCAAGAATAGCAATGACTTCTACAGCTGAAACAAATTTCCCATAAGTGCTGACGTAAGCAGGAATGAATGAGATCCAGACTATGAAAAATATCAGCATACTGAAGGTAATAAATTTGGCCTCATTGAAGTTCTCTGGGAGTTTGCGAGACTTAAAGGCAAAAAAGAAGCAAATGGCAGCAAGGAGGCATGTGTAACCAATGAGAAAACCAAGTGCCATTAAGGAGCCTTCATCACACATAATAAAAATGATTTCATCTTCTAGTTCATGATTTCTGTAGCTTGAAGGGGGTGCTGTGTAAAGCCAGATAACACAAGTAACTATTTGCACTAGAATACAGAGGAAAACAAGTAAGAATTGCAAATTGAGGCCCACCCACTTTCGATGGAGGCTGGTTGGGATCTTGGCCTCAAAGACTAATAATACGCGATTCGTTTTCACCAGAATGCAAGAAATGCACAACACGAAACTAATTCCAAATGCAGGTTGACGCAATCTACAGGTCCAATCCTTAGGTTCTCCAATAAAGATCAATGAGCTGGAGAAACAGCAGATTAAGGAAAAGAGGAGGAGATAGGAGAGTTCTCTGTTAGTGGCTTTCACAATAGGTGTATTTCTGAACTTAATGAATACTCCCAAAACAAAGGAAGTCATCAGTATTCCCAGAATGGCAAATATTGTCAGGGCAATTCCAAAAGGTTCAATCCATGACAGGTATTCAATCTCCTTGGCTATGCATGACGTATGATTCTCATTTGACCAGAAATCATTGGGACATTTTGTACACGCACTTGCGTCTAAAGGAGATAAGATAACAATGAGTATAGTTAGCTTTTTCTCTTATACAAGTAAGTTTTCAAAGCACTGACTCTTTGGTCAATGAAAGAGCATAGTCAATTCATTTTGCCTCACTTTCATGTTATTACTACCTTATCCAACAATTAGTATGAGGATTAGAGATAACAAGGTGTGGAGCTGGATGAACACAGCAGGCCAGGCAGCATCAGAGGAGCAGGAAAGCTAATGTTTCGGATCTGGTCCCTTCTTCAGAAATGGGAATTTCTGAAGAAGGCAGCATCAGAGGAGCAGGAAAGCTGACGTTTCGGGTCTGGACCCTTCTTCAGAAATGGGAATTTCTGAAGAAGGGTCCAGACCCAAAACGTCAGCTTTCCTGCTCCTCTGATGCTGCCTGGCTTGCTGTGTTCATCCAGTTCCACACCTTGTTGTCTCAGACTCCAGCTTCAGCAATTCCTACTATCTCTCAGTATGAGGATTAAGTTTTGAGTTCTGAGGAAGGGTCACCGGACCCGAAACGTTAATTCTGTTTTCTCCTTCACAGATGCTGCCAGACCTGCTGAGCTTTTCCAGCAACTTTGTTTTTGTTCCTTAAGTTTTCTCACCTTTTAGCTCGGTTTTAAGGTTGACTGATAGTTTAATCTGATGTAGTTGGTTCACCAACCATCAATGTGCAATCACAATAGTATCATTTACCAGTTCTTCGCTACTCACATTTTAATCTGTACTAAATTCTACTTAGCTATCCAATTTGTCCTCACCAAATCTTCAGTAGCTCTGCATCCAGATGTATTTATTGCAAATGAGTCATTTTTCTTTACAGCTTTATTTAACTTCCTTGCAAGGCTTTTGTTTGTGCTTTCTGATCCACACTTGTTTTATGTCTCAGTTTATATTCTTTCCTTCTCTGACTCTGATAATCTGTGCATTTTACATCTGTATTCTTCAATGTTGCTGGTGTGATAATCCTTGTATTTATAAGCATTTTTCTTATGTTCTGCAGAAGCCAACAAGCACATTCAGTTTCAAGGGGATGTTGCATTTGAGTGTTTCAAAATAAATCAGTTACATGCAATTCTGCTTAGGAGCAGAGATGGAGCTAGTTGCAAGATTTTTAATAGGTCCCTGAGGAGATTTCACTGGTCACTGAAGAGGAATTCATAGATTACAAGCAGTGCGAAAGTGAATGTGAGTGAGAGAAATGAGAGAGATAGAGTCCATGCTACACAGTGCTGCTGGAAAGGCAACTGAATTACATGGATTTTTTTTTTGTAGGGGCCTCAGCAAGACATTGCAAAAGCAGTTGGATGTTTCAGTGCTTTTAGATCTGAGGAAGAAGTTCTTGGAGTTAATAGGGAGCTAGGCGTTGAATCAAGGTTCTGGAAATGTCCCAGGAACTGTGGACATTTAAAAAGAAGCCAAGTGCCACTAGTAGTTCACTACAGCCAAGATAGGGTATTGTAAAGCACACAAGCAGTATTTGTTTGGTGTGACTGAGCAAGATTCGAGCTGAGGGAAAAATTAAGGGGTGAAGCTAGCTTTTGTGGAAAAGCTGGAGTACTGCCTGTGATTAAGTATTGGAGTGCAGTTTCTGGATTCTGGGGAATTATAGATCCAGGAAGGGAGGGTGATTGACCAGAACAGAGCTGTCACTGAGGCAGCCCATGATGAAATTGAGAGGGAATTTCAAGGCCAGGTTAGTAGAAAAGAAGAAATGAAAATTGAAGAATTCCTTGTTAAGTTGCATGAGATTTGATGACTGACCATGTTGTCATTCACATCTGGGGGTAATTGCTGAACAATCCTGCCTTGATTATATTTGCTATTTTGTGTACACTGTAGGGTGTTTAATCACAGTCCATTACTCATTTATTTTTATTTGTTAACAGGATGAGGGCATCGCTGGCTAGGCAGCATTTATTGCCATTCCTAATTGCCCAGAGGGCAGCTGAGAGTCAACCACATTGCTGTGGGCCTGGAGTCAAATGTAGGTCAGACCAGGTAAGGATGGCAGTTTCCTTCCCTAAAGGACATTAGTGAACCAGATGGGGTTTCCCTGATAATTGACAATGGATTCACAGTCATCATTAGATTCTTCATTCCAGATATTTTATTGAATTCAAATTCCACCATCTGCCCTGGTGGGATTTGAACCTGGGTCGCCAGAATGTTATCTGGATCTCTGGATTAACAGTCCAGCGATAATACCACTAGGCTATCACCTCCCCCAATTTTACCAATTGTTGGTTCTGGGTATTAGAATATAAATTGTACATGTATTGCAGATTATATTACTGTTCTAATGTTTATTGTTGTTTGTTAAAAAAAAGTGGAATCTTGTGGCTTTATTCTGTTTGTAGGTCCCCTGGAACTCACACTTTTGTCGACTTTAATAAAGAGGTTGCTGGTCTCCAGACAGCTCGTAACATAAATTTGGTAGACAGATCCAGGATCATAACACTGATAGAATCTTCAGTTAACGTGCAGTACTCAGAAGAAAATTCTTCAAAACCTTTGATTTTACTACATTTCTTCCCACCTTTAAATTATCTCTTTGGAACAGATTTACAAATTTAAACAACTAGCGTCAAATTCAAGCGAGCAGATTGCTTGCCCAGCTACAGCCCTGCATAAATGTGACATTAAACGGGCTATAGGTATTAATGGATCAGGTAAGGTGTCACTTTCCAGCAGGTAACTGCCTGTTTTTCAGCTGCAGCTGTGTTGCATTTTTCTCTATAAACATTGGTAGCTTTTTCGTAAACACAAATAACCTTGCAAAAGCAGTCTCCTTTAGTCCTCTACCAAGGAGATGAAAGACTATCAGGGCCATGCAGAGTTGACGTTAAAATTAGATCAGCCGTGATCTTATTGAATGGCAGAGCTGGGCTGAAGGGCCGAATAACCTACTGTTGTTCCTTGTTTATATGTTTTCTATGTTCGCAAATATATTTGCTTATCTTTGCAGAGATGTAAGTGGATGTCAATTATAATATTTGCATTTTAGTTCACATGTTTCCGAAGGGAGAACTCTGAGATTTGAACATATATGCTCTATAGCGGTCTCAGTTATACGTATATGTACAGGGATAAAACTAATAGTTTTGCTTACCACTTTCATCACTAAACTCTCCTTCTGCGCATGCTACACACTCAAAACAGCAGGTAGGCTCCCCTTCAATTATTCCCTTCCTGGTTCCAGGCACACAATCACGACTGCAGTTTGAAAAAGGCACCTAGGAATGTAAATAAATAAAGAAATGTTGAAACTTTGAACAGATTCATTAAAATTCTTTGGGTCAAATTTATAATCAGTGTGTGGTTGATTTCCTATATAAATTCACTGCCACATTTTTTCTCTGTGGATGCATCACTTAAATATTTAGCTCTTCTTTCGAAATTTTTTCCATTGAAATAGGTTCTGACAGATGACGTTATTCCATTGCAGCAGTTTTAACTGTATTTATCCTCCAAGTAGATTTAGTTGCTATCCATTTTTGTCACATATGCAATTCCTTTGTAGTTATAATTCTAAGCAACTGCCTGTATGTACATTTTATGTTAATGCAATTTGTGCGAAATGAAATTGGAATTGTGCCATTCAATTCTGCATGTTCCCTATTGTTTTACCAAAGGTCTTCACAGCCTGTCACTACATTGCTACCCTATATGGAAGCAGTTGTTTGTTACAACTGTGAACAGCGGAACTCTTGTTTGAAAGTACTGGTCAAAGAAATTTCTCTCAATCTTGCTAAATTATCTCCAAATGTACTTCTGCCATTGAAGAAAATTCTGTAAATTAAGTATGGTGCTCACAATTTCATCTTACAATTTAGACGCAATACCAAATACGTCAGTCTGGGTGTGGTCAGTGCATACGAGGAAAACGAATGTGTCTTCAGATGATGCTACAGAAGGGTACCATGTAGGTAATAAATAGGATGCAGTCAAAGATAGTTTCTTGGGGGACACCATTCATAACCTTGCAAGAGGGGGAGGAGAATTCATTGCATGTGATCTGACAAGTGTTAGATCAATAAAAATGGAACCAGGTGAGAGTAGCTCACCCAGCTGGATGACAGTGGAGAGGCTTCAGAGGAAGATTATGTGACCAACTGTGCTCAAAGCAGCTGATAGATTGAGAAGGAAGTAGAGGGTCCATTTACCTTAGTTGCAGTTACACAGAGTGTCATTTGTCACTTTGATATGGTGATTGGACATAAACTTGTTTAGAGGGATTCAAACATAAAGTCCTCGGAAATGGATTTAGGAGGTGACAACATGTTCTAGGTCTTTTGGAAGGAGCAATGTTGGAGATGGAATGGTAGGTTGCAAGGATAGAAGAGTCAAGGGTTGTTTTTTGAGAAGAGATGTGAAGATGGAATATTTAAGTATCTGAAGAATGAGAAATTTTCAACATGTCAGTTAACGTGGAGACGAGCAGGGGAATATGGGCAGTCAGAGGTCTCTTTAGAAAAAGGATCAGAGAGCAGAAGGTGGGTCTTATGGATAACATAAGCTCAGAGAAGACATGATGGGAGACAGGAAAGAAGGGAGAGGAAGATACGAGATCAGGACTTGGGGCATGGAGGAGTGTTAAAGGAAATTTGGCCCGTTAGACTCAAGTAAGGGAGGGAAGTGGATGTATAGCTGATTCGATGGTGTCTCAGACTTGGTAAACAAGAAGTTTGCGAGCTCTCATTTGTTAGAGGTGAGGATAGAGGTGATAGGAAACAAAATTTGAAAAGATTGCAGTTTGGAAAAGAAGTTGGGAGTACCTTTGGATTTCCAGTTGATTCTAAAATAATGAACCGTATTAGCAGATGAGAGCAGTACCTCAAGGTACTTCATGTCATCCAGCCAGAATTGAAAGTGAATGGCTAAAACTGTTGTCTGCCATAACCAGGGAGAACAACCAGGTTGAAAGGTCATAACAGTTTTAATGGGAAGCAGGGTTTCAAATGTTAAATGGGGATATGACTGATCAGAGCAAGAACTGCAGAAACATGTGTTGAGTGGAGAACCAAGGGCTATTGATATCGAGTCTGATGTTGTAAGCGATTTGCGTGAGACAAAATACAAAATAGTACAAACAATACATTATAAATTGTGTCTGAGTATTATCCCAGTCTGTGTTATCAAATACTGAAGCAGCTTGAAATTAAATTTCAAAATTGTTTGGGAATATAACAGAAATATTAAATTTGAAATATTATTAGTAGTAGCAAAATAGCTAATTATATTTGAGAGGCTGCAATAAGTTCAACTATTATACAAATAGCTGGCTGGTAGACTAAAACTTGTGTATTCTGTTGAAGCTTTTCATTTTGCACTCATCAGGACAATTTGCAAGAATACCAACTCCAGCAGGTAAATCAACATCTGTACTGCACAACAGGAGGGTGCTGATTGGTTGGGATGTTGGTTCTAATTTGTAGAGACATTGCCATGGAGTATACACCAATGATAATTGACAGTAACTGCCGGGCTTTCTTTACATCTTAAAGATCTGCTATGTTTAAAATGCAAATAAAGGCTGATAGTTAACTGGTTTAATGCATTGGTTCTCCATGGGAATGTTTCTACTATCAGAGTCCACTTACTAACTCCACTTACTCTCCTTTCATTTAGAATAAATGTTGGTTTTTTTCCCTTGGATTGGTGTTCTTGCAAATTGTCCTGATGAGTGCTAGATGAAAAGCTTTGACAAAATGAGCATTTATTTTGGTAAAATAGCTATTACATACTAAACTATTAACTGAAATATATTCATATATTTTCCTTTGTATAATATTAAAAGGATTGCTATTTACAAGCCTACTACAGACCACTGATGATTTAGCAAAATTACTTTTCTTTAACATGAACTGAAGAGATATACTGCAACGATCAGTGAAAATTATGAAATTTTACATTTGACAAATTGTATATTGAACAAAATAAAACAGATGATTAAAAATTGATCACATACCACTTTTGAGAAGCCACTCCACAAGATTTTCTTGTCATTTATGTTGAGTCTGTCACTTGGTTTAGCATCTGCATTGTAGTTGCCAACTTCTTGAAACACTACAGATTCATCTTCAGGGGACAACTGCCAATTGATAATGGTATAATTTCCTTTAAGGTCACCTTGATCATCAAAATCAACCTGCTCGCCCATGCTGTTTGTAAACTTCAAATGCAGCAGATGGTTGAGAACCTAGTAGATATTTAAAAGACATTGTAACAAATCTTGCATGTATAATTCATTCAAGCACACTGGTCTGTAATGTGGGTCCCTGTATTTTTTCTTAAAGTGTGTATTTTATATTATCGTGACAATGCTGAAAAGGAAACAAACACAAAACAGATGAATTGTAATAACTACCATTTGCCTATCTCCAGCTGCTACTGTCTCCACTGATCCCCTCTCAAATCCTTTGTGTCTCTCTGATTCTGATTTTATATTTGTTTCCACTTTTGCTTTGTTATCTCTTTCTCTCTTAAAGGCTCTGAGGAGTTAAGAACAGTGACTTCGACCAATTTGGGCTAACTTAAAGTTCAGAATTTATTTGATAAATAAATTAAAATTTATAAAGAAAGCAATTGTAAAATTGGAATTCATGTTTCATTAAAAAAATCACAGAACGTTTGTAGAAAATGTGGAAATTTGATGGCTAATGGTAAAGAATAAAAAGCAGACTCCAAAACTACATTTCCTAATTTGAGCAAAAAGTAAAAATAGCAGATACTGCCACAGAATGGTATTAGTGAATATGATGCCTAATGACCTTTCTAAATCAAAGTGGGGATCAAAATGAAAAAGGGCAACATAGAAAAATGCCAGGTTAATTTGAATCTAGTCTGACAATTTACTGTCTCTTTTAATTATAAATTCTGGGGTGATTCTGCCTTTCATTTCTTGTAACTCAGTCCTCTGATTACACCATGTGGTCTTTCTTCACTGCTTTTTGAGCTTAAGTGCTTCCTCAAGTCTTACAGACTCAAAGTGAATGCAGATTTGAGGTGCAGCCAGATCACAGCAATACACAGTTTTAGCATGTCAATATTAGACATTAAATGTGACATCTTGATTTAAGACATGTCAAACAAGGCTTGGAACATACTAGTCCACAAAACCTTTCATTAACATATGTATCATATGGTTTTCTGCTCGCCTGTAATACACAGCTAATAATTTTCTAAAATAATAAATGGGAAGCAAATGTTGAGCTCTACTGAGCTCATTTATATTTATAACAATTAACTCACTTGACTGGATGGCTGGTTTGCAATGCAGTGTAACCCCAACAGCCCAGCTTTAATTCCCTCACCAGCTGAAGTCATTGTGCAAATCCCATTTTCTAAATCTCCCCCCTCACCCGAGGCAAGTTGTCCCTCAGGCCAAACTCACCTCTGGTTATCTCTTCACAATAAGAGAATAGTCCTCTAGGATTATCACAGCTATCCATATTCAGCAAGCACTATCAGCCTCACCCTTAATTTGATAGCGTGTATTTTCTCTGGCTATTAACGTGTTTTAAATTAACAAACAGTAAAATATTGCTAATGATGTAAATATGAAACAAAAATAGAAAATGCTGGCAACATTTAGTTGAGCACAGTATCCATGCACAAAAGAACTGTGGATGCTGGAAATCTGAAACAAAAACAGAAATTGCTGGAAAATCTCAGCAGGTCTGGCAGCATCTGTGGAGAGAAATCAGAGTTAACGTTTTGGGTCCAGTGACCCTTCCTCAGAATTGATGGTAGCTAGGAAAAGGATGTTTTTTGTACAGAAGATTGGGTGGGTGATGGGGGAGGAGTAAACGATAGGTGGAGATAGAGCCCAAAGAGAGAGAAAAACAATTGGGCAGACAAAGGAGTGGTTAAAGGTCAGTCTGGAGAATAAATAGCTGCTAATGGGGACTATTAGTGGCTGACAATGGGTAGTATGTGGTAGCCCATGTAATGACAAGGCCTGGTGTGTGGAGGGTGGGGAAAAACATGGGGAAAGGTACTCAAGCCCTAAAATTGTTGAACTCGATATTAAGTCTAGGATGATGTAGGATTCCCAATTGGAAAATGAGGTGCTGTTCTTCCAGCTTCTGGTGGAAAACTCCAGCAAACCTGAGACAGAGATGTTGGCCAAAGAACATGGTGGCATGTTGAGGTGGTAGGCAACTGGAAACTCAGGGTCTTTTTTGTGGACAGAATATAGGTATTCTGCAAAGTGGTGACCCAGTCTATACTTTGTTTCCCTCATGTAGAGGAGACCTCATTGTGAGCAATGAATACATTAGACTAGATTGAGTGAAGTGCAGGTAAAGTGCTGCTTCACCTGGAAGGTGTGTTTGTAGCCATGGATACTGAGGAAGGTGGGAGTAAATGGGTAGATGTTACACTTTCTGTGATTTCAGGGAAAGATACTGGCTTAGTCATAAGAAGCAGAGGGTAGCAGTGAAAGGATGCTTTTTGGAATGGACATTAGTGGTGTTTCACAGAGAGGGAGTGTTGGGACCTCTGCTGCTCATGGTCTACATAAATGATTTAGAGGAAAGAGTTGCCAACAGTGAGGAGGACTATCAGAGGATACAGAGGATAAAGATCAGTTGGAGGCATGGGCAGAAAAATGGCAGATGGAGTTTAATCCAGACAAATATGAGATGATGCATTTTGGAGGGTCAACTATAGGTGGAAGTCATACAGTTAATGGCAGAACCCTTAGGAATATTGATACGCAGAGGAATCTGGGTGTGCAGGTCCACAGATCACTGAAGGTGGCAGCGCAGGTAGATAAGGTAGTCTTCATTAGAAGGGGCATTGAGTATAAGGATAGACAAGTTATGCTGCAGCTTTATAGAACTTTAGTTAGGCCACACTTGGAATATTGTGTACAGTTCTGGTCACAACACTAATAGAAGGACGTGAATGCTTTGGAAAGGGTACAGAAAAGGTTTACCAGGATGTTACCTGGTATAGGGGATTTTAGCTATTAAGAAAGGTTGGATAGATTGGGTTTGTTTTCCCTGGAATGCGAGAGGTTGAGGGGCGACCTGATAGAAGTTTATAAGATTGTGAGTGGCATAGATAGAGTGGAAAGTATGAGGCTTTTTCCCTAGGGTGGAGGTGTCGATTACTAGGGGACACAGATTCAAGATGCGAGGGGGGACGTTTAAAAGAGATGTGTGATGCACGTTTTTCACACAAAGGGTGGTGAGTGCCTGGAACACGCTGCCAGAGGAGGTGGTGGAAGCAGACACAATAGCAGCATTCAAGAAGGACCTGGACAAATACGTGAATAGGATGGGAATAGAGGGTTAGGGATCTTGTAAGTGAAGACAATTTTAGTATGGAAGGGCAAAATGTGTCAATGTAGGCTTTGAGGGCCAAAGGGCCTGTTCCTGTGCTATATTGTTCTTCATTCTTTGATATCGTGGGGGTGTGGGGAGTTGTTGGGAGTGAAGTATGAGTGGACCAGTGTGTCCCAGAGGGAATGGTCCCTGCAGAAGACTGACAAGGGAGGGGAGGGGAATATGCGTCTGTTGGCGATATATTGCTGGAGGTGGCAGAAATGGCAGCTAATGATCCTCTGGATATGGATGCTGGTGGGATGGTAGGTAAGGACCAGGGGGACTATATTTCAGTTATGGGATGGAAGAGAGGGGATGAAGGCCAAAGTGTGGGAGAATGGTCAGACCCGGTTGAGGGCACTGTCAACTATGGTGCTTGGGAATCCTCAGTTGAGGAAGAAGGTGGACGTTTCAGAGGCTCCATTATGGAAGTTGGCCTCGTCAGAACAGATGCAATGGAGATGGAGGATCTAGGGTAATGGAATGCAGTATACATAGATGCTGTTTTGGATGATAGGAAAGGATAGGAATAGGAAAGGTGACAGTCTCTGAATTGGAGTGCATATGGGGCAGGATGCTATGTTTAGAGGCCTTTCGGAGACACAGAGGTCGAGAAAAGTTTGATTCCACCTGAGACAGTGTTTGTGAGGGAGTAAAGTTGATGCCAAAGCTGGAACCACTCTAATGATTGTCACAGTGCCCATTTTTAAACTCCACAAGGAATGCCTCATTCTCAATGGGTGCAATGGGTAACAACTAATATTATTTCTGTCCTTAATTGGAATAACACATGGAAACATTTCGAATAAGACAGATTTTTACATTATGTTTATTGTACAAAATATTGAGAGATGTCATTTATTGAGAGGGAAAAATTTCAGCTCGCTCCCTAACACGTCTCTCACAATCCATCCAGCTGAGAATGGATGACACAAGTGGAACTGTGTGTAACAGCATCAGGACCATGGTGCAATGCTGTTGACGATGTTGCAGAGCTGCACGTCACTGAGCTTAAATGCTCTGGTGTGGGTGGAGTTAGAACATAGTGCGCTACCTGGAAGAACACTATTAAAGCGCAAATTCTAGAAGGATGCTACCAGATTGCAACAATCTAGATTGGAAAACTCACATAAGCACATGAACAGCCAAAAGTGATAGTCTAGTTTTTACCTCAAGTAATAATAAATCAGAGCCTCATATATCCATGATTACCCAGTATAGCAGTATTTAGTATTAATTTGATTTGATTTATTTATTGTCACATATATTTTGTTACAAAATACAGTGAAAAGTGTTGTATAGTGTTGCCACTCTCCGGTACCATCTTAAAACACCGAAAAATGAACATAAATATAAAGGCAGAAAAAATGTTAGACATTACACGCCTTCTTGTTACGTGCTCCGTCATGGGCCTGGTTGCGAGGCATGAGTCCCCTTTGCCTTGCCGCTGCCACTGGAATGGAAGTTGCCACTCTTCAGTGAGATCTCACCTCCACCGATGCTCTCGCCACTATGAATCCTCACTGGACCTTGCCGATGCAGGCACCACTGATGATGCCAGTACCACACCACCCAAACTTGACTCTGCTGCCGCTATGAGTCCGCTTCTGGCCCATTTCATTGGGCCAAAACTCACCTCCGCCTCCACCTCCATGAATCTGCCACCAGAAATCCAAACTCTGTAATCCGGCCCTGTACCTTGTTGTCTATAATCAACCATATTTCTTTGCAGTTCCAACCTGAAGACAGTTCATGACTTTGCCTTCCCTTAAAGTCTGCCATGAACCCAAACTCATAGTGTGACATCAAACCACATAACAAAAGGTGGAGGCAGCCTCTAGAAACCATGCTCGGACAATCATGAAAGCAGCAAAGATCAAGAAACAGACCTGAGATCAACTGGAGAGGTGAAAGCTTTACAAAAAATCATTTTATCAGAAAAATGTTGATTCAGCCTTAAGATGAGTTAGCAGCCAGAAAAGCCACAGAACTGAATAGGAACATGATGGAAAAGTCTCTGAACGGAAAATCCCTCCAAAGAAACCACCAGAACATTTAGTCCCAACAAACCTTTTTACAGTTAGTCATAGGGGAAACAAGCTTTTATAAAAAGCAAAAGAGCAGTAAAAACCAAGTGCAGTTAAAGGGAGGAACAATGGAGCTAAAGGTAGGGAACAGTGGCAGATGTTTCAGAAAATAGTTCATGGGTCACAGCAAAGGCATATTCTAGTGAAGAAGGAAGATTCCAGGAAGGGGGTTAAGTCAACCATGGTTAATCAGGGAAGTAATGGATAGCATCAAATTGAAAAAAAAAACTTTGATGAAAATTAGTGGTACGATAGAGGATTGGGCAAGTTTTAAAAACCACCAAAAGAAGACAAAAAATGGAGAAGATAAGCTTTGAAGGCAAACTTGCATGTAATATCGAGACAGTCAGCAATATCTTCTTTAAATATATAAAAAGGATGAGAAAGACCAAAGTGAACAAAGGCCCCTTGAAGAATGAAGCTGGGCAAATAATAATGGAGAACCAGCAAATGACAGAGGAGCTGAATAAGTACTTTGCATCAGTCTTCACTATTAGACATTAATAGCATCCCAAAATTGCTAAATATTCAAGGGCAAAAGGAAGAGAGAAAATAAGTACAATAACTATCACTAGAGGAAATGTGCTAGGGAAACTAATGGGGCTAAAGACCAATAAGTTCCCGAGATGCATCCTAGAATAGTAAACAAAGTAGCTACAAAGCTAATGGTAGCAGTGGTAATATTCTTCCAGGAATCCTCAGACACTGCAAAAGTCCCAGGTGATTGAAGAACCACCAAGATAACACCTTCATTTAAAAAGGGAAGGATACAGAAAAAAAAATAGGTAACTGTGGGTCAGTTAGCTTCACCTCTGTTATTGGGAAAAAGAGTCTACTATAAAGGATGTAATAGCAGATCATTTTGAAATGCATATGATCAAACAGAATTAACATGGCTGGGGGCAGCACGGTGGATCAGTAGTTAGCTCTGCTGCCTCACAGTGCCAGGGACCTGGGTTCGATTCCACCCTCGGGCGACTGTCTGTGTGGAGTTTGTACGTTCTCCCCATGTCTGCGTGGGTTTCCGCCGAGTGCTCCAGTTTCCTCCCACAGTCCAAAGATGTGCATTCTAGGTGGATTGGCCACGCTAAATTGCCCATATTGTTCAGGGATGTGTAGCTTAGGTGGGTTATAGGGGAATGGGTCAGTGTGGGATGCTCTGAGGGTTGGTGTGGGCTTGTTGGGCTGAAGGGCCTGTTTCCACACTGTAGGTATTCTATAATCTATGAAGGAGAAATCATGCCTGACAAATTTACTAGAATTCTTTGAGGAGGTAACAAGCAGGGTAGATAAAGAGGATGCAGTGGATATAATATGTATATGATTTCAGAAGCTGTAGGAAAAATACCACAAATTAGGCTCCTTAACAAGGTAAGAGCCCACGGTGTTGGAGGTAGTATATAGACATAGTCATAAATTAGCATGGATAGAGGATTGGCAATCAAGTAAAAAACTGAGAGTTGGGATGAGGGGACATTTCCAGGATGGCAACCTATAACTAATGGTGTACCACTAAACTAAATCGTGGGTTCAGTTGCATGGAAAATCATGGAAAAAGTTAAAGGGGGGAAGACCATCAAGGTTTTCAGAACCAAGAGAGTATGGAAGAGCACAGGAATTTAATTTCAGGCACAGCAGATAAGGGGACAACTATAAGAAGGGGGCAGTCAATGCAGGACTGAGGGTGTTGTACTTAAATGCATGCAGTATATGAAAGAAGATAAATGAGCATGTAGCGCAGATTGAAATTGGCGGGTATGATCTTGTGGCTATCATAGAGGAGTGGCTGCAAGAGGCTTAGGGCTGGGAACTAAATATCCAAGGATATCAAAAGGACAGGGAGAAGGGTTGCCTTGTTAGTAAGAAATGAAATTAAACTGATAGCAAGAAGTGATATAGAGTCAGAAAGTATAGAATATGTGTGGGTAGAGTTGACGAACCGTAAAGGAAAAATGGGTGTTACTTACAGGCTTCCCTAGCTGTAGTTAAGATAAGGGAAGAAAAGCAATCATGAAATAGAAAAGGCATGTAAGAAAGGTGCTATTACAATAATCATGGGGGACTTCAATATGCAGGTGGAATTGGAAAATTGTGGATTGTCTATGAGATGGTTTTTTTGGAGCAGCTTTTATTAGACCCCACTGTGGAACAGTTAATTCTGGATTTGGTGATGCTTAATGAGGCAGGCTTGATTAGGGAGCTTAAGGTGAAAGAACTCCCAGGGAGCAGTGACCATAATATGATAGAATTCACACTACACTTTGAGAGAGAGAACTGGAATCAGATGTAATAGTATTGCAACTGAGTAAGGTAACTGCAAAGACATGAGGGACACCTGGCCAGAGTTGATTGGAAAGAAGCCTAGCAGGGAAGATGGTGGAGTAGCAGTGGCAGGAGTGTATTAATATTAAGTATCTGACATGCGAACGTTCCTTTGTACTCATGAACGACTATTTGAATATGGTCCTGCATTATGTTTCGAATGGCGTACAAATCAACTTGGGAATGGAATCAAGTATGGAACCTGTTCACAACCTGGGGACTGCCTGTACTGGCATTGGAGGCAGTCCAGAGAAGATTCACTAGACTGATCCAAGGTATGGAAGGTCTGTCTTAAGAGGAAAGGTTGAGTAGGTTTCATCTGTACACCTTGGAATATAGAAGAATGAAAGGTGACATTATTGAAACATACAAGGTTTTTAGGGGACTTGACAGGGTAGATACAGAAATGTTGTTTTGCCTTGTAGGAGAGTCTAGAATCAGAGGGCATAATCATAAGGGGTTGCACGTTCAAGACAGAAATGAAAAGGAACGTCTTCTCTCAGAGGTTTGTGAATCTCTGCAATTCATTACCACTGAGGGCTGTTGAGACTGAGTCATTAAGTATATTCAAGGCTGCGATAGATTTTCAATCAGTAAGTGGAATCAAAGGTTATGTGGAAAAGGCAGGAAAGTGGATTTGGGGATTATCAGATAAGAAATGATCTCACTGAATGGTGCAGCAGACATGATGGGCTGAATGGCCTATTTTTGCTCCAACATCTTATGGTCTTATGGTCTTAAAGGGAGAAATCCCAAATGAGTTCCTGCGAAAGAGACCAATTACCAGATGCCCTCAGCAGGTTTGAAACCTTAAGGGAAAGAACAATAAAGGTTTGTTTCCACCCAAAATATTAGGCTGACAAGCACAGTTAAGACTTCTGAGTTCACAAATTTCTGAACTACCTACTTGATGATAAAGTTAGTCACAGTAAATTAAGATAATTCTTCAGGTTCAGAAGTTAATAAATGATAAACTGATAGAATTGGGAAACAAATTAGAGGTGGAATTACCTGCCAGCACCAAGAAGAGGAAAGTAATTGAAATATTGGCAAAGCAATATTGAGACTGATGGAAATCCAGAGAGGACTAGATACACCAACTGGCAAATCACTCGAGTTAGCAAGGATTCAATTCTGGTTCAAGGAGTTCTGAATGTGAAAACCAATTGAAGCAACTTGAGAAAGAAAAGGAATTTAAAAAACAGGGTAGTGATGATAAAACTTGAACTTCTGAGGGAGGAGTAAGAAAAAAGAACCAACAATTCAGTGAGAGGAAAAGATCCAAGGAAAGGCCCAAAAGCTCAGAATTCAAGAGGCTGGAACTAGAGATTTAGCAGAGAAAGAAGGAGAAGGAAAGAGAAAAAGGGGAAAGAGGTAGAAATACTGTCTTAAAATGAGGCAGTTTGAGAAGGAAATGTCAGATGTCGAAGAAGACTCTAATGAGAAAAGTTCTAGTTATAAAGTCCAGCAGAGAAATGCTTAATTTGTACAAGCCCTACTGGATTTGAGCTAAAATTTGAGGGCATTATTTATGTCATTTGAGAAAACAGCAAGCAAATGAAGTGGCTGAAGGGAAACATGACATTGCCCATTCAAAGCAAGTGGACGGGTCCACTCTTCCCAATTAAGTCATGATGGTATAAATGCCACAGTGTGGATGGAGTTAGAAAACTTTGCATTCTCTGGAAAAACACCACCAAACTGCAACATTCTAGGCCAAAAGACTCACGTGCACACAAAGAAGATAGATTATTTTTTTCTAATGTAACTTGTACACTTTTCACAGTACTGATTTGCTAATTCTGATTCTAAAAGTCAGAGCCTGGTATGTCTGTGGTTACCATGTATGCTGGAGTATATAGGATTAATGTGTAATAGATAGTGTTACTTTGAAATGCAAGCTTGCAGGCAGTTCTTGACTTTGCCTTCTCCTCATCTAGAATCGAGCCCAAACATATAGAGGAGCATCAGACCACACAAGATATACTACTGACCAGAGACTAGTCTGCTTATAACTCATGGTACAGGCAGTGACCAGGTTGCAAACAGGTTCAGTTCTGAAGTTTACTCACAAGCTGATTTATATGCAAGTCAGAACACAATGCAGGACAATACAAAATAGTCATTTCTAAGTACAGGCAATGTCAGATCTTTAAAATTACACACGTAAATGAGACCACATTTGTAAGTATGAGAGTTTGGAAGTTGGACATTCATATCTCAGGGGCCTGCTGTACAGGAAAAGACAAGGATGAAAAGTAAAGCATAAGCTAGTTGTAGAGTTCCTGTTTCACAGAAATGTTAAAATGTTGAAATATTAAACAGTTTTCTTGTGAATGCATCAGAAATAGAACTGAATGAGTCAATGAAAGGATTGATGCAAAATCTCAAGATTAATAATTTCAAATAAAAATTTCGTCTAATAATGACACCATTAGTAAAACTTTTTTTTTACTTCAATAGCAACAGCTCATGGGCAATACCTCTGTTGGAGAATGTATTACTTAATGAGGAAATGAGACATACAGATCAGGAAAAGCAGAGGATTAATCCCTGGTCTGTGCTTTCACTGATAGTTGCGATGTGACAGATGTGTCCATGAGGTAGAGAATGGAAAAAATCAATTGCATATATTGATCCAGAGCTAGCCGGAGCAAAACAACAACTGACACAGTTACCCTGAATTAGGTCATTGTTATGCAAGTTTTCCAACACATTTTTCTCTCACGTTAATGGCGGTGTTTGTTGTGATCATTACCACTAGGTAGCACACGTGAACAAACACAGCTTGGCAGCAGAACAGCAAGTGCCTGGAACAAAGATGGCACTGCCCATATAATCACAGTGCAGTTTGGTCAGTGTGAAGAAATATCTCATTTTACTGAGACTCTTCCCGGAGTCCCAGTTGTTAACACTGACTGGGAAAGGGCTGGCTTTACACCATGGGCCGCTGATGTGAAGTGATTGCCTGACAGTTTGATGGATTTATGCTGTTTGTGCATTTTCAGTACAATATACCATTGATTAAACTTAATGTTCCATCTGATCTCCAAAAGGGAAAACAACTTCCTTAAAATTTGGAAATGACTGTAAACCTTGACAGGCATGAAAAATCATGGTGGAATATAATGAGCTGACTGAGTCATAGAAACATAGAAATAGCAGTCAGCCATTCAGCCCATCAAGGGTGCCTTTTACCTAACCCATCTCTACTGGTTATCAGAAATCTATCAATCTCTACCTTACATTTACTTAAAAGACTGGGCTTCCACCGCCCTCTGTGATAGAGAATTCCAAATGTTCACAACTCACTGAGTAAAATATTTATCCTTATCCCAGACCTAAGTAGTATGCCCCTTACTTTTAAATTGTTCCCCTTGGTTCTAGACTTACCAATCAGGGGAAACATCTTACCTGTATGTACCCTGTCTATCCATTTAAATATTCTGTCAATTTTAGAGCGGTCACTTCTCATTTTTCGAAATTTTACAGGCCCAGTTTGCCCAATCTCTCTTCATGGGACAGTCCTCCCATCCCAGGAACAGGTCTAATGAACCTTCATTAAGCTCCCCCTATGCAATAATGGCCCGGATTTTCCATTGGCTCACAATTGTTATTCCAATGTAAATAGGAGTGCCGCATTGGGACCCTGCAGAATCTCCATGGTAGCCGACTTGGAAGGAATTCCTTGGGAAACTGAATTTTCCTCTGGGCATTTCCCCAATGCCTGGAACATTTTGTAATTCTCCATAAAAACTGAAGATTTCATATTGAATACATAGTTTAATTCCTGAGTGACTATTAAACCTCATACAAACATCAGTGCCCAACTGCAGTTCCCCAGGTACCTGACACTCACTAGTAACCAACATTCCCCAGGGACCCAAGGCTAGATCTAACCCTCTAAACTACTGAACCCAACCCAATTCACCTGTTCCCCTGCTGGACCCGATCAAACAGCCCCCGCTGCTGGATTTGAAGCCCCCCAACACCTCAACCTGATACCTCCTGCCTACCCCAGCCTTCTCTAAACACTGCACCATTTACCTGGCTCCCTTGACATCACCCAAAGGGCATGCTACCAGTGCCCACCTGTTACCCTCCACAGTTGGCACCCTACCTCAATGCAACACCAGACCTCCCTAACCATCCTGCACCCTACCATCATGCTCTCCTTATAGTTATTTTTAATCAAGCTGTTCAGGCATGTTATTGACACATCTCTGGAACAGGTGGAACTTGAACGTGGATCTTCTGTCCCTGAGGCAGGGACACTACCATTGTGCCACAAGAGACCTTGCACTCACCTTCCATACTTACCCTTTGACAGGAGCTGTCAAAGTGGCTGCATGAGATTGCCACTCTCCGGAAAATCTGTCCCAACATATTTCCTGCGATAAGGAGAACAAAACTGCATACAGTACACAATTGTGGTCTAAACAAACTTCTACTTAATTAAGGAAAACTTCACTACACTTAACTCAAATCCTCTTGCAAGAAAGGCAAGCATTCCATTAGCCTTCCTAATGGCTTGCTGCATTTGCACATTAGCCTTCAGTGACTTATCAACAAGGATATTGTACACATCTGTTTCTCCTACCAAAGGAATAACATCACATTTTTCACATTATGTTACATCTTCCATGTTCTTGCCCAATCACTAACCCTGTCTAAATCCTCCTGAAGCCATTTTGCATCTTCCTGACAACAAATATTCCCACTTAGCTTTGTATCATCCAGACATTTGGAAACATTACATTTGATCCCTACCGATAAATCATTGATAGCTATTGTGAACAGTTGGGGCTCAAGTACTAATCCAATGGTGCCCCACTTTTCACAGCCTGCCAACACAAGAAGGATCTGTATTCCTAGTGTCTGTTTTCTGTCTCTTAGCCAATCATTAATCCATGCACTACATTACCTCCTATCCTATTTATTTTACAAGCCAGCCTCCTGCATCAGGGAAGGTGGTGGGGATGGGGGGAAATCTTTATCAAAAACCTTCTGAACATCTAAATATACTACATCTGTTGATGCTGTTTCATCACCTTTGTTAGTTACCTCTTCATCAGTCACTGAGTTCAAGAAGCTGTCTTTTTAACAGAAGGAAAACCTGTCTCAGCACACAGTTGTGTTTAACAGACTACCCACAGTTTTTGCACGTACACAAATGCATTCTGGTCAAGGAGGTTGTGTCACAGTGAACTGACATCACTGCCAGCCCCATCTACGTATGTGCGATGGCTATTTTGGCATTTGCAGTAATAACTTTGAAAGTTAAAGTCCTTGAACAAACAAAATGAGTATATATTCTATCAAACGTATAAAGAGAAATCAAGCAGGGATACAGATCAGCTTTGTCATAAGACACTTGCTGAAATGTGTTTCAGAAAATCTCACGTACACAAAAAATAAGATTAAAGACTCTCCTGCAGACACGCTGTGGGCACAGGTGATGAATACAAATACTATTTTCTTTAGAAAGTGCGCAATTGAAGATGCTTTACTTTACAGAAACCTGATGATCATTGAATAGGAAGACATCATTAATATTCAAGGAAAGAGAATCCAGCAAAAGTATTTTTAAGATGCATTTAAATTTAACATAGATTTTAATATCAAGATTATGATCTGAGAATATTATGCTTCACCAACTTTTTGAATTAGGTTATGACAAGCATGGAAATAAAAATGAAAGGTTTGCAGAAAGAGCCCCTCACATCAAGATGTTATAATTTTATCACTATGTATTGTTGTAATGTAAGAAATGAGAAAGCCAATTTCTGTAAAACAGCAACACATATGTAATCAATTAACCTGTTTTTGAGACGTTGATTGATGGATAAATATTGATGAGGACAACAAGAATAATGTTTCTACTCTTCATCAAAATAGGATGTTTACATCCATGTGAAAGTGGAGAGGGGTCTCATTCAACCAACAACAGTTCTGACACTTTGGCTTCAAGGAGCACTGTCCAAGGATATCATAGCTTTAGTGTACATGTTTATGGAGTGAGACGTGAACCAACAATATTTTAACTCTGAGGCAAGAACTCCAACAGGTACAGTGGTATAAAGGACAGGGTTCTGAAATTAAAGGCTGCAAAATTCAACTCCACAGTGCCACAGCACCTCTAGCACAAAAGAATTCTTAGAATCTAAAACTTTTAGCCAGATCAGTCCTCTCAGTCAAAACTGATTTGGCACACGTGCCATTTTGGAACCATTCAGGCCCCAGTGACTACCTTTTTGAATGTTTCCCGGGTCAGCATGAATTCAGTTAAACAAGTGTCCATTCACAACAGTTGTGTAAAGGAATCACCACTGGATTTCCAGATCAGATGCTTTTGATTTTCCTTTATACCTGCAGAGTTGATTAAAGTATAGTTTTGGATTTCATTGAGGGGTTTCAAAACCTTTTCTAGATTTACAAGGGACTAGTGCTGGTCTTGGACATGGATAGAAGAAGAGTTGTGAGTTCCTTCTGCAGAAAGTGTGCTGTTCATCAAAGCAACTACAGTTACAGTTTGTCTTGGGTCACAGCATAAATTGAATATGGGGTAGAGGTAGCAGAGAGAATAATTTGTGTGCAGAGCGTGAAGAAAGAGGGCTCTCAACAAAAGATCTTACTCACTAAGGGAATGCAGGCACTACCTCCAATTCAGGCAGGAATAGTGGTGAGGTACCCACATTTCACCATAGAAATGGCAACTGAACCTTTTGCAACCAGACCTGCAGTGTGAGGATGGCATTGCCAGTATGTACATCGATGGATCCTTCCAGGCAGAAGAAGGCAACAGTAGCAATATGTCACAGTTTTCCATTCAACACTGCAGCAGGGAGGTGAAAGAACCCCCTGCACAGGAAGCAGTAACTTCACTGTCTTCTCCCTTACCAGAGAGAAATAGCAAGACAGAACAAATGGCTTTGCTAAGCCAGTGGAAATGCTTCCCAAATGCAAAAGCCATCACTCCATGAATAGTTGATATGTAACCATACCCAGATGATCATGTTTTTGAATGCCTACTTTCCTGAAACAGCAACCGTGACATGTTCATTTTATCATAGCCTGCCATTCCAGCTGTCTGTGGACCACTACTAAGAACCTACTTGTTGATAGCCTGCCCATGATTCCCTTCCATCATATGACCATGTGTATGAATCATGCCCTTACAATGAGAACATTATAACCACCAGGAATAATAAAATTATACAATCATACAGTGCAGAAGAGGTCCTTCAGCCCATTGAGTTTGCACTGACAAAAAACTGGCCTAAATGTACACTAGTCCCACGCAGCACTTGGCCTTTAGCCTTGTATGTTATGACATTTCAAGTGCTCATCTGAGTACTTTGGAAAGGTTGTGAGGTTTCCTGTCTCAACTACCCTCCCAGGCAATGTATTCCAGATTCCTACCACACTCTGGATGAAAAGACTTTTTCTCAAATCCCCTCTAAACCTGCCTTCCACTTAAAATGATGTCCCCTTCAATGAAGGGTAACAGCCACTTTCTATCCAGTCTGCCTGTGTCCCCATAATCTTATACATTATAGTAGGGCCCCTCTCTCTGCTCCAAAGGAAACAGCTCAAACTTATCCAGCCTTTCTTCACAGCTAAACTGTTCTTTCTCAGGCAACATCCTGGTGAATCTTCCCTGCACCTCCTCCAGCGTAATCACATTTTTCGTATGGTGTGGTGATTAGAACTGCACATAGTCATCCAGCTGTGTCCAAACCAAAGTCATATACAGCTCCAACATAATCTCCCTGTTCTTATAATCTATATCACAACTGATAAAGGCAAGCAGCCTGTATGTCTTCTTAACTACCCTATTAACCCATCCTGCTACTTTCAGGAATCTGTGGACAAGCACCCAATATCCCTTTGTTCCTCTGAGCATCCAAGTGTCCTGCCATACCTTTCCAAACTGCATCACTTCACATCTTTCACGGTTAAAATCCATCTGCCACATTGTCCATCTGCCAAAACCATCTATATCTTCCTGTAACCTAAGACGTTCTTTCTTGCTATCGATCACTTGGCTATTTTTGTATTATCCGCAAACTTACTTATCATCCTCCTACGCTTTGTTCTCTATAATTTATATATATCATGAACAATAATGCACTAATCCCTGTGATATGGCACAAGACACCGGCCTCCAGACACACAAACAGCCTTCTATCACCACCCTCTCTCTCCAACTACTAAGCCAATTTCGGATCCAACTTGCCAAGTTACCCTGGATCCCATGAGTTTTTACCTTCTTTATCATGTGGGACCTTGTTAAAGGCTGTTCTGAAATCCATAAAGACTACATCAACTGCATTACCATCATCTACACAGCTGGTTACCTCCTTGAAAAATTCAATTAAATTTGTCAAGCATGACCTCCTTCTGACAAAGCCATGCCGACTATCCCTGATCAAATTCTGCCTCTCCAAGTGGAGATTAATTTTCTCCTCGGAATTTTTTCCATGGTTTTCCCACTACTGATGTGAGACTCCCTAGTCTGTAAATTTCATGGACCAAATTTGAACTTCCTTCCAAAGTGGCAGTGGATGCTAGATCGGTTGTTAACATTAAACCCAAGATAGATAATTTTTTATTAAGTAAAAGTATTAAGAGATATGAGCCAAAGGCAGGTATATGGAATTCGGCCACAGATCAGCCATGATCTCATTGAATGATGGAGCAGGCTTGAAGGCCTATTTCTATTTCCATGTTCCAAGTCATGACCATCTATGAAACAACACTTCGCTGCCCAAACTACTCAGGGGAGTTCTACAGTACTTGCCAGAATATGTCTCCAAGCTTGTGTAGTCTAGGCATCCTTTATAACTTTGTTTTTACGTGGACACAGCCATGTTGCTACTTAGTTTTTGGTGGCATATTGGTGGTAGAAGATGAAGAAGAGGAGGACAGTTGGCATCCAGAATTTCATTGCTTTGATTGAGCTGTTCATGAGTGGGATTTAGACACTGAGCCTTGAGATACCATTTCCACACCACTGTTGCTCCTTAATGCATATATTTCAAGATATATTCTACATTCCATCATCATGATCGCTTGGCCATAATCACAAAATAGGAGCCATCACCAAAAAAAATCCATATGAACTTTATCCATCAGTACTTGCAATAATGCACATAGATCTGAATTATCCCCTGCTGTGTATTCACTTAGTGCCTGTCCTGTCAGTACCTTCTTCTGGTCTATTGTTCCTACTTAGTGCAACTGAATGCCTGAAAGGTTCCTGCTTTGGACTGCACTACCTTGGAATAGGTGGCAGCCATGGAGTAGCAGTTGGTGTAAGTACAAATTGTGGCAAACAGCAAGAAGACAACAACTTCGTAGGTTTCCTCTGGGTGCTCCAGTTTCCTCCCACAGTCCAATGATGTGTAGATTAGGTGGATTGGCCATGTTAAGTTGCCCAGAGCATCTGGGTGGGAATAGCCATGGGAAATACTGGGATACAGGGATGGGGGATGGTCTGGGTGGAATGCTCTTCAGAGGGTCAGTGTGGACTTGATGGGCTGAATGGCCTGCTTCCACACTGTATGGATTCTATGATTCTATAATTGTGCTCCAAGGATCCACCTATAAACATTTGAACAGAAGACCATTTGGATCCTTGAGCCAGCTCCCCCCATGCACTATAATCATGGCTGATCTATTTGTCTTCTGACATCCACATTCGTACCTACCATGATAACCTTTTATTTCCTTGCCTAACAAGAATCTATCCACCTCCACCTAAAAGTTATTAAATGATCCAGGCTCCATTGCATTCTGAGGATAGTATACAATTAGTGTGCTCAATTACATGTTATACTTGCGATCCCCATGCCTGGATATCAAGCCAATCAAATTTTCCTCCAATGTTCCTCACGTGACTGAAAGTGTTCAAAGAAATTGCCTGCAGCCTTTCCAGCCTCCACAATATACTGAATGTTTGAAATTGACTCCAGGGAAAGTGACTGAGTCAAACATTTGTTGAGGAATTTGGTGATATCCAAGTAAAGGTCATGCTGATATAAACTACATTTAGTTGATAAGATATTCAGGCACAACAGTTCCCAGGTTCCAGAAATATAGCAGAGCACTGTCGCCTGTGGATCACACAGATCAGAATTAAATACTGGATAATATGAAGTTTTGACAGGGAACCCATACCACAGTAAAATATGGGAAGTGAGGGAGAATGAAATTTACTAGACTGATTAGACATTTTCCATTCCATTCCTCTTTATCTTATTTTGCTTCAGAAATCCTTCCTCATTGAACTTGGAGGCTGTCTGACTTCAGTCCTCTTGGCCATCTTTTTCAGCCATGTCACAGCTTGCTAACATAGCTGTCTAACACGCAGACGCATGCTCTCCACTTAGCTTTTCCCCCTCCTGCAAAAACTGAATTTCACAAGCTCTGTGTCTATTTTGACCACTGCATCTGTTTCCCTAGCAGCCGAAGACACAGGCTGGTTTCTCAGAAGTCCAATGCCGCAGGCAGGAATTCCAATATACAAACCCTCACAACAAATCTGCAGTTCTGGATTCTTTTCCAGTTATGGGCTGTCTCAAAATGAGCAGTTTAGAATTATTTATAACTGTAATGTCCCAATTATTTTTACACTAGACAGCTTTTAAATAGAGTTTCAATTAAGTTTTTACTTGCAACAATTAATTTTCTTTACCTGCCATGCTTCAACTTTCTTTATATCGGGACATGATCCATTTGCAAAAATACCCTTGCCTGGTTTGCAGTCATAGATGTCCTGCAGAGCATGAGCAATTGAATATACTGCCACATATACATTATATGAAATACGTAGGTGAGTATAATCCAGATAAGGAGTTTCCACACTCGTGATATTCTCTTCTCCAGTGCATGGGGGTCTTGATCTTGTTCTTGCGGAATGTTGCGTTTTAGCATTGCCATCCTGCATTGCTAATCCATGGGTTGGTGTTTTTGAATTTTTTAGCTGTGTTAGGGATTCGTCAGTGAAATAACAATTAAATGTTTCTTCCCAAAATTCCTTGACAAATCCATTGTCTGACGATCTGCTGGGATGGACTCTTTTTAAAAACTCATTGAATCCTGGGATGCGGCCTGCTGGGAGTGCAATTCCAATGGTTCCACCAACAACGTGGAAATATTCTGGCTTGGCTATCAATGAGGAACTTGCCCATGCTTCACTTGCCAGCCATATTCTACCAGTGATGTTTCGGCGAACTATCTCTTGTATCAATGGTTCCAAGTCAGGGCCATTTGAGAAGACAACAATCACTTTGGCTGAGGAATTCTGAATGATATCTGCAAGCTGTTCCACCTGTTTCTGGGTATAATACTGAGAAATCATCTCACTGAAATCTATGCAGATGTCCCGTTCTTCAGCTTCTTCCCGAAACTTATCTATCCCTGGACGCCCATAATCGTCGTCAGCTGCCAAAGTGCCCACCCAATTCCACTGAAAATGCTCAATAATTTCAGCCATGGCGGTAGCCTGCTGCCCATCATTGGGGATTATGCGAAGAAAAGCCTTGTATTCGTTCTTGTTGCTTAAGAGCCTGCTTGAGGAGGCATAGCTGACCTTCAATAGAAACAAGAAGTGTTAGCGAGGGTCACTTGTGCAAAGGCTAAACAATCATTAATCGAAATTCTAAAACTTTTGTGCAATGAACATTTGAGTTCATGTTGACCAAGAAATTAATTTCACCTTAGCTGATACA
Source organism: Rhincodon typus (assembly GCF_021869965.1). Classification (NCBI taxonomy): domain Eukaryota; kingdom Metazoa; phylum Chordata; class Chondrichthyes; order Orectolobiformes; family Rhincodontidae; genus Rhincodon; species Rhincodon typus. Next base: position 33,963,078 of record NC_063342.1, read on the forward strand.
ACCCTCCAGAAAAAGCTAAGAACTGAAGAACTGCCTTGAATATATATTCAGAATGTGAAAACTAATAAGTATGCAGTGGGACATGGATTTAACTGAAACATTTTTTAGTCCACATCAGAGAACATAAATCCTAAGTAGATGGTCCTGTAGATGTCCAAACACCAGTTCCTCAGGAGGCTCAGGGTCTTGTATCAGTTCATCATGGACTGATGCAGAAGGCATCTTGCCAAAGTAAGCTGGTGGACAAGCAGTGCCAATGCTTTAAAAATCACCATCTTAATTTCTTCATCTCTGATTCTTGACAATGATTTATACGAGATATTTACAAAATATTACAATCTGCTCTCCACCAATGCATCTCACAGGTGCTATAAAGTAGGGTCAGGAATTGCATGGATCTTGCAACCGATGAGGCAATTTTGAGTGAGTGAATGCCCACTTTTGTGAATCTGGTTGGCTTCCTACAGGAGCAAGGAGTCACAGACTGCACACATGGTTAGCAAGGAATTCCCTGACCTGCTTAGTGTCTTTGTTACCTGCAACGGCTTCCATTCCACCAATGTGCAAACACCACAAGATTTTCATTCATGTTTGTGCTTTAATACTTACTTCCTGAACCAGTCAAACTCTCCTGAGCCCCTCACAACACACAGACAGTCTGTGACTGTGTGGAGACATGGTACCTGCTGAAGACCTGGCTGCTAACAACAGTGAGGTGCCTAGTCAATGATGCTCAGGAAGATTACATTTGAAGACACCTGACCATGAGAGTTTCTACCAAACAAGCAATCTCCTGTATCCGGACAGTTCAGAGGATGTCTTTCAAAAAGTACCAGCTCAAATATCCAGGGTGATTATGGTATCCATGTACAGAACAACAGGGGAAAATGGACAAACAGAAAATGGTGCAAACAAATAGTTTAAATCTTATAGAAGAGTTAGGCAGAAGCTTAACAATATGACTTGTGTTAAGTATCCATATGCATACATAATATCGTGCAACTAGAGTTCTGTACTTTTCTTTTTGTGATACAGCCCATAGTTTGTTAGTTGTTTTCTACACCCACATTGTTTTAAAAGGCTGCATTTTTTGAGACAGCCCGTAACTGGAAAAGAATCCAGAACTGCAGATTTGTTGTGAGGGTTTGTATATTGGAATTCCTGCCTGTGGCATTGGACTTCTGAGAAACCAGCCTGTGGCTTTGACTGCTAGGGAAACAGACGCAGTGGTCAAAATAGACACAGAGCTTGTGAAATTCAGTTTTTGCAGGAGGGGGAAAAGCTAAGTGGAGAGCATGCGTCTCTGTGTTAGACAGCTATGTTAGCAAGCTGTGACGTGGCTGAAGAAGATGGCCAAGAGGACTGAAGTCAGGCAGCCTCCAAGTTCAATGAGTAAGGATTTCTGAAGCAAAATGAGGGCAACTGCCTGCAGCCCTGAAGCCTAAAGGATATCACCTCCAAAATGATTTCCCCTTCAGCTCTCAAGCCTTTCACCCTTTAAGATTTGGTCTTTGCCAGGCTGCTGTAGGCGCTAGGTGTCCTGTCAGCCTCAACAGTAACTGTGGGGACTTGTGGGATTTTCTGATTGTACTGGCAGCTCTCACAGCGAGGTGCACACCTGACAGCTGCCAATTAATTGGCTCCTGTCCCTAAAACATAGGGGAACGTCCCAGTGTCCACTCATTGGTACTGGTGACATAGTTCTCTCTTGATACTGGGGACTGTACACTAATAGTGAAATTCTAGCCAATTTCAGATCTTTCAATTTAAGTCCTTTCTGTGTTCTGATCAAAGGTCATCAACCTGAAACATATACTCTTGTTTTTCTCTTTCAATTGATGCTGCCAGAGCTGCTGAGTATATTCAGCGTTTTCCCTTTTTATTTCAAACATTCAAGCATCTTTAGTTCCCTTAGGCAGTTAGTTGTTTCTGGCCTACCTTTGTGGTTTCATTAGGTGGTCACTGAAATTTGAATGGCTACGCTTTCAAGGGACTAGAAAAATGTATTCTGCTAAAAAATTATTCTTGGATCATACTTCATTAGTGCACTAGATTGAGGATTGAGTTACAATGAAGAAATTCAGGAAAACCTATCTACCAAAAAGTGTGGAGTTTTACTTATAAATGCCACTCCTAAGCTTGTTCTCATTTGTCTCTTAAACAGCTTCAAATTATTCACTGCACTTGCAAGAAACTGAATGTAGAATCATATCCTAAAAACCAATATGTATAAGATTCAATGTTGCTATTTTTATAAAAGTTACAACTAACATGCTATTGATGCCATATAATTTAGATAATTGTGTAGGAATCTGAATGTTATTACAATCATCAATTTTAGTAATACTACTACTAGATATTAAGATTTGTTAATTATGATCAAGAGGAGCTCATAAATGACCTGAAAGTTTTATTACCATTCATACCACATGTTAAAAGAATGAGCGTGTGAATGTCAAACTATGCAGAACCCCGGGATCACTGAAGATGATTTTAATTTTGAACAACAGTATAAAGCAAGCTATAGTGAATTAGTCACCTGTTACATACCATGCTTGATCCCGTGTTCCATTGCTCAGAGTTAAAGTAGCTCCTTGTTATTTAAGCTCTCTTGCAGGGAGTGAAGGGACAGGAGCTGTGAGCATGGGGAATCAGGAGCAGTACATGTCAGGTGGAGAACTGAGGGGTGCAGGAGCTGTATTGGTGGGGAGTCAGGGTGGGTGCTGTGAGGGTCTTTATGGGGAGTGCAGGAACTGTGAAGATGATAGGGAGTTGCAGGGGGTTGAGGATGGTGTGGAGTGAGGGGATGCAGGAGCTGTGAGGGTGAAGAGTGGTGGAGACAGAGACTTTGTGGGTGGCCGTTGGGGTTAGCAGGAGGTGTGAGGTGGGGAATGGAAGGATGGGGCCTGTGAGAGTGGGAATTGAGCTGTCTAAAAATAAAAGATAAGCAAAATAATCAAGATAGAGCTCAAATGAATTTTTATAAATGAGTGTGCACAATGATGTAGAGAGACAGTATGGGGTTTTGTGGAGAGTAATCTGAGTCTGTGCTGAAAAGTCATGAAAACTATAGGTGCCTGATTTCTGACCAATAGAAGGACCAGTATTGTGTACAAATCCAGATCCAACCAGATCAAAACTATCGAACCCTAGTACATCTCAATCTGGTTTCATACTGGACCATGCACGCTTTTCCCATTAGTAAGTAACAGCTCAGAGGGAGTGTTAGGGCCTACAGCTAAGGAGGGAAACATGTAAAAAACATTTTCAGCTCCATTTCAATCCAGACTATGCAGATAGCAGAACTACATTTCTTGTTAAAGGAACTCACTGAGCAATTACATCCAGCTACTCCATCAGAACAATGAATTGTCCAAAAAAAAAAGGCAGGAAATAAGGCCATTCAGCCCAGCAAATCCATTCTACATTTGCTTTAAAGGCCTTTCCTGATTATTTATTTCAAAACCCTGCTGCAAAATGGAGTCCAGTATCTAATTGCATAAAAAGAGTAAATGAGCTTAAAGTTCAAAAGTCAATGTCGTTATTAATCACTGCTGTCACTATGGTGACATTAATGCAAAACATCCTCTAATCTGTTATGTTTTTACATGTAACACAAAAGATTGGACTTAAATTTGACTAGAAAGCTGTTAAAACATCGTATTCACAAAGAGCTGGTTGTTTGTGTACAGCTGTGGTCTCCTTCACAAACACACTGTTTACAGAAACACTTGCTCTCCACAGTGTACACAAACTCACAGCCTTGTTCATTGCCACTAAATGCACTGACCTGTGGAATGTGAAATAACCCCAGCAGATTGGCGACTGCAGCTGAAATTCCAGATCCCGTTGCCCCCACAACTGCTATCGTTGATGGGATGTGATCAGAGCAGTTACAAAACTCGTCCAAGTTCAGTGAGTCGATTTTATTCTGGGCTACAAAACTCAGAGTTGCTTCCAGGCCTTTAGACACCGTGTTGCATGTATCAAATATCCTGTATCCGAGAGTGATATTTGGAAGAAATTTCATGCTATTGTTGATCTCCTCAATTGCAAATATCATTGCCTGCAACCACCGGAATCCTCTAAAGTTGTACCTGTTAATGATAATTGAAATGTGTTTATGATATTCTTATCTGCCTTTTCAGCCAGTCAGACTAATTGTGGCCTTTCTGTTGATCAATCTGTAATTAAGATGGACACAAGGAGAGGTGCCTCAGCCACATCAATGCATGCTCAAAACAAACTGTTGCTTTTTTTTGGAAGTATTTACAGCTTAATAACTAGCACTTTTAACAATGAAGAAAAGGTAAAGGCTGGTATTTATATAGCACCTTTCGTATCCTGAAGACTTCCCAAAGTGCTTTACTGCCAATGAACTACAGTTGCAGATACAACATAGGAAACACGGAAGCCAATTTGTATATCGCAAGGTTCTATAAACGTCAATGTAATAAAATCTAGTTAATCCATTACTTTTAATCACATTGGGAGAATTCTCCTGTTCCTCTCCAAAGTAATGTCATGCAATCTTTTAAGTCCATGTACGAAAGTAGATGTGACCTTAGTTTAAAGTCTGATCCAAATGATGGTACTTCTGACATTGCAGCCCTCTGTATTTAGTAATGCACTGAACATATTGTTTGCACATCTTTCTACAGTGTAATTTGAACCCACTGAACCCACTCACCACTGAACCACAACAGACAATTTTCAGATGCAACTTTCCTTCCTACTAATTAATTAATTAATTATTTGTAGTTAGTACAAATTACCTTTACATACCCATTGCCAAAATAGGTCTGACTAATCATGGCTAAGACTAATTTTGCAATAAGTTAATGTTTAGAATGTTAATCTTCCTTGGAATAATGATTCAAGGAAGGGAAAATTTATAATGAGAAAGTATTGTCAGCTGAATTACTTTGGTTACTACCAGAAATGTTTACATTGCAAACATTAACAGTAATAGCCTCTTTCTTCTGTCCACTCCACACCTGATGTCTTCAGCAAATGACTATAGTCCTCGCAAGGGAGTTCCATCTCCACCCTAAGGAGTTAACTGTTACCACATTCCACTTCTCATTTTGTTTTCTAAAGTGTAACTTGCACAAAAAGACATTCCATATGAATGACTCACTGCTAGGTTTCAAATATTTCAACATAAATGAGATGGAAGCTGTGGACAGGCTGAAAGGGATTTCAAAATACTAATCCATGGAGATTTATTCCAGCATGATGAAAGAGTCTGCAGGTATTATTGAAACAGTACCAATTATGGGACCATCAGTTGAATCTAAGAAGGTACCTGTAGATTCAAAATGAACTAATGTATTTCCCAAAATGGAAGAAAAACAGACACAGACAACTATTTCAAAAGCACCTTCCAAACCCACAACGTCTACCATCGAAAAGAACGCGGGCACCAGATACATAGGAACCGCTGCTGCATATCCTTTTCTAGCCACTCACTATGCTGACTTGGACCTTTTCTTTCTTCACCATCACTGAGTCAAAATCTTTGAACTCCATCCCTAATAGCATTGTAGGTGCAACTCCACAAGGTGCCAGCAAAGATGACTTGGTCAGCCGGGCAATGCCTGTACAAGAATAAAACTACAGACCCAAGAGTCGAACTTTGATAGTTGAAGAGGTGGATTCAATTATTTGGGATCAGCAGTTAGGAATATATAGTAATAACTTCGTAAACAATAACTAATGTGGACTTAGCAGGCAGAATCTTGCCTGTCCAGCGATTTGAGGAAATGGCCTGCCCAGGGGAAGGTTCAACTCCTAAAGGCATTCCACAGAGTCCCATACGCAAAAAAATACTTAGCCACATTCAAAGCTGTGGGAATCAGAGGAAAACTGGGAATGGAAAAGAAACCAGCTGAAGGTTAATAACTAAATCATTGGACAATTTATGATTAGGTGGGGAGAACAATGGATTCAGATTCTCCAGTGGTCATAGTTCTGACCAACAGTCAGAGAAACAAATACAAACTGCCATTGCAACACTTGTTCCAGAGATTAGCACCAGCTTGACTAAATCATCTCCTAAATGAGGGATCACAAGGATATTCACGTCACCTGCATATAAATTGAAGACTTTTGGACCATCCAACACCTAAACATGGCTAAAATCTCCAATTAAGTTGACCCAAAAACACAGAACACTGCCTCAGGAAATTCAATGATGATGGACTCGAGGTCTTTGCAAAAGAAGACCTATTCAGTTAGTGTCTCACAGCCAACCTGATGTCACTTATTGAACAGAACCACAGAATGTGCACAGCACCTGGTTTGCACTGAAATACATTGTAAGCAGCACTGATGCAGATGCTATTGGTTTCCTCAACATGAAAATTGGTTTGATGAGAATGATCAGGACATCCAGGAGCTGCAAAAAACTGCAAGCATAAGGTGTTCTGGAACTAGAAATACCACCAAAATTCAAGGGAAAGAAATCAGATCTACAGACAAATGAAGGCTGAGGTCCAACGTAAACTTCTGATCTAAAGAATAAATGGTGGTTGGAAAGAGAACAGGACATGCAGTAATTCACTGACAACCATGACATGCATGTATTCATCAGTGACAATCAAAACACAAACACGCAGCCCCATCACATTGTCTGTACTGAGAGCTAAGAATGGAGTAACAGTTAACAAGGACAGACAGGCAGTAAGCACTCATTGGGAGGAGTGCTTCGAGGATCTCCTCAACTGATACTCAGTCCTTGATTTGGGTGTCTTCAACCACTTCCCACAGATTCTAACTACCCACTGTTTCAGCACAACCTCTGCTCGACATGAAGTTGGGAAAGCCATCGAACAGTGAAGCCCCAGTGAGGCTGCTGGTGCAGAGAAACAGCGGAGAAGATCCTTTGCCATGACAATGTGAATCATTCCCCTGATCTGGAAGGAGGAGAGCACACCAGCGGACCTCTGAGTTGCAGGAATTGTGAGCAGCTTCAAGAAAGGAATCAAGACTGATTGCAATAACTACAGTGGGCTGTCTGCCACAGGGAAGTTAAAGGCACGAATCTTCTTCAATTGTCTCTTCCCCATGGCTGAAGAGTTCTTACCAGAGTCACAATGCAGATTCTGTCCATCAAGAGGCACAGGGGCCATGATCTTCACAGCAAGATGGGTCCAAGAAAAATACAGAGAGTAGCAGCAATATTTATACATGGACTCTTTGACCTCACGAGGCTTTCGACTCTGATATGTGGGAGAGATCTGGCTGACTGCAGAAATTTGTCACCATTCCCCACTTGCTCCAAGAAAACATGAAACAGATCCAATACAGACCCAATACAGCATGTACAAGCTGGGGTTAAGCATGGCTGCATCATTGCACCAATGTTCCTTTCTGCCTTCCTCACCACAATACTTCACCCCACATCCACGAAACGGAGCAACCCTACAGAATGGTGGGAAACTGTCAAGCCCAGAACCAAGATCACCCAACTTCCATCATTGAGTTGTAATACACAGATGATACTTGTATGTGTGCACATGCATAGGCTGAACTCCAAAACAGCATCAATAAGCTCTTGGAGGTGTTTGGAAGAATAGACCATAGGCTAAATATCTAGAAGACAAAGGTCCTCTATCAATCTGCTCCCGCTGCACAACAATGCCCCCGTCACTATCAAAATCTACAAGGAGCCACTATTGATAAGGATTGATAGTCAAACCTTGGGAGCCTACTCTCAGCGAGAGCAGACATCAATGATGAAATATTGCCTCCAGCATGCTAACACAGCCTTCGACCATCTGAGGAACAGTAATTGTTAATAAAGACCTCAAACCTCAAACCTGGCACCAGGCAAATGCTTTACAGGGCTACAGTTTTACCTGTCCTCCTCTATGCATTGGCAAAATCCTGCAAATTCAAGGGCAGGATAGGTGCTTCATTTCAATGTCTTCTCTCCTGCCAATGTCGAGGTACTGGTTATGGGCAATCAGCTGTGTTGGGGTAAGCTACATCATCTCCATGTCTGACACAACACTCCCAAACACAGCTCTCTACTTGGAGCTTTGTCACTGCAAGCACTTATGAAATGGCAGAGGAATCACTTCAAGAATGTCCTCAAAGTTCCCTGTAAAGTTGCAACATCCCCACCAACTTATGGAAATTTCTCTCCAATGCCATTCAAACTGTAGTAAAAACACCTACAAAGGTGCCAAGCATTTTGAGTGTCCCTAACAGGCCTATGTGCAGGCTAAGTGAAAATGGGCTAAGGAATTTTAAAAATTCCCAGCATCCCACCCTCCCAGCTCATCAACTATGACCTGCCCCATGATGGCAGATTGTGTGAATCCAATATTGGGCTGATTAGTCACCTCAGGACCCACAACTCCAGAGTGGAAGAATGTCATCCCCATTCCCAAATGACTGCTAAGAAGGAAGAAGAAGAGCCTCTAATTGATATGATAGCCCATGATTCAGAAACTCAAAATAGTGAAATTTGCTGATGGGATGGGACCAAACAGAAAAGGTAATGAAAGGAACTCAGTGCATTGGAAAAATTACACATGACACTTATTGTTTCTGACTTAAATAAGTGCGTGGATTGAGAAAATTATTAACTGACTTAATTGTGATTTAACTTCACTGTGAATTACAAAGGTAAAAGATTTCACTGGAAATGAGATACAATGAACCACCTGTGATGGGATTTCCATTCAATTGTTTGGCCTTGCTGTAACTCTTGTAGATTTGATAACTCAGATCTATGCTGAGATGAAACATCAGTTGCTATGTATGCAGGAATTTTGCTTACAAAGGTTTTTATTTTCTTTAATGGCTGCTCCATGCTTACAGCTGTAGCTTCTAGCAACTTCTACAATGTATTGACTTTTCTTTGACTGCACTCAGGCTTAACTAATTAAGCACAGTGAGCATCAGTAGTAAACAGACTCACATAATTAAACACAGAACATTTGAACACTGATTACATTTGATCTTATGCCAATTCCAAGGGCCTTACCATTCCATTAAGAGGGCGAAATTTGGTCTGGCTGAAGTTCATACAGACTTCAAGTTTCTTAATGCTGTTCCCTTGCTGGTGGGCAGTATTACCAATATGTTCACTTCAAATTTCAGATGTGAGGGGTGTTACTCACAAGAAAGTGAACAGCAATAAAGAAACTTGAATCCTACATCGTCCTTGGCTAGAGCAGGCATTGCTGTCTTAATGGAATGGTGAAGCCCTTGGAATCCAAACAAGATTACAGCAAAACCAAACAAATGGTTGGATGTCCCATCCTGTGAGTTGATATTAGCAATGAGCTCTTTTATGTCTGTAATTCACTTTGGAATTAAGTAATTCAATAATTTTATGAATCCAGAAAATGTATTTAGATCAGAAACAGTAAATGGGACATCACACATACTTGTGGCACTCTCTTTGCTGTTCATTTTCCCAGTTATACATCACTCCCCTAACTAATCCTCTACTTTTTTCTCTTGTTTGGATAGCTCATTATCCATCTCTAGGTTTTACACAACAGATCAATTGCATTAAGCTGCATTATAACCTTTCATGTGGTAATTATCAAAAGTTTTTGAGAAGTCTAAATATACTTCAGCAGATTATTCAATGTCCACTTAGGATATCATTCTCTCAAAAAAGACCTGATGTGGATGTGCCAGTGTTGGGCTGGGTTGAACAAGGTCAGAAGTCACTTCACCTGACAAAGGGGCAACGCTCCGAAAGCTTATGATTTCAAGTAAACCTGTGAGACTATAACCTGGTGTCATGTGTTTTCTGACCTCAAAAAAGATCAAACAGTTCATCAGTTGGGATCTGCTCTTTCTGACAGTGAGTGAAATCTCCATTAATTATAAGAAAATCATTGCGCTCACAATATTACAGTGCAAAATATTACAGTGCAATATTGCTAAATTATAGTAAGTCACAGTAGATTGCAATGAAATTTCACTACAGTACAATATATCTGAATGAACACTTAGTAATGCATAGCGTAGCTCACTCCAAACTCAAAATAGTTCAATATAGTACAATATCAGACCACCAATACACAGTATAACCCATTGAGAATTCAGTTAATTAGAATGTAATTCACTTGAGAACTCAACAACTCATATTAAAACTCTTTGGAACTATATTAATTCACACTTCAACTCAGGAAGAATTCAATCTGCAACCTAAGGAGAGGTCAGTGAGGGTTCAGCACTCATAACCTATTCACTGAGAAATAAATTAATTTTAGTGTACTGAATCAGCATTAAGTTGAATAGAATGTAATTCAATAATTTATATTGTAATTTGATACAAACTAATCATGCAACTCATTACTTTATAGTGCACCTCCAGTAATTTATGTTGGCAATTTTCCAGGACTTCTGTCTTTTAAGATTAGTAAAGTTCTAGTGGCAGAGTCAGAGAAATCCCAAGGAAATTCCTACATTACTGTAATCTAATAAGATGTCAGCATAAAACAATGAGATTCAATTCTTCACAGTTTTCTATAATACAATAACAGTACTTGTGGCACTCAGTGAGAATTCAATCACTCACATAGTTAAAAAATGAGCATTTCATAGATCACAGAGTAACTCAATTAGAAGTTAATATATTACTGTGCCTTGTAAGTACTCCAAAATTCACAGTAGGGTTCAATAACAATTCAGTAACTTACTGCATAACTGAATGCAAAATAAATTAATCACAGCGTAACTCAACCATGAAGCCCAGGCTGTGGAGTGTGATTCTGATATCTGTGTGTGATACTGATACTGCACCAAATAGCAAATATGATTAACTTACATTGTGTCTCTACTACTCCTATTACAGCTTGCACCAGGTTCCATTCACCCATCATCCCATGTTTATTGACCTACAGTGGCTCCCTCCATGTTTTAAAATTATTATCAGTTTCTGACTTCCTCCATAGCCTCATCCCCTGTCTACTTCTTTGGTTTCCCTCGGTCTCAGAACACTCCTCTACTTCTGACCTCTGCTACACCTCCGTTTTTCATTGCTCCACCATTGGTGGCTATGCTTTCAGTTGTATAGGCCATAAATTCTGGAATTTCCTTTATAAAGTTTTTCACTTCTCTACCTGTCTCTCTTTAAGATACTCACTGAAGTTTCCCTAACCAAGCTTCAAATCAGCTTTCCTCAAATTTTGTTTCATAATGCTCCTGAGAAGCATGTTCAGATGTTTTACTTTTTTAAAGGTGCCATTTGGATGCAAGCTGTTATTGTTGGGTAGGTAATGAAAATCTTAGTCCACATTTCTATAAAGAACAATTAGATGTTAGAAATTGTGAAGCTCTGTCAGACCTCAATCCTAACTTGGCAAATAACAGAAAAACTCAGCCACATCTCAATGAACCAAATTCATCAGGGAGTTGGGAATGATATTACCAGCTTACACTAAGACTCAGTGAGATCTCAAATGCTCTTTACTATTCTTGTTACATTGTGATGTATTACAACAGAGTATTTTAATTGTCTTATTAAATTCATGGGTGCTATAATATAATCATTACATCCTAATTAACCTTAACATTGTTCAACAAGATCTCTCACAGTACAACTGTACTAAAACATTATGTTATAATTAATGCAAATGTTTTGTTGAACAAAATACTATTACTGGGCCATCTAGTTATGTTGTTTAATGTACTATGACAATAGAAAACCTACTACCACTTTTGAGCGAGTTACAATGAAAATTACACTTCAAATAGTTCATTGGTGGTGAAGCACTTTGGGACACTTTGAGAGAACGAAAGGCACTTTTACACTATGTTCTTTCTTTCTTTAATCTTAATACAGCACAATGTAATTCAATGTGAACTTAGCAAATTATATTGCTTAGTACATCTAAATGTAGCTAATCTTTGTGTAACGAAAACTCCACACTGTATCATGCATCACAATGAAATATCTCATAACTCATTATAATCTACATAAAACACTGTAAATCAGTTAAAAATTGTATTACTTGTCTCAGGAAGAGCTGTGAAATATGAATTTTACTCCACAAATATTTTGGGCTCTTAATATTTGAATGACAAAATTATGAGTATGATATGCTTAGTATAATGAGACATAACCAATACACATCAGTAAAGAGGGAGAAAGGTACATTTTTGGAAAGAGGAGCAAGACATAGCTACATCTCTGGAAATCTCAACATAAATGAGAAATGTTACTTATGTTCCACTGAGACTCGCAGTAATTAACTAACAACCAGATGAGGCTTTAGTTCACAATTGTACTCTTTAGTGAGATCTGTGTTCAATCTCAGAAATTACTGCTGGGACCAGTGAGATTTTGGTAAAATCACAATGTAATATATAACAGTGATACATTATAGCTGGGGAGGCAATGGCCTAGTGGTATTATCGCTGGATTGTTAATCCAGAGACCCAGATAATGTTCAAATCTGGTTCAAATCCCGCCATGGCAGATGTGGAATTTGAATTCAATAAAAATATCTGGAATTAAGAATCAAATGACCGCGAATCCATTGTCAATTGTCAGGAAAAACCCATCTGGTTCACTAATGTCCTTTAGGGAAGGAAACTGCCATCCTTACCCAGTCTGGCCTACATGTGACTCCAGACCCACAGCAATGTGTTTGACTCTTAACTGCCCTCTGGGCAATTAAGGATGGGCAATAAATGCTGCCTAGCCAACGACGCCCTCATCCCATGAATGAATAAAAAAAACCTTACAGTGAGTATTGTATTTCAGATAAATCTTAGTAAATCACTGTACGGTTAAGTGAGAGTCAAACACTGACTGTATAAAATCACAATAGGCCTAAGTAGGATCTCAGTTAAGTCACTATATAACTGAATTAGATCTCAGTTACACTTCAATTACAGTTTCAGAGTGAGTCATAATATAAGTCATTTTATACATATATATATAGAGAGAGCAATATCATAGTCAAATCGATAGTAAACTTCAGTGAAATTCAACGTATATCAATGAACCAATGTATAATCACAATTCTTTTTCACTCAACTCTGATATGACTCATTAAAATTACTATGAAAGTTGCACATTTATAATTACAGGGAGATCAAACCGTGTATATTCAGTGCAAGTTTGGTTGAAACAGTGACTCAAAAAACTAATACAATAATACAATTCAGGTTTTCACTGTCATTCATCAGTGAAAACCTAATAAAAGATTGTTTCAGAATTGGAGCTAAGGTAGTTGAATGGCCAATTCTGACAGGAAGAAGATAGGATATTTTTTATATTTCCCCTTTATGTCAAATGAAAGAAATACTGTTGATGATTGTTTTGAGAAAGTCTATTTTTATATTGGGCTATTTTTCCAAATACTCCAGTCTGAATGAAAGTGTGAATGTAAACATATATGTGCTTTCAATAAATGCATTTTACCCAAATATATTTGAAATGTCTGTTGTACTTAAGGTCCTACCTAATACATTTAGTTGCCTCTGGTCTAGATTTTAAGTCTTGATCCTTTACAGCTACTCCGAAGTGTATTGGGAAAAGGCCTCCTAATATAATGTCTCCCTTTTTCTGTGCCCTTTGGTTGGGCCCATATCCTGAGACACTGTAAGATTGTAGAAGAGTAAATCCTAGGAACAAGAGATGGTAATAATAATGCCCCATTGTACAATCCTCTCTTGCCGATTTCTTTACCAAGTCAGATGGCTCCACTCCAAAAAAAATCGCTTAGAGAAAAATCGTTGAGGCTTTTTGCTTATCTTTGTAATGGTGAGGGATGACTCGATTGTAGAATTTTTGAAAGATGAAAACTGTTGCCTTCTTGAAGTCTTCCATCTTGTAAAAAGGTTATCACACAGTCTTATAGCTGATGAACAAACAATTCAGCTTTGTTCCATTTTCAAAGATTCCTTGGAGAAAGAAAGTGCAGAAGTTGAGTAACTGTAAGCTTGCACTTTGGAATTACAAAACATAAGTTTTTTTCTTGTTTTCAACCCTTTCTCATTTCATTCTATGAAACTCATTCATTTTGCCTTGGCCTTGATTTATCAAAGTATGGTGGAGAAGACTGAGATTCTAAAAACCGAAATCAGGAACAATAACAAAATTGCTAGATAAGCTCAACAGGTCTGGCAGCATCTGTGAAGAAAAAAATCACGTTAACGTTTTGGGTCCAGTGACCCTTCCTCAGAACTGAGTTAACTCTGATTTTTTCTTCACAGATGCTACCAGACTTGCTGAGCTTTTCCAGCAACTTTGTTGTAAGACTGAGTTTCTCATGATTTCTCACAATATCACACAAAGCTTGGTTGCAAGGAAGCAAGTGGCAGAAAAAAAAACATGACTATGATGGATGTGCACACAATATAGCACAATTCTCAAGGAAACCCTCATAAAAAAAACCTTTTGATTACTTCAATGATATCTTCTGAGTTTTCTTGTTATAATCTGAAAGTTTTACTTGCCTATCTTTTTAAAGTATAGTTTCATTTTTAACAACCTCAGCCTGAAATTCGTAAGGGCTTGAAAGCCACCTTATATTGAGTCTCCTGACTGGTACTCTCAGCCTGAATTCTGAGGGTGAGGCCCAGAATTCACATCATATGGTCCACACTAAGGGCTGCTGGAATCTTAGTTAGTTAGGAACACCAAGGAAATTAGGAACCCGTACTGTAGAAGGTTTCACTGATTTCAAAGACAGAATGACATGACAAACCTGACATGAGATTTGTTTAATCGTATACTTCGTGGAACATCTACTCTATATTCAATGCTGTAGTACTTACTGCCTGCTGAAACTTTATTGATTCTTGTATGAAATTTGTAACATTGTGCTTCCTTAATCAAATATGAAGGTGTTCTTTCCAATGCTAGCATGTGGCATAAAAATACTGAGGCACTCTAGATTGATTTGTAAGGAAATACCTCAAATTGGGAGAATGTGTGACCTGAGGAGCCCATGGCTTATTAATCCACAGTATTGGTATTTTCTTTGGAAAATGCAAAAGCAAATGAGTGACGGAATGAGACAGGGAACAAATATAGATCCCGATTGCCTAATTAGCATAGAATGCTGTTGAGATACTGAAAAGATGGAAACACGGCACTATTTATATAATTCTTTTTCTGTCATGAGACTTCACTTTAGTGGAGACTTCATGATGAGGTCACACTTTGGAACAGTGATCAAAAATACACAATCCTATCAGCAAGATTGTGCAATGTTCCGAGTATACTTGTGCTCTGTTCATAAGAAGACAAAAAGAAGTTATGCTTAGTTTAAGGAAAAACTACTAATAATTCGTACCCAACCACCTAAAGGAAATTCATCAAATTCCAAAACATCTTGCTTATCAATGGTCATCACAAACCATGCTTAAATTAATTCCTCTTCCCAAAACTCCCAATGTCCCGAGAAACATAGGATCATGTATGATCAAGAAGGTTATTTTCAACTATCATGCCAATTACAAATAGAATTCCTCAGATCTTCATCCATCACTCTCAAAAAACTGAGAACACCTTCCACTGTTAATCTTCCATCACTCAGGCCAATGTTTCATAGAAGCTAAGGGTTACTTTCTGGAAATCTGGGCTCAGTCTCTGAAACTATTGATCCTAAAACCCAGCCTTGTTTTTTTACTTCCAATACATGTTTTTGCTGTTTTAATGATGGTTAATTCTAAAATTTTTAAATAGCTCGTATTGCTTCATGTAGCCGGTTCCCATTTATTTTGTACTCCCTTTCTGCCCTCATTTTCATTATATAGGCCAAAGGAACTGTAGCTATGACTGTCTAGAAACATTGTAATAAGCAAAGGCATAAAGGGGGTAATTCTTACATTCAACACTTGGCCAAGTTAACAGGCCAAGTAGACAATCTGCCTTTTATAGAACCATCTACAATGGACACATAACCTGAACCTCCAGCTCACTCTCAAGTGATAAATGTGAACATTACCCCTGTGGAATCAATGGTGCTGGATTAATTGGCCAGTTTTATTGTCAGTATGACCAAGGAGAATCACAAAATCATCTAGTGCTAAATTATCTTTATGCCGCTTTCCCAATTTGCTTCATTTACCTATCTCCTGTGCTTGCAATCATTCTCCTCTAGGACTTTCCTAGCTACACAATATTGAATCTTGCAGATAGCACTGCAATTTATCTTTGGAGTGTTTTTTTGTTAAAAAGGAAGCTCTGTCATGGAAATTACTGCAAATTCCTTTGTATCTGGCAAGTGCAGATGACCAGAAGGTCAAACCCTGCCCTGGCTGTGAGAAATATGCACCTGCACATGCCATGCAGTCTGGCAGTTCAGCAAGAGAGGAACCTGAGACAAACACTTGTTTACCTTTGTTTCCCAGGAGTGTTGTGGGTGAGTGGGGGAGCCACGGGGCAGGATCCCTCCAACACACTTGGTCCCTCATTATATCTGACCCTCTAACACACCTGGTCCCTCACCATATCTCACCCTCCAACACACCTGGTCCCTCACCATTTCTCACCCTCCAACACACCTGGTCCCTCACCATTTCTCACCCTCCAACACACCTGGTCCCTCACCATTTCTCACCCTCCAACACACCT